>NC_141681.1:38166806-38893966 GCF_028749965.1 Puma concolor | reverse complement strand
TTCACCACACAAATAACATACCCAGACACAAACAAGATACATAACATACGTGCCATCCATACTTTAGAGATGTAAGATGTTAGCTAAAAGATGGCTTCTGCAATGTGCAGTTTGACAGAGGGCCCGACGGGTTTCTCTAACGCTTCTAACGTAGTGAAACCAGGTGTTAGTTGAACCCGTTTCCCCACAGTGTTGTTTCACAGAGTTGAGTATATGGATGGCACTTTGGCTGTAGGCGCCGCATGGTTTGCAACCACGTGTAACATAGTGAAGTAAAATGTCAGTTGAAGGACGGCTTCCCTTCCCCAAAGTCTTTGCCAGAGTGCAGTGTAAGATACTTTCGGGGTAGGCTCCGCATAGGTTTTCAAACACTTCTAACAGTGAACCATGGTGCTACTTGAAGGATGGTTCCACCAGTGTTGTTTTACAGAGTTGAGCATACGGCACTCGTTGCGTGGAACGCACGTAGGTTTTCAAACCCTTCTCGCTAAGTGAAACGACAGGCTGGTTGAAACGTGGAGACCCACAGTGTTGTTTCACAGAGTTGACTATAGGCACTTTCTGCGCAGGCCTTGCATGCGTGGGTTTTCAAACACTTGTAAGTTTGTGAAACGGGAAGATACTTCAAAGACGGGTTCCCTAGGGCGTCTCATAGAGTGAGTCCCTTTCGGGTGTAGCTCCTCATGGTTTTCAAACTGACACATGTTAGTCGGAAGATGGTGTCCCCACTGTGTTCTGTCACAGAGTTGAGCATACGGCCCTCTCCTCCCAGACCCTGAATAGTTTTCAAACACTTTTAAGTTAGTGTAACCAGATGTTCGTTGAAATATTGTTTTAGCACACCATCGTTGTTCACCGTTGAGCGTAGGTATGGCACTTAACCAGTTGGCTTCTCATAAGTTTTCAAACACTTCTACCTCAAAGGGTCGACCGCATAGAGGTTGAAAGGTGGTTGTTTCCCCACAGTGTTGTTTCACGGAGTTGAGCGTCTGGTACTCTCCACATAGGCCCCGCATGTGTTTTAAACACCTGTAACCGAGTGAAACCGGATGTTGGGAGATTGTCTCTCGACCGTGACGGTGCCCAGGGCACCTCCAGGTCCCGCCTAGTTTTCAAGCAATGTCAACGTAGCGAACGCCGATGTTTCACTCTTTGTTCCAGAGGTGAGTCTAAGGCACTTTCCGTGTAGGCCCCGCACGTATTTACTAACGTTTCTCACATTGTGAAACGTAGCCGTTAGTTGAATGATGGTATCCCCACGGCACTTCCTAAAGTTAGGGACAAGGCACTGGTCGGGGCAGGCCTACAGTGTTTTTCAAACACTTGTGACTTAGTGAAACAAGATGCTAGTTGAAAGAGAGTTTCCCTCAAGTGCTGCCTGGTAGAGTTGAGTACATAGAACGAACCTTCCACCTAGGCTCCGCATCGGTCTCCAAACGCTTCAGACTTCATGAATAGGACGATGGGAGAAAGATTCCCCTCGAGTGTTTCATGGGATTGCGTTACAAGGCACACTCGGTGTAGGTGCTGCATTTGCTTTGACCCGTTTTTAACTTGGTGGAACAAGATGTTAGTGGAAAGATGTTTCCCTCACACTTTTCTGTTTCACAGAGGTGAGTGCATGGCACTTTCCCCGTAGGGCCCACATAGGCTTTCCAATCGCACTTGGCGAAACAAGAGGTTAGTTGCGAGCTGGATACCCCACAGTGTTTTTTCACGGAGTTGAGTGTACGGGCCCTCTCCGCCCCGGCCCTGCGTGGGTTTTCAAACCCTTCTCGCTTTGTGAAATCAGATAGACGTTACTTGAAAGTCGGTTTCCCCACGGTGTTGTTTCACGGAGGTGACTCTATGGCCCTTACCCTGTAGACCCCGCATAGGTTTTCAAAGAGTTCTCACTTACTGAAACCTGGTGTTAGGTGAAAGACTCTTTCCCCGTAGTTGTTTCACAGAGCTGCGTGTAGGCATTTGCGCCTAAGCCCCGCAGAGGTTGGCAAACGCTTCCAACATACTGAAACAGGATTTTAGTTGGAAGGTGGTTCCCCCACAGTGTTTCATGCACTTCAGCCTATGGCGCTTTCCGTTTCGTCCCCACAGGGGTTTTCAAAGACGTGAAAAACCTGTGCAGCGAAAGCCGATGTTAGTGGCTAAAAGGCATCGCCACACTGGTGTTTCACAGCGCTGAGTACCTGGCAGTGTCTTTGTGGCCCCGCAAGCGTTTGCAAACACTTCCCACTTAGTTAAACCAGATGTGAGTTGAAAAGTGGTTTATCTACGACGATCCTTGACAAAGTGAGTAAAGTGCACTTTCCTTGTTACTTCTATGTCTAGGATTCCAACATGTCTAACATTGTGGAACAAGTTGGTAGTTGAAAGATGTTTCCGCACAGTGATTTTACACCGCGTTGAGTATGTGACACTTTTCATAAATAAGCCATTTAGCAACTAACATCTTGCTTCGCTGAGAAGTGTTTGAAAACCTATGAGGAAAACGAGATACACTCCACGCTGAAATCTTACCGTGGAGAAACCATCCTTCAGCTACCATCAGGTCTCACTAGGTTAGAGGTATTCGACAACCTCTGTGGGGCCTACGAATAAGTAAAGTGTCATGTACTCGAGTCTGGCAAATAACACTGGGCGGAAACCATCTTTCACCCCGCATCCTGTTTCAGTACATTAGACCCCTCTTGGTTTGAAGACCCATGGGGGGGGCCTACACCGAATGTGCCATGCACTCAACCCTGGGAAACGACCGTGTGGTGAAACCCTCTATCCACTAACGTCGGGTTTCACCAAGTTAGAAGTGTTTGAAGACCCATGCGGGGCCAACACCAAAACTGCCGTAGGCACGACTGTATGAAACATCTTTCAGCTGACATCTGGTATCCCTACGATTAAGAACATCTTTGAAACCTATGCGGAGCCCATGCGGAAAGTGCCATACACTCAACTCTGCACAAGAGTCTGCTCAAACCCTCAGTCAACTAACCTCTTGTTGCACAAGGTTGGAACAGTTTGAAAACCTATGCGACACCTACAGGGAAAGTGCCTTATACTCAAATACGGGAAACAACAACATTTTGGGGAACCCTCTGTCAAGAAACATTCGGTCTCACTAATTTGGACGGGATGGAAAACGTACGCGAGCGACTGTGAGAGAAGCGCCATATCCTGCACTCTGTGAGACAACACTGTGGTGAAACCGTCTTTCAACTACCATTTGATGTCACTAATTTGTAAGTGTTAGAAAACCCACGCGGGCAACTATACGGAAAGCGCCATCACTCAGCTCTGTGAAACAACAGTGTGGTGAAACCATCCTTCAACTAACATCTTGTTTCACCGTTAGAAGTTTCTGTAAACGTTTTCGGGGAATTACGATGCAAGTGGCATATACTTGATTGTGTGGAAGAGTGTTATGGAGAAACGGTCTTTCAACGAATATCTTGTTTCACGAACAGAAGCACTTGAAACCCTATGCCGGGTCTAGGAGGAAAGTGCCGTCTACTCAACTCAACTCTGTGAGACAACACTGAGGTGAAAACCTCTTTCAACTA
The DNA here is from genome assembly GCF_028749965.1 of Puma concolor. Taxonomy (NCBI): domain Eukaryota; kingdom Metazoa; phylum Chordata; class Mammalia; order Carnivora; family Felidae; genus Puma; species Puma concolor. The sequence goes on along the minus strand of NC_141681.1, from coordinate 38,890,409 downwards.
CCATCTGATTTCAGAAATTTAGAAAAGCGTACACACTTATGAGGGACCTAGAGGAAGGTGCCATATACTCCACTCTGTGAAACCATATTGTGGGATAAAAACCTTTCCCTTAACAACTTGTTTTCACTGTTAGAACTGCTTTACAACATACACTAGGGACTATGGGGAAAGTGACATATACTCGACTCTAAAAACTGCTGTGGGGAAACCATCTTTCAACTAACTTAACGGCTTCACGTTGCTAGGGCGTGTTCCTAAACCCGTGCATAAAGCCTATGCATAAAGTGCCACATAGTCAACTCTGGCAAACAGCACATCTTTCAACTAATGTCGTGTTTCACGACACTAGAAGTGGCTAAACACTCACGCGGGGACTACGGCCAAAGTGCCCGGTACTCAACCCTGTGAAACGTTTGTGCGGTGCCAACATCTATCAGTTAACATCTGGTTTCGCTAACTTAGTGTGCTTGAACACCCACGCGGGGGGCGACATCAAAAGTGCCACATACACACCCTGTCTCATACGTTGCGGGGGAAACCGTCTTTCCAGTAACAGTCAAGTTACGCTAAGGTGGAAGTGTTTGAAAACCTAGGAGGGGCCTAAGCGGAAGGTGCTAAATACCCATCTCCCTGCGAAACAACACTGTGGGGCAACCGTCTTTCAACTAATACCTGGTTTCACAAAGTCTGAAGTGTTTAGAAACACTTGAGTGGCCTCCGCAAGGTGCCATAGACACAACTCTGTGAGGAGACCACTGTTCGATTACCATCTGGTTTCACTAAGGTTCAAGTGTTTGGAAAACTGTGCTGGGGATACATGAAAGGGCCATATACTCGATTCTGTGAAGCAGCAGCGTAAGGAAAACCGTCGTTCAACTACCATCTTGTTTCGCGAGGTTCCAAGTGTTGGAAAATCAATGCAGGGCTTATGGTGAAAGTGCCACATCCTCAACTCTGTCAAAACGCACTTTGTGGAAATAGTCTGCCAATTAACGTGTCGTGTCGCGTAGAAGTCTGTGAAGGTCTATGTGGGGAACGATGTGGAGAGTCACACGTACAGGACACTGTAGAGAATCCGGTGGAGAAACCCTCTTTCAACGAACATCTTGGTGCACTAAGTTCGAAGTGTTTGAAGACCTATGCAGGGACTACGCAGAGAGTGCCATATATGCTCAACCCTGTAAAACAACAGCGTGGTGATCCCATCCTCCAAATATCACCTGGGTTCCCTTGTCAGACGTGTTTGAAATGCCATAGGGCGGCTACGCCGAGTGTATCTTACGTTGCACTGTGTCAGACAACACTTGGAGGAAGCCGTCCTCCAACTCACATCTTATTTCCCTAAGTTTGATGTGTTTGAAAACCATGCGGGGCCCACAACGAAAGTGCCATATACTCATACACTCAATTCCGAGAACAGACACTATGGGGACACAGTCTTTCTCCGAGCATCTGGATTCGCGAGGCTACAAGGGTTGGAAAAGACGGGGGGAGGGGGCTTAGGTGCATAGCACCATACGCTCAACTCTGTGAAACAACGTGGGAGAAACCGACTTTATCTAAAAACTGGACCACTAAGTTAGAAGTGTTTGAAACCCCCGAGGGGCCTAGGAAGACCGTGCCGTACACTCACCTCTGTGAAACAACACTGTGGGAAAACGATCTTCAACTACCAGCTGGTTTCTCTAAGTGAGCAGTGTGTGGAAATCCTATGCTCTCATAGGATTGCCTAATCGCAAGGTGCCCTATACTCACCAGTGTGGTGAAAGGATCGTTCAGCTGCTACCCGGTTTCACTGTTACAAGTAAGTGTTTGAAAACACATGCGGGGCCCATGTGGCTAGCGCCATACGCGCCACTCAATCAAACAACGCTGTGGTGAAACGACCTTTCAGTTAACTTCTCACTGCGCGTAGTTACAAGGGTTTGGAAACCTAAGTGGAGGCCCCACGGAGAGTGCCATACGGTCAAGTCTGGGAAACGACACTATGGGGAAACCATCGTTCCACTACCATCTGGCTTCCCTAAGGTAGAAGTCTTTGAAAACCCATGGGAAGCCTAACGGTTAAGTGCCATGGACGCGACTGTGAGAGACAATGGTGTGGCAAAACCGTCTTTCAACTAACATCTGGCTTCCCTGCTTCAAGCCTGTTTGAACACTATCCAGGGTCTATGAGGAAAGTGCCATATTTTCAACTCCGAGACACAACAGAGTCGGGGAAACCCTCTTCCAACGAACCTGTTGTTTCAGTAAGTTAGAAGTGTTTGAAAACCACGCGGAGATGACACCGAAAGCGCCACAAACTCAACTCTGTGACACACTGTGGAGAAACCATCTTTCAACTGACATCTCATTTCACAAAGTTCCAAGCGTTTGAAAACCCATGTAGGGCCTGCGCCGAAAGTGCCACCTAGTCAACTCCGTGAAACAACACTGTGGAGACTCCACCTTTCAACTAACCTCTCGTTTCACTTAGAAGTGTTTGAGAACCGTATGCGGGTCTACGTAGAAAGTGCCATGGGCTCAACTCGGTAAAACAGCACGGTGGGGAGACCACCCTTCAAATAGCGTCTGGGCTCCCCTGTTAGAAGTGTTGGAAAACTTATGCAGAGCCTACACCGCAAGAATCATCCACTCCACTCTGTCAAACAACACCTGGGGAAGCCGTCCTCCAACTCACATTTCAATTCACTGGGCGACATGTAAATGCAAACCACGCGGGGCCTAGTCCGAAAGTGCCATATACTCAACTCTGTGAAACACCACTGTGGGGGAAAGGGTCTTTCTTCTAGCCTCTGGTTTCACTAGGTTACAAGTGTCTGAGAAGACCCACGGGACCTAGGCGCGTAGCCCATGCACTCAACTCTGTGACACAACACTGTGGTGAAGCCATGTTGCAGCTAACTGCTCTTCACTTAGAGGTGGTTGAAAACCTATGCCAGTTCTACAAAGAAAGTGTCATATGCTCAACTCTGCGCAACACGACTGTGGTGAAACCGTCTTTCGAATAACCTCTGGGTTCATTTTGTAGGAGTGTTTCGAAACTTGCGGGGGGTGGGGGGAGGGCTTAGGCGGAAAGTGCCATCTGCCCCACTGTCAATTTTTAGGGAAACCATCTTCCAACTGATATCTTGTTTCGCCATGTTAGACGTACGTGAAAAACGTTGCTAGGAACAATGAGGAAAGTGCCATGTTCTCGACTCTGTGAAAACATACTGTGGAGAAACCATCTTTCAACTAACACCTTGTTTGCCTAGGTTAGAAGAGTTTGCAAACGTATGCAGACGTGGACGGTGAGTGCCATATAGTCGGCTATGGGGAAAAACACGGTGGGGAAAACACCTTTCAACTGACATGTCAGTTCACTAAGGCAGACGTGTTTGAAAACCTATGGAGGCTTACGTAGAAAGTGACGTACACTCAACTCTGTGACACAACCTTGTGGGGAAAGATCTTCCAACTACCATGTGGTTTCACTAAGTTGGAAGTGTTTGAGAAGCATCCGGAGACTACAACGAACCTGCCGTGTGCTCAACTCTCTGGGACGCTGTGGCGGAAACCGTCTTTCCAATCACATCTCGTTTCACAAAGTTAGAAGTGTTTCACGACCTATGCAGGGCCTATGCGGAATATGCCACACACTCAACTCTGTGAGACAACACTGTGGGTCTCGACGTTTCACCTAACCGCTCGTTTCGCTTAGTGAGAAGGGTTCGAAAACCTACGTGGGTACTGCGCAGAGAGGGCCCTGTGCGCAACTCTGTCAAACGACACTGTGGTGAAAGCCTCCTTCCAACAGCATCTGGGTTCCCTCGTTAGAAGCGTTTGGAAAGCTACGCGGAGCCTAGCCCGAAAGTATCTCACACTGCGCTCTGGCAAATACCACTTGGTGAAAGCCGTCGTTCCACTGACATCTCACTTCGCTAAGGCAGACGTAGCTCCAAACGTTGCGGGGCCTACAACGACAGTGCCATATACTGAACCCTGTGAGACGACACTGTGGGGGGACACAATCTGTCTCTTAGCATCTGGGTTCACTAAGCCACAGTTGTTTCAAAAGGCTCGCAGGCGCCCAGCGCACGGGACCGTACGCTCTCAACTCTAGGAAACAACACTGTGGGGAAACCGCCCTTCAACTACCGGGTGGTTTCTCTAAGGTAGAAGGGTTTGAAAACCTACGAGCAGCCTAACGGTTGAGTGCCGTCTACTCAACTGTGAGAAACGATGGGGTGCTGAAACCGAGCACTCCACTAACACCTGGTTTCACTAACTTAAGAGTGTTTGGAAACTGTTGGGGGTCTACGCGGCAAGGGCCCTACCCTCAACTCTGTGAGACACTGGGGGGAACAAAACCACTTTTCAAATAACAGTTCGTTTCCCAAAGTGACAAGGGCTTCAAGACCCCTGCAGGGCCTGCGACCAAAGTGCCGTAGAGTCAACTCTGTGAAACAACACCGTGGAGACGCCACCTTCCAACACACCTCTCGTTTCCCTTACTGAGAAGAGTTTCAGAAACGAGGGGCTTCCGACGCAGAAAGGGCCACGTGCTCAACTCTGTAAAACAACACTGTGGTGAAACCATCCTTCAAATAGCATCTGGGTTCCCTTGTTAGACGTGTCTGAAAAGCTCTGCGGAGCTCACACCAAAAGTATGAGACACCCCACTCTGTCAAACACCTGGGGTGTGTGTGGGGGGAGGGGGGAGGGCGGAGAAGCCGTCCTTCAACTAACAGCTTACTTCACTATGTTACCTGTGGCTGCAAACCGTTCGTGCGGGGCCTACGGCGCAAGTGCCACATACTCAACTCTGTGAAACAACACTGTGGGGAGACCGTTTCAACTAACACGTGGTTTCACTAAGTTAGAAGTGTTTGAGAACCCCGTCGGGGCCTAAGCACAAAGTGCTATATGTAGATAGATAGATAGATAGATAGATAGATACACACACACACACACACACACACACACACAGAGCACTGTCACACTGCACATTGCAGGAGCCATCTTCTGGCTAACAGCTTGCATCCACTAACGTAGAAGTGTTTGAAACCCTCTGTGGGGAGCCAGGGGGAAAGTGACATATACTCGACAGTGGGAGAGAATACTGTGGACTGACATCACGTTTCACTGGGCAGAGGTGTCTGAAAACCCATTCGGGGCCTATGACGAAGGGGCCATATACGCGACTCTGTCAAGAGGCACTTTGGGGAAACCACCTTTCAAATAACATCCCGTATCGCTAGGTTAGATTTGCCGGAAATCCTCTGCGGGCAAAGAAGGGGCAAGTGACATTTACTCGGCATTGTGAGAAAGTCCTGTGGAGAAGCCATCTTGCAACTAACATCTTGGCTCACTGAGGGAGAACTGTTTGGAAACCTATGCGGAGCCCACATGTAAGGTCAGTGCCGCAAACTCGGCTCTGTGAAGGAACATCTTGTATCGCTAAGTTAGACCAGCGTTTGAACAAACGCCTATCGTGGGGCCACCTCAGTGGAAGGTGCCATATACTCGACTCGGGCAAACTGCACTTTGCAGAAACGCTTTCCACTCACCTCTGGCTCCACTAACTTGGAAGTGTTTGCAATCCCATGTGGGGCCTAGACCCTCAGCGCTGTGAAACAACACTGTTGGGGAAACCGTCTTTCAACTACATTGGGTTTCCCCAGGTAAGAAGCGTGTAGAGCCTGTGGGGGCTTTGTGCGGCGCGTGCCACTCAACTCTGTCAAAGGTTTGCCCTTCGGGGAAACCGCCCTTCAACTGACATCTTGTATCACTAAGTCAGAAGCGTTTGAAAAGCTATGCGGGGCACGATGTGGAAAGTGACATGTACTCGATACTCTGAAAGAATCCTGCAGAGAAACCATGTCTCAGCTGACATCCTGTTTGACTAAGTTGCAAGAGTTTGAAAGCGTATGCAGACGTACGCGGCAAGTGCTCTGTCCTCGACTGTGTGAAACAAAACCGTGGGGGGCGGGGGGCGGGGGCGAGGAAACACCTTTCCGCTAACATCTCCTTTCCCTAAGTGAGGAGAGGCGGAACAGTGATGGGAGGCCTGTAATGAAAGTGCCATACACTCACCTTTGTGCAGCTGCACATTTGGGGAAACCATGTTTCCGGGAACATCCTGTATCACCAGGTTGGCACCGTTTGAAATCCTATGCGGAGAACGACGTGGAAAGTCACCCTCCACCCTGTGGAGAAACCATCTTTCAGCTAGCATCTCCTTTCACTCAGGTCCAAGTGTTTGCGAACCTACGGTGGCTTGCGTAGAAAGTGCCCTTACACTCCATCATGTGAAACACGGTGTGGCGAAACGGTCTTTCTCCTAATATCTTGCTGCACTAAAAGAGAGCTGTCTGACAACTGTGCGGGGCCTGCAAGGTAAGTGCCGTATAGTCACCCGTGTGAAGGCACACTCTGAGGACACCATCTTTTAGCTAACACCTAGTTTCACTCAGTTCCAAGGGCTTGAAAACCTGCGCGGGGACTACGCGTCAAGTTCCATGTCCTCAACTCTGTCAGACTTCACTCTGGGGAAACCAACAGTCAACTAACAGCTTGTATCAATCACTAGGTTTGTGACCATCTTTCCACTACCGTCTTATTTCACCACGTTAGAAGTGTTTGAAAAACTGCTGGGAACGAAGATTCGTCTTCAACGGAATTCTCGAGTTTCTCAGCATTCTCGATTCAGAGAAAACATACTGTGGAGAAACCATCTTTCACCTCACATCTGGTTTCTCTAAGTTAGAAGTGTTTGAAACACTTACGTGGGCCCATGCGGAAAGGGCCGTATACCCAATCCTGCGAAACAACACTGTAGCGAAACCAGCTTTCACCTAATATGTGGTTTCGCTCAGTGAGACCTGTTTGAAAACCTACGCGGGGCCTACAGGGTGAGTGCCATATACTCAACCCTGTGACACAACACTGTGGGGAAAATACCTTGTAACTAGCCTGTCGTTTCACTACGTGAGAAGAGTTTGACGACCTATGCAGGGAATGATGTGGAAAGTCACATATACCAGCCATCGCAAAAGACTCCTGTGGAGAAAGCATCTTTCAACTAACGGGTTTCACCAAGTTGGAAGTTTTGGGAACCTATGCAGGGCCTCCCAGCTCACTGCCGTAGACTCATCTCTGGGAACCAACACGGTGGGAAAGCATCCTTTGAATGGACATCTAGTTTCACTAAGTTAGAAGGGTTTGAAAAATTATCCAGGGACTGTGCAGAAAGAAACTGCCACATATTCAACTCTGTCAAAACGGCACTTTGGGGAAACCGTCTTGCCACTAACATCTTGTTTCTCCCTGTTAGAAGCGTTTGAAAACCTGCTGGGGACGACGACGAACGTGCCATACACTCAAGTCTGTGAAATCACACTGTGGGGGAAAACCCATCGTGTTGCTAACATCTTGCTTCACTGAGTTAGAAGTCTTTGAAAACCTAGGCGGGGACTATGCGGAAAGTGCCATATACTCAACTCCGTCAAAACTGCACTTTCAACTAACGTGCAACCCACACAAGACACGAATTACACGGAAACCCACACATATATCACACCTACCACAGTACCCAAACACACCACACACAAACCCAAAACATTTAAGGGAAACACACCACACACGGCCACCCGTGCGATACCCTCAAGACACTTATAACACACATACACGCACACCCTGCACATTCCACACACCTGGCACACCGCATTGGCCACCTTCCTACGACATACACACCTGCATGACACATACACCGTCTACACATGCATACATCACACACACCACGTGCTCACCACACACTCACCGTGTATATGCCACAGACATATCCAACACACATCACCCATGCCCCACACGCCCACAGTTATCACCCTCGCACAGTATTACCACACTCAACACATATACAGCACACAGGTTCCAAACAAACCACGGCTCGTATGCCACGCCTACACCCTCCACACACACACCCCACACCCCAAACCTGCGCCACTTATACGGAAGACAGATGCTCCCTCCTCTACGCATCGACTACAAGGACACCACACACACTGCACATAGAGACACAACTGTGACGCATATGCCACACAGCCACGTCACTCCTACACCGAACACACAACAGGGTACCAACATACCTCGCACGACACGTGAATACCACACAGACACCTCACCCGGTCCCCACATACACACCAAACCACTTACACATCACACAGACATCTTCCACACACTACTTACTACACCTACTACGCGTACCACACATATACACACCGTACACACGTATAGCACACAAACACACTCCATATGTACACCACCAACATGCCAAACTTATACCGCACACAACGCACTTGCACTACACAGACACCGCATCTACAATACACACACCATGAGGATCCATACGTCTGTGAAATACGGACACCACACACACCACACACACCACACTTACACTGCCCAAGCTCCACCCGTATGCCACACCACAAAACCACACGTGCACCCCATACACAACACACATGCCATAGAAAGACCATACACGCACATACGTTCTATGCGGCGCATACCTAGCTGATATACTACAATCACAACCCATATAGGACACTTGAAGACAACACAGAAGGACACATACAGCACCTACAAAGCACCGACACACCATAGACACACCACATTCACCACACAAATAACATACCCAGACACAAACAAGATACATAACATACGTGCCATCCATACTTTAGAGATGTAAGATGTTAGCTAAAAGATGGCTTCTGCAATGTGCAGTTTGACAGAGGGCCCGACGGGTTTCTCTAACGCTTCTAACGTAGTGAAACCAGGTGTTAGTTGAACCCGTTTCCCCACAGTGTTGTTTCACAGAGTTGAGTATATGGATGGCACTTTGGCTGTAGGCGCCGCATGGTTTGCAACCACGTGTAACATAGTGAAGTAAAATGTCAGTTGAAGGACGGCTTCCCCAAAGTCTTTGCCAGAGTGCAGTGTAAGATACTTTCGGGGTAGGCTCCGCATAGGTTTTCAAACACTTCTAACAGTGAACCATGGTGCTACTTGAAGGATGGTTCCACCAGTGTTGTTTTACAGAGTTGAGCATACGGCACTCGTTGCGTGGAACGCACGTAGGTTTTCAAACCCTTCTCGCTAAGTGAAACGACAGGCTGGTTGAAACGTGGAGACCCACAGTGTTGTTTCACAGAGTTGACTATAGGCACTTTCTGCGCAGGCCTTGCATGCGTGGGTTTTCAAACACTTGTAAGTTTGTGAAACGGGAAGATACTTCAAAGACGGGTTCCCTAGGGCGTCTCATAGAGTGAGTCCCTTTCGGGTGTAGCTCCTCATGGTTTTCAAACTGACACATGTTAGTCGGAAGATGGTGTCCCCACTGTGTTCTGTCACAGAGTTGAGCATACGGCCCTCTCCTCCCAGACCCTGAATAGTTTTCAAACACTTTTAAGTTAGTGTAACCAGATGTTCGTTGAAATATTGTTTTAGCACACCATCGTTGTTCACCGTTGAGCGTAGGTATGGCACTTAACCAGTTGGCTTCTCATAAGTTTTCAAACACTTCTACCTCAAAGGGTCGACCGCATAGAGGTTGAAAGGTGGTTGTTTCCCCACAGTGTTGTTTCACGGAGTTGAGCGTCTGGTACTCTCCACATAGGCCCCGCATGTGTTTTAAACACCTGTAACCGAGTGAAACCGGATGTTGGGAGATTGTCTCTCGACCGTGACGGTGCCCAGGGCACCTCCAGGTCCCGCCTAGTTTTCAAGCAATGTCAACGTAGCGAACGCCGATGTTTCACTCTTTGTTCCAGAGGTGAGTCTAAGGCACTTTCCGTGTAGGCCCCGCACGTATTTACTAACGTTTCTCACATTGTGAAACGTAGCCGTTAGTTGAATGATGGTATCCCCACGGCACTTCCTAAAGTTAGGGACAAGGCACTGGTCGGGGCAGGCCTACAGTGTTTTTCAAACACTTGTGACTTAGTGAAACAAGATGCTAGTTGAAAGAGAGTTTCCCTCAAGTGCTGCCTGGTAGAGTTGAGTACATAGAACGAACCTTCCACCTAGGCTCCGCATCGGTCTCCAAACGCTTCAGACTTCATGAATAGGACGATGGGAGAAAGATTCCCCTCGAGTGTTTCATGGGATTGCGTTACAAGGCACACTCGGTGTAGGTGCTGCATTTGCTTTGACCCGTTTTTAACTTGGTGGAACAAGATGTTAGTGGAAAGATGTTTCCCTCACACTTTTCTGTTTCACAGAGGTGAGTGCATGGCACTTTCCCCGTAGGGCCCACATAGGCTTTCCAATCGCACTTGGCGAAACAAGAGGTTAGTTGCGAGCTGGATACCCCACAGTGTTTTTTCACGGAGTTGAGTGTACGGGCCCTCTCCGCCCCGGCCCTGCGTGGGTTTTCAAACCCTTCTCGCTTTGTGAAATCAGATAGACGTTACTTGAAAGTCGGTTTCCCCACGGTGTTGTTTCACGGAGGTGACTCTATGGCCCTTACCCTGTAGACCCCGCATAGGTTTTCAAAGAGTTCTCACTTACTGAAACCTGGTGTTAGGTGAAAGACTCTTTCCCCGTAGTTGTTTCACAGAGCTGCGTGTAGGCATTTGCGCCTAAGCCCCGCAGAGGTTGGCAAACGCTTCCAACATACTGAAACAGGATTTTAGTTGGAAGGTGGTTCCCCCACAGTGTTTCATGCACTTCAGCCTATGGCGCTTTCCGTTTCGTCCCCACAGGGGTTTTCAAAGACGTGAAAAACCTGTGCAGCGAAAGCCGATGTTAGTGGCTAAAAGGCATCGCCACACTGGTGTTTCACAGCGCTGAGTACCTGGCAGTGTCTTTGTGGCCCCGCAAGCGTTTGCAAACACTTCCCACTTAGTTAAACCAGATGTGAGTTGAAAAGTGGTTTATCTACGACGATCCTTGACAAAGTGAGTAAAGTGCACTTTCCTTGTTACTTCTATGTCTAGGATTCCAACATGTCTAACATTGTGGAACAAGTTGGTAGTTGAAAGATGTTTCCGCACAGTGATTTTACACCGCGTTGAGTATGTGACACTTTTCATAAATAAGCCATTTAGCAACTAACATCTTGCTTCGCTGAGAAGTGTTTGAAAACCTATGAGGAAAACGAGATACACTCCACGCTGAAATCTTACCGTGGAGAAACCATCCTTCAGCTACCATCAGGTCTCACTAGGTTAGAGGTATTCGACAACCTCTGTGGGGCCTACGAATAAGTAAAGTGTCATGTACTCGAGTCTGGCAAATAACACTGGGCGGAAACCATCTTTCACCCCGCATCCTGTTTCAGTACATTAGACCCCTCTTGGTTTGAAGACCCATGGGGGGGGCCTACACCGAATGTGCCATGCACTCAACCCTGGGAAACGACCGTGTGGTGAAACCCTCTATCCACTAACGTCGGGTTTCACCAAGTTAGAAGTGTTTGAAGACCCATGCGGGGCCAACACCAAAACTGCCGTAGGCACGACTGTATGAAACATCTTTCAGCTGACATCTGGTATCCCTACGATTAAGAACATCTTTGAAACCTATGCGGAGCCCATGCGGAAAGTGCCATACACTCAACTCTGCACAAGAGTCTGCTCAAACCCTCAGTCAACTAACCTCTTGTTGCACAAGGTTGGAACAGTTTGAAAACCTATGCGACACCTACAGGGAAAGTGCCTTATACTCAAATACGGGAAACAACAACATTTTGGGGAACCCTCTGTCAAGAAACATTCGGTCTCACTAATTTGGACGGGATGGAAAACGTACGCGAGCGACTGTGAGAGAAGCGCCATATCCTGCACTCTGTGAGACAACACTGTGGTGAAACCGTCTTTCAACTACCATTTGATGTCACTAATTTGTAAGTGTTAGAAAACCCACGCGGGCAACTATACGGAAAGCGCCATCACTCAGCTCTGTGAAACAACAGTGTGGTGAAACCATCCTTCAACTAACATCTTGTTTCACCGTTAGAAGTTTCTGTAAACGTTTTCGGGGAATTACGATGCAAGTGGCATATACTTGATTGTGTGGAAGAGTGTTATGGAGAAACGGTCTTTCAACGAATATCTTGTTTCACGAACAGAAGCACTTGAAACCCTATGCCGGGTCTAGGAGGAAAGTGCCGTCTACTCAACTCAACTCTGTGAGACAACACTGAGGTGAAAACCTCTTTCAACTACCATCTGATTTCAGAAATTTAGAAAAGCGTACACACTTATGAGGGACCTAGAGGAAGGTGCCATATACTCCACTCTGTGAAACCATATTGTGGGATAAAAACCTTTCCCTTAACAACTTGTTTTCACTGTTAGAACTGCTTTACAACATACACTAGGGACTATGGGGAAAGTGACATATACTCGACTCTAAAAACTGCTGTGGGGAAACCATCTTTCAACTAACTTAACGGCTTCACGTTGCTAGGGCGTGTTCCTAAACCCGTGCATAAAGCCTATGCATAAAGTGCCACATAGTCAACTCTGGCAAACAGCACATCTTTCAACTAATGTCGTGTTTCACGACACTAGAAGTGGCTAAACACTCACGCGGGGACTACGGCCAAAGTGCCCGGTACTCAACCCTGTGAAACGTTTGTGCGGTGCCAACATCTATCAGTTAACATCTGGTTTCGCTAACTTAGTGTGCTTGAACACCCACGCGGGGGGCGACATCAAAAGTGCCACATACACACCCTGTCTCATACGTTGCGGGGGAAACCGTCTTTCCAGTAACAGTCAAGTTACGCTAAGGTGGAAGTGTTTGAAAACCTAGGAGGGGCCTAAGCGGAAGGTGCTAAATACCCATCTCCCTGCGAAACAACACTGTGGGGCAACCGTCTTTCAACTAATACCTGGTTTCACAAAGTCTGAAGTGTTTAGAAACACTTGAGTGGCCTCCGCAAGGTGCCATAGACACAACTCTGTGAGGAGACCACTGTTCGATTACCATCTGGTTTCACTAAGGTTCAAGTGTTTGGAAAACTGTGCTGGGGATACATGAAAGGGCCATATACTCGATTCTGTGAAGCAGCAGCGTAAGGAAAACCGTCGTTCAACTACCATCTTGTTTCGCGAGGTTCCAAGTGTTGGAAAATCAATGCAGGGCTTATGGTGAAAGTGCCACATCCTCAACTCTGTCAAAACGCACTTTGTGGAAATAGTCTGCCAATTAACGTGTCGTGTCGCGTAGAAGTCTGTGAAGGTCTATGTGGGGAACGATGTGGAGAGTCACACGTACAGGACACTGTAGAGAATCCGGTGGAGAAACCCTCTTTCAACGAACATCTTGGTGCACTAAGTTCGAAGTGTTTGAAGACCTATGCAGGGACTACGCAGAGAGTGCCATATATGCTCAACCCTGTAAAACAACAGCGTGGTGATCCCATCCTCCAAATATCACCTGGGTTCCCTTGTCAGACGTGTTTGAAATGCCATAGGGCGGCTACGCCGAGTGTATCTTACGTTGCACTGTGTCAGACAACACTTGGAGGAAGCCGTCCTCCAACTCACATCTTATTTCCCTAAGTTTGATGTGTTTGAAAACCATGCGGGGCCCACAACGAAAGTGCCATATACTCATACACTCAATTCCGAGAACAGACACTATGGGGACACAGTCTTTCTCCGAGCATCTGGATTCGCGAGGCTACAAGGGTTGGAAAAGACGGGGGGAGGGGGCTTAGGTGCATAGCACCATACGCTCAACTCTGTGAAACAACGTGGGAGAAACCGACTTTATCTAAAAACTGGACCACTAAGTTAGAAGTGTTTGAAACCCCCGAGGGGCCTAGGAAGACCGTGCCGTACACTCACCTCTGTGAAACAACACTGTGGGAAAACGATCTTCAACTACCAGCTGGTTTCTCTAAGTGAGCAGTGTGTGGAAATCCTATGCTCTCATAGGATTGCCTAATCGCAAGGTGCCCTATACTCACCAGTGTGGTGAAAGGATCGTTCAGCTGCTACCCGGTTTCACTGTTACAAGTAAGTGTTTGAAAACACATGCGGGGCCCATGTGGCTAGCGCCATACGCGCCACTCAATCAAACAACGCTGTGGTGAAACGACCTTTCAGTTAACTTCTCACTGCGCGTAGTTACAAGGGTTTGGAAACCTAAGTGGAGGCCCCACGGAGAGTGCCATACGGTCAAGTCTGGGAAACGACACTATGGGGAAACCATCGTTCCACTACCATCTGGCTTCCCTAAGGTAGAAGTCTTTGAAAACCCATGGGAAGCCTAACGGTTAAGTGCCATGGACGCGACTGTGAGAGACAATGGTGTGGCAAAACCGTCTTTCAACTAACATCTGGCTTCCCTGCTTCAAGCCTGTTTGAACACTATCCAGGGTCTATGAGGAAAGTGCCATATTTTCAACTCCGAGACACAACAGAGTCGGGGAAACCCTCTTCCAACGAACCTGTTGTTTCAGTAAGTTAGAAGTGTTTGAAAACCACGCGGAGATGACACCGAAAGCGCCACAAACTCAACTCTGTGACACACTGTGGAGAAACCATCTTTCAACTGACATCTCATTTCACAAAGTTCCAAGCGTTTGAAAACCCATGTAGGGCCTGCGCCGAAAGTGCCACCTAGTCAACTCCGTGAAACAACACTGTGGAGACTCCACCTTTCAACTAACCTCTCGTTTCACTTAGAAGTGTTTGAGAACCGTATGCGGGTCTACGTAGAAAGTGCCATGGGCTCAACTCGGTAAAACAGCACGGTGGGGAGACCACCCTTCAAATAGCGTCTGGGCTCCCCTGTTAGAAGTGTTGGAAAACTTATGCAGAGCCTACACCGCAAGAATCATCCACTCCACTCTGTCAAACAACACCTGGGGAAGCCGTCCTCCAACTCACATTTCAATTCACTGGGCGACATGTAAATGCAAACCACGCGGGGCCTAGTCCGAAAGTGCCATATACTCAACTCTGTGAAACACCACTGTGGGGGAAAGGGTCTTTCTTCTAGCCTCTGGTTTCACTAGGTTACAAGTGTCTGAGAAGACCCACGGGACCTAGGCGCGTAGCCCATGCACTCAACTCTGTGACACAACACTGTGGTGAAGCCATGTTGCAGCTAACTGCTCTTCACTTAGAGGTGGTTGAAAACCTATGCCAGTTCTACAAAGAAAGTGTCATATGCTCAACTCTGCGCAACACGACTGTGGTGAAACCGTCTTTCGAATAACCTCTGGGTTCATTTTGTAGGAGTGTTTCGAAACTTGCGGGGGGTGGGGGGAGGGCTTAGGCGGAAAGTGCCATCTGCCCCACTGTCAATTTTTAGGGAAACCATCTTCCAACTGATATCTTGTTTCGCCATGTTAGACGTACGTGAAAAACGTTGCTAGGAACAATGAGGAAAGTGCCATGTTCTCGACTCTGTGAAAACATACTGTGGAGAAACCATCTTTCAACTAACACCTTGTTTGCCTAGGTTAGAAGAGTTTGCAAACGTATGCAGACGTGGACGGTGAGTGCCATATAGTCGGCTATGGGGAAAAACACGGTGGGGAAAACACCTTTCAACTGACATGTCAGTTCACTAAGGCAGACGTGTTTGAAAACCTATGGAGGCTTACGTAGAAAGTGACGTACACTCAACTCTGTGACACAACCTTGTGGGGAAAGATCTTCCAACTACCATGTGGTTTCACTAAGTTGGAAGTGTTTGAGAAGCATCCGGAGACTACAACGAACCTGCCGTGTGCTCAACTCTCTGGGACGCTGTGGCGGAAACCGTCTTTCCAATCACATCTCGTTTCACAAAGTTAGAAGTGTTTCACGACCTATGCAGGGCCTATGCGGAATATGCCACACACTCAACTCTGTGAGACAACACTGTGGGTCTCGACGTTTCACCTAACCGCTCGTTTCGCTTAGTGAGAAGGGTTCGAAAACCTACGTGGGTACTGCGCAGAGAGGGCCCTGTGCGCAACTCTGTCAAACGACACTGTGGTGAAAGCCTCCTTCCAACAGCATCTGGGTTCCCTCGTTAGAAGCGTTTGGAAAGCTACGCGGAGCCTAGCCCGAAAGTATCTCACACTGCGCTCTGGCAAATACCACTTGGTGAAAGCCGTCGTTCCACTGACATCTCACTTCGCTAAGGCAGACGTAGCTCCAAACGTTGCGGGGCCTACAACGACAGTGCCATATACTGAACCCTGTGAGACGACACTGTGGGGGGACACAATCTGTCTCTTAGCATCTGGGTTCACTAAGCCACAGTTGTTTCAAAAGGCTCGCAGGCGCCCAGCGCACGGGACCGTACGCTCTCAACTCTAGGAAACAACACTGTGGGGAAACCGCCCTTCAACTACCGGGTGGTTTCTCTAAGGTAGAAGGGTTTGAAAACCTACGAGCAGCCTAACGGTTGAGTGCCGTCTACTCAACTGTGAGAAACGATGGGGTGCTGAAACCGAGCACTCCACTAACACCTGGTTTCACTAACTTAAGAGTGTTTGGAAACTGTTGGGGGTCTACGCGGCAAGGGCCCTACCCTCAACTCTGTGAGACACTGGGGGGAACAAAACCACTTTTCAAATAACAGTTCGTTTCCCAAAGTGACAAGGGCTTCAAGACCCCTGCAGGGCCTGCGACCAAAGTGCCGTAGAGTCAACTCTGTGAAACAACACCGTGGAGACGCCACCTTCCAACACACCTCTCGTTTCCCTTACTGAGAAGAGTTTCAGAAACGAGGGGCTTCCGACGCAGAAAGGGCCACGTGCTCAACTCTGTAAAACAACACTGTGGTGAAACCATCCTTCAAATAGCATCTGGGTTCCCTTGTTAGACGTGTCTGAAAAGCTCTGCGGAGCTCACACCAAAAGTATGAGACACCCCACTCTGTCAAACACCTGGGGTGTGTGTGGGGGGAGGGGGGAGGGCGGAGAAGCCGTCCTTAAACCAACAGCTTACTTCACTATGTTACCTGTGGCTGCAAACCGTTCGTGCGGGGCCTACGGCGCAAGTGCCATATACTCAACTCTGTGAAACAACACTGTGGGGAGACCGTTTCAACTAACACGTGGTTTCACTAAGTTAGAAGTGTTTGAGAACCCCGTCGGGGCCTAAGCACAAAGTGCTATATGTAGATAGATAGATAGATAGATAGATACACACACACACACACACACACACACACACAGAGCACTGTCACACTGCACATTGCAGGAGCCATCTTCTGGCTAACAGCTTGCATCCACTAACGTAGAAGTGTTTGAAACCCTCTGTGGGGAGCCAGGGGGAAAGTGACATATACTCGACAGTGGGAGAGAATACTGTGGACTGACATCACGTTTCACTGGGCAGAGGTGTCTGAAAACCCATTCGGGGCCTATGACGAAGGGGCCATATACGCGACTCTGTCAAGAGGCACTTTGGGGAAACCACCTTTCAAATAACATCCCGTATCGCTAGGTTAGATTTGCCGGAAATCCTCTGCGGGCAAAGAAGGGGCAAGTGACATTTACTCGGCATTGTGAGAAAGTCCTGTGGAGAAGCCATCTTGCAACTAACATCTTGGCTCACTGAGGGAGAACTGTTTGGAAACCTATGCGGAGCCCACATGTAAGGTCAGTGCCGCAAACTCGGCTCTGTGAAGGAACATCTTGTATCGCTAAGTTAGACCAGCGTTTGAACAAACGCCTATCGTGGGGCCACCTCAGTGGAAGGTGCCATATACTCGACTCGGGCAAACTGCACTTTGCAGAAACGCTTTCCACTCACCTCTGGCTCCACTAACTTGGAAGTGTTTGCAATCCCATGTGGGGCCTAGACCCTCAGCGCTGTGAAACAACACTGTTGGGGAAACCGTCTTTCAACTACATTGGGTTTCCCCAGGTAAGAAGCGTGTAGAGCCTGTGGGGGCTTTGTGCGGCGCGTGCCACTCAACTCTGTCAAAGGTTTGCCCTTCGGGGAAACCGCCCTTCAACTGACATCTTGTATCACTAAGTCAGAAGCGTTTGAAAAGCTATGCGGGGCACGATGTGGAAAGTGACATGTACTCGATACTCTGAAAGAATCCTGCAGAGAAACCATGTCTCAGCTGACATCCTGTTTGACTAAGTTGCAAGAGTTTGAAAGCGTATGCAGACGTACGCGGCAAGTGCTCTGTCCTCGACTGTGTGAAACAAAACCGTGGGGGGCGGGGGGCGGGGGCGAGGAAACACCTTTCCGCTAACATCTCCTTTCCCTAAGTGAGGAGAGGCGGAACAGTGATGGGAGGCCTGTAATGAAAGTGCCATACACTCACCTTTGTGCAGCTGCACATTTGGGGAAACCATGTTTCCGGGAACATCCTGTATCACCAGGTTGGCACCGTTTGAAATCCTATGCGGAGAACGACGTGGAAAGTCACCCTCCACCCTGTGGAGAAACCATCTTTCAGCTAGCATCTCCTTTCACTCAGGTCCAAGTGTTTGCGAACCTACGGTGGCTTGCGTAGAAAGTGCCCTTACACTCCATCATGTGAAACACGGTGTGGCGAAACGGTCTTTCTCCTAATATCTTGCTGCACTAAAAGAGAGCTGTCTGACAACTGTGCGGGGCCTGCAAGGTAAGTGCCGTATAGTCACCCGTGTGAAGGCACACTCTGAGGACACCATCTTTTAGCTAACACCTAGTTTCACTCAGTTCCAAGGGCTTGAAAACCTGCGCGGGGACTACGCGTCAAGTTCCATGTCCTCAACTCTGTCAGACTTCACTCTGGGGAAACCAACAGTCAACTAACAGCTTGTATCAATCACTAGGTTTGTGACCATCTTTCCACTACCGTCTTATTTCACCACGTTAGAAGTGTTTGAAAAACTGCTGGGAACGAAGATTCGTCTTCAACGGAATTCTCGAGTTTCTCAGCATTCTCGATTCAGAGAAAACATACTGTGGAGAAACCATCTTTCACCTCACATCTGGTTTCTCTAAGTTAGAAGTGTTTGAAACACTTACGTGGGCCCATGCGGAAAGGGCCGTATACCCAATCCTGCGAAACAACACTGTAGCGAAACCAGCTTTCACCTAATATGTGGTTTCGCTCAGTGAGACCTGTTTGAAAACCTACGCGGGGCCTACAGGGTGAGTGCCATATACTCAACCCTGTGACACAACACTGTGGGGAAAATACCTTGTAACTAGCCTGTCGTTTCACTACGTGAGAAGAGTTTGACGACCTATGCAGGGAATGATGTGGAAAGTCACATATACCAGCCATCGCAAAAGACTCCTGTGGAGAAAGCATCTTTCAACTAACGGGTTTCACCAAGTTGGAAGTTTTGGGAACCTATGCAGGGCCTCCCAGCTCACTGCCGTAGACTCATCTCTGGGAACCAACACGGTGGGAAAGCATCCTTTGAATGGACATCTAGTTTCACTAAGTTAGAAGGGTTTGAAAAATTATCCAGGGACTGTGCAGAAAGAAACTGCCACATATTCAACTCTGTCAAAACGGCACTTTGGGGAAACCGTCTTGCCACTAACATCTTGTTTCTCCCTGTTAGAAGCGTTTGAAAACCTGCTGGGGACGACGACGAACGTGCCATACACTCAAGTCTGTGAAATCACACTGTGGGGGAAAACCCATCGTGTTGCTAACATCTTGCTTCACTGAGTTAGAAGTCTTTGAAAACCTAGGCGGGGACTATGCGGAAAGTGCCATATACTCAACTCCGTCAAAACTGCACTTTCAACTAACGTGCAACCCACACAAGACACGAATTACACGGAAACCCACACATATATCACACCTACCACAGTACCCAAACACACCACACACAAACCCAAAACATTTAAGGGAAACACACCACACACGGCCACCCGTGCGATACCCTCAAGACACTTATAACACACATACACGCACACCCTGCACATTCCACACACCTGGCACACCGCATTGGCCACCTTCCTACGACATACACACCTGCATGACACATACACCGTCTACACATGCATACATCACACACACCACGTGCTCACCACACACTCACCGTGTATATGCCACAGACATATCCAACACACATCACCCATGCCCCACACGCCCACAGTTATCACCCTCGCACAGTATTACCACACTCAACACATATACAGCACACAGGTTCCAAACAAACCACGGCTCGTATGCCACGCCTACACCCTCCACACACACACCCCACACCCCAAACCTGCGCCACTTATACGGAAGACAGATGCTCCCTCCTCTACGCATCGACTACAAGGACACCACACACACTGCACATAGAGACACAACTGTGACGCATATGCCACACAGCCACGTCACTCCTACACCGAACACACAACAGGGTACCAACATACCTCGCACGACACGTGAATACCACACAGACACCTCACCCGGTCCCCACATACACACCAAACCACTTACACATCACACAGACATCTTCCACACACTACTTACTACACCTACTACGCGTACCACACATATACACACCGTACACACGTATAGCACACAAACACACTCCATATGTACACCACCAACATGCCAAACTTATACCGCACACAACGCACTTGCACTACACAGACACCGCATCTACAATACACACACCATGAGGATCCATACGTCTGTGAAATACGGACACCACACACACCACACACACCACACTTACACTGCCCAAGCTCCACCCGTATGCCACACCACAAAACCACACGTGCACCCCATACACAACACACATGCCATAGAAAGACCATACACGCACATACGTTCTATGCGGCGCATACCTAGCTGATATACTACAATCACAACCCATATAGGACACTTGAAGACAACACAGAAGGACACATACAGCACCTACAAAGCACCGACACACCATAGACACACCACATTCACCACACAAATAACATACCCAGACACAAACAAGATACATAACATACGTGCCATCCATACTTTAGAGATGTAAGATGTTAGCTAAAAGATGGCTTCTGCAATGTGCAGTTTGACAGAGGGCCCGACGGGTTTCTCTAACGCTTCTAACGTAGTGAAACCAGGTGTTAGTTGAACCCGTTTCCCCACAGTGTTGTTTCACAGAGTTGAGTATATGGATGGCACTTTGGCTGTAGGCGCCGCATGGTTTGCAACCACGTGTAACATAGTGAAGTAAAATGTCAGTTGAAGGACGGCTTCCCCAAAGTCTTTGCCAGAGTGCAGTGTAAGATACTTTCGGGGTAGGCTCCGCATAGGTTTTCAAACACTTCTAACAGTGAACCATGGTGCTACTTGAAGGATGGTTCCACCAGTGTTGTTTTACAGAGTTGAGCATACGGCACTCGTTGCGTGGAACGCACGTAGGTTTTCAAACCCTTCTCGCTAAGTGAAACGACAGGCTGGTTGAAACGTGGAGACCCACAGTGTTGTTTCACAGAGTTGACTATAGGCACTTTCTGCGCAGGCCTTGCATGCGTGGGTTTTCAAACACTTGTAAGTTTGTGAAACGGGAAGATACTTCAAAGACGGGTTCCCTAGGGCGTCTCATAGAGTGAGTCCCTTTCGGGTGTAGCTCCTCATGGTTTTCAAACTGACACATGTTAGTCGGAAGATGGTGTCCCCACTGTGTTCTGTCACAGAGTTGAGCATACGGCCCTCTCCTCCCAGACCCTGAATAGTTTTCAAACACTTTTAAGTTAGTGTAACCAGATGTTCGTTGAAATATTGTTTTAGCACACCATCGTTGTTCACCGTTGAGCGTAGGTATGGCACTTAACCAGTTGGCTTCTCATAAGTTTTCAAACACTTCTACCTCAAAGGGTCGACCGCATAGAGGTTGAAAGGTGGTTGTTTCCCCACAGTGTTGTTTCACGGAGTTGAGCGTCTGGTACTCTCCACATAGGCCCCGCATGTGTTTTAAACACCTGTAACCGAGTGAAACCGGATGTTGGGAGATTGTCTCTCGACCGTGACGGTGCCCAGGGCACCTCCAGGTCCCGCCTAGTTTTCAAGCAATGTCAACGTAGCGAACGCCGATGTTTCACTCTTTGTTCCAGAGGTGAGTCTAAGGCACTTTCCGTGTAGGCCCCGCACGTATTTACTAACGTTTCTCACATTGTGAAACGTAGCCGTTAGTTGAATGATGGTATCCCCACGGCACTTCCTAAAGTTAGGGACAAGGCACTGGTCGGGGCAGGCCTACAGTGTTTTTCAAACACTTGTGACTTAGTGAAACAAGATGCTAGTTGAAAGAGAGTTTCCCTCAAGTGCTGCCTGGTAGAGTTGAGTACATAGAACGAACCTTCCACCTAGGCTCCGCATCGGTCTCCAAACGCTTCAGACTTCATGAATAGGACGATGGGAGAAAGATTCCCCTCGAGTGTTTCATGGGATTGCGTTACAAGGCACACTCGGTGTAGGTGCTGCATTTGCTTTGACCCGTTTTTAACTTGGTGGAACAAGATGTTAGTGGAAAGATGTTTCCCTCACACTTTTCTGTTTCACAGAGGTGAGTGCATGGCACTTTCCCCGTAGGGCCCACATAGGCTTTCCAATCGCACTTGGCGAAACAAGAGGTTAGTTGCGAGCTGGATACCCCACAGTGTTTTTTCACGGAGTTGAGTGTACGGGCCCTCTCCGCCCCGGCCCTGCGTGGGTTTTCAAACCCTTCTCGCTTTGTGAAATCAGATAGACGTTACTTGAAAGTCGGTTTCCCCACGGTGTTGTTTCACGGAGGTGACTCTATGGCCCTTACCCTGTAGACCCCGCATAGGTTTTCAAAGAGTTCTCACTTACTGAAACCTGGTGTTAGGTGAAAGACTCTTTCCCCGTAGTTGTGTCACAGAGCTGCGTGTAGGCATTTGCGCCTAAGCCCCGCAGAGGTTGGCAAACGCTTCCAACATACTGAAACAGGATTTTAGTTGGAAGGTGGTTCCCCCACAGTGTTTCATGCACTTCAGCCTATGGCGCTTTCCGTTTCGTCCCCACAGGGGTTTTCAAAGACGTGAAAAACCTGTGCAGCGAAAGCCGATGTTAGTGGCTAAAAGGCATCGCCACACTGGTGTTTCACAGCGCTGAGTACCTGGCAGTGTCTTTGTGGCCCCGCAAGCGTTTGCAAACACTTCCCACTTAGTTAAACCAGATGTGAGTTGAAAAGTGGTTTATCTACGACGATCCTTGACAAAGTGAGTAAAGTGCACTTTCCTTGTTACTTCTATGTCTAGGATTCCAACATGTCTAACATTGTGGAACAAGTTGGTAGTTGAAAGATGTTTCCGCACAGTGATTTTACACCGCGTTGAGTATGTGACACTTTTCATAAATAAGCCATTTAGCAACTAACATCTTGCTTCGCTGAGAAGTGTTTGAAAACCTATGAGGAAAACGAGATACACTCCACGCTGAAATCTTACCGTGGAGAAACCATCCTTCAGCTACCATCAGGTCTCACTAGGTTAGAGGTATTCGACAACCTCTGTGGGGCCTACGAATAAGTAAAGTGTCATGTACTCGAGTCTGGCAAATAACACTGGGCGGAAACCATCTTTCACCCCGCATCCTGTTTCAGTACATTAGACCCCTCTTGGTTTGAAGACCCATGGGGGGGGCCTACACCGAATGTGCCATGCACTCAACCCTGGGAAACGACCGTGTGGTGAAACCCTCTATCCACTAACGTCGGGTTTCACCAAGTTAGAAGTGTTTGAAGACCCATGCGGGGCCAACACCAAAACTGCCGTAGGCACGACTGTATGAAACATCTTTCAGCTGACATCTGGTATCCCTACGATTAAGAACATCTTTGAAACCTATGCGGAGCCCATGCGGAAAGTGCCATACACTCAACTCTGCACAAGAGTCTGCTCAAACCCTCAGTCAACTAACCTCTTGTTGCACAAGGTTGGAACAGTTTGAAAACCTATGCGACACCTACAGGGAAAGTGCCTTATACTCAAATACGGGAAACAACAACATTTTGGGGAACCCTCTGTCAAGAAACATTCGGTCTCACTAATTTGGACGGGATGGAAAACGTACGCGAGCGACTGTGAGAGAAGCGCCATATCCTGCACTCTGTGAGACAACACTGTGGTGAAACCGTCTTTCAACTACCATTTGATGTCACTAATTTGTAAGTGTTAGAAAACCCACGCGGGCAACTATACGGAAAGCGCCATCACTCAGCTCTGTGAAACAACAGTGTGGTGAAACCATCCTTCAACTAACATCTTGTTTCACCGTTAGAAGTTTCTGTAAACGTTTTCGGGGAATTACGATGCAAGTGGCATATACTTGATTGTGTGGAAGAGTGTTATGGAGAAACGGTCTTTCAACGAATATCTTGTTTCACGAACAGAAGCACTTGAAACCCTATGCCGGGTCTAGGAGGAAAGTGCCGTCTACTCAACTCAACTCTGTGAGACAACACTGAGGTGAAAACCTCTTTCAACTACCATCTGATTTCAGAAATTTAGAAAAGCGTACACACTTATGAGGGACCTAGAGGAAGGTGCCATATACTCCACTCTGTGAAACCATATTGTGGGATAAAAACCTTTCCCTTAACAACTTGTTTTCACTGTTAGAACTGCTTTACAACATACACTAGGGACTATGGGGAAAGTGACATATACTCGACTCTAAAAACTGCTGTGGGGAAACCATCTTTCAACTAACTTAACGGCTTCACGTTGCTAGGGCGTGTTCCTAAACCCGTGCATAAAGCCTATGCATAAAGTGCCACATAGTCAACTCTGGCAAACAGCACATCTTTCAACTAATGTCGTGTTTCACGACACTAGAAGTGGCTAAACACTCACGCGGGGACTACGGCCAAAGTGCCCGGTACTCAACCCTGTGAAACGTTTGTGCGGTGCCAACATCTATCAGTTAACATCTGGTTTCGCTAACTTAGTGTGCTTGAACACCCACGCGGGGGGCGACATCAAAAGTGCCACATACACACCCTGTCTCATACGTTGCGGGGGAAACCGTCTTTCCAGTAACAGTCAAGTTACGCTAAGGTGGAAGTGTTTGAAAACCTAGGAGGGGCCTAAGCGGAAGGTGCTAAATACCCATCTCCCTGCGAAACAACACTGTGGGGCAACCGTCTTTCAACTAATACCTGGTTTCACAAAGTCTGAAGTGTTTAGAAACACTTGAGTGGCCTCCGCAAGGTGCCATAGACACAACTCTGTGAGGAGACCACTGTTCGATTACCATCTGGTTTCACTAAGGTTCAAGTGTTTGGAAAACTGTGCTGGGGATACATGAAAGGGCCATATACTCGATTCTGTGAAGCAGCAGCGTAAGGAAAACCGTCGTTCAACTACCATCTTGTTTCGCGAGGTTCCAAGTGTTGGAAAATCAATGCAGGGCTTATGGTGAAAGTGCCACATCCTCAACTCTGTCAAAACGCACTTTGTGGAAATAGTCTGCCAATTAACGTGTCGTGTCGCGTAGAAGTCTGTGAAGGTCTATGTGGGGAACGATGTGGAGAGTCACACGTACAGGACACTGTAGAGAATCCGGTGGAGAAACCCTCTTTCAACGAACATCTTGGTGCACTAAGTTCGAAGTGTTTGAAGACCTATGCAGGGACTACGCAGAGAGTGCCATATATGCTCAACCCTGTAAAACAACAGCGTGGTGATCCCATCCTCCAAATATCACCTGGGTTCCCTTGTCAGACGTGTTTGAAATGCCATAGGGCGGCTACGCCGAGTGTATCTTACGTTGCACTGTGTCAGACAACACTTGGAGGAAGCCGTCCTCCAACTCACATCTTATTTCCCTAAGTTTGATGTGTTTGAAAACCATGCGGGGCCCACAACGAAAGTGCCATATACTCATACACTCAATTCCGAGAACAGACACTATGGGGACACAGTCTTTCTCCGAGCATCTGGATTCGCGAGGCTACAAGGGTTGGAAAAGACGGGGGGAGGGGGCTTAGGTGCATAGCACCATACGCTCAACTCTGTGAAACAACGTGGGAGAAACCGACTTTATCTAAAAACTGGACCACTAAGTTAGAAGTGTTTGAAACCCCCGAGGGGCCTAGGAAGACCGTGCCGTACACTCACCTCTGTGAAACAACACTGTGGGAAAACGATCTTCAACTACCAGCTGGTTTCTCTAAGTGAGCAGTGTGTGGAAATCCTATGCTCTCATAGGATTGCCTAATCGCAAGGTGCCCTATACTCACCAGTGTGGTGAAAGGATCGTTCAGCTGCTACCCGGTTTCACTGTTACAAGTAAGTGTTTGAAAACACATGCGGGGCCCATGTGGCTAGCGCCATACGCGCCACTCAATCAAACAACGCTGTGGTGAAACGACCTTTCAGTTAACTTCTCACTGCGCGTAGTTACAAGGGTTTGGAAACCTAAGTGGAGGCCCCACGGAGAGTGCCATACGGTCAAGTCTGGGAAACGACACTATGGGGAAACCATCGTTCCACTACCATCTGGCTTCCCTAAGGTAGAAGTCTTTGAAAACCCATGGGAAGCCTAACGGTTAAGTGCCATGGACGCGACTGTGAGAGACAATGGTGTGGCAAAACCGTCTTTCAACTAACATCTGGCTTCCCTGCTTCAAGCCTGTTTGAACACTATCCAGGGTCTATGAGGAAAGTGCCATATTTTCAACTCCGAGACACAACAGAGTCGGGGAAACCCTCTTCCAACGAACCTGTTGTTTCAGTAAGTTAGAAGTGTTTGAAAACCACGCGGAGATGACACCGAAAGCGCCACAAACTCAACTCTGTGACACACTGTGGAGAAACCATCTTTCAACTGACATCTCATTTCACAAAGTTCCAAGCGTTTGAAAACCCATGTAGGGCCTGCGCCGAAAGTGCCACCTAGTCAACTCCGTGAAACAACACTGTGGAGACTCCACCTTTCAACTAACCTCTCGTTTCACTTAGAAGTGTTTGAGAACCGTATGCGGGTCTACGTAGAAAGTGCCATGGGCTCAACTCGGTAAAACAGCACGGTGGGGAGACCACCCTTCAAATAGCGTCTGGGCTCCCCTGTTAGAAGTGTTGGAAAACTTATGCAGAGCCTACACCGCAAGAATCATCCACTCCACTCTGTCAAACAACACCTGGGGAAGCCGTCCTCCAACTCACATTTCAATTCACTGGGCGACATGTAAATGCAAACCACGCGGGGCCTAGTCCGAAAGTGCCATATACTCAACTCTGTGAAACACCACTGTGGGGGAAAGGGTCTTTCTTCTAGCCTCTGGTTTCACTAGGTTACAAGTGTCTGAGAAGACCCACGGGACCTAGGCGCGTAGCCCATGCACTCAACTCTGTGACACAACACTGTGGTGAAGCCATGTTGCAGCTAACTGCTCTTCACTTAGAGGTGGTTGAAAACCTATGCCAGTTCTACAAAGAAAGTGTCATATGCTCAACTCTGCGCAACACGACTGTGGTGAAACCGTCTTTCGAATAACCTCTGGGTTCATTTTGTAGGAGTGTTTCGAAACTTGCGGGGGGTGGGGGGAGGGCTTAGGCGGAAAGTGCCATCTGCCCCACTGTCAATTTTTAGGGAAACCATCTTCCAACTGATATCTTGTTTCGCCATGTTAGACGTACGTGAAAAACGTTGCTAGGAACAATGAGGAAAGTGCCATGTTCTCGACTCTGTGAAAACATACTGTGGAGAAACCATCTTTCAACTAACACCTTGTTTGCCTAGGTTAGAAGAGTTTGCAAACGTATGCAGACGTGGACGGTGAGTGCCATATAGTCGGCTATGGGGAAAAACACGGTGGGGAAAACACCTTTCAACTGACATGTCAGTTCACTAAGGCAGACGTGTTTGAAAACCTATGGAGGCTTACGTAGAAAGTGACGTACACTCAACTCTGTGACACAACCTTGTGGGGAAAGATCTTCCAACTACCATGTGGTTTCACTAAGTTGGAAGTGTTTGAGAAGCATCCGGAGACTACAACGAACCTGCCGTGTGCTCAACTCTCTGGGACGCTGTGGCGGAAACCGTCTTTCCAATCACATCTCGTTTCACAAAGTTAGAAGTGTTTCACGACCTATGCAGGGCCTATGCGGAATATGCCACACACTCAACTCTGTGAGACAACACTGTGGGTCTCGACGTTTCACCTAACTGCTCGTTTCGCTTAGTGAGAAGGGTTCGAAAACCTACGTGGGTACTGCGCAGAGAGGGCCCTGTGCGCAACTCTGTCAAACGACACTGTGGTGAAAGCCTCCTTCCAACAGCATCTGGGTTCCCTCGTTAGAAGCGTTTGGAAAGCTACGCGGAGCCTAGCCCGAAAGTATCTCACACTGCGCTCTGGCAAATACCACTTGGTGAAAGCCGTCGTTCCACTGACATCTCACTTCGCTAAGGCAGACGTAGCTCCAAACGTTGCGGGGCCTACAACGACAGTGCCATATACTGAACCCTGTGAGACGACACTGTGGGGGGACACAATCTGTCTCTTAGCATCTGGGTTCACTAAGCCACAGTTGTTTCAAAAGGCTCGCAGGCGCCCAGCGCACGGGACCGTACGCTCTCAACTCTAGGAAACAACACTGTGGGGAAACCGCCCTTCAACTACCGGGTGGTTTCTCTAAGGTAGAAGGGTTTGAAAACCTACGAGCAGCCTAACGGTTGAGTGCCGTCTACTCAACTGTGAGAAACGATGGGGTGCTGAAACCGAGCACTCCACTAACACCTGGTTTCACTAACTTAAGAGTGTTTGGAAACTGTTGGGGGTCTACGCGGCAAGGGCCCTACCCTCAACTCTGTGAGACACTGGGGGGAACAAAACCACTTTTCAAATAACAGTTCGTTTCCCAAAGTGACAAGGGCTTCAAGACCCCTGCAGGGCCTGCGACCAAAGTGCCGTAGAGTCAACTCTGTGAAACAACACCGTGGAGACGCCACCTTCCAACACACCTCTCGTTTCCCTTACTGAGAAGAGTTTCAGAAACGAGGGGCTTCCGACGCAGAAAGGGCCACGTGCTCAACTCTGTAAAACAACACTGTGGTGAAACCATCCTTCAAATAGCATCTGGGTTCCCTTGTTAGACGTGTCTGAAAAGCTCTGCGGAGCTCACACCAAAAGTATGAGACACCCCACTCTGTCAAACACCTGGGGTGTGTGTGGGGGGAGGGGGGAGGGCGGAGAAGCCGTCCTTCAACCAACAGCTTACTTCACTATGTTACCTGTGGCTGCAAACCGTTCGTGCGGGGTCTACGGCGCAAGTGCCATATACTCAACTCTGTGAAACAACACTGTGGGGAGACCGTTTCAACTAACACGTGGTTTCACTAAGTTAGAAGTGTTTGAGAACCCCGTCGGGGCCTAAGCACAAAGTGCTATATGTAGATAGATAGATAGATAGATACACACACACACACACACACACACACACAGAGCACTGTCACACTGCACATTGCAGGAGCCATCTTCTGGCTAACAGCTTGCATCCACTAACGTAGAAGTGTTTGAAACCCTCTGTGGGGAGCCAGGGGGAAAGTGACATATACTCGACAGTGGGAGAGAATACTGTGGACTGACATCACGTTTCACTGGGCAGAGGTGTCTGAAAACCCATTCGGGGCCTATGACGAAGGGGCCATATACGCGACTCTGTCAAGAGGCACTTTGGGGAAACCACCTTTCAAATAACATCCCGTATCGCTAGGTTAGATTTGCCGGAAATCCTCTGCGGGCAAAGAAGGGGCAAGTGACATTTACTCGGCATTGTGAGAAAGTCCTGTGGAGAAGCCATCTTGCAACTAACATCTTGGCTCACTGAGGGAGAACTGTTTGGAAACCTATGCGGAGCCCACATGTAAGGTCAGTGCCGCAAACTCGGCTCTGTGAAGGAACATCTTGTATCGCTAAGTTAGACCAGCGTTTGAACAAACGCCTATCGTGGGGCCACCTCAGTGGAAGGTGCCATATACTCGACTCGGGCAAACTGCACTTTGCAGAAACGCTTTCCACTCACCTCTGGCTCCACTAACTTGGAAGTGTTTGCAATCCCATGTGGGGCCTAGACCCTCAGCGCTGTGAAACAACACTGTTGGGGAAACCGTCTTTCAACTACATTGGGTTTCCCCAGGTAAGAAGCGTGTAGAGCCTGTGGGGGCTTTGTGCGGCGCGTGCCACTCAACTCTGTCAAAGGTTTGCCCTTCGGGGAAACCGCCCTTCAACTGACATCTTGTATCACTAAGTCAGAAGCGTTTGAAAAGCTATGCGGGGCACGATGTGGAAAGTGACATGTACTCGATACTCTGAAAGAATCCTGCAGAGAAACCATGTCTCAGCTGACATCCTGTTTGACTAAGTTGCAAGAGTTTGAAAGCGTATGCAGACGTACGCGGCAAGTGCTCTGTCCTCGACTGTGTGAAACAAAACCGTGGGGGGCGGGGGGCGGGGGCGAGGAAACACCTTTCCGCTAACATCTCCTTTCCCTAAGTGAGGAGAGGCGGAACAGTGATGGGAGGCCTGTAATGAAAGTGCCATACACTCACCTTTGTGCAGCTGCACATTTGGGGAAACCATGTTTCCGGGAACATCCTGTATCACCAGGTTGGCACCGTTTGAAATCCTATGCGGAGAACGACGTGGAAAGTCACCCTCCACCCTGTGGAGAAACCATCTTTCAGCTAGCATCTCCTTTCACTCAGGTCCAAGTGTTTGCGAACCTACGGTGGCTTGCGTAGAAAGTGCCCTTACACTCCATCATGTGAAACACGGTGTGGCGAAACGGTCTTTCTCCTAATATCTTGCTGCACTAAAAGAGAGCTGTCTGACAACTGTGCGGGGCCTGCAAGGTAAGTGCCGTATAGTCACCCGTGTGAAGGCACACTCTGAGGACACCATCTTTTAGCTAACACCTAGTTTCACTCAGTTCCAAGGGCTTGAAAACCTGCGCGGGGACTACGCGTCAAGTTCCATGTCCTCAACTCTGTCAGACTTCACTCTGGGGAAACCAACAGTCAACTAACAGCTTGTATCAATCACTAGGTTTGTGACCATCTTTCCACTACCGTCTTATTTCACCACGTTAGAAGTGTTTGAAAAACTGCTGGGAACGAAGATTCGTCTTCAACGGAATTCTCGAGTTTCTCAGCATTCTCGATTCAGAGAAAACATACTGTGGAGAAACCATCTTTCACCTCACATCTGGTTTCTCTAAGTTAGAAGTGTTTGAAACACTTACGTGGGCCCATGCGGAAAGGGCCGTATACCCAATCCTGCGAAACAACACTGTAGCGAAACCAGCTTTCACCTAATATGTGGTTTCGCTCAGTGAGACCTGTTTGAAAACCTACGCGGGGCCTACAGGGTGAGTGCCATATACTCAACCCTGTGACACAACACTGTGGGGAAAATACCTTGTAACTAGCCTGTCGTTTCACTACGTGAGAAGAGTTTGACGACCTATGCAGGGAATGATGTGGAAAGTCACATATACCAGCCATCGCAAAAGACTCCTGTGGAGAAAGCATCTTTCAACTAACGGGTTTCACCAAGTTGGAAGTTTTGGGAACCTATGCAGGGCCTCCCAGCTCACTGCCGTAGACTCATCTCTGGGAACCAACACGGTGGGAAAGCATCCTTTGAATGGACATCTAGTTTCACTAAGTTAGAAGGGTTTGAAAAATTATCCAGGGACTGTGCAGAAAGAAACTGCCACATATTCAACTCTGTCAAAACGGCACTTTGGGGAAACCGTCTTGCCACTAACATCTTGTTTCTCCCTGTTAGAAGCGTTTGAAAACCTGCTGGGGACGACGACGAACGTGCCATACACTCAAGTCTGTGAAATCACACTGTGGGGGAAAACCCATCGTGTTGCTAACATCTTGCTTCACTGAGTTAGAAGTCTTTGAAAACCTAGGCGGGGACTATGCGGAAAGTGCCATATACTCAACTCCGTCAAAACTGCACTTTCAACTAACGTGCAACCCACACAAGACACGAATTACACGGAAACCCACACATATATCACACCTACCACAGTACCCAAACACACCACACACAAACCCAAAACATTTAAGGGAAACACACCACACACGGCCACCCGTGCGATACCCTCAAGACACTTATAACACACATACACGCACACCCTGCACATTCCACACACCTGGCACACCGCATTGGCCACCTTCCTACGACATACACACCTGCATGACACATACACCGTCTACACATGCATACATCACACACACCACGTGCTCACCACACACTCACCGTGTATATGCCACAGACATATCCAACACACATCACCCATGCCCCACACGCCCACAGTTATCACCCTCGCACAGTATTACCACACTCAACACATATACAGCACACAGGTTCCAAACAAACCACGGCTCGTATGCCACGCCTACACCCTCCACACACACACCCCACACCCCAAACCTGCGCCACTTATACGGAAGACAGATGCTCCCTCCTCTACGCATCGACTACAAGGACACCACACACACTGCACATAGAGACACAACTGTGACGCATATGCCACACAGCCACGTCACTCCTACACCGAACACACAACAGGGTACCAACATACCTCGCACGACACGTGAATACCACACAGACACCTCACCCGGTCCCCACATACACACCAAACCACTTACACATCACACAGACATCTTCCACACACTACTTACTACACCTACTACGCGTACCACACATATACACACCGTACACACGTATAGCACACAAACACACTCCATATGTACACCACCAACATGCCAAACTTATACCGCACACAACGCACTTGCACTACACAGACACCGCATCTACAATACACACACCATGAGGATCCATACGTCTGTGAAATACGGACACCACACACACCACACACACCACACTTACACTGCCCAAGCTCCACCCGTATGCCACACCACAAAACCACACGTGCACCCCATACACAACACACATGCCATAGAAAGACCATACACGCACATACGTTCTATGCGGCGCATACCTAGCTGATATACTACAATCACAACCCATATAGGACACTTGAAGACAACACAGAAGGACACATACAGCACCTACAAAGCACCGACACACCATAGACACACCACATTCACCACACAAATAACATACCCAGACACAAACAAGATACATAACATACGTGCCATCCATACTTTAGAGATGTAAGATGTTAGCTAAAAGATGGCTTCTGCAATGTGCAGTTTGACAGAGGGCCCGACGGGTTTCTCTAACGCTTCTAACGTAGTGAAACCAGGTGTTAGTTGAACCCGTTTCCCCACAGTGTTGTTTCACAGAGTTGAGTATATGGATGGCACTTTGGCTGTAGGCGCCGCATGGTTTGCAACCACGTGTAACATAGTGAAGTAAAATGTCAGTTGAAGGACGGCTTCCCTTCCCCAAAGTCTTTGCCAGAGTGCAGTGTAAGATACTTTCGGGGTAGGCTCCGCATAGGTTTTCAAACACTTCTAACAGTGAACCATGGTGCTACTTGAAGGATGGTTCCACCAGTGTTGTTTTACAGAGTTGAGCATACGGCACTCGTTGCGTGGAACGCACGTAGGTTTTCAAACCCTTCTCGCTAAGTGAAACGACAGGCTGGTTGAAACGTGGAGACCCACAGTGTTGTTTCACAGAGTTGACTATAGGCACTTTCTGCGCAGGCCTTGCATGCGTGGGTTTTCAAACACTTGTAAGTTTGTGAAACGGGAAGATACTTCAAAGACGGGTTCCCTAGGGCGTCTCATAGAGTGAGTCCCTTTCGGGTGTAGCTCCTCATGGTTTTCAAACTGACACATGTTAGTCGGAAGATGGTGTCCCCACTGTGTTCTGTCACAGAGTTGAGCATACGGCCCTCTCCTCCCAGACCCTGAATAGTTTTCAAACACTTTTAAGTTAGTGTAACCAGATGTTCATTGAAATATTGTTTTAGCACACCATCGTTGTTCACCGTTGAGCGTAGGTATGGCACTTAACCAGTTGGCTTCTCATAAGTTTTCAAACACTTCTACCTCAAAGGGTCGACCGCATAGAGGTTGAAAGGTGGTTGTTTCCCCACAGTGTTGTTTCACGGAGTTGAGCGTCTGGTACTCTCCACATAGGCCCCGCATGTGTTTTAAACACCTGTAACCGAGTGAAACCGGATGTTGGGAGATTGTCTCTCGACCGTGACGGTGCCCAGGGCACCTCCAGGTCCCGCCTAGTTTTCAAGCAATGTCAACGTAGCGAACGCCGATGTTTCACTCTTTGTTCCAGAGGTGAGTCTAAGGCACTTTCCGTGTAGGCCCCGCACGTATTTACTAACGTTTCTCACATTGTGAAACGTAGCCGTTAGTTGAATGATGGTATCCCCACGGCACTTCCTAAAGTTAGGGACAAGGCACTGGTCGGGGCAGGCCTACAGTGTTTTTCAAACACTTGTGACTTAGTGAAACAAGATGCTAGTTGAAAGAGAGTTTCCCTCAAGTGCTGCCTGGTAGAGTTGAGTACATAGAACGAACCTTCCACCTAGGCTCCGCATCGGTCTCCAAACGCTTCAGACTTCATGAATAGGACGATGGGAGAAAGATTCCCCTCGAGTGTTTCATGGGATTGCGTTACAAGGCACACTCGGTGTAGGTGCTGCATTTGCTTTGACCCGTTTTTAACTTGGTGGAACAAGATGTTAGTGGAAAGATGTTTCCCTCACACTTTTCTGTTTCACAGAGGTGAGTGCATGGCACTTTCCCCGTAGGGCCCACATAGGCTTTCCAATCGCACTTGGCGAAACAAGAGGTTAGTTGCGAGCTGGATACCCCACAGTGTTTTTTCACGGAGTTGAGTGTACGGGCCCTCTCCGCCCCGGCCCTGCGTGGGTTTTCAAACCCTTCTCGCTTTGTGAAATCAGATAGACGTTACTTGAAAGTCGGTTTCCCCACGGTGTTGTTTCACGGAGGTGACTCTATGGCCCTTACCCTGTAGACCCCGCATAGGTTTTCAAAGAGTTCTCACTTACTGAAACCTGGTGTTAGGTGAAAGACTCTTTCCCCGTAGTTGTTTCACAGAGCTGCGTGTAGGCATTTGCGCCTAAGCCCCGCAGAGGTTGGCAAACGCTTCCAACATACTGAAACAGGATTTTAGTTGGAAGGTGGTTCCCCCACAGTGTTTCATGCACTTCAGCCTATGGCGCTTTCCGTTTCGTCCCCACAGGGGTTTTCAAAGACGTGAAAAACCTGTGCAGCGAAAGCCGATGTTAGTGGCTAAAAGGCATCGCCACACTGGTGTTTCACAGCGCTGAGTACCTGGCAGTGTCTTTGTGGCCCCGCAAGCGTTTGCAAACACTTCCCACTTAGTTAAACCAGATGTGAGTTGAAAAGTGGTTTATCTACGACGATCCTTGACAAAGTGAGTAAAGTGCACTTTCCTTGTTACTTCTATGTCTAGGATTCCAACATGTCTAACATTGTGGAACAAGTTGGTAGTTGAAAGATGTTTCCGCACAGTGATTTTACACCGCGTTGAGTATGTGACACTTTTCATAAATAAGCCATTTAGCAACTAACATCTTGCTTCGCTGAGAAGTGTTTGAAAACCTATGAGGAAAACGAGATACACTCCACGCTGAAATCTTACCGTGGAGAAACCATCCTTCAGCTACCATCAGGTCTCACTAGGTTAGAGGTATTCGACAACCTCTGTGGGGCCTACGAATAAGTAAAGTGTCATGTACTCGAGTCTGGCAAATAACACTGGGCGGAAACCATCTTTCACCCCGCATCCTGTTTCAGTACATTAGACCCCTCTTGGTTTGAAGACCCATGGGGGGGGCCTACACCGAATGTGCCATGCACTCAACCCTGGGAAACGACCGTGTGGTGAAACCCTCTATCCACTAACGTCGGGTTTCACCAAGTTAGAAGTGTTTGAAGACCCATGCGGGGCCAACACCAAAACTGCCGTAGGCACGACTGTATGAAACATCTTTCAGCTGACATCTGGTATCCCTACGATTAAGAACATCTTTGAAACCTATGCGGAGCCCATGCGGAAAGTGCCATACACTCAACTCTGCACAAGAGTCTGCTCAAACCCTCAGTCAACTAACCTCTTGTTGCACAAGGTTGGAACAGTTTGAAAACCTATGCGACACCTACAGGGAAAGTGCCTTATACTCAAATACGGGAAACAACAACATTTTGGGGAACCCTCTGTCAAGAAACATTCGGTCTCACTAATTTGGACGGGATGGAAAACGTACGCGAGCGACTGTGAGAGAAGCGCCATATCCTGCACTCTGTGAGACAACACTGTGGTGAAACCGTCTTTCAACTACCATTTGATGTCACTAATTTGTAAGTGTTAGAAAACCCACGCGGGCAACTATACGGAAAGCGCCATCACTCAGCTCTGTGAAACAACAGTGTGGTGAAACCATCCTTCAACTAACATCTTGTTTCACCGTTAGAAGTTTCTGTAAACGTTTTCGGGGAATTACGATGCAAGTGGCATATACTTGATTGTGTGGAAGAGTGTTATGGAGAAACGGTCTTTCAACGAATATCTTGTTTCACGAACAGAAGCACTTGAAACCCTATGCCGGGTCTAGGAGGAAAGTGCCGTCTACTCAACTCAACTCTGTGAGACAACACTGAGGTGAAAACCTCTTTCAACTACCATCTGATTTCAGAAATTTAGAAAAGCGTACACACTTATGAGGGACCTAGAGGAAGGTGCCATATACTCCACTCTGTGAAACCATATTGTGGGATAAAAACCTTTCCCTTAACAACTTGTTTTCACTGTTAGAACTGCTTTACAACATACACTAGGGACTATGGGGAAAGTGACATATACTCGACTCTAAAAACTGCTGTGGGGAAACCATCTTTCAACTAACTTAACGGCTTCACGTTGCTAGGGCGTGTTCCTAAACCCGTGCATAAAGCCTATGCATAAAGTGCCACATAGTCAACTCTGGCAAACAGCACATCTTTCAACTAATGTCGTGTTTCACGACACTAGAAGTGGCTAAACACTCACGCGGGGACTACGGCCAAAGTGCCCGGTACTCAACCCTGTGAAACGTTTGTGCGGTGCCAACATCTATCAGTTAACATCTGGTTTCGCTAACTTAGTGTGCTTGAACACCCACGCGGGGGGCGACATCAAAAGTGCCACATACACACCCTGTCTCATACGTTGCGGGGGAAACCGTCTTTCCAGTAACAGTCAAGTTACGCTAAGGTGGAAGTGTTTGAAAACCTAGGAGGGGCCTAAGCGGAAGGTGCTAAATACCCATCTCCCTGCGAAACAACACTGTGGGGCAACCGTCTTTCAACTAATACCTGGTTTCACAAAGTCTGAAGTGTTTAGAAACACTTGAGTGGCCTCCGCAAGGTGCCATAGACACAACTCTGTGAGGAGACCACTGTTCGATTACCATCTGGTTTCACTAAGGTTCAAGTGTTTGGAAAACTGTGCTGGGGATACATGAAAGGGCCATATACTCGATTCTGTGAAGCAGCAGCGTAAGGAAAACCGTCGTTCAACTACCATCTTGTTTCGCGAGGTTCCAAGTGTTGGAAAATCAATGCAGGGCTTATGGTGAAAGTGCCACATCCTCAACTCTGTCAAAACGCACTTTGTGGAAATAGTCTGCCAATTAACGTGTCGTGTCGCGTAGAAGTCTGTGAAGGTCTATGTGGGGAACGATGTGGAGAGTCACACGTACAGGACACTGTAGAGAATCCGGTGGAGAAACCCTCTTTCAACGAACATCTTGGTGCACTAAGTTCGAAGTGTTTGAAGACCTATGCAGGGACTACGCAGAGAGTGCCATATATGCTCAACCCTGTAAAACAACAGCGTGGTGATCCCATCCTCCAAATATCACCTGGGTTCCCTTGTCAGACGTGTTTGAAATGCCATAGGGCGGCTACGCCGAGTGTATCTTACGTTGCACTGTGTCAGACAACACTTGGAGGAAGCCGTCCTCCAACTCACATCTTATTTCCCTAAGTTTGATGTGTTTGAAAACCATGCGGGGCCCACAACGAAAGTGCCATATACTCATACACTCAATTCCGAGAACAGACACTATGGGGACACAGTCTTTCTCCGAGCATCTGGATTCGCGAGGCTACAAGGGTTGGAAAAGACGGGGGGAGGGGGCTTAGGTGCATAGCACCATACGCTCAACTCTGTGAAACAACGTGGGAGAAACCGACTTTATCTAAAAACTGGACCACTAAGTTAGAAGTGTTTGAAACCCCCGAGGGGCCTAGGAAGACCGTGCCGTACACTCACCTCTGTGAAACAACACTGTGGGAAAACGATCTTCAACTACCAGCTGGTTTCTCTAAGTGAGCAGTGTGTGGAAATCCTATGCTCTCATAGGATTGCCTAATCGCAAGGTGCCCTATACTCACCAGTGTGGTGAAAGGATCGTTCAGCTGCTACCCGGTTTCACTGTTACAAGTAAGTGTTTGAAAACACATGCGGGGCCCATGTGGCTAGCGCCATACGCGCCACTCAATCAAACAACGCTGTGGTGAAACGACCTTTCAGTTAACTTCTCACTGCGCGTAGTTACAAGGGTTTGGAAACCTAAGTGGAGGCCCCACGG
This sequence comes from Puma concolor, assembly GCF_028749965.1. Taxonomy (NCBI): domain Eukaryota; kingdom Metazoa; phylum Chordata; class Mammalia; order Carnivora; family Felidae; genus Puma; species Puma concolor. The sequence goes on along the minus strand of NC_141681.1, from coordinate 38,851,851 downwards.
AGAGTGCCATACGGTCAAGTCTGGGAAACGACACTATGGGGAAACCATCGTTCCACTACCATCTGGCTTCCCTAAGGTAGAAGTCTTTGAAAACCCATGGGAAGCCTAACGGTTAAGTGCCATGGACGCGACTGTGAGAGACAATGGTGTGGCAAAACCGTCTTTCAACTAACATCTGGCTTCCCTGCTTCAAGCCTGTTTGAACACTATCCAGGGTCTATGAGGAAAGTGCCATATTTTCAACTCCGAGACACAACAGAGTCGGGGAAACCCTCTTCCAACGAACCTGTTGTTTCAGTAAGTTAGAAGTGTTTGAAAACCACGCGGAGATGACACCGAAAGCGCCACAAACTCAACTCTGTGACACACTGTGGAGAAACCATCTTTCAACTGACATCTCATTTCACAAAGTTCCAAGCGTTTGAAAACCCATGTAGGGCCTGCGCCGAAAGTGCCACCTAGTCAACTCCGTGAAACAACACTGTGGAGACTCCACCTTTCAACTAACCTCTCGTTTCACTTAGAAGTGTTTGAGAACCGTATGCGGGTCTACGTAGAAAGTGCCATGGGCTCAACTCGGTAAAACAGCACGGTGGGGAGACCACCCTTCAAATAGCGTCTGGGCTCCCCTGTTAGAAGTGTTGGAAAACTTATGCAGAGCCTACACCGCAAGAATCATCCACTCCACTCTGTCAAACAACACCTGGGGAAGCCGTCCTCCAACTCACATTTCAATTCACTGGGCGACATGTAAATGCAAACCACGCGGGGCCTAGTCCGAAAGTGCCATATACTCAACTCTGTGAAACACCACTGTGGGGGAAAGGGTCTTTCTTCTAGCCTCTGGTTTCACTAGGTTACAAGTGTCTGAGAAGACCCACGGGACCTAGGCGCGTAGCCCATGCACTCAACTCTGTGACACAACACTGTGGTGAAGCCATGTTGCAGCTAACTGCTCTTCACTTAGAGGTGGTTGAAAACCTATGCCAGTTCTACAAAGAAAGTGTCATATGCTCAACTCTGCGCAACACGACTGTGGTGAAACCGTCTTTCGAATAACCTCTGGGTTCATTTTGTAGGAGTGTTTCGAAACTTGCGGGGGGTGGGGGGAGGGCTTAGGCGGAAAGTGCCATCTGCCCCACTGTCAATTTTTAGGGAAACCATCTTCCAACTGATATCTTGTTTCGCCATGTTAGACGTACGTGAAAAACGTTGCTAGGAACAATGAGGAAAGTGCCATGTTCTCGACTCTGTGAAAACATACTGTGGAGAAACCATCTTTCAACTAACACCTTGTTTGCCTAGGTTAGAAGAGTTTGCAAACGTATGCAGACGTGGACGGTGAGTGCCATATAGTCGGCTATGGGGAAAAACACGGTGGGGAAAACACCTTTCAACTGACATGTCAGTTCACTAAGGCAGACGTGTTTGAAAACCTATGGAGGCTTACGTAGAAAGTGACGTACACTCAACTCTGTGACACAACCTTGTGGGGAAAGATCTTCCAACTACCATGTGGTTTCACTAAGTTGGAAGTGTTTGAGAAGCATCCGGAGACTACAACGAACCTGCCGTGTGCTCAACTCTCTGGGACGCTGTGGCGGAAACCGTCTTTCCAATCACATCTCGTTTCACAAAGTTAGAAGTGTTTCACGACCTATGCAGGGCCTATGCGGAATATGCCACACACTCAACTCTGTGAGACAACACTGTGGGTCTCGACGTTTCACCTAACCGCTCGTTTCGCTTAGTGAGAAGGGTTCGAAAACCTACGTGGGTACTGCGCAGAGAGGGCCCTGTGCGCAACTCTGTCAAACGACACTGTGGTGAAAGCCTCCTTCCAACAGCATCTGGGTTCCCTCGTTAGAAGCGTTTGGAAAGCTACGCGGAGCCTAGCCCGAAAGTATCTCACACTGCGCTCTGGCAAATACCACTTGGTGAAAGCCGTCGTTCCACTGACATCTCACTTCGCTAAGGCAGACGTAGCTCCAAACGTTGCGGGGCCTACAACGACAGTGCCATATACTGAACCCTGTGAGACGACACTGTGGGGGGACACAATCTGTCTCTTAGCATCTGGGTTCACTAAGCCACAGTTGTTTCAAAAGGCTCGCAGGCGCCTAGCGCACGGGACCGTACGCTCTCAACTCTAGGAAACAACACTGTGGGGAAACCGCCCTTCAACTACCGGGTGGTTTCTCTAAGGTAGAAGGGTTTGAAAACCTACGAGCAGCCTAACGGTTGAGTGCCGTCTACTCAACTGTGAGAAACGATGGGGTGCTGAAACCGAGCACTCCACTAACACCTGGTTTCACTAACTTAAGAGTGTTTGGAAACTGTTGGGGGTCTACGCGGCAAGGGCCCTACCCTCAACTCTGTGAGACACTGGGGGGAACAAAACCACTTTTCAAATAACAGTTCGTTTCCCAAAGTGACAAGGGCTTCAAGACCCCTGCAGGGCCTGCGACCAAAGTGCCGTAGAGTCAACTCTGTGAAACAACACCGTGGAGACGCCACCTTCCAACACACCTCTCGTTTCCCTTACTGAGAAGAGTTTCAGAAACGAGGGGCTTCCGACGCAGAAAGGGCCACGTGCTCAACTCTGTAAAACAACACTGTGGTGAAACCATCCTTCAAATAGCATCTGGGTTCCCTTGTTAGACGTGTCTGAAAAGCTCTGCGGAGCTCACACCAAAAGTATGAGACACCCCACTCTGTCAAACACCTGGGGTGTGTGTGGGGGGAGGGGGGAGGGCGGAGAAGCCGTCCTTCAACTAACAGCTTACTTCACTATGTTACCTGTGGCTGCAAACCGTTCGTGCGGGGCCTACGGCGCAAGTGCCACATACTCAACTCTGTGAAACAACACTGTGGGGAGACCGTTTCAACTAACACGTGGTTTCACTAAGTTAGAAGTGTTTGAGAACCCCGTCGGGGCCTAAGCACAAAGTGCTATATGTAGATAGATAGATAGATAGATAGATACACACACACACACACACACACACACACACAGAGCACTGTCACACTGCACATTGCAGGAGCCATCTTCTGGCTAACAGCTTGCATCCACTAACGTAGAAGTGTTTGAAACCCTCTGTGGGGAGCCAGGGGGAAAGTGACATATACTCGACAGTGGGAGAGAATACTGTGGACTGACATCACGTTTCACTGGGCAGAGGTGTCTGAAAACCCATTCGGGGCCTATGACGAAGGGGCCATATACGCGACTCTGTCAAGAGGCACTTTGGGGAAACCACCTTTCAAATAACATCCCGTATCGCTAGGTTAGATTTGCCGGAAATCCTCTGCGGGCAAAGAAGGGGCAAGTGACATTTACTCGGCATTGTGAGAAAGTCCTGTGGAGAAGCCATCTTGCAACTAACATCTTGGCTCACTGAGGGAGAACTGTTTGGAAACCTATGCGGAGCCCACATGTAAGGTCAGTGCCGCAAACTCGGCTCTGTGAAGGAACATCTTGTATCGCTAAGTTAGACCAGCGTTTGAACAAACGCCTATCGTGGGGCCACCTCAGTGGAAGGTGCCATATACTCGACTCGGGCAAACTGCACTTTGCAGAAACGCTTTCCACTCACCTCTGGCTCCACTAACTTGGAAGTGTTTGCAATCCCATGTGGGGCCTAGACCCTCAGCGCTGTGAAACAACACTGTTGGGGAAACCGTCTTTCAACTACATTGGGTTTCCCCAGGTAAGAAGCGTGTAGAGCCTGTGGGGGCTTTGTGCGGCGCGTGCCACTCAACTCTGTCAAAGGTTTGCCCTTCGGGGAAACCGCCCTTCAACTGACATCTTGTATCACTAAGTCAGAAGCGTTTGAAAAGCTATGCGGGGCACGATGTGGAAAGTGACATGTACTCGATACTCTGAAAGAATCCTGCAGAGAAACCATGTCTCAGCTGACATCCTGTTTGACTAAGTTGCAAGAGTTTGAAAGCGTATGCAGACGTACGCGGCAAGTGCTCTGTCCTCGACTGTGTGAAACAAAACCGTGGGGGGCGGGGGGCGGGGGCGAGGAAACACCTTTCCGCTAACATCTCCTTTCCCTAAGTGAGGAGAGGCGGAACAGTGATGGGAGGCCTGTAATGAAAGTGCCATACACTCACCTTTGTGCAGCTGCACATTTGGGGAAACCATGTTTCCGGGAACATCCTGTATCACCAGGTTGGCACCGTTTGAAATCCTATGCGGAGAACGACGTGGAAAGTCACCCTCCACCCTGTGGAGAAACCATCTTTCAGCTAGCATCTCCTTTCACTCAGGTCCAAGTGTTTGCGAACCTACGGTGGCTTGCGTAGAAAGTGCCCTTACACTCCATCATGTGAAACACGGTGTGGCGAAACGGTCTTTCTCCTAATATCTTGCTGCACTAAAAGAGAGCTGTCTGACAACTGTGCGGGGCCTGCAAGGTAAGTGCCGTATAGTCACCCGTGTGAAGGCACACTCTGAGGACACCATCTTTTAGCTAACACCTAGTTTCACTCAGTTCCAAGGGCTTGAAAACCTGCGCGGGGACTACGCGTCAAGTTCCATGTCCTCAACTCTGTCAGACTTCACTCTGGGGAAACCAACAGTCAACTAACAGCTTGTATCAATCACTAGGTTTGTGACCATCTTTCCACTACCGTCTTATTTCACCACGTTAGAAGTGTTTGAAAAACTGCTGGGAACGAAGATTCGTCTTCAACGGAATTCTCGAGTTTCTCAGCATTCTCGATTCAGAGAAAACATACTGTGGAGAAACCATCTTTCACCTCACATCTGGTTTCTCTAAGTTAGAAGTGTTTGAAACACTTACGTGGGCCCATGCGGAAAGGGCCGTATACCCAATCCTGCGAAACAACACTGTAGCGAAACCAGCTTTCACCTAATATGTGGTTTCGCTCAGTGAGACCTGTTTGAAAACCTACGCGGGGCCTACAGGGTGAGTGCCATATACTCAACCCTGTGACACAACACTGTGGGGAAAATACCTTGTAACTAGCCTGTCGTTTCACTACGTGAGAAGAGTTTGACGACCTATGCAGGGAATGATGTGGAAAGTCACATATACCAGCCATCGCAAAAGACTCCTGTGGAGAAAGCATCTTTCAACTAACGGGTTTCACCAAGTTGGAAGTTTTGGGAACCTATGCAGGGCCTCCCAGCTCACTGCCGTAGACTCATCTCTGGGAACCAACACGGTGGGAAAGCATCCTTTGAATGGACATCTAGTTTCACTAAGTTAGAAGGGTTTGAAAAATTATCCAGGGACTGTGCAGAAAGAAACTGCCACATATTCAACTCTGTCAAAACGGCACTTTGGGGAAACCGTCTTGCCACTAACATCTTGTTTCTCCCTGTTAGAAGCGTTTGAAAACCTGCTGGGGACGACGACGAACGTGCCATACACTCAAGTCTGTGAAATCACACTGTGGGGGAAAACCCATCGTGTTGCTAACATCTTGCTTCACTGAGTTAGAAGTCTTTGAAAACCTAGGCGGGGACTATGCGGAAAGTGCCATATACTCAACTCCGTCAAAACTGCACTTTCAACTAACGTGCAACCCACACAAGACACGAATTACACGGAAACCCACACATATATCACACCTACCACAGTACCCAAACACACCACACACAAACCCAAAACATTTAAGGGAAACACACCACACACGGCCACCCGTGCGATACCCTCAAGACACTTATAACACACATACACGCACACCCTGCACATTCCACACACCTGGCACACCGCATTGGCCACCTTCCTACGACATACACACCTGCATGACACATACACCGTCTACACATGCATACATCACACACACCACGTGCTCACCACACACTCACCGTGTATATGCCACAGACATATCCAACACACATCACCCATGCCCCACACGCCCACAGTTATCACCCTCGCACAGTATTACCACACTCAACACATATACAGCACACAGGTTCCAAACAAACCACGGCTCGTATGCCACGCCTACACCCTCCACACACACACCCCACACCCCAAACCTGCGCCACTTATACGGAAGACAGATGCTCCCTCCTCTACGCATCGACTACAAGGACACCACACACACTGCACATAGAGACACAACTGTGACGCATATGCCACACAGCCACGTCACTCCTACACCGAACACACAACAGGGTACCAACATACCTCGCACGACACGTGAATACCACACAGACACCTCACCCGGTCCCCACATACACACCAAACCACTTACACATCACACAGACATCTTCCACACACTACTTACTACACCTACTACGCGTACCACACATATACACACCGTACACACGTATAGCACACAAACACACTCCATATGTACACCACCAACATGCCAAACTTATACCGCACACAACGCACTTGCACTACACAGACACCGCATCTACAATACACACACCATGAGGATCCATACGTCTGTGAAATACGGACACCACACACACCACACACACCACACTTACACTGCCCAAGCTCCACCCGTATGCCACACCACAAAACCACACGTGCACCCCATACACAACACACATGCCATAGAAAGACCATACACGCACATACGTTCTATGCGGCGCATACCTAGCTGATATACTACAATCACAACCCATATAGGACACTTGAAGACAACACAGAAGGACACATACAGCACCTACAAAGCACCGACACACCATAGACACACCACATTCACCACACAAATAACATACCCAGACACAAACAAGATACATAACATACGTGCCATCCATACTTTAGAGATGTAAGATGTTAGCTAAAAGATGGCTTCTGCAATGTGCAGTTTGACAGAGGGCCCGACGGGTTTCTCTAACGCTTCTAACGTAGTGAAACCAGGTGTTAGTTGAACCCGTTTCCCCACAGTGTTGTTTCACAGAGTTGAGTATATGGATGGCACTTTGGCTGTAGGCGCCGCATGGTTTGCAACCACGTGTAACATAGTGAAGTAAAATGTCAGTTGAAGGACGGCTTCCCTTCCCCAAAGTCTTTGCCAGAGTGCAGTGTAAGATACTTTCGGGGTAGGCTCCGCATAGGTTTTCAAACACTTCTAACAGTGAACCATGGTGCTACTTGAAGGATGGTTCCACCAGTGTTGTTTTACAGAGTTGAGCATACGGCACTCGTTGCGTGGAACGCACGTAGGTTTTCAAACCCTTCTCGCTAAGTGAAACGACAGGCTGGTTGAAACGTGGAGACCCACAGTGTTGTTTCACAGAGTTGACTATAGGCACTTTCTGCGCAGGCCTTGCATGCGTGGGTTTTCAAACACTTGTAAGTTTGTGAAACGGGAAGATACTTCAAAGACGGGTTCCCTAGGGCGTCTCATAGAGTGAGTCCCTTTCGGGTGTAGCTCCTCATGGTTTTCAAACTGACACATGTTAGTCGGAAGATGGTGTCCCCACTGTGTTCTGTCACAGAGTTGAGCATACGGCCCTCTCCTCCCAGACCCTGAATAGTTTTCAAACACTTTTAAGTTAGTGTAACCAGATGTTCGTTGAAATATTGTTTTAGCACACCATCGTTGTTCACCGTTGAGCGTAGGTATGGCACTTAACCAGTTGGCTTCTCATAAGTTTTCAAACACTTCTACCTCAAAGGGTCGACCGCATAGAGGTTGAAAGGTGGTTGTTTCCCCACAGTGTTGTTTCACGGAGTTGAGCGTCTGGTACTCTCCACATAGGCCCCGCATGTGTTTTAAACACCTGTAACCGAGTGAAACCGGATGTTGGGAGATTGTCTCTCGACCGTGACGGTGCCCAGGGCACCTCCAGGTCCCGCCTAGTTTTCAAGCAATGTCAACGTAGCGAACGCCGATGTTTCACTCTTTGTTCCAGAGGTGAGTCTAAGGCACTTTCCGTGTAGGCCCCGCACGTATTTACTAACGTTTCTCACATTGTGAAACGTAGCCGTTAGTTGAATGATGGTATCCCCACGGCACTTCCTAAAGTTAGGGACAAGGCACTGGTCGGGGCAGGCCTACAGTGTTTTTCAAACACTTGTGACTTAGTGAAACAAGATGCTAGTTGAAAGAGAGTTTCCCTCAAGTGCTGCCTGGTAGAGTTGAGTACATAGAACGAACCTTCCACCTAGGCTCCGCATCGGTCTCCAAACGCTTCAGACTTCATGAATAGGACGATGGGAGAAAGATTCCCCTCGAGTGTTTCATGGGATTGCGTTACAAGGCACACTCGGTGTAGGTGCTGCATTTGCTTTGACCCGTTTTTAACTTGGTGGAACAAGATGTTAGTGGAAAGATGTTTCCCTCACACTTTTCTGTTTCACAGAGGTGAGTGCATGGCACTTTCCCCGTAGGGCCCACATAGGCTTTCCAATCGCACTTGGCGAAACAAGAGGTTAGTTGCGAGCTGGATACCCCACAGTGTTTTTTCACGGAGTTGAGTGTACGGGCCCTCTCCGCCCCGGCCCTGCGTGGGTTTTCAAACCCTTCTCGCTTTGTGAAATCAGATAGACGTTACTTGAAAGTCGGTTTCCCCACGGTGTTGTTTCACGGAGGTGACTCTATGGCCCTTACCCTGTAGACCCCGCATAGGTTTTCAAAGAGTTCTCACTTACTGAAACCTGGTGTTAGGTGAAAGACTCTTTCCCCGTAGTTGTTTCACAGAGCTGCGTGTAGGCATTTGCGCCTAAGCCCCGCAGAGGTTGGCAAACGCTTCCAACATACTGAAACAGGATTTTAGTTGGAAGGTGGTTCCCCCACAGTGTTTCATGCACTTCAGCCTATGGCGCTTTCCGTTTCGTCCCCACAGGGGTTTTCAAAGACGTGAAAAACCTGTGCAGCGAAAGCCGATGTTAGTGGCTAAAAGGCATCGCCACACTGGTGTTTCACAGCGCTGAGTACCTGGCAGTGTCTTTGTGGCCCCGCAAGCGTTTGCAAACACTTCCCACTTAGTTAAACCAGATGTGAGTTGAAAAGTGGTTTATCTACGACGATCCTTGACAAAGTGAGTAAAGTGCACTTTCCTTGTTACTTCTATGTCTAGGATTCCAACATGTCTAACATTGTGGAACAAGTTGGTAGTTGAAAGATGTTTCCGCACAGTGATTTTACACCGCGTTGAGTATGTGACACTTTTCATAAATAAGCCATTTAGCAACTAACATCTTGCTTCGCTGAGAAGTGTTTGAAAACCTATGAGGAAAACGAGATACACTCCACGCTGAAATCTTACCGTGGAGAAACCATCCTTCAGCTACCATCAGGTCTCACTAGGTTAGAGGTATTCGACAACCTCTGTGGGGCCTACGAATAAGTAAAGTGTCATGTACTCGAGTCTGGCAAATAACACTGGGCGGAAACCATCTTTCACCCCGCATCCTGTTTCAGTACATTAGACCCCTCTTGGTTTGAAGACCCATGGGGGGGGCCTACACCGAATGTGCCATGCACTCAACCCTGGGAAACGACCGTGTGGTGAAACCCTCTATCCACTAACGTCGGGTTTCACCAAGTTAGAAGTGTTTGAAGACCCATGCGGGGCCAACACCAAAACTGCCGTAGGCACGACTGTATGAAACATCTTTCAGCTGACATCTGGTATCCCTACGATTAAGAACATCTTTGAAACCTATGCGGAGCCCATGCGGAAAGTGCCATACACTCAACTCTGCACAAGAGTCTGCTCAAACCCTCAGTCAACTAACCTCTTGTTGCACAAGGTTGGAACAGTTTGAAAACCTATGCGACACCTACAGGGAAAGTGCCTTATACTCAAATACGGGAAACAACAACATTTTGGGGAACCCTCTGTCAAGAAACATTCGGTCTCACTAATTTGGACGGGATGGAAAACGTACGCGAGCGACTGTGAGAGAAGCGCCATATCCTGCACTCTGTGAGACAACACTGTGGTGAAACCGTCTTTCAACTACCATTTGATGTCACTAATTTGTAAGTGTTAGAAAACCCACGCGGGCAACTATACGGAAAGCGCCATCACTCAGCTCTGTGAAACAACAGTGTGGTGAAACCATCCTTCAACTAACATCTTGTTTCACCGTTAGAAGTTTCTGTAAACGTTTTCGGGGAATTACGATGCAAGTGGCATATACTTGATTGTGTGGAAGAGTGTTATGGAGAAACGGTCTTTCAACGAATATCTTGTTTCACGAACAGAAGCACTTGAAACCCTATGCCGGGTCTAGGAGGAAAGTGCCGTCTACTCAACTCAACTCTGTGAGACAACACTGAGGTGAAAACCTCTTTCAACTACCATCTGATTTCAGAAATTTAGAAAAGCGTACACACTTATGAGGGACCTAGAGGAAGGTGCCATATACTCCACTCTGTGAAACCATATTGTGGGATAAAAACCTTTCCCTTAACAACTTGTTTTCACTGTTAGAACTGCTTTACAACATACACTAGGGACTATGGGGAAAGTGACATATACTCGACTCTAAAAACTGCTGTGGGGAAACCATCTTTCAACTAACTTAACGGCTTCACGTTGCTAGGGCGTGTTCCTAAACCCGTGCATAAAGCCTATGCATAAAGTGCCACATAGTCAACTCTGGCAAACAGCACATCTTTCAACTAATGTCGTGTTTCACGACACTAGAAGTGGCTAAACACTCACGCGGGGACTACGGCCAAAGTGCCCGGTACTCAACCCTGTGAAACGTTTGTGCGGTGCCAACATCTATCAGTTAACATCTGGTTTCGCTAACTTAGTGTGCTTGAACACCCACGCGGGGGGCGACATCAAAAGTGCCACATACACACCCTGTCTCATACGTTGCGGGGGAAACCGTCTTTCCAGTAACAGTCAAGTTACGCTAAGGTGGAAGTGTTTGAAAACCTAGGAGGGGCCTAAGCGGAAGGTGCTAAATACCCATCTCCCTGCGAAACAACACTGTGGGGCAACCGTCTTTCAACTAATACCTGGTTTCACAAAGTCTGAAGTGTTTAGAAACACTTGAGTGGCCTCCGCAAGGTGCCATAGACACAACTCTGTGAGGAGACCACTGTTCGATTACCATCTGGTTTCACTAAGGTTCAAGTGTTTGGAAAACTGTGCTGGGGATACATGAAAGGGCCATATACTCGATTCTGTGAAGCAGCAGCGTAAGGAAAACCGTCGTTCAACTACCATCTTGTTTCGCGAGGTTCCAAGTGTTGGAAAATCAATGCAGGGCTTATGGTGAAAGTACCACATCCTCAACTCTGTCAAAACGCACTTTGTGGAAATAGTCTGCCAATTAACGTGTCGTGTCGCGTAGAAGTCTGTGAAGGTCTATGTGGGGAACGATGTGGAGAGTCACACGTACAGGACACTGTAGAGAATCCGGTGGAGAAACCCTCTTTCAACGAACATCTTGGTGCACTAAGTTCGAAGTGTTTGAAGACCTATGCAGGGACTACGCAGAGAGTGCCATATATGCTCAACCCTGTAAAACAACAGCGTGGTGATCCCATCCTCCAAATATCACCTGGGTTCCCTTGTCAGACGTGTTTGAAATGCCATAGGGCGGCTACGCCGAGTGTATCTTACGTTGCACTGTGTCAGACAACACTTGGAGGAAGCCGTCCTCCAACTCACATCTTATTTCCCTAAGTTTGATGTGTTTGAAAACCATGCGGGGCCCACAACGAAAGTGCCATATACTCATACACTCAATTCCGAGAACAGACACTATGGGGACACAGTCTTTCTCCGAGCATCTGGATTCGCGAGGCTACAAGGGTTGGAAAAGACGGGGGGAGGGGGCTTAGGTGCATAGCACCATACGCTCAACTCTGTGAAACAACGTGGGAGAAACCGACTTTATCTAAAAACTGGACCACTAAGTTAGAAGTGTTTGAAACCCCCGAGGGGCCTAGGAAGACCGTGCCGTACACTCACCTCTGTGAAACAACACTGTGGGAAAACGATCTTCAACTACCAGCTGGTTTCTCTAAGTGAGCAGTGTGTGGAAATCCTATGCTCTCATAGGATTGCCTAATCGCAAGGTGCCCTATACTCACCAGTGTGGTGAAAGGATCGTTCAGCTGCTACCCGGTTTCACTGTTACAAGTAAGTGTTTGAAAACACATGCGGGGCCCATGTGGCTAGCGCCATACGCGCCACTCAATCAAACAACGCTGTGGTGAAACGACCTTTCAGTTAACTTCTCACTGCGCGTAGTTACAAGGGTTTGGAAACCTAAGTGGAGGCCCCACGGAGAGTGCCATACGGTCAAGTCTGGGAAACGACACTATGGGGAAACCATCGTTCCACTACCATCTGGCTTCCCTAAGGTAGAAGTCTTTGAAAACCCATGGGAAGCCTAACGGTTAAGTGCCATGGACGCGACTGTGAGAGACAATGGTGTGGCAAAACCGTCTTTCAACTAACATCTGGCTTCCCTGCTTCAAGCCTGTTTGAACACTATCCAGGGTCTATGAGGAAAGTGCCATATTTTCAACTCCGAGACACAACAGAGTCGGGGAAACCCTCTTCCAACGAACCTGTTGTGTCAGTAAGTTAGAAGTGTTTGAAAACCACGCGGAGATGACACCGAAAGCGCCACAAACTCAACTCTGTGACACACTGTGGAGAAACCATCTTTCAACTGACATCTCATTTCACAAAGTTCCAAGCGTTTGAAAACCCATGTAGGGCCTGCGCCGAAAGTGCCACCTAGTCAACTCCGTGAAACAACACTGTGGAGACTCCACCTTTCAACTAACCTCTCGTTTCACTTAGAAGTGTTTGAGAACCGTATGCGGGTCTACGTAGAAAGTGCCATGGGCTCAACTCGGTAAAACAGCACGGTGGGGAGACCACCCTTCAAATAGCGTCTGGGCTCCCCTGTTAGAAGTGTTGGAAAACTTATGCAGAGCCTACACCGCAAGAATCATCCACTCCACTCTGTCAAACAACACCTGGGGAAGCCGTCCTCCAACTCACATTTCAATTCACTGGGCGACATGTAAATGCAAACCACGCGGGGCCTAGTCCGAAAGTGCCATATACTCAACTCTGTGAAACACCACTGTGGGGGAAAGGGTCTTTCTTCTAGCCTCTGGTTTCACTAGGTTACAAGTGTCTGAGAAGACCCACGGGACCTAGGCGCGTAGCCCATGCACTCAACTCTGTGACACAACACTGTGGTGAAGCCATGTTGCAGCTAACTGCTCTTCACTTAGAGGTGGTTGAAAACCTATGCCAGTTCTACAAAGAAAGTGTCATATGCTCAACTCTGCGCAACACGACTGTGGTGAAACCGTCTTTCGAATAACCTCTGGGTTCATTTTGTAGGAGTGTTTCGAAACTTGCGGGGGGTGGGGGGAGGGCTTAGGCGGAAAGTGCCATCTGCCCCACTGTCAATTTTTAGGGAAACCATCTTCCAACTGATATCTTGTTTCGCCATGTTAGACGTACGTGAAAAACGTTGCTAGGAACAATGAGGAAAGTGCCATGTTCTCGACTCTGTGAAAACATACTGTGGAGAAACCATCTTTCAACTAACACCTTGTTTGCCTAGGTTAGAAGAGTTTGCAAACGTATGCAGACGTGGACGGTGAGTGCCATATAGTCGGCTATGGGGAAAAACACGGTGGGGAAAACACCTTTCAACTGACATGTCAGTTCACTAAGGCAGACGTGTTTGAAAACCTATGGAGGCTTACGTAGAAAGTGACGTACACTCAACTCTGTGACACAACCTTGTGGGGAAAGATCTTCCAACTACCATGTGGTTTCACTAAGTTGGAAGTGTTTGAGAAGCATCCGGAGACTACAACGAACCTGCCGTGTGCTCAACTCTCTGGGACGCTGTGGCGGAAACCGTCTTTCCAATCACATCTCGTTTCACAAAGTTAGAAGTGTTTCACGACCTATGCAGGGCCTATGCGGAATATGCCACACACTCAACTCTGTGAGACAACACTGTGGGTCTCGACGTTTCACCTAACCGCTCGTTTCGCTTAGTGAGAAGGGTTCGAAAACCTACGTGGGTACTGCGCAGAGAGGGCCCTGTGCGCAACTCTGTCAAACGACACTGTGGTGAAAGCCTCCTTCCAACAGCATCTGGGTTCCCTCGTTAGAAGCGTTTGGAAAGCTACGCGGAGCCTAGCCCGAAAGTATCTCACACTGCGCTCTGGCAAATACCACTTGGTGAAAGCCGTCGTTCCACTGACATCTCACTTCGCTAAGGCAGACGTAGCTCCAAACGTTGCGGGGCCTACAACGACAGTGCCATATACTGAACCCTGTGAGACGACACTGTGGGGGGACACAATCTGTCTCTTAGCATCTGGGTTCACTAAGCCACAGTTGTTTCAAAAGGCTCGCAGGCGCCCAGCGCACGGGACCGTACGCTCTCAACTCTAGGAAACAACACTGTGGGGAAACCGCCCTTCAACTACCGGGTGGTTTCTCTAAGGTAGAAGGGTTTGAAAACCTACGAGCAGCCTAACGGTTGAGTGCCGTCTACTCAACTGTGAGAAACGATGGGGTGCTGAAACCGAGCACTCCACTAACACCTGGTTTCACTAACTTAAGAGTGTTTGGAAACTGTTGGGGGTCTACGCGGCAAGGGCCCTACCCTCAACTCTGTGAGACACTGGGGGGAACAAAACCACTTTTCAAATAACAGTTCGTTTCCCAAAGTGACAAGGGCTTCAAGACCCCTGCAGGGCCTGCGACCAAAGTGCCGTAGAGTCAACTCTGTGAAACAACACCGTGGAGACGCCACCTTCCAACACACCTCTCGTTTCCCTTACTGAGAAGAGTTTCAGAAACGAGGGGCTTCCGACGCAGAAAGGGCCACGTGCTCAACTCTGTAAAACAACACTGTGGTGAAACCATCCTTCAAATAGCATCTGGGTTCCCTTGTTAGACGTGTCTGAAAAGCTCTGCGGAGCTCACACCAAAAGTATGAGACACCCCACTCTGTCAAACACCTGGGGTGTGTGTGGGGGGAGGGGGGAGGGCGGAGAAGCCGTCCTTAAACTAACAGCTTACTTCACTATGTTACCTGTGGCTGCAAACCGTTCGTGCGGGGCCTACGGCGCAAGTGCCATATACTCAACTCTGTGAAACAACACTGTGGGGAGACCGTTTCAACTAACACGTGGTTTCACTAAGTTAGAAGTGTTTGAGAACCCCGTCGGGGCCTAAGCACAAAGTGCTATATGTAGATAGATAGATAGATAGATACACACACACACACACACACACACACACACAGAGCACTGTCACACTGCACATTGCAGGAGCCATCTTCTGGCTAACAGCTTGCATCCACTAACGTAGAAGTGTTTGAAACCCTCTGTGGGGAGCCAGGGGGAAAGTGACATATACTCGACAGTGGGAGAGAATACTGTGGACTGACATCACGTTTCACTGGGCAGAGGTGTCTGAAAACCCATTCGGGGCCTATGACGAAGGGGCCATATACGCGACTCTGTCAAGAGGCACTTTGGGGAAACCACCTTTCAAATAACATCCCGTATCGCTAGGTTAGATTTGCCGGAAATCCTCTGCGGGCAAAGAAGGGGCAAGTGACATTTACTCGGCATTGTGAGAAAGTCCTGTGGAGAAGCCATCTTGCAACTAACATCTTGGCTCACTGAGGGAGAACTGTTTGGAAACCTATGCGGAGCCCACATGTAAGGTCAGTGCCGCAAACTCGGCTCTGTGAAGGAACATCTTGTATCGCTAAGTTAGACCAGCGTTTGAACAAACGCCTATCGTGGGGCCACCTCAGTGGAAGGTGCCATATACTCGACTCGGGCAAACTGCACTTTGCAGAAACGCTTTCCACTCACCTCTGGCTCCACTAACTTGGAAGTGTTTGCAATCCCATGTGGGGCCTAGACCCTCAGCGCTGTGAAACAACACTGTTGGGGAAACCGTCTTTCAACTACATTGGGTTTCCCCAGGTAAGAAGCGTGTAGAGCCTGTGGGGGCTTTGTGCGGCGCGTGCCACTCAACTCTGTCAAAGGTTTGCCCTTCGGGGAAACCGCCCTTCAACTGACATCTTGTATCACTAAGTCAGAAGCGTTTGAAAAGCTATGCGGGGCACGATGTGGAAAGTGACATGTACTCGATACTCTGAAAGAATCCTGCAGAGAAACCATGTCTCAGCTGACATCCTGTTTGACTAAGTTGCAAGAGTTTGAAAGCGTATGCAGACGTACGCGGCAAGTGCTCTGTCCTCGACTGTGTGAAACAAAACCGTGGGGGGCGGGGGGCGGGGGCGAGGAAACACCTTTCCGCTAACATCTCCTTTCCCTAAGTGAGGAGAGGCGGAACAGTGATGGGAGGCCTGTAATGAAAGTGCCATACACTCACCTTTGTGCAGCTGCACATTTGGGGAAACCATGTTTCCGGGAACATCCTGTATCACCAGGTTGGCACCGTTTGAAATCCTATGCGGAGAACGACGTGGAAAGTCACCCTCCACCCTGTGGAGAAACCATCTTTCAGCTAGCATCTCCTTTCACTCAGGTCCAAGTGTTTGCGAACCTACGGTGGCTTGCGTAGAAAGTGCCCTTACACTCCATCATGTGAAACACGGTGTGGCGAAACGGTCTTTCTCCTAATATCTTGCTGCACTAAAAGAGAGCTGTCTGACAACTGTGCGGGGCCTGCAAGGTAAGTGCCGTATAGTCACCCGTGTGAAGGCACACTCTGAGGACACCATCTTTTAGCTAACACCTAGTTTCACTCAGTTCCAAGGGCTTGAAAACCTGCGCGGGGACTACGCGTCAAGTTCCATGTCCTCAACTCTGTCAGACTTCACTCTGGGGAAACCAACAGTCAACTAACAGCTTGTATCAATCACTAGGTTTGTGACCATCTTTCCACTACCGTCTTATTTCACCACGTTAGAAGTGTTTGAAAAACTGCTGGGAACGAAGATTCGTCTTCAACGGAATTCTCGAGTTTCTCAGCATTCTCGATTCAGAGAAAACATACTGTGGAGAAACCATCTTTCACCTCACATCTGGTTTCTCTAAGTTAGAAGTGTTTGAAACACTTACGTGGGCCCATGCGGAAAGGGCCGTATACCCAATCCTGCGAAACAACACTGTAGCGAAACCAGCTTTCACCTAATATGTGGTTTCGCTCAGTGAGACCTGTTTGAAAACCTACGCGGGGCCTACAGGGTGAGTGCCATATACTCAACCCTGTGACACAACACTGTGGGGAAAATACCTTGTAACTAGCCTGTCGTTTCACTACGTGAGAAGAGTTTGACGACCTATGCAGGGAATGATGTGGAAAGTCACATATACCAGCCATCGCAAAAGACTCCTGTGGAGAAAGCATCTTTCAACTAACGGGTTTCACCAAGTTGGAAGTTTTGGGAACCTATGCAGGGCCTCCCAGCTCACTGCCGTAGACTCATCTCTGGGAACCAACACGGTGGGAAAGCATCCTTTGAATGGACATCTAGTTTCACTAAGTTAGAAGGGTTTGAAAAATTATCCAGGGACTGTGCAGAAAGAAACTGCCACATATTCAACTCTGTCAAAACGGCACTTTGGGGAAACCGTCTTGCCACTAACATCTTGTTTCTCCCTGTTAGAAGCGTTTGAAAACCTGCTGGGGACGACGACGAACGTGCCATACACTCAAGTCTGTGAAATCACACTGTGGGGGAAAACCCATCGTGTTGCTAACATCTTGCTTCACTGAGTTAGAAGTCTTTGAAAACCTAGGCGGGGACTATGCGGAAAGTGCCATATACTCAACTCCGTCAAAACTGCACTTTCAACTAACGTGCAACCCACACAAGACACGAATTACACGGAAACCCACACATATATCACACCTACCACAGTACCCAAACACACCACACACAAACCCAAAACATTTAAGGGAAACACACCACACACGGCCACCCGTGCGATACCCTCAAGACACTTATAACACACATACACGCACACCCTGCACATTCCACACACCTGGCACACCGCATTGGCCACCTTCCTACGACATACACACCTGCATGACACATACACCGTCTACACATGCATACATCACACACACCACGTGCTCACCACACACTCACCGTGTATATGCCACAGACATATCCAACACACATCACCCATGCCCCACACGCCCACAGTTATCACCCTCGCACAGTATTACCACACTCAACACATATACAGCACACAGGTTCCAAACAAACCACGGCTCGTATGCCACGCCTACACCCTCCACACACACACCCCACACCCCAAACCTGCGCCACTTATACGGAAGACAGATGCTCCCTCCTCTACGCATCGACTACAAGGACACCACACACACTGCACATAGAGACACAACTGTGACGCATATGCCACACAGCCACGTCACTCCTACACCGAACACACAACAGGGTACCAACATACCTCGCACGACACGTGAATACCACACAGACACCTCACCCGGTCCCCACATACACACCAAACCACTTACACATCACACAGACATCTTCCACACACTACTTACTACACCTACTACGCGTACCACACATATACACACCGTACACACGTATAGCACACAAACACACTCCATATGTACACCACCAACATGCCAAACTTATACCGCACACAACGCACTTGCACTACACAGACACCGCATCTACAATACACACACCATGAGGATCCATACGTCTGTGAAATACGGACACCACACACACCACACACACCACACTTACACTGCCCAAGCTCCACCCGTATGCCACACCACAAAACCACACGTGCACCCCATACACAACACACATGCCATAGAAAGACCATACACGCACATACGTTCTATGCGGCGCATACCTAGCTGATATACTACAATCACAACCCATATAGGACACTTGAAGACAACACAGAAGGACACATACAGCACCTACAAAGCACCGACACACCATAGACACACCACATTCACCACACAAATAACATACCCAGACACAAACAAGATACATAACATACGTGCCATCCATACTTTAGAGATGTAAGATGTTAGCTAAAAGATGGCTTCTGCAATGTGCAGTTTGACAGAGGGCCCGACGGGTTTCTCTAACGCTTCTAACGTAGTGAAACCAGGTGTTAGTTGAACCCGTTTCCCCACAGTGTTGTTTCACAGAGTTGAGTATATGGATGGCACTTTGGCTGTAGGCGCCGCATGGTTTGCAACCACGTGTAACATAGTGAAGTAAAATGTCAGTTGAAGGACGGCTTCCCTTCCCCAAAGTCTTTGCCAGAGTGCAGTGTAAGATACTTTCGGGGTAGGCTCCGCATAGGTTTTCAAACACTTCTAACAGTGAACCATGGTGCTACTTGAAGGATGGTTCCACCAGTGTTGTTTTACAGAGTTGAGCATACGGCACTCGTTGCGTGGAACGCACGTAGGTTTTCAAACCCTTCTCGCTAAGTGAAACGACAGGCTGGTTGAAACGTGGAGACCCACAGTGTTGTTTCACAGAGTTGACTATAGGCACTTTCTGCGCAGGCCTTGCATGCGTGGGTTTTCAAACACTTGTAAGTTTGTGAAACGGGAAGATACTTCAAAGACGGGTTCCCTAGGGCGTCTCATAGAGTGAGTCCCTTTCGGGTGTAGCTCCTCATGGTTTTCAAACTGACACATGTTAGTCGGAAGATGGTGTCCCCACTGTGTTCTGTCACAGAGTTGAGCATACGGCCCTCTCCTCCCAGACCCTGAATAGTTTTCAAACACTTTTAAGTTAGTGTAACCAGATGTTCGTTGAAATATTGTTTTAGCACACCATCGTTGTTCACCGTTGAGCGTAGGTATGGCACTTAACCAGTTGGCTTCTCATAAGTTTTCAAACACTTCTACCTCAAAGGGTCGACCGCATAGAGGTTGAAAGGTGGTTGTTTCCCCACAGTGTTGTTTCACGGAGTTGAGCGTCTGGTACTCTCCACATAGGCCCCGCATGTGTTTTAAACACCTGTAACCGAGTGAAACCGGATGTTGGGAGATTGTCTCTCGACCGTGACGGTGCCCAGGGCACCTCCAGGTCCCGCCTAGTTTTCAAGCAATGTCAACGTAGCGAACGCCGATGTTTCACTCTTTGTTCCAGAGGTGAGTCTAAGGCACTTTCCGTGTAGGCCCCGCACGTATTTACTAACGTTTCTCACATTGTGAAACGTAGCCGTTAGTTGAATGATGGTATCCCCACGGCACTTCCTAAAGTTAGGGACAAGGCACTGGTCGGGGCAGGCCTACAGTGTTTTTCAAACACTTGTGACTTAGTGAAACAAGATGCTAGTTGAAAGAGAGTTTCCCTCAAGTGCTGCCTGGTAGAGTTGAGTACATAGAACGAACCTTCCACCTAGGCTCCGCATCGGTCTCCAAACGCTTCAGACTTCATGAATAGGACGATGGGAGAAAGATTCCCCTCGAGTGTTTCATGGGATTGCGTTACAAGGCACACTCGGTGTAGGTGCTGCATTTGCTTTGACCCGTTTTTAACTTGGTGGAACAAGATGTTAGTGGAAAGATGTTTCCCTCACACTTTTCTGTTTCACAGAGGTGAGTGCATGGCACTTTCCCCGTAGGGCCCACATAGGCTTTCCAATCGCACTTGGCGAAACAAGAGGTTAGTTGCGAGCTGGATACCCCACAGTGTTTTTTCACGGAGTTGAGTGTACGGGCCCTCTCCGCCCCGGCCCTGCGTGGGTTTTCAAACCCTTCTCGCTTTGTGAAATCAGATAGACGTTACTTGAAAGTCGGTTTCCCCACGGTGTTGTTTCACGGAGGTGACTCTATGGCCCTTACCCTGTAGACCCCGCATAGGTTTTCAAAGAGTTCTCACTTACTGAAACCTGGTGTTAGGTGAAAGACTCTTTCCCCGTAGTTGTTTCACAGAGCTGCGTGTAGGCATTTGCGCCTAAGCCCCGCAGAGGTTGGCAAACGCTTCCAACATACTGAAACAGGATTTTAGTTGGAAGGTGGTTCCCCCACAGTGTTTCATGCACTTCAGCCTATGGCGCTTTCCGTTTCGTCCCCACAGGGGTTTTCAAAGACGTGAAAAACCTGTGCAGCGAAAGCCGATGTTAGTGGCTAAAAGGCATCGCCACACTGGTGTTTCACAGCGCTGAGTACCTGGCAGTGTCTTTGTGGCCCCGCAAGCGTTTGCAAACACTTCCCACTTAGTTAAACCAGATGTGAGTTGAAAAGTGGTTTATCTACGACGATCCTTGACAAAGTGAGTAAAGTGCACTTTCCTTGTTACTTCTATGTCTAGGATTCCAACATGTCTAACATTGTGGAACAAGTTGGTAGTTGAAAGATGTTTCCGCACAGTGATTTTACACCGCGTTGAGTATGTGACACTTTTCATAAATAAGCCATTTAGCAACTAACATCTTGCTTCGCTGAGAAGTGTTTGAAAACCTATGAGGAAAACGAGATACACTCCACGCTGAAATCTTACCGTGGAGAAACCATCCTTCAGCTACCATCAGGTCTCACTAGGTTAGAGGTATTCGACAACCTCTGTGGGGCCTACGAATAAGTAAAGTGTCATGTACTCGAGTCTGGCAAATAACACTGGGCGGAAACCATCTTTCACCCCGCATCCTGTTTCAGTACATTAGACCCCTCTTGGTTTGAAGACCCATGGGGGGGGCCTACACCGAATGTGCCATGCACTCAACCCTGGGAAACGACCGTGTGGTGAAACCCTCTATCCACTAACGTCGGGTTTCACCAAGTTAGAAGTGTTTGAAGACCCATGCGGGGCCAACACCAAAACTGCCGTAGGCACGACTGTATGAAACATCTTTCAGCTGACATCTGGTATCCCTACGATTAAGAACATCTTTGAAACCTATGCGGAGCCCATGCGGAAAGTGCCATACACTCAACTCTGCACAAGAGTCTGCTCAAACCCTCAGTCAACTAACCTCTTGTTGCACAAGGTTGGAACAGTTTGAAAACCTATGCGACACCTACAGGGAAAGTGCCTTATACTCAAATACGGGAAACAACAACATTTTGGGGAACCCTCTGTCAAGAAACATTCGGTCTCACTAATTTGGACGGGATGGAAAACGTACGCGAGCGACTGTGAGAGAAGCGCCATATCCTGCACTCTGTGAGACAACACTGTGGTGAAACCGTCTTTCAACTACCATTTGATGTCACTAATTTGTAAGTGTTAGAAAACCCACGCGGGCAACTATACGGAAAGCGCCATCACTCAGCTCTGTGAAACAACAGTGTGGTGAAACCATCCTTCAACTAACATCTTGTTTCACCGTTAGAAGTTTCTGTAAACGTTTTCGGGGAATTACGATGCAAGTGGCATATACTTGATTGTGTGGAAGAGTGTTATGGAGAAACGGTCTTTCAACGAATATCTTGTTTCACGAACAGAAGCACTTGAAACCCTATGCCGGGTCTAGGAGGAAAGTGCCGTCTACTCAACTCAACTCTGTGAGACAACACTGAGGTGAAAACCTCTTTCAACTACCATCTGATTTCAGAAATTTAGAAAAGCGTACACACTTATGAGGGACCTAGAGGAAGGTGCCATATACTCCACTCTGTGAAACCATATTGTGGGATAAAAACCTTTCCCTTAACAACTTGTTTTCACTGTTAGAACTGCTTTACAACATACACTAGGGACTATGGGGAAAGTGACATATACTCGACTCTAAAAACTGCTGTGGGGAAACCATCTTTCAACTAACTTAACGGCTTCACGTTGCTAGGGCGTGTTCCTAAACCCGTGCATAAAGCCTATGCATAAAGTGCCACATAGTCAACTCTGGCAAACAGCACATCTTTCAACTAATGTCGTGTTTCACGACACTAGAAGTGGCTAAACACTCACGCGGGGACTACGGCCAAAGTGCCCGGTACTCAACCCTGTGAAACGTTTGTGCGGTGCCAACATCTATCAGTTAACATCTGGTTTCGCTAACTTAGTGTGCTTGAACACCCACGCGGGGGGCGACATCAAAAGTGCCACATACACACCCTGTCTCATACGTTGCGGGGGAAACCGTCTTTCCAGTAACAGTCAAGTTACGCTAAGGTGGAAGTGTTTGAAAACCTAGGAGGGGCCTAAGCGGAAGGTGCTAAATACCCATCTCCCTGCGAAACAACACTGTGGGGCAACCGTCTTTCAACTAATACCTGGTTTCACAAAGTCTGAAGTGTTTAGAAACACTTGAGTGGCCTCCGCAAGGTGCCATAGACACAACTCTGTGAGGAGACCACTGTTCGATTACCATCTGGTTTCACTAAGGTTCAAGTGTTTGGAAAACTGTGCTGGGGATACATGAAAGGGCCATATACTCGATTCTGTGAAGCAGCAGCGTAAGGAAAACCGTCGTTCAACTACCATCTTGTTTCGCGAGGTTCCAAGTGTTGGAAAATCAATGCAGGGCTTATGGTGAAAGTGCCACATCCTCAACTCTGTCAAAACGCACTTTGTGGAAATAGTCTGCCAATTAACGTGTCGTGTCGCGTAGAAGTCTGTGAAGGTCTATGTGGGGAACGATGTGGAGAGTCACACGTACAGGACACTGTAGAGAATCCGGTGGAGAAACCCTCTTTCAACGAACATCTTGGTGCACTAAGTTCGAAGTGTTTGAAGACCTATGCAGGGACTACGCAGAGAGTGCCATATATGCTCAACCCTGTAAAACAACAGCGTGGTGATCCCATCCTCCAAATATCACCTGGGTTCCCTTGTCAGACGTGTTTGAAATGCCATAGGGCGGCTACGCCGAGTGTATCTTACGTTGCACTGTGTCAGACAACACTTGGAGGAAGCCGTCCTCCAACTCACATCTTATTTCCCTAAGTTTGATGTGTTTGAAAACCATGCGGGGCCCACAACGAAAGTGCCATATACTCATACACTCAATTCCGAGAACAGACACTATGGGGACACAGTCTTTCTCCGAGCATCTGGATTCGCGAGGCTACAAGGGTTGGAAAAGACGGGGGGAGGGGGCTTAGGTGCATAGCACCATACGCTCAACTCTGTGAAACAACGTGGGAGAAACCGACTTTATCTAAAAACTGGACCACTAAGTTAGAAGTGTTTGAAACCCCCGAGGGGCCTAGGAAGACCGTGCCGTACACTCACCTCTGTGAAACAACACTGTGGGAAAACGATCTTCAACTACCAGCTGGTTTCTCTAAGTGAGCAGTGTGTGGAAATCCTATGCTCTCATAGGATTGCCTAATCGCAAGGTGCCCTATACTCACCAGTGTGGTGAAAGGATCGTTCAGCTGCTACCCGGTTTCACTGTTACAAGTAAGTGTTTGAAAACACATGCGGGGCCCATGTGGCTAGCGCCATACGCGCCACTCAATCAAACAACGCTGTGGTGAAACGACCTTTCAGTTAACTTCTCACTGCGCGTAGTTACAAGGGTTTGGAAACCTAAGTGGAGGCCCCACGGAGAGTGCCATACGGTCAAGTCTGGGAAACGACACTATGGGGAAACCATCGTTCCACTACCATCTGGCTTCCCTAAGGTAGAAGTCTTTGAAAACCCATGGGAAGCCTAACGGTTAAGTGCCATGGACGCGACTGTGAGAGACAATGGTGTGGCAAAACCGTCTTTCAACTAACATCTGGCTTCCCTGCTTCAAGCCTGTTTGAACACTATCCAGGGTCTATGAGGAAAGTGCCATATTTTCAACTCCGAGACACAACAGAGTCGGGGAAACCCTCTTCCAACGAACCTGTTGTTTCAGTAAGTTAGAAGTGTTTGAAAACCACGCGGAGATGACACCGAAAGCGCCACAAACTCAACTCTGTGACACACTGTGGAGAAACCATCTTTCAACTGACATCTCATTTCACAAAGTTCCAAGCGTTTGAAAACCCATGTAGGGCCTGCGCCGAAAGTGCCACCTAGTCAACTCCGTGAAACAACACTGTGGAGACTCCACCTTTCAACTAACCTCTCGTTTCACTTAGAAGTGTTTGAGAACCGTATGCGGGTCTACGTAGAAAGTGCCATGGGCTCAACTCGGTAAAACAGCACGGTGGGGAGACCACCCTTCAAATAGCGTCTGGGCTCCCCTGTTAGAAGTGTTGGAAAACTTATGCAGAGCCTACACCGCAAGAATCATCCACTCCACTCTGTCAAACAACACCTGGGGAAGCCGTCCTCCAACTCACATTTCAATTCACTGGGCGACATGTAAATGCAAACCACGCGGGGCCTAGTCCGAAAGTGCCATATACTCAACTCTGTGAAACACCACTGTGGGGGAAAGGGTCTTTCTTCTAGCCTCTGGTTTCACTAGGTTACAAGTGTCTGAGAAGACCCACGGGACCTAGGCGCGTAGCCCATGCACTCAACTCTGTGACACAACACTGTGGTGAAGCCATGTTGCAGCTAACTGCTCTTCACTTAGAGGTGGTTGAAAACCTATGCCAGTTCTACAAAGAAAGTGTCATATGCTCAACTCTGCGCAACACGACTGTGGTGAAACCGTCTTTCGAATAACCTCTGGGTTCATTTTGTAGGAGTGTTTCGAAACTTGCGGGGGGTGGGGGGAGGGCTTAGGCGGAAAGTGCCATCTGCCCCACTGTCAATTTTTAGGGAAACCATCTTCCAACTGATATCTTGTTTCGCCATGTTAGACGTACGTGAAAAACGTTGCTAGGAACAATGAGGAAAGTGCCATGTTCTCGACTCTGTGAAAACATACTGTGGAGAAACCATCTTTCAACTAACACCTTGTTTGCCTAGGTTAGAAGAGTTTGCAAACGTATGCAGACGTGGACGGTGAGTGCCATATAGTCGGCTATGGGGAAAAACACGGTGGGGAAAACACCTTTCAACTGACATGTCAGTTCACTAAGGCAGACGTGTTTGAAAACCTATGGAGGCTTACGTAGAAAGTGACGTACACTCAACTCTGTGACACAACCTTGTGGGGAAAGATCTTCCAACTACCATGTGGTTTCACTAAGTTGGAAGTGTTTGAGAAGCATCCGGAGACTACAACGAACCTGCCGTGTGCTCAACTCTCTGGGACGCTGTGGCGGAAACCGTCTTTCCAATCACATCTCGTTTCACAAAGTTAGAAGTGTTTCACGACCTATGCAGGGCCTATGCGGAATATGCCACACACTCAACTCTGTGAGACAACACTGTGGGTCTCGACGTTTCACCTAACCGCTCGTTTCGCTTAGTGAGAAGGGTTCGAAAACCTACGTGGGTACTGCGCAGAGAGGGCCCTGTGCGCAACTCTGTCAAACGACACTGTGGTGAAAGCCTCCTTCCAACAGCATCTGGGTTCCCTCGTTAGAAGCGTTTGGAAAGCTACGCGGAGCCTAGCCCGAAAGTATCTCACACTGCGCTCTGGCAAATACCACTTGGTGAAAGCCGTCGTTCCACTGACATCTCACTTCGCTAAGGCAGACGTAGCTCCAAACGTTGCGGGGCCTACAACGACAGTGCCATATACTGAACCCTGTGAGACGACACTGTGGGGGGACACAATCTGTCTCTTAGCATCTGGGTTCACTAAGCCACAGTTGTTTCAAAAGGCTCGCAGGCGCCCAGCGCACGGGACCGTACGCTCTCAACTCTAGGAAACAACACTGTGGGGAAACCGCCCTTCAACTACCGGGTGGTTTCTCTAAGGTAGAAGGGTTTGAAAACCTACGAGCAGCCTAACGGTTGAGTGCCGTCTACTCAACTGTGAGAAACGATGGGGTGCTGAAACCGAGCACTCCACTAACACCTGGTTTCACTAACTTAAGAGTGTTTGGAAACTGTTGGGGGTCTACGCGGCAAGGGCCCTACCCTCAACTCTGTGAGACACTGGGGGGAACAAAACCACTTTTCAAATAACAGTTCGTTTCCCAAAGTGACAAGGGCTTCAAGACCCCTGCAGGGCCTGCGACCAAAGTGCCGTAGAGTCAACTCTGTGAAACAACACCGTGGAGACGCCACCTTCCAACACACCTCTCGTTTCCCTTACTGAGAAGAGTTTCAGAAACGAGGGGCTTCCGACGCAGAAAGGGCCACGTGCTCAACTCTGTAAAACAACACTGTGGTGAAACCATCCTTCAAATAGCATCTGGGTTCCCTTGTTAGACGTGTCTGAAAAGCTCTGCGGAGCTCACACCAAAAGTATGAGACACCCCACTCTGTCAAACACCTGGGGTGTGTGTGGGGGGAGGGGGGAGGGCGGAGAAGCCGTCCTTCAACTAACAGCTTACTTCACTATGTTACCTGTGGCTGCAAACCGTTCGTGCGGGGCCTACGGCGCAAGTGCCACATACTCAACTCTGTGAAACAACACTGTGGGGAGACCGTTTCAACTAACACGTGGTTTCACTAAGTTAGAAGTGTTTGAGAACCCCGTCGGGGCCTAAGCACAAAGTGCTATATGTAGATAGATAGATAGATAGATAGATACACACACACACACACACACACACACACACAGAGCACTGTCACACTGCACATTGCAGGAGCCATCTTCTGGCTAACAGCTTGCATCCACTAACGTAGAAGTGTTTGAAACCCTCTGTGGGGAGCCAGGGGGAAAGTGACATATACTCGACAGTGGGAGAGAATACTGTGGACTGACATCACGTTTCACTGGGCAGAGGTGTCTGAAAACCCATTCGGGGCCTATGACGAAGGGGCCATATACGCGACTCTGTCAAGAGGCACTTTGGGGAAACCACCTTTCAAATAACATCCCGTATCGCTAGGTTAGATTTGCCGGAAATCCTCTGCGGGCAAAGAAGGGGCAAGTGACATTTACTCGGCATTGTGAGAAAGTCCTGTGGAGAAGCCATCTTGCAACTAACATCTTGGCTCACTGAGGGAGAACTGTTTGGAAACCTATGCGGAGCCCACATGTAAGGTCAGTGCCGCAAACTCGGCTCTGTGAAGGAACATCTTGTATCGCTAAGTTAGACCAGCGTTTGAACAAACGCCTATCGTGGGGCCACCTCAGTGGAAGGTGCCATATACTCGACTCGGGCAAACTGCACTTTGCAGAAACGCTTTCCACTCACCTCTGGCTCCACTAACTTGGAAGTGTTTGCAATCCCATGTGGGGCCTAGACCCTCAGCGCTGTGAAACAACACTGTTGGGGAAACCGTCTTTCAACTACATTGGGTTTCCCCAGGTAAGAAGCGTGTAGAGCCTGTGGGGGCTTTGTGCGGCGCGTGCCACTCAACTCTGTCAAAGGTTTGCCCTTCGGGGAAACCGCCCTTCAACTGACATCTTGTATCACTAAGTCAGAAGCGTTTGAAAAGCTATGCGGGGCACGATGTGGAAAGTGACATGTACTCGATACTCTGAAAGAATCCTGCAGAGAAACCATGTCTCAGCTGACATCCTGTTTGACTAAGTTGCAAGAGTTTGAAAGCGTATGCAGACGTACGCGGCAAGTGCTCTGTCCTCGACTGTGTGAAACAAAACCGTGGGGGGCGGGGGGCGGGGGCGAGGAAACACCTTTCCGCTAACATCTCCTTTCCCTAAGTGAGGAGAGGCGGAACAGTGATGGGAGGCCTGTAATGAAAGTGCCATACACTCACCTTTGTGCAGCTGCACATTTGGGGAAACCATGTTTCCGGGAACATCCTGTATCACCAGGTTGGCACCGTTTGAAATCCTATGCGGAGAACGACGTGGAAAGTCACCCTCCACCCTGTGGAGAAACCATCTTTCAGCTAGCATCTCCTTTCACTCAGGTCCAAGTGTTTGCGAACCTACGGTGGCTTGCGTAGAAAGTGCCCTTACACTCCATCATGTGAAACACGGTGTGGCGAAACGGTCTTTCTCCTAATATCTTGCTGCACTAAAAGAGAGCTGTCTGACAACTGTGCGGGGCCTGCAAGGTAAGTGCCGTATAGTCACCCGTGTGAAGGCACACTCTGAGGACACCATCTTTTAGCTAACACCTAGTTTCACTCAGTTCCAAGGGCTTGAAAACCTGCGCGGGGACTACGCGTCAAGTTCCATGTCCTCAACTCTGTCAGACTTCACTCTGGGGAAACCAACAGTCAACTAACAGCTTGTATCAATCACTAGGTTTGTGACCATCTTTCCACTACCGTCTTATTTCACCACGTTAGAAGTGTTTGAAAAACTGCTGGGAACGAAGATTCGTCTTCAACGGAATTCTCGAGTTTCTCAGCATTCTCGATTCAGAGAAAACATACTGTGGAGAAACCATCTTTCACCTCACATCTGGTTTCTCTAAGTTAGAAGTGTTTGAAACACTTACGTGGGCCCATGCGGAAAGGGCCGTATACCCAATCCTGCGAAACAACACTGTAGCGAAACCAGCTTTCACCTAATATGTGGTTTCGCTCAGTGAGACCTGTTTGAAAACCTACGCGGGGCCTACAGGGTGAGTGCCATATACTCAACCCTGTGACACAACACTGTGGGGAAAATACCTTGTAACTAGCCTGTCGTTTCACTACGTGAGAAGAGTTTGACGACCTATGCAGGGAATGATGTGGAAAGTCACATATACCAGCCATCGCAAAAGACTCCTGTGGAGAAAGCATCTTTCAACTAACGGGTTTCACCAAGTTGGAAGTTTTGGGAACCTATGCAGGGCCTCCCAGCTCACTGCCGTAGACTCATCTCTGGGAACCAACACGGTGGGAAAGCATCCTTTGAATGGACATCTAGTTTCACTAAGTTAGAAGGGTTTGAAAAATTATCCAGGGACTGTGCAGAAAGAAACTGCCACATATTCAACTCTGTCAAAACGGCACTTTGGGGAAACCGTCTTGCCACTAACATCTTGTTTCTCCCTGTTAGAAGCGTTTGAAAACCTGCTGGGGACGACGACGAACGTGCCATACACTCAAGTCTGTGAAATCACACTGTGGGGGAAAACCCATCGTGTTGCTAACATCTTGCTTCACTGAGTTAGAAGTCTTTGAAAACCTAGGCGGGGACTATGCGGAAAGTGCCATATACTCAACTCCGTCAAAACTGCACTTTCAACTAACGTGCAACCCACACAAGACACGAATTACACGGAAACCCACACATATATCACACCTACCACAGTACCCAAACACACCACACACAAACCCAAAACATTTAAGGGAAACACACCACACACGGCCACCCGTGCGATACCCTCAAGACACTTATAACACACATACACGCACACCCTGCACATTCCACACACCTGGCACACCGCATTGGCCACCTTCCTACGACATACACACCTGCATGACACATACACCGTCTACACATGCATACATCACACACACCACGTGCTCACCACACACTCACCGTGTATATGCCACAGACATATCCAACACACATCACCCATGCCCCACACGCCCACAGTTATCACCCTCGCACAGTATTACCACACTCAACACATATACAGCACACAGGTTCCAAACAAACCACGGCTCGTATGCCACGCCTACACCCTCCACACACACACCCCACACCCCAAACCTGCGCCACTTATACGGAAGACAGATGCTCCCTCCTCTACGCATCGACTACAAGGACACCACACACACTGCACATAGAGACACAACTGTGACGCATATGCCACACAGCCACGTCACTCCTACACCGAACACACAACAGGGTACCAACATACCTCGCACGACACGTGAATACCACACAGACACCTCACCCGGTCCCCACATACACACCAAACCACTTACACATCACACAGACATCTTCCACACACTACTTACTACACCTACTACGCGTACCACACATATACACACCGTACACACGTATAGCACACAAACACACTCCATATGTACACCACCAACATGCCAAACTTATACCGCACACAACGCACTTGCACTACACAGACACCGCATCTACAATACACACACCATGAGGATCCATACGTCTGTGAAATACGGACACCACACACACCACACACACCACACTTACACTGCCCAAGCTCCACCCGTATGCCACACCACAAAACCACACGTGCACCCCATACACAACACACATGCCATAGAAAGACCATACACGCACATACGTTCTATGCGGCGCATACCTAGCTGATATACTACAATCACAACCCATATAGGACACTTGAAGACAACACAGAAGGACACATACAGCACCTACAAAGCACCGACACACCATAGACACACCACATTCACCACACAAATAACATACCCAGACACAAACAAGATACATAACATACGTGCCATCCATACTTTAGAGATGTAAGATGTTAGCTAAAAGATGGCTTCTGCAATGTGCAGTTTGACAGAGGGCCCGACGGGTTTCTCTAACGCTTCTAACGTAGTGAAACCAGGTGTTAGTTGAACCCGTTTCCCCACAGTGTTGTTTCACAGAGTTGAGTATATGGATGGCACTTTGGCTGTAGGCGCCGCATGGTTTGCAACCACGTGTAACATAGTGAAGTAAAATGTCAGTTGAAGGACGGCTTCCCTTCCCCAAAGTCTTTGCCAGAGTGCAGTGTAAGATACTTTCGGGGTAGGCTCCGCATAGGTTTTCAAACACTTCTAACAGTGAACCATGGTGCTACTTGAAGGATGGTTCCACCAGTGTTGTTTTACAGAGTTGAGCATACGGCACTCGTTGCGTGGAACGCACGTAGGTTTTCAAACCCTTCTCGCTAAGTGAAACGACAGGCTGGTTGAAACGTGGAGACCCACAGTGTTGTTTCACAGAGTTGACTATAGGCACTTTCTGCGCAGGCCTTGCATGCGTGGGTTTTCAAACACTTGTAAGTTTGTGAAACGGGAAGATACTTCAAAGACGGGTTCCCTAGGGCGTCTCATAGAGTGAGTCCCTTTCGGGTGTAGCTCCTCATGGTTTTCAAACTGACACATGTTAGTCGGAAGATGGTGTCCCCACTGTGTTCTGTCACAGAGTTGAGCATACGGCCCTCTCCTCCCAGACCCTGAATAGTTTTCAAACACTTTTAAGTTAGTGTAACCAGATGTTCGTTGAAATATTGTTTTAGCACACCATCGTTGTTCACCGTTGAGCGTAGGTATGGCACTTAACCAGTTGGCTTCTCATAAGTTTTCAAACACTTCTACCTCAAAGGGTCGACCGCATAGAGGTTGAAAGGTGGTTGTTTCCCCACAGTGTTGTTTCACGGAGTTGAGCGTCTGGTACTCTCCACATAGGCCCCGCATGTGTTTTAAACACCTGTAACCGAGTGAAACCGGATGTTGGGAGATTGTCTCTCGACCGTGACGGTGCCCAGGGCACCTCCAGGTCCCGCCTAGTTTTCAAGCAATGTCAACGTAGCGAACGCCGATGTTTCACTCTTTGTTCCAGAGGTGAGTCTAAGGCACTTTCCGTGTAGGCCCCGCACGTATTTACTAACGTTTCTCACATTGTGAAACGTAGCCGTTAGTTGAATGATGGTATCCCCACGGCACTTCCTAAAGTTAGGGACAAGGCACTGGTCGGGGCAGGCCTACAGTGTTTTTCAAACACTTGTGACTTAGTGAAACAAGATGCTAGTTGAAAGAGAGTTTCCCTCAAGTGCTGCCTGGTAGAGTTGAGTACATAGAACGAACCTTCCACCTAGGCTCCGCATCGGTCTCCAAACGCTTCAGACTTCATGAATAGGACGATGGGAGAAAGATTCCCCTCGAGTGTTTCATGGGATTGCGTTACAAGGCACACTCGGTGTAGGTGCTGCATTTGCTTTGACCCGTTTTTAACTTGGTGGAACAAGATGTTAGTGGAAAGATGTTTCCCTCACACTTTTCTGTTTCACAGAGGTGAGTGCATGGCACTTTCCCCGTAGGGCCCACATAGGCTTTCCAATCGCACTTGGCGAAACAAGAGGTTAGTTGCGAGCTGGATACCCCACAGTGTTTTTTCACGGAGTTGAGTGTACGGGCCCTCTCCGCCCCGGCCCTGCGTGGGTTTTCAAACCCTTCTCGCTTTGTGAAATCAGATAGACGTTACTTGAAAGTCGGTTTCCCCACGGTGTTGTTTCACGGAGGTGACTCTATGGCCCTTACCCTGTAGACCCCGCATAGGTTTTCAAAGAGTTCTCACTTACTGAAACCTGGTGTTAGGTGAAAGACTCTTTCCCCGTAGTTGTTTCACAGAGCTGCGTGTAGGCATTTGCGCCTAAGCCCCGCAGAGGTTGGCAAACGCTTCCAACATACTGAAACAGGATTTTAGTTGGAAGGTGGTTCCCCCACAGTGTTTCATGCACTTCAGCCTATGGCGCTTTCCGTTTCGTCCCCACAGGGGTTTTCAAAGACGTGAAAAACCTGTGCAGCGAAAGCCGATGTTAGTGGCTAAAAGGCATCGCCACACTGGTGTTTCACAGCGCTGAGTACCTGGCAGTGTCTTTGTGGCCCCGCAAGCGTTTGCAAACACTTCCCACTTAGTTAAACCAGATGTGAGTTGAAAAGTGGTTTATCTACGACGATCCTTGACAAAGTGAGTAAAGTGCACTTTCCTTGTTACTTCTATGTCTAGGATTCCAACATGTCTAACATTGTGGAACAAGTTGGTAGTTGAAAGATGTTTCCGCACAGTGATTTTACACCGCGTTGAGTATGTGACACTTTTCATAAATAAGCCATTTAGCA
This sequence comes from Puma concolor, assembly GCF_028749965.1. Classification (NCBI taxonomy): domain Eukaryota; kingdom Metazoa; phylum Chordata; class Mammalia; order Carnivora; family Felidae; genus Puma; species Puma concolor. Next base: position 38,818,305 of record NC_141681.1, on the reverse strand, counting down.
ACTAACATCTTGCTTCGCTGAGAAGTGTTTGAAAACCTATGAGGAAAACGAGATACACTCCACGCTGAAATCTTACCGTGGAGAAACCATCCTTCAGCTACCATCAGGTCTCACTAGGTTAGAGGTATTCGACAACCTCTGTGGGGCCTACGAATAAGTAAAGTGTCATGTACTCGAGTCTGGCAAATAACACTGGGCGGAAACCATCTTTCACCCCGCATCCTGTTTCAGTACATTAGACCCCTCTTGGTTTGAAGACCCATGGGGGGGGCCTACACCGAATGTGCCATGCACTCAACCCTGGGAAACGACCGTGTGGTGAAACCCTCTATCCACTAACGTCGGGTTTCACCAAGTTAGAAGTGTTTGAAGACCCATGCGGGGCCAACACCAAAACTGCCGTAGGCACGACTGTATGAAACATCTTTCAGCTGACATCTGGTATCCCTACGATTAAGAACATCTTTGAAACCTATGCGGAGCCCATGCGGAAAGTGCCATACACTCAACTCTGCACAAGAGTCTGCTCAAACCCTCAGTCAACTAACCTCTTGTTGCACAAGGTTGGAACAGTTTGAAAACCTATGCGACACCTACAGGGAAAGTGCCTTATACTCAAATACGGGAAACAACAACATTTTGGGGAACCCTCTGTCAAGAAACATTCGGTCTCACTAATTTGGACGGGATGGAAAACGTACGCGAGCGACTGTGAGAGAAGCGCCATATCCTGCACTCTGTGAGACAACACTGTGGTGAAACCGTCTTTCAACTACCATTTGATGTCACTAATTTGTAAGTGTTAGAAAACCCACGCGGGCAACTATACGGAAAGCGCCATCACTCAGCTCTGTGAAACAACAGTGTGGTGAAACCATCCTTCAACTAACATCTTGTTTCACCGTTAGAAGTTTCTGTAAACGTTTTCGGGGAATTACGATGCAAGTGGCATATACTTGATTGTGTGGAAGAGTGTTATGGAGAAACGGTCTTTCAACGAATATCTTGTTTCACGAACAGAAGCACTTGAAACCCTATGCCGGGTCTAGGAGGAAAGTGCCGTCTACTCAACTCAACTCTGTGAGACAACACTGAGGTGAAAACCTCTTTCAACTACCATCTGATTTCAGAAATTTAGAAAAGCGTACACACTTATGAGGGACCTAGAGGAAGGTGCCATATACTCCACTCTGTGAAACCATATTGTGGGATAAAAACCTTTCCCTTAACAACTTGTTTTCACTGTTAGAACTGCTTTACAACATACACTAGGGACTATGGGGAAAGTGACATATACTCGACTCTAAAAACTGCTGTGGGGAAACCATCTTTCAACTAACTTAACGGCTTCACGTTGCTAGGGCGTGTTCCTAAACCCGTGCATAAAGCCTATGCATAAAGTGCCACATAGTCAACTCTGGCAAACAGCACATCTTTCAACTAATGTCGTGTTTCACGACACTAGAAGTGGCTAAACACTCACGCGGGGACTACGGCCAAAGTGCCCGGTACTCAACCCTGTGAAACGTTTGTGCGGTGCCAACATCTATCAGTTAACATCTGGTTTCGCTAACTTAGTGTGCTTGAACACCCACGCGGGGGGCGACATCAAAAGTGCCACATACACACCCTGTCTCATACGTTGCGGGGGAAACCGTCTTTCCAGTAACAGTCAAGTTACGCTAAGGTGGAAGTGTTTGAAAACCTAGGAGGGGCCTAAGCGGAAGGTGCTAAATACCCATCTCCCTGCGAAACAACACTGTGGGGCAACCGTCTTTCAACTAATACCTGGTTTCACAAAGTCTGAAGTGTTTAGAAACACTTGAGTGGCCTCCGCAAGGTGCCATAGACACAACTCTGTGAGGAGACCACTGTTCGATTACCATCTGGTTTCACTAAGGTTCAAGTGTTTGGAAAACTGTGCTGGGGATACATGAAAGGGCCATATACTCGATTCTGTGAAGCAGCAGCGTAAGGAAAACCGTCGTTCAACTACCATCTTGTTTCGCGAGGTTCCAAGTGTTGGAAAATCAATGCAGGGCTTATGGTGAAAGTGCCACATCCTCAACTCTGTCAAAACGCACTTTGTGGAAATAGTCTGCCAATTAACGTGTCGTGTCGCGTAGAAGTCTGTGAAGGTCTATGTGGGGAACGATGTGGAGAGTCACACGTACAGGACACTGTAGAGAATCCGGTGGAGAAACCCTCTTTCAACGAACATCTTGGTGCACTAAGTTCGAAGTGTTTGAAGACCTATGCAGGGACTACGCAGAGAGTGCCATATATGCTCAACCCTGTAAAACAACAGCGTGGTGATCCCATCCTCCAAATATCACCTGGGTTCCCTTGTCAGACGTGTTTGAAATGCCATAGGGCGGCTACGCCGAGTGTATCTTACGTTGCACTGTGTCAGACAACACTTGGAGGAAGCCGTCCTCCAACTCACATCTTATTTCCCTAAGTTTGATGTGTTTGAAAACCATGCGGGGCCCACAACGAAAGTGCCATATACTCATACACTCAATTCCGAGAACAGACACTATGGGGACACAGTCTTTCTCCGAGCATCTGGATTCGCGAGGCTACAAGGGTTGGAAAAGACGGGGGGAGGGGGCTTAGGTGCATAGCACCATACGCTCAACTCTGTGAAACAACGTGGGAGAAACCGACTTTATCTAAAAACTGGACCACTAAGTTAGAAGTGTTTGAAACCCCCGAGGGGCCTAGGAAGACCGTGCCGTACACTCACCTCTGTGAAACAACACTGTGGGAAAACGATCTTCAACTACCAGCTGGTTTCTCTAAGTGAGCAGTGTGTGGAAATCCTATGCTCTCATAGGATTGCCTAATCGCAAGGTGCCCTATACTCACCAGTGTGGTGAAAGGATCGTTCAGCTGCTACCCGGTTTCACTGTTACAAGTAAGTGTTTGAAAACACATGCGGGGCCCATGTGGCTAGCGCCATACGCGCCACTCAATCAAACAACGCTGTGGTGAAACGACCTTTCAGTTAACTTCTCACTGCGCGTAGTTACAAGGGTTTGGAAACCTAAGTGGAGGCCCCACGGAGAGTGCCATACGGTCAAGTCTGGGAAACGACACTATGGGGAAACCATCGTTCCACTACCATCTGGCTTCCCTAAGGTAGAAGTCTTTGAAAACCCATGGGAAGCCTAACGGTTAAGTGCCATGGACGCGACTGTGAGAGACAATGGTGTGGCAAAACCGTCTTTCAACTAACATCTGGCTTCCCTGCTTCAAGCCTGTTTGAACACTATCCAGGGTCTATGAGGAAAGTGCCATATTTTCAACTCCGAGACACAACAGAGTCGGGGAAACCCTCTTCCAACGAACCTGTTGTGTCAGTAAGTTAGAAGTGTTTGAAAACCACGCGGAGATGACACCGAAAGCGCCACAAACTCAACTCTGTGACACACTGTGGAGAAACCATCTTTCAACTGACATCTCATTTCACAAAGTTCCAAGCGTTTGAAAACCCATGTAGGGCCTGCGCCGAAAGTGCCACCTAGTCAACTCCGTGAAACAACACTGTGGAGACTCCACCTTTCAACTAACCTCTCGTTTCACTTAGAAGTGTTTGAGAACCGTATGCGGGTCTACGTAGAAAGTGCCATGGGCTCAACTCGGTAAAACAGCACGGTGGGGAGACCACCCTTCAAATAGCGTCTGGGCTCCCCTGTTAGAAGTGTTGGAAAACTTATGCAGAGCCTACACCGCAAGAATCATCCACTCCACTCTGTCAAACAACACCTGGGGAAGCCGTCCTCCAACTCACATTTCAATTCACTGGGCGACATGTAAATGCAAACCACGCGGGGCCTAGTCCGAAAGTGCCATATACTCAACTCTGTGAAACACCACTGTGGGGGAAAGGGTCTTTCTTCTAGCCTCTGGTTTCACTAGGTTACAAGTGTCTGAGAAGACCCACGGGACCTAGGCGCGTAGCCCATGCACTCAACTCTGTGACACAACACTGTGGTGAAGCCATGTTGCAGCTAACTGCTCTTCACTTAGAGGTGGTTGAAAACCTATGCCAGTTCTACAAAGAAAGTGTCATATGCTCAACTCTGCGCAACACGACTGTGGTGAAACCGTCTTTCGAATAACCTCTGGGTTCATTTTGTAGGAGTGTTTCGAAACTTGCGGGGGGTGGGGGGAGGGCTTAGGCGGAAAGTGCCATCTGCCCCACTGTCAATTTTTAGGGAAACCATCTTCCAACTGATATCTTGTTTCGCCATGTTAGACGTACGTGAAAAACGTTGCTAGGAACAATGAGGAAAGTGCCATGTTCTCGACTCTGTGAAAACATACTGTGGAGAAACCATCTTTCAACTAACACCTTGTTTGCCTAGGTTAGAAGAGTTTGCAAACGTATGCAGACGTGGACGGTGAGTGCCATATAGTCGGCTATGGGGAAAAACACGGTGGGGAAAACACCTTTCAACTGACATGTCAGTTCACTAAGGCAGACGTGTTTGAAAACCTATGGAGGCTTACGTAGAAAGTGACGTACACTCAACTCTGTGACACAACCTTGTGGGGAAAGATCTTCCAACTACCATGTGGTTTCACTAAGTTGGAAGTGTTTGAGAAGCATCCGGAGACTACAACGAACCTGCCGTGTGCTCAACTCTCTGGGACGCTGTGGCGGAAACCGTCTTTCCAATCACATCTCGTTTCACAAAGTTAGAAGTGTTTCACGACCTATGCAGGGCCTATGCGGAATATGCCACACACTCAACTCTGTGAGACAACACTGTGGGTCTCGACGTTTCACCTAACCGCTCGTTTCGCTTAGTGAGAAGGGTTCGAAAACCTACGTGGGTACTGCGCAGAGAGGGCCCTGTGCGCAACTCTGTCAAACGACACTGTGGTGAAAGCCTCCTTCCAACAGCATCTGGGTTCCCTCGTTAGAAGCGTTTGGAAAGCTACGCGGAGCCTAGCCCGAAAGTATCTCACACTGCGCTCTGGCAAATACCACTTGGTGAAAGCCGTCGTTCCACTGACATCTCACTTCGCTAAGGCAGACGTAGCTCCAAACGTTGCGGGGCCTACAACGACAGTGCCATATACTGAACCCTGTGAGACGACACTGTGGGGGGACACAATCTGTCTCTTAGCATCTGGGTTCACTAAGCCACAGTTGTTTCAAAAGGCTCGCAGGCGCCTAGCGCACGGGACCGTACGCTCTCAACTCTAGGAAACAACACTGTGGGGAAACCGCCCTTCAACTACCGGGTGGTTTCTCTAAGGTAGAAGGGTTTGAAAACCTACGAGCAGCCTAACGGTTGAGTGCCGTCTACTCAACTGTGAGAAACGATGGGGTGCTGAAACCGAGCACTCCACTAACACCTGGTTTCACTAACTTAAGAGTGTTTGGAAACTGTTGGGGGTCTACGCGGCAAGGGCCCTACCCTCAACTCTGTGAGACACTGGGGGGAACAAAACCACTTTTCAAATAACAGTTCGTTTCCCAAAGTGACAAGGGCTTCAAGACCCCTGCAGGGCCTGCGACCAAAGTGCCGTAGAGTCAACTCTGTGAAACAACACCGTGGAGACGCCACCTTCCAACACACCTCTCGTTTCCCTTACTGAGAAGAGTTTCAGAAACGAGGGGCTTCCGACGCAGAAAGGGCCACGTGCTCAACTCTGTAAAACAACACTGTGGTGAAACCATCCTTCAAATAGCATCTGGGTTCCCTTGTTAGACGTGTCTGAAAAGCTCTGCGGAGCTCACACCAAAAGTATGAGACACCCCACTCTGTCAAACACCTGGGGTGTGTGTGGGGGGAGGGGGGAGGGCGGAGAAGCCGTCCTTCAACTAACAGCTTACTTCACTATGTTACCTGTGGCTGCAAACCGTTCGTGCGGGGCCTACGGCGCAAGTGCCACATACTCAACTCTGTGAAACAACACTGTGGGGAGACCGTTTCAACTAACACGTGGTTTCACTAAGTTAGAAGTGTTTGAGAACCCCGTCGGGGCCTAAGCACAAAGTGCTATATGTAGATAGATAGATAGATAGATAGATACACACACACACACACACACACACACACACACACACACAGCACTGTCACACTGCACATTGCAGGAGCCATCTTCTGGCTAACAGCTTGCATCCACTAACGTAGAAGTGTTTGAAACCCTCTGTGGGGAGCCAGGGGGAAAGTGACATATACTCGACAGTGGGAGAGAATACTGTGGACTGACATCACGTTTCACTGGGCAGAGGTGTCTGAAAACCCATTCGGGGCCTATGACGAAGGGGCCATATACGCGACTCTGTCAAGAGGCACTTTGGGGAAACCACCTTTCAAATAACATCCCGTATCGCTAGGTTAGATTTGCCGGAAATCCTCTGCGGGCAAAGAAGGGGCAAGTGACATTTACTCGGCATTGTGAGAAAGTCCTGTGGAGAAGCCATCTTGCAACTAACATCTTGGCTCACTGAGGGAGAACTGTTTGGAAACCTATGCGGAGCCCACATGTAAGGTCAGTGCCGCAAACTCGGCTCTGTGAAGGAACATCTTGTATCGCTAAGTTAGACCAGCGTTTGAACAAACGCCTATCGTGGGGCCACCTCAGTGGAAGGTGCCATATACTCGACTCGGGCAAACTGCACTTTGCAGAAACGCTTTCCACTCACCTCTGGCTCCACTAACTTGGAAGTGTTTGCAATCCCATGTGGGGCCTAGACCCTCAGCGCTGTGAAACAACACTGTTGGGGAAACCGTCTTTCAACTACATTGGGTTTCCCCAGGTAAGAAGCGTGTAGAGCCTGTGGGGGCTTTGTGCGGCGCGTGCCACTCAACTCTGTCAAAGGTTTGCCCTTCGGGGAAACCGCCCTTCAACTGACATCTTGTATCACTAAGTCAGAAGCGTTTGAAAAGCTATGCGGGGCACGATGTGGAAAGTGACATGTACTCGATACTCTGAAAGAATCCTGCAGAGAAACCATGTCTCAGCTGACATCCTGTTTGACTAAGTTGCAAGAGTTTGAAAGCGTATGCAGACGTACGCGGCAAGTGCTCTGTCCTCGACTGTGTGAAACAAAACCGTGGGGGGCGGGGGGCGGGGGCGAGGAAACACCTTTCCGCTAACATCTCCTTTCCCTAAGTGAGGAGAGGCGGAACAGTGATGGGAGGCCTGTAATGAAAGTGCCATACACTCACCTTTGTGCAGCTGCACATTTGGGGAAACCATGTTTCCGGGAACATCCTGTATCACCAGGTTGGCACCGTTTGAAATCCTATGCGGAGAACGACGTGGAAAGTCACCCTCCACCCTGTGGAGAAACCATCTTTCAGCTAGCATCTCCTTTCACTCAGGTCCAAGTGTTTGCGAACCTACGGTGGCTTGCGTAGAAAGTGCCCTTACACTCCATCATGTGAAACACGGTGTGGCGAAACGGTCTTTCTCCTAATATCTTGCTGCACTAAAAGAGAGCTGTCTGACAACTGTGCGGGGCCTGCAAGGTAAGTGCCGTATAGTCACCCGTGTGAAGGCACACTCTGAGGACACCATCTTTTAGCTAACACCTAGTTTCACTCAGTTCCAAGGGCTTGAAAACCTGCGCGGGGACTACGCGTCAAGTTCCATGTCCTCAACTCTGTCAGACTTCACTGGGGAAACCAACAGTCAACTAACAGCTTGTATCAATCACTAGGTTTGTGACCATCTTTCCACTACCGTCTTATTTCACCACGTTAGAAGTGTTTGAAAAACTGCTGGGAACGAAGATTCGTCTTCAACGGAATTCTCGAGTTTCTCAGCATTCTCGATTCAGAGAAAACATACTGTGGAGAAACCATCTTTCACCTCACATCTGGTTTCTCTAAGTTAGAAGTGTTTGAAACACTTACGTGGGCCCATGCGGAAAGGGCCGTATACCCAATCCTGCGAAACAACACTGTAGCGAAACCAGCTTTCACCTAATATGTGGTTTCGCTCAGTGAGACCTGTTTGAAAACCTACGCGGGGCCTACAGGGTGAGTGCCATATACTCAACCCTGTGACACAACACTGTGGGGAAAATACCTTGTAACTAGCCTGTCGTTTCACTACGTGAGAAGAGTTTGACGACCTATGCAGGGAATGATGTGGAAAGTCACATATACCAGCCATCGCAAAAGACTCCTGTGGAGAAAGCATCTTTCAACTAACGGGTTTCACCAAGTTGGAAGTTTTGGGAACCTATGCAGGGCCTCCCAGCTCACTGCCGTAGACTCATCTCTGGGAACCAACACGGTGGGAAAGCATCCTTTGAATGGACATCTAGTTTCACTAAGTTAGAAGGGTTTGAAAAATTATCCAGGGACTGTGCAGAAAGAAACTGCCACATATTCAACTCTGTCAAAACGGCACTTTGGGGAAACCGTCTTGCCACTAACATCTTGTTTCTCCCTGTTAGAAGCGTTTGAAAACCTGCTGGGGACGACGACGAACGTGCCATACACTCAAGTCTGTGAAATCACACTGTGGGGGAAAACCCATCGTGTTGCTAACATCTTGCTTCACTGAGTTAGAAGTCTTTGAAAACCTAGGCGGGGACTATGCGGAAAGTGCCATATACTCAACTCCGTCAAAACTGCACTTTCAACTAACGTGCAACCCACACAAGACACGAATTACACGGAAACCCACACATATATCACACCTACCACAGTACCCAAACACACCACACACAAACCCAAAACATTTAAGGGAAACACACCACACACGGCCACCCGTGCGATACCCTCAAGACACTTATAACACACATACACGCACACCCTGCACATTCCACACACCTGGCACACCGCATTGGCCACCTTCCTACGACATACACACCTGCATGACACATACACCGTCTACACATGCATACATCACACACACCACGTGCTCACCACACACTCACCGTGTATATGCCACAGACATATCCAACACACATCACCCATGCCCCACACGCCCACAGTTATCACCCTCGCACAGTATTACCACACTCAACACATATACAGCACACAGGTTCCAAACAAACCACGGCTCGTATGCCACGCCTACACCCTCCACACACACACCCCACACCCCAAACCTGCGCCACTTATACGGAAGACAGATGCTCCCTCCTCTACGCATCGACTACAAGGACACCACACACACTGCACATAGAGACACAACTGTGACGCATATGCCACACAGCCACGTCACTCCTACACCGAACACACAACAGGGTACCAACATACCTCGCACGACACGTGAATACCACACAGACACCTCACCCGGTCCCCACATACACACCAAACCACTTACACATCACACAGACATCTTCCACACACTACTTACTACACCTACTACGCGTACCACACATATACACACCGTACACACGTATAGCACACAAACACACTCCATATGTACACCACCAACATGCCAAACTTATACCGCACACAACGCACTTGCACTACACAGACACCGCATCTACAATACACACACCATGAGGATCCATACGTCTGTGAAATACGGACACCACACACACCACACACACCACACTTACACTGCCCAAGCTCCACCCGTATGCCACACCACAAAACCACACGTGCACCCCATACACAACACACATGCCATAGAAAGACCATACACGCACATACGTTCTATGCGGCGCATACCTAGCTGATATACTACAATCACAACCCATATAGGACACTTGAAGACAACACAGAAGGACACATACAGCACCTACAAAGCACCGACACACCATAGACACACCACATTCACCACACAAATAACATACCCAGACACAAACAAGATACATAACATACGTGCCATCCATACTTTAGAGATGTAAGATGTTAGCTAAAAGATGGCTTCTGCAATGTGCAGTTTGACAGAGGGCCCGACGGGTTTCTCTAACGCTTCTAACGTAGTGAAACCAGGTGTTAGTTGAACCCGTTTCCCCACAGTGTTGTTTCACAGAGTTGAGTATATGGATGGCACTTTGGCTGTAGGCGCCGCATGGTTTGCAACCACGTGTAACATAGTGAAGTAAAATGTCAGTTGAAGGACGGCTTCCCCAAAGTCTTTGCCAGAGTGCAGTGTAAGATACTTTCGGGGTAGGCTCCGCATAGGTTTTCAAACACTTCTAACAGTGAACCATGGTGCTACTTGAAGGATGGTTCCACCAGTGTTGTTTTACAGAGTTGAGCATACGGCACTCGTTGCGTGGAACGCACGTAGGTTTTCAAACCCTTCTCGCTAAGTGAAACGACAGGCTGGTTGAAACGTGGAGACCCACAGTGTTGTTTCACAGAGTTGACTATAGGCACTTTCTGCGCAGGCCTTGCATGCGTGGGTTTTCAAACACTTGTAAGTTTGTGAAACGGGAAGATACTTCAAAGACGGGTTCCCTAGGGCGTCTCATAGAGTGAGTCCCTTTCGGGTGTAGCTCCTCATGGTTTTCAAACTGACACATGTTAGTCGGAAGATGGTGTCCCCACTGTGTTCTGTCACAGAGTTGAGCATACGGCCCTCTCCTCCCAGACCCTGAATAGTTTTCAAACACTTTTAAGTTAGTGTAACCAGATGTTCGTTGAAATATTGTTTTAGCACACCATCGTTGTTCACCGTTGAGCGTAGGTATGGCACTTAACCAGTTGGCTTCTCATAAGTTTTCAAACACTTCTACCTCAAAGGGTCGACCGCATAGAGGTTGAAAGGTGGTTGTTTCCCCACAGTGTTGTTTCACGGAGTTGAGCGTCTGGTACTCTCCACATAGGCCCCGCATGTGTTTTAAACACCTGTAACCGAGTGAAACCGGATGTTGGGAGATTGTCTCTCGACCGTGACGGTGCCCAGGGCACCTCCAGGTCCCGCCTAGTTTTCAAGCAATGTCAACGTAGCGAACGCCGATGTTTCACTCTTTGTTCCAGAGGTGAGTCTAAGGCACTTTCCGTGTAGGCCCCGCACGTATTTACTAACGTTTCTCACATTGTGAAACGTAGCCGTTAGTTGAATGATGGTATCCCCACGGCACTTCCTAAAGTTAGGGACAAGGCACTGGTCGGGGCAGGCCTACAGTGTTTTTCAAACACTTGTGACTTAGTGAAACAAGATGCTAGTTGAAAGAGAGTTTCCCTCAAGTGCTGCCTGGTAGAGTTGAGTACATAGAACGAACCTTCCACCTAGGCTCCGCATCGGTCTCCAAACGCTTCAGACTTCATGAATAGGACGATGGGAGAAAGATTCCCCTCGAGTGTTTCATGGGATTGCGTTACAAGGCACACTCGGTGTAGGTGCTGCATTTGCTTTGACCCGTTTTTAACTTGGTGGAACAAGATGTTAGTGGAAAGATGTTTCCCTCACACTTTTCTGTTTCACAGAGGTGAGTGCATGGCACTTTCCCCGTAGGGCCCACATAGGCTTTCCAATCGCACTTGGCGAAACAAGAGGTTAGTTGCGAGCTGGATACCCCACAGTGTTTTTTCACGGAGTTGAGTGTACGGGCCCTCTCCGCCCCGGCCCTGCGTGGGTTTTCAAACCCTTCTCGCTTTGTGAAATCAGATAGACGTTACTTGAAAGTCGGTTTCCCCACGGTGTTGTTTCACGGAGGTGACTCTATGGCCCTTACCCTGTAGACCCCGCATAGGTTTTCAAAGAGTTCTCACTTACTGAAACCTGGTGTTAGGTGAAAGACTCTTTCCCCGTAGTTGTTTCACAGAGCTGCGTGTAGGCATTTGCGCCTAAGCCCCGCAGAGGTTGGCAAACGCTTCCAACATACTGAAACAGGATTTTAGTTGGAAGGTGGTTCCCCCACAGTGTTTCATGCACTTCAGCCTATGGCGCTTTCCGTTTCGTCCCCACAGGGGTTTTCAAAGACGTGAAAAACCTGTGCAGCGAAAGCCGATGTTAGTGGCTAAAAGGCATCGCCACACTGGTGTTTCACAGCGCTGAGTACCTGGCAGTGTCTTTGTGGCCCCGCAAGCGTTTGCAAACACTTCCCACTTAGTTAAACCAGATGTGAGTTGAAAAGTGGTTTATCTACGACGATCCTTGACAAAGTGAGTAAAGTGCACTTTCCTTGTTACTTCTATGTCTAGGATTCCAACATGTCTAACATTGTGGAACAAGTTGGTAGTTGAAAGATGTTTCCGCACAGTGATTTTACACCGCGTTGAGTATGTGACACTTTTCATAAATAAGCCATTTAGCAACTAACATCTTGCTTCGCTGAGAAGTGTTTGAAAACCTATGAGGAAAACGAGATACACTCCACGCTGAAATCTTACCGTGGAGAAACCATCCTTCAGCTACCATCAGGTCTCACTAGGTTAGAGGTATTCGACAACCTCTGTGGGGCCTACGAATAAGTAAAGTGTCATGTACTCGAGTCTGGCAAATAACACTGGGCGGAAACCATCTTTCACCCCGCATCCTGTTTCAGTACATTAGACCCCTCTTGGTTTGAAGACCCATGGGGGGGGCCTACACCGAATGTGCCATGCACTCAACCCTGGGAAACGACCGTGTGGTGAAACCCTCTATCCACTAACGTCGGGTTTCACCAAGTTAGAAGTGTTTGAAGACCCATGCGGGGCCAACACCAAAACTGCCGTAGGCACGACTGTATGAAACATCTTTCAGCTGACATCTGGTATCCCTACGATTAAGAACATCTTTGAAACCTATGCGGAGCCCATGCGGAAAGTGCCATACACTCAACTCTGCACAAGAGTCTGCTCAAACCCTCAGTCAACTAACCTCTTGTTGCACAAGGTTGGAACAGTTTGAAAACCTATGCGACACCTACAGGGAAAGTGCCTTATACTCAAATACGGGAAACAACAACATTTTGGGGAACCCTCTGTCAAGAAACATTCGGTCTCACTAATTTGGACGGGATGGAAAACGTACGCGAGCGACTGTGAGAGAAGCGCCATATCCTGCACTCTGTGAGACAACACTGTGGTGAAACCGTCTTTCAACTACCATTTGATGTCACTAATTTGTAAGTGTTAGAAAACCCACGCGGGCAACTATACGGAAAGCGCCATCACTCAGCTCTGTGAAACAACAGTGTGGTCAAACCATCCTTCAACTAACATCTTGTTTCACCGTTAGAAGTTTCTGTAAACGTTTTCGGGGAATTACGATGCAAGTGGCATATACTTGATTGTGTGGAAGAGTGTTATGGAGAAACGGTCTTTCAACGAATATCTTGTTTCACGAACAGAAGCACTTGAAACCCTATGCCGGGTCTAGGAGGAAAGTGCCGTCTACTCAACTCAACTCTGTGAGACAACACTGAGGTGAAAACCTCTTTCAACTACCATCTGATTTCAGAAATTTAGAAAAGCGTACACACTTATGAGGGACCTAGAGGAAGGTGCCATATACTCCACTCTGTGAAACCATATTGTGGGATAAAAACCTTTCCCTTAACAACTTGTTTTCACTGTTAGAACTGCTTTACAACATACACTAGGGACTATGGGGAAAGTGACATATACTCGACTCTAAAAACTGCTGTGGGGAAACCATCTTTCAACTAACTTAACGGCTTCACGTTGCTAGGGCGTGTTCCTAAACCCGTGCATAAAGCCTATGCATAAAGTGCCACATAGTCAACTCTGGCAAACAGCACATCTTTCAACTAATGTCGTGTTTCACGACACTAGAAGTGGCTAAACACTCACGCGGGGACTACGGCCAAAGTGCCCGGTACTCAACCCTGTGAAACGTTTGTGCGGTGCCAACATCTATCAGTTAACATCTGGTTTCGCTAACTTAGTGTGCTTGAACACCCACGCGGGGGGCGACATCAAAAGTGCCACATACACACCCTGTCTCATACGTTGCGGGGGAAACCGTCTTTCCAGTAACAGTCAAGTTACGCTAAGGTGGAAGTGTTTGAAAACCTAGGAGGGGCCTAAGCGGAAGGTGCTAAATACCCATCTCCCTGCGAAACAACACTGTGGGGCAACCGTCTTTCAACTAATACCTGGTTTCACAAAGTCTGAAGTGTTTAGAAACACTTGAGTGGCCTCCGCAAGGTGCCATAGACACAACTCTGTGAGGAGACCACTGTTCGATTACCATCTGGTTTCACTAAGGTTCAAGTGTTTGGAAAACTGTGCTGGGGATACATGAAAGGGCCATATACTCGATTCTGTGAAGCAGCAGCGTAAGGAAAACCGTCGTTCAACTACCATCTTGTTTCGCGAGGTTCCAAGTGTTGGAAAATCAATGCAGGGCTTATGGTGAAAGTGCCACATCCTCAACTCTGTCAAAACGCACTTTGTGGAAATAGTCTGCCAATTAACGTGTCGTGTCGCGTAGAAGTCTGTGAAGGTCTATGTGGGGAACGATGTGGAGAGTCACACGTACAGGACACTGTAGAGAATCCGGTGGAGAAACCCTCTTTCAACGAACATCTTGGTGCACTAAGTTCGAAGTGTTTGAAGACCTATGCAGGGACTACGCAGAGAGTGCCATATATGCTCAACCCTGTAAAACAACAGCGTGGTGATCCCATCCTCCAAATATCACCTGGGTTCCCTTGTCAGACGTGTTTGAAATGCCATAGGGCGGCTACGCCGAGTGTATCTTACGTTGCACTGTGTCAGACAACACTTGGAGGAAGCCGTCCTCCAACTCACATCTTATTTCCCTAAGTTTGATGTGTTTGAAAACCATGCGGGGCCCACAACGAAAGTGCCATATACTCATACACTCAATTCCGAGAACAGACACTATGGGGACACAGTCTTTCTCCGAGCATCTGGATTCGCGAGGCTACAAGGGTTGGAAAAGACGGGGGGAGGGGGCTTAGGTGCATAGCACCATACGCTCAACTCTGTGAAACAACGTGGGAGAAACCGACTTTATCTAAAAACTGGACCACTAAGTTAGAAGTGTTTGAAACCCCCGAGGGGCCTAGGAAGACCGTGCCGTACACTCACCTCTGTGAAACAACACTGTGGGAAAACGATCTTCAACTACCAGCTGGTTTCTCTAAGTGAGCAGTGTGTGGAAATCCTATGCTCTCATAGGATTGCCTAATCGCAAGGTGCCCTATACTCACCAGTGTGGTGAAAGGATCGTTCAGCTGCTACCCGGTTTCACTGTTACAAGTAAGTGTTTGAAAACACATGCGGGGCCCATGTGGCTAGCGCCATACGCGCCACTCAATCAAACAACGCTGTGGTGAAACGACCTTTCAGTTAACTTCTCACTGCGCGTAGTTACAAGGGTTTGGAAACCTAAGTGGAGGCCCCACGGAGAGTGCCATACGGTCAAGTCTGGGAAACGACACTATGGGGAAACCATCGTTCCACTACCATCTGGCTTCCCTAAGGTAGAAGTCTTTGAAAACCCATGGGAAGCCTAACGGTTAAGTGCCATGGACGCGACTGTGAGAGACAATGGTGTGGCAAAACCGTCTTTCAACTAACATCTGGCTTCCCTGCTTCAAGCCTGTTTGAACACTATCCAGGGTCTATGAGGAAAGTGCCATATTTTCAACTCCGAGACACAACAGAGTCGGGGAAACCCTCTTCCAACGAACCTGTTGTTTCAGTAAGTTAGAAGTGTTTGAAAACCACGCGGAGATGACACCGAAAGCGCCACAAACTCAACTCTGTGACACACTGTGGAGAAACCATCTTTCAACTGACATCTCATTTCACAAAGTTCCAAGCGTTTGAAAACCCATGTAGGGCCTGCGCCGAAAGTGCCACCTAGTCAACTCCGTGAAACAACACTGTGGAGACTCCACCTTTCAACTAACCTCTCGTTTCACTTAGAAGTGTTTGAGAACCGTATGCGGGTCTACGTAGAAAGTGCCATGGGCTCAACTCGGTAAAACAGCACGGTGGGGAGACCACCCTTCAAATAGCGTCTGGGCTCCCCTGTTAGAAGTGTTGGAAAACTTATGCAGAGCCTACACCGCAAGAATCATCCACTCCACTCTGTCAAACAACACCTGGGGAAGCCGTCCTCCAACTCACATTTCAATTCACTGGGCGACATGTAAATGCAAACCACGCGGGGCCTAGTCCGAAAGTGCCATATACTCAACTCTGTGAAACACCACTGTGGGGGAAAGGGTCTTTCTTCTAGCCTCTGGTTTCACTAGGTTACAAGTGTCTGAGAAGACCCACGGGACCTAGGCGCGTAGCCCATGCACTCAACTCTGTGACACAACACTGTGGTGAAGCCATGTTGCAGCTAACTGCTCTTCACTTAGAGGTGGTTGAAAACCTATGCCAGTTCTACAAAGAAAGTGTCATATGCTCAACTCTGCGCAACACGACTGTGGTGAAACCGTCTTTCGAATAACCTCTGGGTTCATTTTGTAGGAGTGTTTCGAAACTTGCGGGGGGTGGGGGGAGGGCTTAGGCGGAAAGTGCCATCTGCCCCACTGTCAATTTTTAGGGAAACCATCTTCCAACTGATATCTTGTTTCGCCATGTTAGACGTACGTGAAAAACGTTGCTAGGAACAATGAGGAAAGTGCCATGTTCTCGACTCTGTGAAAACATACTGTGGAGAAACCATCTTTCAACTAACACCTTGTTTGCCTAGGTTAGAAGAGTTTGCAAACGTATGCAGACGTGGACGGTGAGTGCCATATAGTCGGCTATGGGGAAAAACACGGTGGGGAAAACACCTTTCAACTGACATGTCAGTTCACTAAGGCAGACGTGTTTGAAAACCTATGGAGGCTTACGTAGAAAGTGACGTACACTCAACTCTGTGACACAACCTTGTGGGGAAAGATCTTCCAACTACCATGTGGTTTCACTAAGTTGGAAGTGTTTGAGAAGCATCCGGAGACTACAACGAACCTGCCGTGTGCTCAACTCTCTGGGACGCTGTGGCGGAAACCGTCTTTCCAATCACATCTCGTTTCACAAAGTTAGAAGTGTTTCACGACCTATGCAGGGCCTATGCGGAATATGCCACACACTCAACTCTGTGAGACAACACTGTGGGTCTCGACGTTTCACCTAACCGCTCGTTTCGCTTAGTGAGAAGGGTTCGAAAACCTACGTGGGTACTGCGCAGAGAGGGCCCTGTGCGCAACTCTGTCAAACGACACTGTGGTGAAAGCCTCCTTCCAACAGCATCTGGGTTCCCTCGTTAGAAGCGTTTGGAAAGCTACGCGGAGCCTAGCCCGAAAGTATCTCACACTGCGCTCTGGCAAATACCACTTGGTGAAAGCCGTCGTTCCACTGACATCTCACTTCGCTAAGGCAGACGTAGCTCCAAACGTTGCGGGGCCTACAACGACAGTGCCATATACTGAACCCTGTGAGACGACACTGTGGGGGGACACAATCTGTCTCTTAGCATCTGGGTTCACTAAGCCACAGTTGTTTCAAAAGGCTCGCAGGCGCCTAGCGCACGGGACCGTACGCTCTCAACTCTAGGAAACAACACTGTGGGGAAACCGCCCTTCAACTACCGGGTGGTTTCTCTAAGGTAGAAGGGTTTGAAAACCTACGAGCAGCCTAACGGTTGAGTGCCGTCTACTCAACTGTGAGAAACGATGGGGTGCTGAAACCGAGCACTCCACTAACACCTGGTTTCACTAACTTAAGAGTGTTTGGAAACTGTTGGGGGTCTACGCGGCAAGGGCCCTACCCTCAACTCTGTGAGACACTGGGGGGAACAAAACCACTTTTCAAATAACAGTTCGTTTCCCAAAGTGACAAGGGCTTCAAGACCCCTGCAGGGCCTGCGACCAAAGTGCCGTAGAGTCAACTCTGTGAAACAACACCGTGGAGACGCCACCTTCCAACACACCTCTCGTTTCCCTTACTGAGAAGAGTTTCAGAAACGAGGGGCTTCCGACGCAGAAAGGGCCACGTGCTCAACTCTGTAAAACAACACTGTGGTGAAACCATCCTTCAAATAGCATCTGGGTTCCCTTGTTAGACGTGTCTGAAAAGCTCTGCGGAGCTCACACCAAAAGTATGAGACACCCCACTCTGTCAAACACCTGGGGTGTGTGTGGGGGGAGGGGGGAGGGCGGAGAAGCCGTCCTTCAACTAACAGCTTACTTCACTATGTTACCTGTGGCTGCAAACCGTTCGTGCGGGGCCTACGGCGCAAGTGCCACATACTCAACTCTGTGAAACAACACTGTGGGGAGACCGTTTCAACTAACACGTGGTTTCACTAAGTTAGAAGTGTTTGAGAACCCCGTCGGGGCCTAAGCACAAAGTGCTATATGTAGATAGATAGATAGATAGATAGATACACACACACACACACACACACACACAGAGCACTGTCACACTGCACATTGCAGGAGCCATCTTCTGGCTAACAGCTTGCATCCACTAACGTAGAAGTGTTTGAAACCCTCTGTGGGGAGCCAGGGGGAAAGTGACATATACTCGACAGTGGGAGAGAATACTGTGGACTGACATCACGTTTCACTGGGCAGAGGTGTCTGAAAACCCATTCGGGGCCTATGACGAAGGGGCCATATACGCGACTCTGTCAAGAGGCACTTTGGGGAAACCACCTTTCAAATAACATCCCGTATCGCTAGGTTAGATTTGCCGGAAATCCTCTGCGGGCAAAGAAGGGGCAAGTGACATTTACTCGGCATTGTGAGAAAGTCCTGTGGAGAAGCCATCTTGCAACTAACATCTTGGCTCACTGAGGGAGAACTGTTTGGAAACCTATGCGGAGCCCACATGTAAGG
The DNA here is from genome assembly GCF_028749965.1 of Puma concolor. NCBI lineage: Eukaryota > Metazoa > Chordata > Mammalia > Carnivora > Felidae > Puma > Puma concolor. Next base: position 38,799,593 of record NC_141681.1, on the reverse strand, counting down.
TCAGTGCCGCAAACTCGGCTCTGTGAAGGAACATCTTGTATCGCTAAGTTAGACCAGCGTTTGAACAAACGCCTATCGTGGGGCCACCTCAGTGGAAGGTGCCATATACTCGACTCGGGCAAACTGCACTTTGCAGAAACGCTTTCCACTCACCTCTGGCTCCACTAACTTGGAAGTGTTTGCAATCCCATGTGGGGCCTAGACCCTCAGCGCTGTGAAACAACACTGTTGGGGAAACCGTCTTTCAACTACATTGGGTTTCCCCAGGTAAGAAGCGTGTAGAGCCTGTGGGGGCTTTGTGCGGCGCGTGCCACTCAACTCTGTCAAAGGTTTGCCCTTCGGGGAAACCGCCCTTCAACTGACATCTTGTATCACTAAGTCAGAAGCGTTTGAAAAGCTATGCGGGGCACGATGTGGAAAGTGACATGTACTCGATACTCTGAAAGAATCCTGCAGAGAAACCATGTCTCAGCTGACATCCTGTTTGACTAAGTTGCAAGAGTTTGAAAGCGTATGCAGACGTACGCGGCAAGTGCTCTGTCCTCGACTGTGTGAAACAAAACCGTGGGGGGCGGGGGGCGGGGGCGAGGAAACACCTTTCCGCTAACATCTCCTTTCCCTAAGTGAGGAGAGGCGGAACAGTGATGGGAGGCCTGTAATGAAAGTGCCATACACTCACCTTTGTGCAGCTGCACATTTGGGGAAACCATGTTTCCGGGAACATCCTGTATCACCAGGTTGGCACCGTTTGAAATCCTATGCGGAGAACGACGTGGAAAGTCACCCTCCACCCTGTGGAGAAACCATCTTTCAGCTAGCATCTCCTTTCACTCAGGTCCAAGTGTTTGCGAACCTACGGTGGCTTGCGTAGAAAGTGCCCTTACACTCCATCATGTGAAACACGGTGTGGCGAAACGGTCTTTCTCCTAATATCTTGCTGCACTAAAAGAGAGCTGTCTGACAACTGTGCGGGGCCTGCAAGGTAAGTGCCGTATAGTCACCCGTGTGAAGGCACACTCTGAGGACACCATCTTTTAGCTAACACCTAGTTTCACTCAGTTCCAAGGGCTTGAAAACCTGCGCGGGGACTACGCGTCAAGTTCCATGTCCTCAACTCTGTCAGACTTCACTCTGGGGAAACCAACAGTCAACTAACAGCTTGTATCAATCACTAGGTTTGTGACCATCTTTCCACTACCGTCTTATTTCACCACGTTAGAAGTGTTTGAAAAACTGCTGGGAACGAAGATTCGTCTTCAACGGAATTCTCGAGTTTCTCAGCATTCTCGATTCAGAGAAAACATACTGTGGAGAAACCATCTTTCACCTCACATCTGGTTTCTCTAAGTTAGAAGTGTTTGAAACACTTACGTGGGCCCATGCGGAAAGGGCCGTATACCCAATCCTGCGAAACAACACTGTAGCGAAACCAGCTTTCACCTAATATGTGGTTTCGCTCAGTGAGACCTGTTTGAAAACCTACGCGGGGCCTACAGGGTGAGTGCCATATACTCAACCCTGTGACACAACACTGTGGGGAAAATACCTTGTAACTAGCCTGTCGTTTCACTACGTGAGAAGAGTTTGACGACCTATGCAGGGAATGATGTGGAAAGTCACATATACCAGCCATCGCAAAAGACTCCTGTGGAGAAAGCATCTTTCAACTAACGGGTTTCACCAAGTTGGAAGTTTTGGGAACCTATGCAGGGCCTCCCAGCTCACTGCCGTAGACTCATCTCTGGGAACCAACACGGTGGGAAAGCATCCTTTGAATGGACATCTAGTTTCACTAAGTTAGAAGGGTTTGAAAAATTATCCAGGGACTGTGCAGAAAGAAACTGCCACATATTCAACTCTGTCAAAACGGCACTTTGGGGAAACCGTCTTGCCACTAACATCTTGTTTCTCCCTGTTAGAAGCGTTTGAAAACCTGCTGGGGACGACGACGAACGTGCCATACACTCAAGTCTGTGAAATCACACTGTGGGGGAAAACCCATCGTGTTGCTAACATCTTGCTTCACTGAGTTAGAAGTCTTTGAAAACCTAGGCGGGGACTATGCGGAAAGTGCCATATACTCAACTCCGTCAAAACTGCACTTTCAACTAACGTGCAACCCACACAAGACACGAATTACACGGAAACCCACACATATATCACACCTACCACAGTACCCAAACACACCACACACAAACCCAAAACATTTAAGGGAAACACACCACACACGGCCACCCGTGCGATACCCTCAAGACACTTATAACACACATACACGCACACCCTGCACATTCCACACACCTGGCACACCGCATTGGCCACCTTCCTACGACATACACACCTGCATGACACATACACCGTCTACACATGCATACATCACACACACCACGTGCTCACCACACACTCACCGTGTATATGCCACAGACATATCCAACACACATCACCCATGCCCCACACGCCCACAGTTATCACCCTCGCACAGTATTACCACACTCAACACATATACAGCACACAGGTTCCAAACAAACCACGGCTCGTATGCCACGCCTACACCCTCCACACACACACCCCACACCCCAAACCTGCGCCACTTATACGGAAGACAGATGCTCCCTCCTCTACGCATCGACTACAAGGACACCACACACACTGCACATAGAGACACAACTGTGACGCATATGCCACACAGCCACGTCACTCCTACACCGAACACACAACAGGGTACCAACATACCTCGCACGACACGTGAATACCACACAGACACCTCACCCGGTCCCCACATACACACCAAACCACTTACACATCACACAGACATCTTCCACACACTACTTACTACACCTACTACGCGTACCACACATATACACACCGTACACACGTATAGCACACAAACACACTCCATATGTACACCACCAACATGCCAAACTTATACCGCACACAACGCACTTGCACTACACAGACACCGCATCTACAATACACACACCATGAGGATCCATACGTCTGTGAAATACGGACACCACACACACCACACACACCACACTTACACTGCCCAAGCTCCACCCGTATGCCACACCACAAAACCACACGTGCACCCCATACACAACACACATGCCATAGAAAGACCATACACGCACATACGTTCTATGCGGCGCATACCTAGCTGATATACTACAATCACAACCCATATAGGACACTTGAAGACAACACAGAAGGACACATACAGCACCTACAAAGCACCGACACACCATAGACACACCACATTCACCACACAAATAACATACCCAGACACAAACAAGATACATAACATACGTGCCATCCATACTTTAGAGATGTAAGATGTTAGCTAAAAGATGGCTTCTGCAATGTGCAGTTTGACAGAGGGCCCGACGGGTTTCTCTAACGCTTCTAACGTAGTGAAACCAGGTGTTAGTTGAACCCGTTTCCCCACAGTGTTGTTTCACAGAGTTGAGTATATGGATGGCACTTTGGCTGTAGGCGCCGCATGGTTTGCAACCACGTGTAACATAGTGAAGTAAAATGTCAGTTGAAGGACGGCTTCCCCAAAGTCTTTGCCAGAGTGCAGTGTAAGATACTTTCGGGGTAGGCTCCGCATAGGTTTTCAAACACTTCTAACAGTGAACCATGGTGCTACTTGAAGGATGGTTCCACCAGTGTTGTTTTACAGAGTTGAGCATACGGCACTCGTTGCGTGGAACGCACGTAGGTTTTCAAACCCTTCTCGCTAAGTGAAACGACAGGCTGGTTGAAACGTGGAGACCCACAGTGTTGTTTCACAGAGTTGACTATAGGCACTTTCTGCGCAGGCCTTGCATGCGTGGGTTTTCAAACACTTGTAAGTTTGTGAAACGGGAAGATACTTCAAAGACGGGTTCCCTAGGGCGTCTCATAGAGTGAGTCCCTTTCGGGTGTAGCTCCTCATGGTTTTCAAACTGACACATGTTAGTCGGAAGATGGTGTCCCCACTGTGTTCTGTCACAGAGTTGAGCATACGGCCCTCTCCTCCCAGACCCTGAATAGTTTTCAAACACTTTTAAGTTAGTGTAACCAGATGTTCGTTGAAATATTGTTTTAGCACACCATCGTTGTTCACCGTTGAGCGTAGGTATGGCACTTAACCAGTTGGCTTCTCATAAGTTTTCAAACACTTCTACCTCAAAGGGTCGACCGCATAGAGGTTGAAAGGTGGTTGTTTCCCCACAGTGTTGTTTCACGGAGTTGAGCGTCTGGTACTCTCCACATAGGCCCCGCATGTGTTTTAAACACCTGTAACCGAGTGAAACCGGATGTTGGGAGATTGTCTCTCGACCGTGACGGTGCCCAGGGCACCTCCAGGTCCCGCCTAGTTTTCAAGCAATGTCAACGTAGCGAACGCCGATGTTTCACTCTTTGTTCCAGAGGTGAGTCTAAGGCACTTTCCGTGTAGGCCCCGCACGTATTTACTAACGTTTCTCACATTGTGAAACGTAGCCGTTAGTTGAATGATGGTATCCCCACGGCACTTCCTAAAGTTAGGGACAAGGCACTGGTCGGGGCAGGCCTACAGTGTTTTTCAAACACTTGTGACTTAGTGAAACAAGATGCTAGTTGAAAGAGAGTTTCCCTCAAGTGCTGCCTGGTAGAGTTGAGTACATAGAACGAACCTTCCACCTAGGCTCCGCATCGGTCTCCAAACGCTTCAGACTTCATGAATAGGACGATGGGAGAAAGATTCCCCTCGAGTGTTTCATGGGATTGCGTTACAAGGCACACTCGGTGTAGGTGCTGCATTTGCTTTGACCCGTTTTTAACTTGGTGGAACAAGATGTTAGTGGAAAGATGTTTCCCTCACACTTTTCTGTTTCACAGAGGTGAGTGCATGGCACTTTCCCCGTAGGGCCCACATAGGCTTTCCAATCGCACTTGGCGAAACAAGAGGTTAGTTGCGAGCTGGATACCCCACAGTGTTTTTTCACGGAGTTGAGTGTACGGGCCCTCTCCGCCCCGGCCCTGCGTGGGTTTTCAAACCCTTCTCGCTTTGTGAAATCAGATAGACGTTACTTGAAAGTCGGTTTCCCCACGGTGTTGTTTCACGGAGGTGACTCTATGGCCCTTACCCTGTAGACCCCGCATAGGTTTTCAAAGAGTTCTCACTTACTGAAACCTGGTGTTAGGTGAAAGACTCTTTCCCCGTAGTTGTTTCACAGAGCTGCGTGTAGGCATTTGCGCCTAAGCCCCGCAGAGGTTGGCAAACGCTTCCAACATACTGAAACAGGATTTTAGTTGGAAGGTGGTTCCCCCACAGTGTTTCATGCACTTCAGCCTATGGCGCTTTCCGTTTCGTCCCCACAGGGGTTTTCAAAGACGTGAAAAACCTGTGCAGCGAAAGCCGATGTTAGTGGCTAAAAGGCATCGCCACACTGGTGTTTCACAGCGCTGAGTACCTGGCAGTGTCTTTGTGGCCCCGCAAGCGTTTGCAAACACTTCCCACTTAGTTAAACCAGATGTGAGTTGAAAAGTGGTTTATCTACGACGATCCTTGACAAAGTGAGTAAAGTGCACTTTCCTTGTTACTTCTATGTCTAGGATTCCAACATGTCTAACATTGTGGAACAAGTTGGTAGTTGAAAGATGTTTCCGCACAGTGATTTTACACCGCGTTGAGTATGTGACACTTTTCATAAATAAGCCATTTAGCAACTAACATCTTGCTTCGCTGAGAAGTGTTTGAAAACCTATGAGGAAAACGAGATACACTCCACGCTGAAATCTTACCGTGGAGAAACCATCCTTCAGCTACCATCAGGTCTCACTAGGTTAGAGGTATTCGACAACCTCTGTGGGGCCTACGAATAAGTAAAGTGTCATGTACTCGAGTCTGGCAAATAACACTGGGCGGAAACCATCTTTCACCCCGCATCCTGTTTCAGTACATTAGACCCCTCTTGGTTTGAAGACCCATGGGGGGGGCCTACACCGAATGTGCCATGCACTCAACCCTGGGAAACGACCGTGTGGTGAAACCCTCTATCCACTAACGTCGGGTTTCACCAAGTTAGAAGTGTTTGAAGACCCATGCGGGGCCAACACCAAAACTGCCGTAGGCACGACTGTATGAAACATCTTTCAGCTGACATCTGGTATCCCTACGATTAAGAACATCTTTGAAACCTATGCGGAGCCCATGCGGAAAGTGCCATACACTCAACTCTGCACAAGAGTCTGCTCAAACCCTCAGTCAACTAACCTCTTGTTGCACAAGGTTGGAACAGTTTGAAAACCTATGCGACACCTACAGGGAAAGTGCCTTATACTCAAATACGGGAAACAACAACATTTTGGGGAACCCTCTGTCAAGAAACATTCGGTCTCACTAATTTGGACGGGATGGAAAACGTACGCGAGCGACTGTGAGAGAAGCGCCATATCCTGCACTCTGTGAGACAACACTGTGGTGAAACCGTCTTTCAACTACCATTTGATGTCACTAATTTGTAAGTGTTAGAAAACCCACGCGGGCAACTATACGGAAAGCGCCATCACTCAGCTCTGTGAAACAACAGTGTGGTGAAACCATCCTTCAACTAACATCTTGTTTCACCGTTAGAAGTTTCTGTAAACGTTTTCGGGGAATTACGATGCAAGTGGCATATACTTGATTGTGTGGAAGAGTGTTATGGAGAAACGGTCTTTCAACGAATATCTTGTTTCACGAACAGAAGCACTTGAAACCCTATGCCGGGTCTAGGAGGAAAGTGCCGTCTACTCAACTCAACTCTGTGAGACAACACTGAGGTGAAAACCTCTTTCAACTACCATCTGATTTCAGAAATTTAGAAAAGCGTACACACTTATGAGGGACCTAGAGGAAGGTGCCATATACTCCACTCTGTGAAACCATATTGTGGGATAAAAACCTTTCCCTTAACAACTTGTTTTCACTGTTAGAACTGCTTTACAACATACACTAGGGACTATGGGGAAAGTGACATATACTCGACTCTAAAAACTGCTGTGGGGAAACCATCTTTCAACTAACTTAACGGCTTCACGTTGCTAGGGCGTGTTCCTAAACCCGTGCATAAAGCCTATGCATAAAGTGCCACATAGTCAACTCTGGCAAACAGCACATCTTTCAACTAATGTCGTGTTTCACGACACTAGAAGTGGCTAAACACTCACGCGGGGACTACGGCCAAAGTGCCCGGTACTCAACCCTGTGAAACGTTTGTGCGGTGCCAACATCTATCAGTTAACATCTGGTTTCGCTAACTTAGTGTGCTTGAACACCCACGCGGGGGGCGACATCAAAAGTGCCACATACACACCCTGTCTCATACGTTGCGGGGGAAACCGTCTTTCCAGTAACAGTCAAGTTACGCTAAGGTGGAAGTGTTTGAAAACCTAGGAGGGGCCTAAGCGGAAGGTGCTAAATACCCATCTCCCTGCGAAACAACACTGTGGGGCAACCGTCTTTCAACTAATACCTGGTTTCACAAAGTCTGAAGTGTTTAGAAACACTTGAGTGGCCTCCGCAAGGTGCCATAGACACAACTCTGTGAGGAGACCACTGTTCGATTACCATCTGGTTTCACTAAGGTTCAAGTGTTTGGAAAACTGTGCTGGGGATACATGAAAGGGCCATATACTCGATTCTGTGAAGCAGCAGCGTAAGGAAAACCGTCGTTCAACTACCATCTTGTTTCGCGAGGTTCCAAGTGTTGGAAAATCAATGCAGGGCTTATGGTGAAAGTGCCACATCCTCAACTCTGTCAAAACGCACTTTGTGGAAATAGTCTGCCAATTAACGTGTCGTGTCGCGTAGAAGTCTGTGAAGGTCTATGTGGGGAACGATGTGGAGAGTCACACGTACAGGACACTGTAGAGAATCCGGTGGAGAAACCCTCTTTCAACGAACATCTTGGTGCACTAAGTTCGAAGTGTTTGAAGACCTATGCAGGGACTACGCAGAGAGTGCCATATATGCTCAACCCTGTAAAACAACAGCGTGGTGATCCCATCCTCCAAATATCACCTGGGTTCCCTTGTCAGACGTGTTTGAAATGCCATAGGGCGGCTACGCCGAGTGTATCTTACGTTGCACTGTGTCAGACAACACTTGGAGGAAGCCGTCCTCCAACTCACATCTTATTTCCCTAAGTTTGATGTGTTTGAAAACCATGCGGGGCCCACAACGAAAGTGCCATATACTCATACACTCAATTCCGAGAACAGACACTATGGGGACACAGTCTTTCTCCGAGCATCTGGATTCGCGAGGCTACAAGGGTTGGAAAAGACGGGGGGAGGGGGCTTAGGTGCATAGCACCATACGCTCAACTCTGTGAAACAACGTGGGAGAAACCGACTTTATCTAAAAACTGGACCACTAAGTTAGAAGTGTTTGAAACCCCCGAGGGGCCTAGGAAGACCGTGCCGTACACTCACCTCTGTGAAACAACACTGTGGGAAAACGATCTTCAACTACCAGCTGGTTTCTCTAAGTGAGCAGTGTGTGGAAATCCTATGCTCTCATAGGATTGCCTAATCGCAAGGTGCCCTATACTCACCAGTGTGGTGAAAGGATCGTTCAGCTGCTACCCGGTTTCACTGTTACAAGTAAGTGTTTGAAAACACATGCGGGGCCCATGTGGCTAGCGCCATACGCGCCACTCAATCAAACAACGCTGTGGTGAAACGACCTTTCAGTTAACTTCTCACTGCGCGTAGTTACAAGGGTTTGGAAACCTAAGTGGAGGCCCCACGGAGAGTGCCATACGGTCAAGTCTGGGAAACGACACTATGGGGAAACCATCGTTCCACTACCATCTGGCTTCCCTAAGGTAGAAGTCTTTGAAAACCCATGGGAAGCCTAACGGTTAAGTGCCATGGACGCGACTGTGAGAGACAATGGTGTGGCAAAACCGTCTTTCAACTAACATCTGGCTTCCCTGCTTCAAGCCTGTTTGAACACTATCCAGGGTCTATGAGGAAAGTGCCATATTTTCAACTCCGAGACACAACAGAGTCGGGGAAACCCTCTTCCAACGAACCTGTTGTTTCAGTAAGTTAGAAGTGTTTGAAAACCACGCGGAGATGACACCGAAAGCGCCACAAACTCAACTCTGTGACACACTGTGGAGAAACCATCTTTCAACTGACATCTCATTTCACAAAGTTCCAAGCGTTTGAAAACCCATGTAGGGCCTGCGCCGAAAGTGCCACCTAGTCAACTCCGTGAAACAACACTGTGGAGACTCCACCTTTCAACTAACCTCTCGTTTCACTTAGAAGTGTTTGAGAACCGTATGCGGGTCTACGTAGAAAGTGCCATGGGCTCAACTCGGTAAAACAGCACGGTGGGGAGACCACCCTTCAAATAGCGTCTGGGCTCCCCTGTTAGAAGTGTTGGAAAACTTATGCAGAGCCTACACCGCAAGAATCATCCACTCCACTCTGTCAAACAACACCTGGGGAAGCCGTCCTCCAACTCACATTTCAATTCACTGGGCGACATGTAAATGCAAACCACGCGGGGCCTAGTCCGAAAGTGCCATATACTCAACTCTGTGAAACACCACTGTGGGGGAAAGGGTCTTTCTTCTAGCCTCTGGTTTCACTAGGTTACAAGTGTCTGAGAAGACCCACGGGACCTAGGCGCGTAGCCCATGCACTCAACTCTGTGACACAACACTGTGGTGAAGCCATGTTGCAGCTAACTGCTCTTCACTTAGAGGTGGTTGAAAACCTATGCCAGTTCTACAAAGAAAGTGTCATATGCTCAACTCTGCGCAACACGACTGTGGTGAAACCGTCTTTCGAATAACCTCTGGGTTCATTTTGTAGGAGTGTTTCGAAACTTGCGGGGGGTGGGGGGAGGGCTTAGGCGGAAAGTGCCATCTGCCCCACTGTCAATTTTTAGGGAAACCATCTTCCAACTGATATCTTGTTTCGCCATGTTAGACGTACGTGAAAAACGTTGCTAGGAACAATGAGGAAAGTGCCATGTTCTCGACTCTGTGAAAACATACTGTGGAGAAACCATCTTTCAACTAACACCTTGTTTGCCTAGGTTAGAAGAGTTTGCAAACGTATGCAGACGTGGACGGTGAGTGCCATATAGTCGGCTATGGGGAAAAACACGGTGGGGAAAACACCTTTCAACTGACATGTCAGTTCACTAAGGCAGACGTGTTTGAAAACCTATGGAGGCTTACGTAGAAAGTGACGTACACTCAACTCTGTGACACAACCTTGTGGGGAAAGATCTTCCAACTACCATGTGGTTTCACTAAGTTGGAAGTGTTTGAGAAGCATCCGGAGACTACAACGAACCTGCCGTGTGCTCAACTCTCTGGGACGCTGTGGCGGAAACCGTCTTTCCAATCACATCTCGTTTCACAAAGTTAGAAGTGTTTCACGACCTATGCAGGGCCTATGCGGAATATGCCACACACTCAACTCTGTGAGACAACACTGTGGGTCTCGACGTTTCACCTAACCGCTCGTTTCGCTTAGTGAGAAGGGTTCGAAAACCTACGTGGGTACTGCGCAGAGAGGGCCCTGTGCGCAACTCTGTCAAACGACACTGTGGTGAAAGCCTCCTTCCAACAGCATCTGGGTTCCCTCGTTAGAAGCGTTTGGAAAGCTACGCGGAGCCTAGCCCGAAAGTATCTCACACTGCGCTCTGGCAAATACCACTTGGTGAAAGCCGTCGTTCCACTGACATCTCACTTCGCTAAGGCAGACGTAGCTCCAAACGTTGCGGGGCCTACAACGACAGTGCCATATACTGAACCCTGTGAGACGACACTGTGGGGGGACACAATCTGTCTCTTAGCATCTGGGTTCACTAAGCCACAGTTGTTTCAAAAGGCTCGCAGGCGCCTAGCGCACGGGACCGTACGCTCTCAACTCTAGGAAACAACACTGTGGGGAAACCGCCCTTCAACTACCGGGTGGTTTCTCTAAGGTAGAAGGGTTTGAAAACCTACGAGCAGCCTAACGGTTGAGTGCCGTCTACTCAACTGTGAGAAACGATGGGGTGCTGAAACCGAGCACTCCACTAACACCTGGTTTCACTAACTTAAGAGTGTTTGGAAACTGTTGGGGGTCTACGCGGCAAGGGCCCTACCCTCAACTCTGTGAGACACTGGGGGGAACAAAACCACTTTTCAAATAACAGTTCGTTTCCCAAAGTGACAAGGGCTTCAAGACCCCTGCAGGGCCTGCGACCAAAGTGCCGTAGAGTCAACTCTGTGAAACAACACCGTGGAGACGCCACCTTCCAACACACCTCTCGTTTCCCTTACTGAGAAGAGTTTCAGAAACGAGGGGCTTCCGACGCAGAAAGGGCCACGTGCTCAACTCTGTAAAACAACACTGTGGTGAAACCATCCTTCAAATAGCATCTGGGTTCCCTTGTTAGACGTGTCTGAAAAGCTCTGCGGAGCTCACACCAAAAGTATGAGACACCCCACTCTGTCAAACACCTGGGGTGTGTGTGGGGGGAGGGGGGAGGGCGGAGAAGCCGTCCTTCAACTAACAGCTTACTTCACTATGTTACCTGTGGCTGCAAACCGTTCGTGCGGGGCCTACGGCGCAAGTGCCACATACTCAACTCTGTGAAACAACACTGTGGGGAGACCGTTTCAACTAACACGTGGTTTCACTAAGTTAGAAGTGTTTGAGAACCCCGTCGGGGCCTAAGCACAAAGTGCTATATGTAGATAGATAGATAGATAGATAGATACACACACACACACACACACACACACACAGAGCACTGTCACACTGCACATTGCAGGAGCCATCTTCTGGCTAACAGCTTGCATCCACTAACGTAGAAGTGTTTGAAACCCTCTGTGGGGAGCCAGGGGGAAAGTGACATATACTCGACAGTGGGAGAGAATACTGTGGACTGACATCACGTTTCACTGGGCAGAGGTGTCTGAAAACCCATTCGGGGCCTATGACGAAGGGGCCATATACGCGACTCTGTCAAGAGGCACTTTGGGGAAACCACCTTTCAAATAACATCCCGTATCGCTAGGTTAGATTTGCCGGAAATCCTCTGCGGGCAAAGAAGGGGCAAGTGACATTTACTCGGCATTGTGAGAAAGTCCTGTGGAGAAGCCATCTTGCAACTAACATCTTGGCTCACTGAGGGAGAACTGTTTGGAAACCTATGCGGAGCCCACATGTAAGGTCAGTGCCGCAAACTCGGCTCTGTGAAGGAACATCTTGTATCGCTAAGTTAGACCAGCGTTTGAACAAACGCCTATCGTGGGGCCACCTCAGTGGAAGGTGCCATATACTCGACTCGGGCAAACTGCACTTTGCAGAAACGCTTTCCACTCACCTCTGGCTCCACTAACTTGGAAGTGTTTGCAATCCCATGTGGGGCCTAGACCCTCAGCGCTGTGAAACAACACTGTTGGGGAAACCGTCTTTCAACTACATTGGGTTTCCCCAGGTAAGAAGCGTGTAGAGCCTGTGGGGGCTTTGTGCGGCGCGTGCCACTCAACTCTGTCAAAGGTTTGCCCTTCGGGGAAACCGCCCTTCAACTGACATCTTGTATCACTAAGTCAGAAGCGTTTGAAAAGCTATGCGGGGCACGATGTGGAAAGTGACATGTACTCGATACTCTGAAAGAATCCTGCAGAGAAACCATGTCTCAGCTGACATCCTGTTTGACTAAGTTGCAAGAGTTTGAAAGCGTATGCAGACGTACGCGGCAAGTGCTCTGTCCTCGACTGTGTGAAACAAAACCGTGGGGGGCGGGGGGCGGGGGCGAGGAAACACCTTTCCGCTAACATCTCCTTTCCCTAAGTGAGGAGAGGCGGAACAGTGATGGGAGGCCTGTAATGAAAGTGCCATACACTCACCTTTGTGCAGCTGCACATTTGGGGAAACCATGTTTCCGGGAACATCCTGTATCACCAGGTTGGCACCGTTTGAAATCCTATGCGGAGAACGACGTGGAAAGTCACCCTCCACCCTGTGGAGAAACCATCTTTCAGCTAGCATCTCCTTTCACTCAGGTCCAAGTGTTTGCGAACCTACGGTGGCTTGCGTAGAAAGTGCCCTTACACTCCATCATGTGAAACACGGTGTGGCGAAACGGTCTTTCTCCTAATATCTTGCTGCACTAAAAGAGAGCTGTCTGACAACTGTGCGGGGCCTGCAAGGTAAGTGCCGTATAGTCACCCGTGTGAAGGCACACTCTGAGGACACCATCTTTTAGCTAACACCTAGTTTCACTCAGTTCCAAGGGCTTGAAAACCTGCGCGGGGACTACGCGTCAAGTTCCATGTCCTCAACTCTGTCAGACTTCACTCTGGGGAAACCAACAGTCAACTAACAGCTTGTATCAATCACTAGGTTTGTGACCATCTTTCCACTACCGTCTTATTTCACCACGTTAGAAGTGTTTGAAAAACTGCTGGGAACGAAGATTCGTCTTCAACGGAATTCTCGAGTTTCTCAGCATTCTCGATTCAGAGAAAACATACTGTGGAGAAACCATCTTTCACCTCACATCTGGTTTCTCTAAGTTAGAAGTGTTTGAAACACTTACGTGGGCCCATGCGGAAAGGGCCGTATACCCAATCCTGCGAAACAACACTGTAGCGAAACCAGCTTTCACCTAATATGTGGTTTCGCTCAGTGAGACCTGTTTGAAAACCTACGCGGGGCCTACAGGGTGAGTGCCATATACTCAACCCTGTGACACAACACTGTGGGGAAAATACCTTGTAACTAGCCTGTCGTTTCACTACGTGAGAAGAGTTTGACGACCTATGCAGGGAATGATGTGGAAAGTCACATATACCAGCCATCGCAAAAGACTCCTGTGGAGAAAGCATCTTTCAACTAACGGGTTTCACCAAGTTGGAAGTTTTGGGAACCTATGCAGGGCCTCCCAGCTCACTGCCGTAGACTCATCTCTGGGAACCAACACGGTGGGAAAGCATCCTTTGAATGGACATCTAGTTTCACTAAGTTAGAAGGGTTTGAAAAATTATCCAGGGACTGTGCAGAAAGAAACTGCCACATATTCAACTCTGTCAAAACGGCACTTTGGGGAAACCGTCTTGCCACTAACATCTTGTTTCTCCCTGTTAGAAGCGTTTGAAAACCTGCTGGGGACGACGACGAACGTGCCATACACTCAAGTCTGTGAAATCACACTGTGGGGGAAAACCCATCGTGTTGCTAACATCTTGCTTCACTGAGTTAGAAGTCTTTGAAAACCTAGGCGGGGACTATGCGGAAAGTGCCATATACTCAACTCCGTCAAAACTGCACTTTCAACTAACGTGCAACCCACACAAGACACGAATTACACGGAAACCCACACATATATCACACCTACCACAGTACCCAAACACACCACACACAAACCCAAAACATTTAAGGGAAACACACCACACACGGCCACCCGTGCGATACCCTCAAGACACTTATAACACACATACACGCACACCCTGCACATTCCACACACCTGGCACACCGCATTGGCCACCTTCCTACGACATACACACCTGCATGACACATACACCGTCTACACATGCATACATCACACACACCACGTGCTCACCACACACTCACCGTGTATATGCCACAGACATATCCAACACACATCACCCATGCCCCACACGCCCACAGTTATCACCCTCGCACAGTATTACCACACTCAACACATATACAGCACACAGGTTCCAAACAAACCACGGCTCGTATGCCACGCCTACACCCTCCACACACACACCCCACACCCCAAACCTGCGCCACTTATACGGAAGACAGATGCTCCCTCCTCTACGCATCGACTACAAGGACACCACACACACTGCACATAGAGACACAACTGTGACGCATATGCCACACAGCCACGTCACTCCTACACCGAACACACAACAGGGTACCAACATACCTCGCACGACACGTGAATACCACACAGACACCTCACCCGGTCCCCACATACACACCAAACCACTTACACATCACACAGACATCTTCCACACACTACTTACTACACCTACTACGCGTACCACACATATACACACCGTACACACGTATAGCACACAAACACACTCCATATGTACACCACCAACATGCCAAACTTATACCGCACACAACGCACTTGCACTACACAGACACCGCATCTACAATACACACACCATGAGGATCCATACGTCTGTGAAATACGGACACCACACACACCACACACACCACACTTACACTGCCCAAGCTCCACCCGTATGCCACACCACAAAACCACACGTGCACCCCATACACAACACACATGCCATAGAAAGACCATACACGCACATACGTTCTATGCGGCGCATACCTAGCTGATATACTACAATCACAACCCATATAGGACACTTGAAGACAACACAGAAGGACACATACAGCACCTACAAAGCACCGACACACCATAGACACACCACATTCACCACACAAATAACATACCCAGACACAAACAAGATACATAACATACGTGCCATCCATACTTTAGAGATGTAAGATGTTAGCTAAAAGATGGCTTCTGCAATGTGCAGTTTGACAGAGGGCCCGACGGGTTTCTCTAACGCTTCTAACGTAGTGAAACCAGGTGTTAGTTGAACCCGTTTCCCCACAGTGTTGTTTCACAGAGTTGAGTATATGGATGGCACTTTGGCTGTAGGCGCCGCATGGTTTGCAACCACGTGTAACATAGTGAAGTAAAATGTCAGTTGAAGGACGGCTTCCCTTCCCCAAAGTCTTTGCCAGAGTGCAGTGTAAGATACTTTCGGGGTAGGCTCCGCATAGGTTTTCAAACACTTCTAACAGTGAACCATGGTGCTACTTGAAGGATGGTTCCACCAGTGTTGTTTTACAGAGTTGAGCATACGGCACTCGTTGCGTGGAACGCACGTAGGTTTTCAAACCCTTCTCGCTAAGTGAAACGACAGGCTGGTTGAAACGTGGAGACCCACAGTGTTGTTTCACAGAGTTGACTATAGGCACTTTCTGCGCAGGCCTTGCATGCGTGGGTTTTCAAACACTTGTAAGTTTGTGAAACGGGAAGATACTTCAAAGACGGGTTCCCTAGGGCGTCTCATAGAGTGAGTCCCTTTCGGGTGTAGCTCCTCATGGTTTTCAAACTGACACATGTTAGTCGGAAGATGGTGTCCCCACTGTGTTCTGTCACAGAGTTGAGCATACGGCCCTCTCCTCCCAGACCCTGAATAGTTTTCAAACACTTTTAAGTTAGTGTAACCAGATGTTCGTTGAAATATTGTTTTAGCACACCATCGTTGTTCACCGTTGAGCGTAGGTATGGCACTTAACCAGTTGGCTTCTCATAAGTTTTCAAACACTTCTACCTCAAAGGGTCGACCGCATAGAGGTTGAAAGGTGGTTGTTTCCCCACAGTGTTGTTTCACGGAGTTGAGCGTCTGGTACTCTCCACATAGGCCCCGCATGTGTTTTAAACACCTGTAACCGAGTGAAACCGGATGTTGGGAGATTGTCTCTCGACCGTGACGGTGCCCAGGGCACCTCCAGGTCCCGCCTAGTTTTCAAGCAATGTCAACGTAGCGAACGCCGATGTTTCACTCTTTGTTCCAGAGGTGAGTCTAAGGCACTTTCCGTGTAGGCCCCGCACGTATTTACTAACGTTTCTCACATTGTGAAACGTAGCCGTTAGTTGAATGATGGTATCCCCACGGCACTTCCTAAAGTTAGGGACAAGGCACTGGTCGGGGCAGGCCTACAGTGTTTTTCAAACACTTGTGACTTAGTGAAACAAGATGCTAGTTGAAAGAGAGTTTCCCTCAAGTGCTGCCTGGTAGAGTTGAGTACATAGAACGAACCTTCCACCTAGGCTCCGCATCGGTCTCCAAACGCTTCAGACTTCATGAATAGGACGATGGGAGAAAGATTCCCCTCGAGTGTTTCATGGGATTGCGTTACAAGGCACACTCGGTGTAGGTGCTGCATTTGCTTTGACCCGTTTTTAACTTGGTGGAACAAGATGTTAGTGGAAAGATGTTTCCCTCACACTTTTCTGTTTCACAGAGGTGAGTGCATGGCACTTTCCCCGTAGGGCCCACATAGGCTTTCCAATCGCACTTGGCGAAACAAGAGGTTAGTTGCGAGCTGGATACCCCACAGTGTTTTTTCACGGAGTTGAGTGTACGGGCCCTCTCCGCCCCGGCCCTGCGTGGGTTTTCAAACCCTTCTCGCTTTGTGAAATCAGATAGACGTTACTTGAAAGTCGGTTTCCCCACGGTGTTGTTTCACGGAGGTGACTCTATGGCCCTTACCCTGTAGACCCCGCATAGGTTTTCAAAGAGTTCTCACTTACTGAAACCTGGTGTTAGGTGAAAGACTCTTTCCCCGTAGTTGTTTCACAGAGCTGCGTGTAGGCATTTGCGCCTAAGCCCCGCAGAGGTTGGCAAACGCTTCCAACATACTGAAACAGGATTTTAGTTGGAAGGTGGTTCCCCCACAGTGTTTCATGCACTTCAGCCTATGGCGCTTTCCGTTTCGTCCCCACAGGGGTTTTCAAAGACGTGAAAAACCTGTGCAGCGAAAGCCGATGTTAGTGGCTAAAAGGCATCGCCACACTGGTGTTTCACAGCGCTGAGTACCTGGCAGTGTCTTTGTGGCCCCGCAAGCGTTTGCAAACACTTCCCACTTAGTTAAACCAGATGTGAGTTGAAAAGTGGTTTATCTACGACGATCCTTGACAAAGTGAGTAAAGTGCACTTTCCTTGTTACTTCTATGTCTAGGATTCCAACATGTCTAACATTGTGGAACAAGTTGGTAGTTGAAAGATGTTTCCGCACAGTGATTTTACACCGCGTTGAGTATGTGACACTTTTCATAAATAAGCCATTTAGCAACTAACATCTTGCTTCGCTGAGAAGTGTTTGAAAACCTATGAGGAAAACGAGATACACTCCACGCTGAAATCTTACCGTGGAGAAACCATCCTTCAGCTACCATCAGGTCTCACTAGGTTAGAGGTATTCGACAACCTCTGTGGGGCCTACGAATAAGTAAAGTGTCATGTACTCGAGTCTGGCAAATAACACTGGGCGGAAACCATCTTTCACCCCGCATCCTGTTTCAGTACATTAGACCCCTCTTGGTTTGAAGACCCATGGGGGGGGCCTACACCGAATGTGCCACGCACTCAACCCTGGGAAACGACCGTGTGGTGAAACCCTCTATCCACTAACGTCGGGTTTCACCAAGTTAGAAGTGTTTGAAGACCCATGCGGGGCCAACACCAAAACTGCCGTAGGCACGACTGTATGAAACATCTTTCAGCTGACATCTGGTATCCCTACGATTAAGAACATCTTTGAAACCTATGCGGAGCCCATGCGGAAAGTGCCATACACTCAACTCTGCACAAGAGTCTGCTCAAACCCTCAGTCAACTAACCTCTTGTTGCACAAGGTTGGAACAGTTTGAAAACCTATGCGACACCTACAGGGAAAGTGCCTTATACTCAAATACGGGAAACAACAACATTTTGGGGAACCCTCTGTCAAGAAACATTCGGTCTCACTAATTTGGACGGGATGGAAAACGTACGCGAGCGACTGTGAGAGAAGCGCCATATCCTGCACTCTGTGAGACAACACTGTGGTGAAACCGTCTTTCAACTACCATTTGATGTCACTAATTTGTAAGTGTTAGAAAACCCACGCGGGCAACTATACGGAAAGCGCCATCACTCAGCTCTGTGAAACAACAGTGTGGTGAAACCATCCTTCAACTAACATCTTGTTTCACCGTTAGAAGTTTCTGTAAACGTTTTCGGGGAATTACGATGCAAGTGGCATATACTTGATTGTGTGGAAGAGTGTTATGGAGAAACGGTCTTTCAACGAATATCTTGTTTCACGAACAGAAGCACTTGAAACCCTATGCCGGGTCTAGGAGGAAAGTGCCGTCTACTCAACTCAACTCTGTGAGACAACACTGAGGTGAAAACCTCTTTCAACTACCATCTGATTTCAGAAATTTAGAAAAGCGTACACACTTATGAGGGACCTAGAGGAAGGTGCCATATACTCCACTCTGTGAAACCATATTGTGGGATAAAAACCTTTCCCTTAACAACTTGTTTTCACTGTTAGAACTGCTTTACAACATACACTAGGGACTATGGGGAAAGTGACATATACTCGACTCTAAAAACTGCTGTGGGGAAACCATCTTTCAACTAACTTAACGGCTTCACGTTGCTAGGGCGTGTTCCTAAACCCGTGCATAAAGCCTATGCATAAAGTGCCACATAGTCAACTCTGGCAAACAGCACATCTTTCAACTAATGTCGTGTTTCACGACACTAGAAGTGGCTAAACACTCACGCGGGGACTACGGCCAAAGTGCCCGGTACTCAACCCTGTGAAACGTTTGTGCGGTGCCAACATCTATCAGTTAACATCTGGTTTCGCTAACTTAGTGTGCTTGAACACCCACGCGGGGGGCGACATCAAAAGTGCCACATACACACCCTGTCTCATACGTTGCGGGGGAAACCGTCTTTCCAGTAACAGTCAAGTTACGCTAAGGTGGAAGTGTTTGAAAACCTAGGAGGGGCCTAAGCGGAAGGTGCTAAATACCCATCTCCCTGCGAAACAACACTGTGGGGCAACCGTCTTTCAACTAATACCTGGTTTCACAAAGTCTGAAGTGTTTAGAAACACTTGAGTGGCCTCCGCAAGGTGCCATAGACACAACTCTGTGAGGAGACCACTGTTCGATTACCATCTGGTTTCACTAAGGTTCAAGTGTTTGGAAAACTGTGCTGGGGATACATGAAAGGGCCATATACTCGATTCTGTGAAGCAGCAGCGTAAGGAAAACCGTCGTTCAACTACCATCTTGTTTCGCGAGGTTCCAAGTGTTGGAAAATCAATGCAGGGCTTATGGTGAAAGTGCCACATCCTCAACTCTGTCAAAACGCACTTTGTGGAAATAGTCTGCCAATTAACGTGTCGTGTCGCGTAGAAGTCTGTGAAGGTCTATGTGGGGAACGATGTGGAGAGTCACACGTACAGGACACTGTAGAGAATCCGGTGGAGAAACCCTCTTTCAACGAACATCTTGGTGCACTAAGTTCGAAGTGTTTGAAGACCTATGCAGGGACTACGCAGAGAGTGCCATATATGCTCAACCCTGTAAAACAACAGCGTGGTGATCCCATCCTCCAAATATCACCTGGGTTCCCTTGTCAGACGTGTTTGAAATGCCATAGGGCGGCTACGCCGAGTGTATCTTACGTTGCACTGTGTCAGACAACACTTGGAGGAAGCCGTCCTCCAACTCACATCTTATTTCCCTAAGTTTGATGTGTTTGAAAACCATGCGGGGCCCACAACGAAAGTGCCATATACTCATACACTCAATTCCGAGAACAGACACTATGGGGACACAGTCTTTCTCCGAGCATCTGGATTCGCGAGGCTACAAGGGTTGGAAAAGACGGGGGGAGGGGGCTTAGGTGCATAGCACCATACGCTCAACTCTGTGAAACAACGTGGGAGAAACCGACTTTATCTAAAAACTGGACCACTAAGTTAGAAGTGTTTGAAACCCCCGAGGGGCCTAGGAAGACCGTGCCGTACACTCACCTCTGTGAAACAACACTGTGGGAAAACGATCTTCAACTACCAGCTGGTTTCTCTAAGTGAGCAGTGTGTGGAAATCCTATGCTCTCATAGGATTGCCTAATCGCAAGGTGCCCTATACTCACCAGTGTGGTGAAAGGATCGTTCAGCTGCTACCCGGTTTCACTGTTACAAGTAAGTGTTTGAAAACACATGCGGGGCCCATGTGGCTAGCGCCATACGCGCCACTCAATCAAACAACGCTGTGGTGAAACGACCTTTCAGTTAACTTCTCACTGCGCGTAGTTACAAGGGTTTGGAAACCTAAGTGGAGGCCCCACGGAGAGTGCCATACGGTCAAGTCTGGGAAACGACACTATGGGGAAACCATCGTTCCACTACCATCTGGCTTCCCTAAGGTAGAAGTCTTTGAAAACCCATGGGAAGCCTAACGGTTAAGTGCCATGGACGCGACTGTGAGAGACAATGGTGTGGCAAAACCGTCTTTCAACTAACATCTGGCTTCCCTGCTTCAAGCCTGTTTGAACACTATCCAGGGTCTATGAGGAAAGTGCCATATTTTCAACTCCGAGACACAACAGAGTCGGGGAAACCCTCTTCCAACGAACCTGTTGTTTCAGTAAGTTAGAAGTGTTTGAAAACCACGCGGAGATGACACCGAAAGCGCCACAAACTCAACTCTGTGACACACTGTGGAGAAACCATCTTTCAACTGACATCTCATTTCACAAAGTTCCAAGCGTTTGAAAACCCATGTAGGGCCTGCGCCGAAAGTGCCACCTAGTCAACTCCGTGAAACAACACTGTGGAGACTCCACCTTTCAACTAACCTCTCGTTTCACTTAGAAGTGTTTGAGAACCGTATGCGGGTCTACGTAGAAAGTGCCATGGGCTCAACTCGGTAAAACAGCACGGTGGGGAGACCACCCTTCAAATAGCGTCTGGGCTCCCCTGTTAGAAGTGTTGGAAAACTTATGCAGAGCCTACACCGCAAGAATCATCCACTCCACTCTGTCAAACAACACCTGGGGAAGCCGTCCTCCAACTCACATTTCAATTCACTGGGCGACATGTAAATGCAAACCACGCGGGGCCTAGTCCGAAAGTGCCATATACTCAACTCTGTGAAACACCACTGTGGGGGAAAGGGTCTTTCTTCTAGCCTCTGGTTTCACTAGGTTACAAGTGTCTGAGAAGACCCACGGGACCTAGGCGCGTAGCCCATGCACTCAACTCTGTGACACAACACTGTGGTGAAGCCATGTTGCAGCTAACTGCTCTTCACTTAGAGGTGGTTGAAAACCTATGCCAGTTCTACAAAGAAAGTGTCATATGCTCAACTCTGCGCAACACGACTGTGGTGAAACCGTCTTTCGAATAACCTCTGGGTTCATTTTGTAGGAGTGTTTCGAAACTTGCGGGGGGTGGGGGGAGGGCTTAGGCGGAAAGTGCCATCTGCCCCACTGTCAATTTTTAGGGAAACCATCTTCCAACTGATATCTTGTTTCGCCATGTTAGACGTACGTGAAAAACGTTGCTAGGAACAATGAGGAAAGTGCCATGTTCTCGACTCTGTGAAAACATACTGTGGAGAAACCATCTTTCAACTAACACCTTGTTTGCCTAGGTTAGAAGAGTTTGCAAACGTATGCAGACGTGGACGGTGAGTGCCATATAGTCGGCTATGGGGAAAAACACGGTGGGGAAAACACCTTTCAACTGACATGTCAGTTCACTAAGGCAGACGTGTTTGAAAACCTATGGAGGCTTACGTAGAAAGTGACGTACACTCAACTCTGTGACACAACCTTGTGGGGAAAGATCTTCCAACTACCATGTGGTTTCACTAAGTTGGAAGTGTTTGAGAAGCATCCGGAGACTACAACGAACCTGCCGTGTGCTCAACTCTCTGGGACGCTGTGGCGGAAACCGTCTTTCCAATCACATCTCGTTTCACAAAGTTAGAAGTGTTTCACGACCTATGCAGGGCCTATGCGGAATATGCCACACACTCAACTCTGTGAGACAACACTGTGGGTCTCGACGTTTCACCTAACCGCTCGTTTCGCTTAGTGAGAAGGGTTCGAAAACCTACGTGGGTACTGCGCAGAGAGGGCCCTGTGCGCAACTCTGTCAAACGACACTGTGGTGAAAGCCTCCTTCCAACAGCATCTGGGTTCCCTCGTTAGAAGCGTTTGGAAAGCTACGCGGAGCCTAGCCCGAAAGTATCTCACACTGCGCTCTGGCAAATACCACTTGGTGAAAGCCGTCGTTCCACTGACATCTCACTTCGCTAAGGCAGACGTAGCTCCAAACGTTGCGGGGCCTACAACGACAGTGCCATATACTGAACCCTGTGAGACGACACTGTGGGGGGACACAATCTGTCTCTTAGCATCTGGGTTCACTAAGCCACAGTTGTTTCAAAAGGCTCGCAGGCGCCTAGCGCACGGGACCGTACGCTCTCAACTCTAGGAAACAACACTGTGGGGAAACCGCCCTTCAACTACCGGGTGGTTTCTCTAAGGTAGAAGGGTTTGAAAACCTACGAGCAGCCTAACGGTTGAGTGCCGTCTACTCAACTGTGAGAAACGATGGGGTGCTGAAACCGAGCACTCCACTAACACCTGGTTTCACTAACTTAAGAGTGTTTGGAAACTGTTGGGGGTCTACGCGGCAAGGGCCCTACCCTCAACTCTGTGAGACACTGGGGGGAACAAAACCACTTTTCAAATAACAGTTCGTTTCCCAAAGTGACAAGGGCTTCAAGACCCCTGCAGGGCCTGCGACCAAAGTGCCGTAGAGTCAACTCTGTGAAACAACACCGTGGAGACGCCACCTTCCAACACACCTCTCGTTTCCCTTACTGAGAAGAGTTTCAGAAACGAGGGGCTTCCGACGCAGAAAGGGCCACGTGCTCAACTCTGTAAAACAACACTGTGGTGAAACCATCCTTCAAATAGCATCTGGGTTCCCTTGTTAGACGTGTCTGAAAAGCTCTGCGGAGCTCACACCAAAAGTATGAGACACCCCACTCTGTCAAACACCTGGGGTGTGTGTGGGGGGAGGGGGGAGGGCGGAGAAGCCGTCCTTCAACTAACAGCTTACTTCACTATGTTACCTGTGGCTGCAAACCGTTCGTGCGGGGCCTACGGCGCAAGTGCCACATACTCAACTCTGTGAAACAACACTGTGGGGAGACCGTTTCAACTAACACGTGGTTTCACTAAGTTAGAAGTGTTTGAGAACCCCGTCGGGGCCTAAGCACAAAGTGCTATATGTAGATAGATAGATAGATAGATAGATACACACACACACACACACACACACACAGAGCACTGTCACACTGCACATTGCAGGAGCCATCTTCTGGCTAACAGCTTGCATCCACTAACGTAGAAGTGTTTGAAACCCTCTGTGGGGAGCCAGGGGGAAAGTGACATATACTCGACAGTGGGAGAGAATACTGTGGACTGACATCACGTTTCACTGGGCAGAGGTGTCTGAAAACCCATTCGGGGCCTATGACGAAGGGGCCATATACGCGACTCTGTCAAGAGGCACTTTGGGGAAACCACCTTTCAAATAACATCCCGTATCGCTAGGTTAGATTTGCCGGAAATCCTCTGCGGGCAAAGAAGGGGCAAGTGAC
The DNA here is from genome assembly GCF_028749965.1 of Puma concolor. NCBI lineage: Eukaryota > Metazoa > Chordata > Mammalia > Carnivora > Felidae > Puma > Puma concolor. The sequence goes on along the minus strand of NC_141681.1, from coordinate 38,775,301 downwards.
ATTTACTCGGCATTGTGAGAAAGTCCTGTGGAGAAGCCATCTTGCAACTAACATCTTGGCTCACTGAGGGAGAACTGTTTGGAAACCTATGCGGAGCCCACATGTAAGGTCAGTGCCGCAAACTCGGCTCTGTGAAGGAACATCTTGTATCGCTAAGTTAGACCAGCGTTTGAACAAACGCCTATCGTGGGGCCACCTCAGTGGAAGGTGCCATATACTCGACTCGGGCAAACTGCACTTTGCAGAAACGCTTTCCACTCACCTCTGGCTCCACTAACTTGGAAGTGTTTGCAATCCCATGTGGGGCCTAGACCCTCAGCGCTGTGAAACAACACTGTTGGGGAAACCGTCTTTCAACTACATTGGGTTTCCCCAGGTAAGAAGCGTGTAGAGCCTGTGGGGGCTTTGTGCGGCGCGTGCCACTCAACTCTGTCAAAGGTTTGCCCTTCGGGGAAACCGCCCTTCAACTGACATCTTGTATCACTAAGTCAGAAGCGTTTGAAAAGCTATGCGGGGCACGATGTGGAAAGTGACATGTACTCGATACTCTGAAAGAATCCTGCAGAGAAACCATGTCTCAGCTGACATCCTGTTTGACTAAGTTGCAAGAGTTTGAAAGCGTATGCAGACGTACGCGGCAAGTGCTCTGTCCTCGACTGTGTGAAACAAAACCGTGGGGGGCGGGGGGCGGGGGCGAGGAAACACCTTTCCGCTAACATCTCCTTTCCCTAAGTGAGGAGAGGCGGAACAGTGATGGGAGGCCTGTAATGAAAGTGCCATACACTCACCTTTGTGCAGCTGCACATTTGGGGAAACCATGTTTCCGGGAACATCCTGTATCACCAGGTTGGCACCGTTTGAAATCCTATGCGGAGAACGACGTGGAAAGTCACCCTCCACCCTGTGGAGAAACCATCTTTCAGCTAGCATCTCCTTTCACTCAGGTCCAAGTGTTTGCGAACCTACGGTGGCTTGCGTAGAAAGTGCCCTTACACTCCATCATGTGAAACACGGTGTGGCGAAACGGTCTTTCTCCTAATATCTTGCTGCACTAAAAGAGAGCTGTCTGACAACTGTGCGGGGCCTGCAAGGTAAGTGCCGTATAGTCACCCGTGTGAAGGCACACTCTGAGGACACCATCTTTTAGCTAACACCTAGTTTCACTCAGTTCCAAGGGCTTGAAAACCTGCGCGGGGACTACGCGTCAAGTTCCATGTCCTCAACTCTGTCAGACTTCACTCTGGGGAAACCAACAGTCAACTAACAGCTTGTATCAATCACTAGGTTTGTGACCATCTTTCCACTACCGTCTTATTTCACCACGTTAGAAGTGTTTGAAAAACTGCTGGGAACGAAGATTCGTCTTCAACGGAATTCTCGAGTTTCTCAGCATTCTCGATTCAGAGAAAACATACTGTGGAGAAACCATCTTTCACCTCACATCTGGTTTCTCTAAGTTAGAAGTGTTTGAAACACTTACGTGGGCCCATGCGGAAAGGGCCGTATACCCAATCCTGCGAAACAACACTGTAGCGAAACCAGCTTTCACCTAATATGTGGTTTCGCTCAGTGAGACCTGTTTGAAAACCTACGCGGGGCCTACAGGGTGAGTGCCATATACTCAACCCTGTGACACAACACTGTGGGGAAAATACCTTGTAACTAGCCTGTCGTTTCACTACGTGAGAAGAGTTTGACGACCTATGCAGGGAATGATGTGGAAAGTCACATATACCAGCCATCGCAAAAGACTCCTGTGGAGAAAGCATCTTTCAACTAACGGGTTTCACCAAGTTGGAAGTTTTGGGAACCTATGCAGGGCCTCCCAGCTCACTGCCGTAGACTCATCTCTGGGAACCAACACGGTGGGAAAGCATCCTTTGAATGGACATCTAGTTTCACTAAGTTAGAAGGGTTTGAAAAATTATCCAGGGACTGTGCAGAAAGAAACTGCCACATATTCAACTCTGTCAAAACGGCACTTTGGGGAAACCGTCTTGCCACTAACATCTTGTTTCTCCCTGTTAGAAGCGTTTGAAAACCTGCTGGGGACGACGACGAACGTGCCATACACTCAAGTCTGTGAAATCACACTGTGGGGGAAAACCCATCGTGTTGCTAACATCTTGCTTCACTGAGTTAGAAGTCTTTGAAAACCTAGGCGGGGACTATGCGGAAAGTGCCATATACTCAACTCCGTCAAAACTGCACTTTCAACTAACGTGCAACCCACACAAGACACGAATTACACGGAAACCCACACATATATCACACCTACCACAGTACCCAAACACACCACACACAAACCCAAAACATTTAAGGGAAACACACCACACACGGCCACCCGTGCGATACCCTCAAGACACTTATAACACACATACACGCACACCCTGCACATTCCACACACCTGGCACACCGCATTGGCCACCTTCCTACGACATACACACCTGCATGACACATACACCGTCTACACATGCATACATCACACACACCACGTGCTCACCACACACTCACCGTGTATATGCCACAGACATATCCAACACACATCACCCATGCCCCACACGCCCACAGTTATCACCCTCGCACAGTATTACCACACTCAACACATATACAGCACACAGGTTCCAAACAAACCACGGCTCGTATGCCACGCCTACACCCTCCACACACACACCCCACACCCCAAACCTGCGCCACTTATACGGAAGACAGATGCTCCCTCCTCTACGCATCGACTACAAGGACACCACACACACTGCACATAGAGACACAACTGTGACGCATATGCCACACAGCCACGTCACTCCTACACCGAACACACAACAGGGTACCAACATACCTCGCACGACACGTGAATACCACACAGACACCTCACCCGGTCCCCACATACACACCAAACCACTTACACATCACACAGACATCTTCCACACACTACTTACTACACCTACTACGCGTACCACACATATACACACCGTACACACGTATAGCACACAAACACACTCCATATGTACACCACCAACATGCCAAACTTATACCGCACACAACGCACTTGCACTACACAGACACCGCATCTACAATACACACACCATGAGGATCCATACGTCTGTGAAATACGGACACCACACACACCACACACACCACACTTACACTGCCCAAGCTCCACCCGTATGCCACACCACAAAACCACACGTGCACCCCATACACAACACACATGCCATAGAAAGACCATACACGCACATACGTTCTATGCGGCGCATACCTAGCTGATATACTACAATCACAACCCATATAGGACACTTGAAGACAACACAGAAGGACACATACAGCACCTACAAAGCACCGACACACCATAGACACACCACATTCACCACACAAATAACATACCCAGACACAAACAAGATACATAACATACGTGCCATCCATACTTTAGAGATGTAAGATGTTAGCTAAAAGATGGCTTCTGCAATGTGCAGTTTGACAGAGGGCCCGACGGGTTTCTCTAACGCTTCTAACGTAGTGAAACCAGGTGTTAGTTGAACCCGTTTCCCCACAGTGTTGTTTCACAGAGTTGAGTATATGGATGGCACTTTGGCTGTAGGCGCCGCATGGTTTGCAACCACGTGTAACATAGTGAAGTAAAATGTCAGTTGAAGGACGGCTTCCCCAAAGTCTTTGCCAGAGTGCAGTGTAAGATACTTTCGGGGTAGGCTCCGCATAGGTTTTCAAACACTTCTAACAGTGAACCATGGTGCTACTTGAAGGATGGTTCCACCAGTGTTGTTTTACAGAGTTGAGCATACGGCACTCGTTGCGTGGAACGCACGTAGGTTTTCAAACCCTTCTCGCTAAGTGAAACGACAGGCTGGTTGAAACGTGGAGACCCACAGTGTTGTTTCACAGAGTTGACTATAGGCACTTTCTGCGCAGGCCTTGCATGCGTGGGTTTTCAAACACTTGTAAGTTTGTGAAACGGGAAGATACTTCAAAGACGGGTTCCCTAGGGCGTCTCATAGAGTGAGTCCCTTTCGGGTGTAGCTCCTCATGGTTTTCAAACTGACACATGTTAGTCGGAAGATGGTGTCCCCACTGTGTTCTGTCACAGAGTTGAGCATACGGCCCTCTCCTCCCAGACCCTGAATAGTTTTCAAACACTTTTAAGTTAGTGTAACCAGATGTTCGTTGAAATATTGTTTTAGCACACCATCGTTGTTCACCGTTGAGCGTAGGTATGGCACTTAACCAGTTGGCTTCTCATAAGTTTTCAAACACTTCTACCTCAAAGGGTCGACCGCATAGAGGTTGAAAGGTGGTTGTTTCCCCACAGTGTTGTTTCACGGAGTTGAGCGTCTGGTACTCTCCACATAGGCCCCGCATGTGTTTTAAACACCTGTAACCGAGTGAAACCGGATGTTGGGAGATTGTCTCTCGACCGTGACGGTGCCCAGGGCACCTCCAGGTCCCGCCTAGTTTTCAAGCAATGTCAACGTAGCGAACGCCGATGTTTCACTCTTTGTTCCAGAGGTGAGTCTAAGGCACTTTCCGTGTAGGCCCCGCACGTATTTACTAACGTTTCTCACATTGTGAAACGTAGCCGTTAGTTGAATGATGGTATCCCCACGGCACTTCCTAAAGTTAGGGACAAGGCACTGGTCGGGGCAGGCCTACAGTGTTTTTCAAACACTTGTGACTTAGTGAAACAAGATGCTAGTTGAAAGAGAGTTTCCCTCAAGTGCTGCCTGGTAGAGTTGAGTACATAGAACGAACCTTCCACCTAGGCTCCGCATCGGTCTCCAAACGCTTCAGACTTCATGAATAGGACGATGGGAGAAAGATTCCCCTCGAGTGTTTCATGGGATTGCGTTACAAGGCACACTCGGTGTAGGTGCTGCATTTGCTTTGACCCGTTTTTAACTTGGTGGAACAAGATGTTAGTGGAAAGATGTTTCCCTCACACTTTTCTGTTTCACAGAGGTGAGTGCATGGCACTTTCCCCGTAGGGCCCACATAGGCTTTCCAATCGCACTTGGCGAAACAAGAGGTTAGTTGCGAGCTGGATACCCCACAGTGTTTTTTCACGGAGTTGAGTGTACGGGCCCTCTCCGCCCCGGCCCTGCGTGGGTTTTCAAACCCTTCTCGCTTTGTGAAATCAGATAGACGTTACTTGAAAGTCGGTTTCCCCACGGTGTTGTTTCACGGAGGTGACTCTATGGCCCTTACCCTGTAGACCCCGCATAGGTTTTCAAAGAGTTCTCACTTACTGAAACCTGGTGTTAGGTGAAAGACTCTTTCCCCGTAGTTGTTTCACAGAGCTGCGTGTAGGCATTTGCGCCTAAGCCCCGCAGAGGTTGGCAAACGCTTCCAACATACTGAAACAGGATTTTAGTTGGAAGGTGGTTCCCCCACAGTGTTTCATGCACTTCAGCCTATGGCGCTTTCCGTTTCGTCCCCACAGGGGTTTTCAAAGACGTGAAAAACCTGTGCAGCGAAAGCCGATGTTAGTGGCTAAAAGGCATCGCCACACTGGTGTTTCACAGCGCTGAGTACCTGGCAGTGTCTTTGTGGCCCCGCAAGCGTTTGCAAACACTTCCCACTTAGTTAAACCAGATGTGAGTTGAAAAGTGGTTTATCTACGACGATCCTTGACAAAGTGAGTAAAGTGCACTTTCCTTGTTACTTCTATGTCTAGGATTCCAACATGTCTAACATTGTGGAACAAGTTGGTAGTTGAAAGATGTTTCCGCACAGTGATTTTACACCGCGTTGAGTATGTGACACTTTTCATAAATAAGCCATTTAGCAACTAACATCTTGCTTCGCTGAGAAGTGTTTGAAAACCTATGAGGAAAACGAGATACACTCCACGCTGAAATCTTACCGTGGAGAAACCATCCTTCAGCTACCATCAGGTCTCACTAGGTTAGAGGTATTCGACAACCTCTGTGGGGCCTACGAATAAGTAAAGTGTCATGTACTCGAGTCTGGCAAATAACACTGGGCGGAAACCATCTTTCACCCCGCATCCTGTTTCAGTACATTAGACCCCTCTTGGTTTGAAGACCCATGGGGGGGGCCTACACCGAATGTGCCATGCACTCAACCCTGGGAAACGACCGTGTGGTGAAACCCTCTATCCACTAACGTCGGGTTTCACCAAGTTAGAAGTGTTTGAAGACCCATGCGGGGCCAACACCAAAACTGCCGTAGGCACGACTGTATGAAACATCTTTCAGCTGACATCTGGTATCCCTACGATTAAGAACATCTTTGAAACCTATGCGGAGCCCATGCGGAAAGTGCCATACACTCAACTCTGCACAAGAGTCTGCTCAAACCCTCAGTCAACTAACCTCTTGTTGCACAAGGTTGGAACAGTTTGAAAACCTATGCGACACCTACAGGGAAAGTGCCTTATACTCAAATACGGGAAACAACAACATTTTGGGGAACCCTCTGTCAAGAAACATTCGGTCTCACTAATTTGGACGGGATGGAAAACGTACGCGAGCGACTGTGAGAGAAGCGCCATATCCTGCACTCTGTGAGACAACACTGTGGTGAAACCGTCTTTCAACTACCATTTGATGTCACTAATTTGTAAGTGTTAGAAAACCCACGCGGGCAACTATACGGAAAGCGCCATCACTCAGCTCTGTGAAACAACAGTGTGGTGAAACCATCCTTCAACTAACATCTTGTTTCACCGTTAGAAGTTTCTGTAAACGTTTTCGGGGAATTACGATGCAAGTGGCATATACTTGATTGTGTGGAAGAGTGTTATGGAGAAACGGTCTTTCAACGAATATCTTGTTTCACGAACAGAAGCACTTGAAACCCTATGCCGGGTCTAGGAGGAAAGTGCCGTCTACTCAACTCAACTCTGTGAGACAACACTGAGGTGAAAACCTCTTTCAACTACCATCTGATTTCAGAAATTTAGAAAAGCGTACACACTTATGAGGGACCTAGAGGAAGGTGCCATATACTCCACTCTGTGAAACCATATTGTGGGATAAAAACCTTTCCCTTAACAACTTGTTTTCACTGTTAGAACTGCTTTACAACATACACTAGGGACTATGGGGAAAGTGACATATACTCGACTCTAAAAACTGCTGTGGGGAAACCATCTTTCAACTAACTTAACGGCTTCACGTTGCTAGGGCGTGTTCCTAAACCCGTGCATAAAGCCTATGCATAAAGTGCCACATAGTCAACTCTGGCAAACAGCACATCTTTCAACTAATGTCGTGTTTCACGACACTAGAAGTGGCTAAACACTCACGCGGGGACTACGGCCAAAGTGCCCGGTACTCAACCCTGTGAAACGTTTGTGCGGTGCCAACATCTATCAGTTAACATCTGGTTTCGCTAACTTAGTGTGCTTGAACACCCACGCGGGGGGCGACATCAAAAGTGCCACATACACACCCTGTCTCATACGTTGCGGGGGAAACCGTCTTTCCAGTAACAGTCAAGTTACGCTAAGGTGGAAGTGTTTGAAAACCTAGGAGGGGCCTAAGCGGAAGGTGCTAAATACCCATCTCCCTGCGAAACAACACTGTGGGGCAACCGTCTTTCAACTAATACCTGGTTTCACAAAGTCTGAAGTGTTTAGAAACACTTGAGTGGCCTCCGCAAGGTGCCATAGACACAACTCTGTGAGGAGACCACTGTTCGATTACCATCTGGTTTCACTAAGGTTCAAGTGTTTGGAAAACTGTGCTGGGGATACATGAAAGGGCCATATACTCGATTCTGTGAAGCAGCAGCGTAAGGAAAACCGTCGTTCAACTACCATCTTGTTTCGCGAGGTTCCAAGTGTTGGAAAATCAATGCAGGGCTTATGGTGAAAGTGCCACATCCTCAACTCTGTCAAAACGCACTTTGTGGAAATAGTCTGCCAATTAACGTGTCGTGTCGCGTAGAAGTCTGTGAAGGTCTATGTGGGGAACGATGTGGAGAGTCACACGTACAGGACACTGTAGAGAATCCGGTGGAGAAACCCTCTTTCAACGAACATCTTGGTGCACTAAGTTCGAAGTGTTTGAAGACCTATGCAGGGACTACGCAGAGAGTGCCATATATGCTCAACCCTGTAAAACAACAGCGTGGTGATCCCATCCTCCAAATATCACCTGGGTTCCCTTGTCAGACGTGTTTGAAATGCCATAGGGCGGCTACGCCGAGTGTATCTTACGTTGCACTGTGTCAGACAACACTTGGAGGAAGCCGTCCTCCAACTCACATCTTATTTCCCTAAGTTTGATGTGTTTGAAAACCATGCGGGGCCCACAACGAAAGTGCCATATACTCATACACTCAATTCCGAGAACAGACACTATGGGGACACAGTCTTTCTCCGAGCATCTGGATTCGCGAGGCTACAAGGGTTGGAAAAGACGGGGGGAGGGGGCTTAGGTGCATAGCACCATACGCTCAACTCTGTGAAACAACGTGGGAGAAACCGACTTTATCTAAAAACTGGACCACTAAGTTAGAAGTGTTTGAAACCCCCGAGGGGCCTAGGAAGACCGTGCCGTACACTCACCTCTGTGAAACAACACTGTGGGAAAACGATCTTCAACTACCAGCTGGTTTCTCTAAGTGAGCAGTGTGTGGAAATCCTATGCTCTCATAGGATTGCCTAATCGCAAGGTGCCCTATACTCACCAGTGTGGTGAAAGGATCGTTCAGCTGCTACCCGGTTTCACTGTTACAAGTAAGTGTTTGAAAACACATGCGGGGCCCATGTGGCTAGCGCCATACGCGCCACTCAATCAAACAACGCTGTGGTGAAACGACCTTTCAGTTAACTTCTCACTGCGCGTAGTTACAAGGGTTTGGAAACCTAAGTGGAGGCCCCACGGAGAGTGCCATACGGTCAAGTCTGGGAAACGACACTATGGGGAAACCATCGTTCCACTACCATCTGGCTTCCCTAAGGTAGAAGTCTTTGAAAACCCATGGGAAGCCTAACGGTTAAGTGCCATGGACGCGACTGTGAGAGACAATGGTGTGGCAAAACCGTCTTTCAACTAACATCTGGCTTCCCTGCTTCAAGCCTGTTTGAACACTATCCAGGGTCTATGAGGAAAGTGCCATATTTTCAACTCCGAGACACAACAGAGTCGGGGAAACCCTCTTCCAACGAACCTGTTGTTTCAGTAAGTTAGAAGTGTTTGAAAACCACGCGGAGATGACACCGAAAGCGCCACAAACTCAACTCTGTGACACACTGTGGAGAAACCATCTTTCAACTGACATCTCATTTCACAAAGTTCCAAGCGTTTGAAAACCCATGTAGGGCCTGCGCCGAAAGTGCCACCTAGTCAACTCCGTGAAACAACACTGTGGAGACTCCACCTTTCAACTAACCTCTCGTTTCACTTAGAAGTGTTTGAGAACCGTATGCGGGTCTACGTAGAAAGTGCCATGGGCTCAACTCGGTAAAACAGCACGGTGGGGAGACCACCCTTCAAATAGCGTCTGGGCTCCCCTGTTAGAAGTGTTGGAAAACTTATGCAGAGCCTACACCGCAAGAATCATCCACTCCACTCTGTCAAACAACACCTGGGGAAGCCGTCCTCCAACTCACATTTCAATTCACTGGGCGACATGTAAATGCAAACCACGCGGGGCCTAGTCCGAAAGTGCCATATACTCAACTCTGTGAAACACCACTGTGGGGGAAAGGGTCTTTCTTCTAGCCTCTGGTTTCACTAGGTTACAAGTGTCTGAGAAGACCCACGGGACCTAGGCGCGTAGCCCATGCACTCAACTCTGTGACACAACACTGTGGTGAAGCCATGTTGCAGCTAACTGCTCTTCACTTAGAGGTGGTTGAAAACCTATGCCAGTTCTACAAAGAAAGTGTCATATGCTCAACTCTGCGCAACACGACTGTGGTGAAACCGTCTTTCGAATAACCTCTGGGTTCATTTTGTAGGAGTGTTTCGAAACTTGCGGGGGGTGGGGGGAGGGCTTAGGCGGAAAGTGCCATCTGCCCCACTGTCAATTTTTAGGGAAACCATCTTCCAACTGATATCTTGTTTCGCCATGTTAGACGTACGTGAAAAACGTTGCTAGGAACAATGAGGAAAGTGCCATGTTCTCGACTCTGTGAAAACATACTGTGGAGAAACCATCTTTCAACTAACACCTTGTTTGCCTAGGTTAGAAGAGTTTGCAAACGTATGCAGACGTGGACGGTGAGTGCCATATAGTCGGCTATGGGGAAAAACACGGTGGGGAAAACACCTTTCAACTGACATGTCAGTTCACTAAGGCAGACGTGTTTGAAAACCTATGGAGGCTTACGTAGAAAGTGACGTACACTCAACTCTGTGACACAACCTTGTGGGGAAAGATCTTCCAACTACCATGTGGTTTCACTAAGTTGGAAGTGTTTGAGAAGCATCCGGAGACTACAACGAACCTGCCGTGTGCTCAACTCTCTGGGACGCTGTGGCGGAAACCGTCTTTCCAATCACATCTCGTTTCACAAAGTTAGAAGTGTTTCACGACCTATGCAGGGCCTATGCGGAATATGCCACACACTCAACTCTGTGAGACAACACTGTGGGTCTCGACGTTTCACCTAACCGCTCGTTTCGCTTAGTGAGAAGGGTTCGAAAACCTACGTGGGTACTGCGCAGAGAGGGCCCTGTGCGCAACTCTGTCAAACGACACTGTGGTGAAAGCCTCCTTCCAACAGCATCTGGGTTCCCTCGTTAGAAGCGTTTGGAAAGCTACGCGGAGCCTAGCCCGAAAGTATCTCACACTGCGCTCTGGCAAATACCACTTGGTGAAAGCCGTCGTTCCACTGACATCTCACTTCGCTAAGGCAGACGTAGCTCCAAACGTTGCGGGGCCTACAACGACAGTGCCATATACTGAACCCTGTGAGACGACACTGTGGGGGGACACAATCTGTCTCTTAGCATCTGGGTTCACTAAGCCACAGTTGTTTCAAAAGGCTCGCAGGCGCCCAGCGCACGGGACCGTACGCTCTCAACTCTAGGAAACAACACTGTGGGGAAACCGCCCTTCAACTACCGGGTGGTTTCTCTAAGGTAGAAGGGTTTGAAAACCTACGAGCAGCCTAACGGTTGAGTGCCGTCTACTCAACTGTGAGAAACGATGGGGTGCTGAAACCGAGCACTCCACTAACACCTGGTTTCACTAACTTAAGAGTGTTTGGAAACTGTTGGGGGTCTACGCGGCAAGGGCCCTACCCTCAACTCTGTGAGACACTGGGGGGAACAAAACCACTTTTCAAATAACAGTTCGTTTCCCAAAGTGACAAGGGCTTCAAGACCCCTGCAGGGCCTGCGACCAAAGTGCCGTAGAGTCAACTCTGTGAAACAACACCGTGGAGACGCCACCTTCCAACACACCTCTCGTTTCCCTTACTGAGAAGAGTTTCAGAAACGAGGGGCTTCCGACGCAGAAAGGGCCACGTGCTCAACTCTGTAAAACAACACTGTGGTGAAACCATCCTTCAAATAGCATCTGGGTTCCCTTGTTAGACGTGTCTGAAAAGCTCTGCGGAGCTCACACCAAAAGTATGAGACACCCCACTCTGTCAAACACCTGGGGTGTGTGTGGGGGGAGGGGGGAGGGCGGAGAAGCCGTCCTTCAACTAACAGCTTACTTCACTATGTTACCTGTGGCTGCAAACCGTTTGTGCGGGGCCTACGGCGCAAGTGCCATATACTCAACTCTGTGAAACAACACTGTGGGGAGACCGTTTCAACTAACACGTGGTTTCACTAAGTTAGAAGTGTTTGAGAACCCCGTCGGGGCCTAAGCACAAAGTGCTATATGTAGATAGATAGATAGATAGATAGATACACACACACACACACACACACACACACACACACACACAGCACTGTCACACTGCACATTGCAGGAGCCATCTTCTGGCTAACAGCTTGCATCCACTAACGTAGAAGTGTTTGAAACCCTCTGTGGGGAGCCAGGGGGAAAGTGACATATACTCGACAGTGGGAGAGAATACTGTGGACTGACATCACGTTTCACTGGGCAGAGGTGTCTGAAAACCCATTCGGGGCCTATGACGAAGGGGCCATATACGCGACTCTGTCAAGAGGCACTTTGGGGAAACCACCTTTCAAATAACATCCCGTATCGCTAGGTTAGATTTGCCGGAAATCCTCTGCGGGCAAAGAAGGGGCAAGTGACATTTACTCGGCATTGTGAGAAAGTCCTGTGGAGAAGCCATCTTGCAACTAACATCTTGGCTCACTGAGGGAGAACTGTTTGGAAACCTATGCGGAGCCCACATGTAAGGTCAGTGCCGCAAACTCGGCTCTGTGAAGGAACATCTTGTATCGCTAAGTTAGACCAGCGTTTGAACAAACGCCTATCGTGGGGCCACCTCAGTGGAAGGTGCCATATACTCGACTCGGGCAAACTGCACTTTGCAGAAACGCTTTCCACTCACCTCTGGCTCCACTAACTTGGAAGTGTTTGCAATCCCATGTGGGGCCTAGACCCTCAGCGCTGTGAAACAACACTGTTGGGGAAACCGTCTTTCAACTACATTGGGTTTCCCCAGGTAAGAAGCGTGTAGAGCCTGTGGGGGCTTTGTGCGGCGCGTGCCACTCAACTCTGTCAAAGGTTTGCCCTTCGGGGAAACCGCCCTTCAACTGACATCTTGTATCACTAAGTCAGAAGCGTTTGAAAAGCTATGCGGGGCACGATGTGGAAAGTGACATGTACTCGATACTCTGAAAGAATCCTGCAGAGAAACCATGTCTCAGCTGACATCCTGTTTGACTAAGTTGCAAGAGTTTGAAAGCGTATGCAGACGTACGCGGCAAGTGCTCTGTCCTCGACTGTGTGAAACAAAACCGTGGGGGGCGGGGGGCGGGGGCGAGGAAACACCTTTCCGCTAACATCTCCTTTCCCTAAGTGAGGAGAGGCGGAACAGTGATGGGAGGCCTGTAATGAAAGTGCCATACACTCACCTTTGTGCAGCTGCACATTTGGGGAAACCATGTTTCCGGGAACATCCTGTATCACCAGGTTGGCACCGTTTGAAATCCTATGCGGAGAACGACGTGGAAAGTCACCCTCCACCCTGTGGAGAAACCATCTTTCAGCTAGCATCTCCTTTCACTCAGGTCCAAGTGTTTGCGAACCTACGGTGGCTTGCGTAGAAAGTGCCCTTACACTCCATCATGTGAAACACGGTGTGGCGAAACGGTCTTTCTCCTAATATCTTGCTGCACTAAAAGAGAGCTGTCTGACAACTGTGCGGGGCCTGCAAGGTAAGTGCCGTATAGTCACCCGTGTGAAGGCACACTCTGAGGACACCATCTTTTAGCTAACACCTAGTTTCACTCAGTTCCAAGGGCTTGAAAACCTGCGCGGGGACTACGCGTCAAGTTCCATGTCCTCAACTCTGTCAGACTTCACTCTGGGGAAACCAACAGTCAACTAACAGCTTGTATCAATCACTAGGTTTGTGACCATCTTTCCACTACCGTCTTATTTCACCACGTTAGAAGTGTTTGAAAAACTGCTGGGAACGAAGATTCGTCTTCAACGGAATTCTCGAGTTTCTCAGCATTCTCGATTCAGAGAAAACATACTGTGGAGAAACCATCTTTCACCTCACATCTGGTTTCTCTAAGTTAGAAGTGTTTGAAACACTTACGTGGGCCCATGCGGAAAGGGCCGTATACCCAATCCTGCGAAACAACACTGTAGCGAAACCAGCTTTCACCTAATATGTGGTTTCGCTCAGTGAGACCTGTTTGAAAACCTACGCGGGGCCTACAGGGTGAGTGCCATATACTCAACCCTGTGACACAACACTGTGGGGAAAATACCTTGTAACTAGCCTGTCGTTTCACTACGTGAGAAGAGTTTGACGACCTATGCAGGGAATGATGTGGAAAGTCACATATACCAGCCATCGCAAAAGACTCCTGTGGAGAAAGCATCTTTCAACTAACGGGTTTCACCAAGTTGGAAGTTTTGGGAACCTATGCAGGGCCTCCCAGCTCACTGCCGTAGACTCATCTCTGGGAACCAACACGGTGGGAAAGCATCCTTTGAATGGACATCTAGTTTCACTAAGTTAGAAGGGTTTGAAAAATTATCCAGGGACTGTGCAGAAAGAAACTGCCACATATTCAACTCTGTCAAAACGGCACTTTGGGGAAACCGTCTTGCCACTAACATCTTGTTTCTCCCTGTTAGAAGCGTTTGAAAACCTGCTGGGGACGACGACGAACGTGCCATACACTCAAGTCTGTGAAATCACACTGTGGGGGAAAACCCATCGTGTTGCTAACATCTTGCTTCACTGAGTTAGAAGTCTTTGAAAACCTAGGCGGGGACTATGCGGAAAGTGCCATATACTCAACTCCGTCAAAACTGCACTTTCAACTAACGTGCAACCCACACAAGACACGAATTACACGGAAACCCACACATATATCACACCTACCACAGTACCCAAACACACCACACACAAACCCAAAACATTTAAGGGAAACACACCACACACGGCCACCCGTGCGATACCCTCAAGACACTTATAACACACATACACGCACACCCTGCACATTCCACACACCTGGCACACCGCATTGGCCACCTTCCTACGACATACACACCTGCATGACACATACACCGTCTACACATGCATACATCACACACACCACGTGCTCACCACACACTCACCGTGTATATGCCACAGACATATCCAACACACATCACCCATGCCCCACACGCCCACAGTTATCACCCTCGCACAGTATTACCACACTCAACACATATACAGCACACAGGTTCCAAACAAACCACGGCTCGTATGCCACGCCTACACCCTCCACACACACACCCCACACCCCAAACCTGCGCCACTTATACGGAAGACAGATGCTCCCTCCTCTACGCATCGACTACAAGGACACCACACACACTGCACATAGAGACACAACTGTGACGCATATGCCACACAGCCACGTCACTCCTACACCGAACACACAACAGGGTACCAACATACCTCGCACGACACGTGAATACCACACAGACACCTCACCCGGTCCCCACATACACACCAAACCACTTACACATCACACAGACATCTTCCACACACTACTTACTACACCTACTACGCGTACCACACATATACACACCGTACACACGTATAGCACACAAACACACTCCATATGTACACCACCAACATGCCAAACTTATACCGCACACAACGCACTTGCACTACACAGACACCGCATCTACAATACACACACCATGAGGATCCATACGTCTGTGAAATACGGACACCACACACACCACACACACCACACTTACACTGCCCAAGCTCCACCCGTATGCCACACCACAAAACCACACGTGCACCCCATACACAACACACATGCCATAGAAAGACCATACACGCACATACGTTCTATGCGGCGCATACCTAGCTGATATACTACAATCACAACCCATATAGGACACTTGAAGACAACACAGAAGGACACATACAGCACCTACAAAGCACCGACACACCATAGACACACCACATTCACCACACAAATAACATACCCAGACACAAACAAGATACATAACATACGTGCCATCCATACTTTAGAGATGTAAGATGTTAGCTAAAAGATGGCTTCTGCAATGTGCAGTTTGACAGAGGGCCCGACGGGTTTCTCTAACGCTTCTAACGTAGTGAAACCAGGTGTTAGTTGAACCCGTTTCCCCACAGTGTTGTTTCACAGAGTTGAGTATATGGATGGCACTTTGGCTGTAGGCGCCGCATGGTTTGCAACCACGTGTAACATAGTGAAGTAAAATGTCAGTTGAAGGACGGCTTCCCTTCCCCAAAGTCTTTGCCAGAGTGCAGTGTAAGATACTTTCGGGGTAGGCTCCGCATAGGTTTTCAAACACTTCTAACAGTGAACCATGGTGCTACTTGAAGGATGGTTCCACCAGTGTTGTTTTACAGAGTTGAGCATACGGCACTCGTTGCGTGGAACGCACGTAGGTTTTCAAACCCTTCTCGCTAAGTGAAACGACAGGCTGGTTGAAACGTGGAGACCCACAGTGTTGTTTCACAGAGTTGACTATAGGCACTTTCTGCGCAGGCCTTGCATGCGTGGGTTTTCAAACACTTGTAAGTTTGTGAAACGGGAAGATACTTCAAAGACGGGTTCCCTAGGGCGTCTCATAGAGTGAGTCCCTTTCGGGTGTAGCTCCTCATGGTTTTCAAACTGACACATGTTAGTCGGAAGATGGTGTCCCCACTGTGTTCTGTCACAGAGTTGAGCATACGGCCCTCTCCTCCCAGACCCTGAATAGTTTTCAAACACTTTTAAGTTAGTGTAACCAGATGTTCGTTGAAATATTGTTTTAGCACACCATCGTTGTTCACCGTTGAGCGTAGGTATGGCACTTAACCAGTTGGCTTCTCATAAGTTTTCAAACACTTCTACCTCAAAGGGTCGACCGCATAGAGGTTGAAAGGTGGTTGTTTCCCCACAGTGTTGTTTCACGGAGTTGAGCGTCTGGTACTCTCCACATAGGCCCCGCATGTGTTTTAAACACCTGTAACCGAGTGAAACCGGATGTTGGGAGATTGTCTCTCGACCGTGACGGTGCCCAGGGCACCTCCAGGTCCCGCCTAGTTTTCAAGCAATGTCAACGTAGCGAACGCCGATGTTTCACTCTTTGTTCCAGAGGTGAGTCTAAGGCACTTTCCGTGTAGGCCCCGCACGTATTTACTAACGTTTCTCACATTGTGAAACGTAGCCGTTAGTTGAATGATGGTATCCCCACGGCACTTCCTAAAGTTAGGGACAAGGCACTGGTCGGGGCAGGCCTACAGTGTTTTTCAAACACTTGTGACTTAGTGAAACAAGATGCTAGTTGAAAGAGAGTTTCCCTCAAGTGCTGCCTGGTAGAGTTGAGTACATAGAACGAACCTTCCACCTAGGCTCCGCATCGGTCTCCAAACGCTTCAGACTTCATGAATAGGACGATGGGAGAAAGATTCCCCTCGAGTGTTTCATGGGATTGCGTTACAAGGCACACTCGGTGTAGGTGCTGCATTTGCTTTGACCCGTTTTTAACTTGGTGGAACAAGATGTTAGTGGAAAGATGTTTCCCTCACACTTTTCTGTTTCACAGAGGTGAGTGCATGGCACTTTCCCCGTAGGGCCCACATAGGCTTTCCAATCGCACTTGGCGAAACAAGAGGTTAGTTGCGAGCTGGATACCCCACAGTGTTTTTTCACGGAGTTGAGTGTACGGGCCCTCTCCGCCCCGGCCCTGCGTGGGTTTTCAAACCCTTCTCGCTTTGTGAAATCAGATAGACGTTACTTGAAAGTCGGTTTCCCCACGGTGTTGTTTCACGGAGGTGACTCTATGGCCCTTACCCTGTAGACCCCGCATAGGTTTTCAAAGAGTTCTCACTTACTGAAACCTGGTGTTAGGTGAAAGACTCTTTCCCCGTAGTTGTTTCACAGAGCTGCGTGTAGGCATTTGCGCCTAAGCCCCGCAGAGGTTGGCAAACGCTTCCAACATACTGAAACAGGATTTTAGTTGGAAGGTGGTTCCCCCACAGTGTTTCATGCACTTCAGCCTATGGCGCTTTCCGTTTCGTCCCCACAGGGGTTTTCAAAGACGTGAAAAACCTGTGCAGCGAAAGCCGATGTTAGTGGCTAAAAGGCATCGCCACACTGGTGTTTCACAGCGCTGAGTACCTGGCAGTGTCTTTGTGGCCCCGCAAGCGTTTGCAAACACTTCCCACTTAGTTAAACCAGATGTGAGTTGAAAAGTGGTTTATCTACGACGATCCTTGACAAAGTGAGTAAAGTGCACTTTCCTTGTTACTTCTATGTCTAGGATTCCAACATGTCTAACATTGTGGAACAAGTTGGTAGTTGAAAGATGTTTCCGCACAGTGATTTTACACCGCGTTGAGTATGTGACACTTTTCATAAATAAGCCATTTAGCAACTAACATCTTGCTTCGCTGAGAAGTGTTTGAAAACCTATGAGGAAAACGAGATACACTCCACGCTGAAATCTTACCGTGGAGAAACCATCCTTCAGC
Source organism: Puma concolor (assembly GCF_028749965.1). Lineage (NCBI taxonomy): Eukaryota > Metazoa > Chordata > Mammalia > Carnivora > Felidae > Puma > Puma concolor. The sequence goes on along the minus strand of NC_141681.1, from coordinate 38,757,192 downwards.
TACCATCAGGTCTCACTAGGTTAGAGGTATTCGACAACCTCTGTGGGGCCTACGAATAAGTAAAGTGTCATGTACTCGAGTCTGGCAAATAACACTGGGCGGAAACCATCTTTCACCCCGCATCCTGTTTCAGTACATTAGACCCCTCTTGGTTTGAAGACCCATGGGGGGGGCCTACACCGAATGTGCCATGCACTCAACCCTGGGAAACGACCGTGTGGTGAAACCCTCTATCCACTAACGTCGGGTTTCACCAAGTTAGAAGTGTTTGAAGACCCATGCGGGGCCAACACCAAAACTGCCGTAGGCACGACTGTATGAAACATCTTTCAGCTGACATCTGGTATCCCTACGATTAAGAACATCTTTGAAACCTATGCGGAGCCCATGCGGAAAGTGCCATACACTCAACTCTGCACAAGAGTCTGCTCAAACCCTCAGTCAACTAACCTCTTGTTGCACAAGGTTGGAACAGTTTGAAAACCTATGCGACACCTACAGGGAAAGTGCCTTATACTCAAATACGGGAAACAACAACATTTTGGGGAACCCTCTGTCAAGAAACATTCGGTCTCACTAATTTGGACGGGATGGAAAACGTACGCGAGCGACTGTGAGAGAAGCGCCATATCCTGCACTCTGTGAGACAACACTGTGGTGAAACCGTCTTTCAACTACCATTTGATGTCACTAATTTGTAAGTGTTAGAAAACCCACGCGGGCAACTATACGGAAAGCGCCATCACTCAGCTCTGTGAAACAACAGTGTGGTGAAACCATCCTTCAACTAACATCTTGTTTCACCGTTAGAAGTTTCTGTAAACGTTTTCGGGGAATTACGATGCAAGTGGCATATACTTGATTGTGTGGAAGAGTGTTATGGAGAAACGGTCTTTCAACGAATATCTTGTTTCACGAACAGAAGCACTTGAAACCCTATGCCGGGTCTAGGAGGAAAGTGCCGTCTACTCAACTCAACTCTGTGAGACAACACTGAGGTGAAAACCTCTTTCAACTACCATCTGATTTCAGAAATTTAGAAAAGCGTACACACTTATGAGGGACCTAGAGGAAGGTGCCATATACTCCACTCTGTGAAACCATATTGTGGGATAAAAACCTTTCCCTTAACAACTTGTTTTCACTGTTAGAACTGCTTTACAACATACACTAGGGACTATGGGGAAAGTGACATATACTCGACTCTAAAAACTGCTGTGGGGAAACCATCTTTCAACTAACTTAACGGCTTCACGTTGCTAGGGCGTGTTCCTAAACCCGTGCATAAAGCCTATGCATAAAGTGCCACATAGTCAACTCTGGCAAACAGCACATCTTTCAACTAATGTCGTGTTTCACGACACTAGAAGTGGCTAAACACTCACGCGGGGACTACGGCCAAAGTGCCCGGTACTCAACCCTGTGAAACGTTTGTGCGGTGCCAACATCTATCAGTTAACATCTGGTTTCGCTAACTTAGTGTGCTTGAACACCCACGCGGGGGGCGACATCAAAAGTGCCACATACACACCCTGTCTCATACGTTGCGGGGGAAACCGTCTTTCCAGTAACAGTCAAGTTACGCTAAGGTGGAAGTGTTTGAAAACCTAGGAGGGGCCTAAGCGGAAGGTGCTAAATACCCATCTCCCTGCGAAACAACACTGTGGGGCAACCGTCTTTCAACTAATACCTGGTTTCACAAAGTCTGAAGTGTTTAGAAACACTTGAGTGGCCTCCGCAAGGTGCCATAGACACAACTCTGTGAGGAGACCACTGTTCGATTACCATCTGGTTTCACTAAGGTTCAAGTGTTTGGAAAACTGTGCTGGGGATACATGAAAGGGCCATATACTCGATTCTGTGAAGCAGCAGCGTAAGGAAAACCGTCGTTCAACTACCATCTTGTTTCGCGAGGTTCCAAGTGTTGGAAAATCAATGCAGGGCTTATGGTGAAAGTGCCACATCCTCAACTCTGTCAAAACGCACTTTGTGGAAATAGTCTGCCAATTAACGTGTCGTGTCGCGTAGAAGTCTGTGAAGGTCTATGTGGGGAACGATGTGGAGAGTCACACGTACAGGACACTGTAGAGAATCCGGTGGAGAAACCCTCTTTCAACGAACATCTTGGTGCACTAAGTTCGAAGTGTTTGAAGACCTATGCAGGGACTACGCAGAGAGTGCCATATATGCTCAACCCTGTAAAACAACAGCGTGGTGATCCCATCCTCCAAATATCACCTGGGTTCCCTTGTCAGACGTGTTTGAAATGCCATAGGGCGGCTACGCCGAGTGTATCTTACGTTGCACTGTGTCAGACAACACTTGGAGGAAGCCGTCCTCCAACTCACATCTTATTTCCCTAAGTTTGATGTGTTTGAAAACCATGCGGGGCCCACAACGAAAGTGCCATATACTCATACACTCAATTCCGAGAACAGACACTATGGGGACACAGTCTTTCTCCGAGCATCTGGATTCGCGAGGCTACAAGGGTTGGAAAAGACGGGGGGAGGGGGCTTAGGTGCATAGCACCATACGCTCAACTCTGTGAAACAACGTGGGAGAAACCGACTTTATCTAAAAACTGGACCACTAAGTTAGAAGTGTTTGAAACCCCCGAGGGGCCTAGGAAGACCGTGCCGTACACTCACCTCTGTGAAACAACACTGTGGGAAAACGATCTTCAACTACCAGCTGGTTTCTCTAAGTGAGCAGTGTGTGGAAATCCTATGCTCTCATAGGATTGCCTAATCGCAAGGTGCCCTATACTCACCAGTGTGGTGAAAGGATCGTTCAGCTGCTACCCGGTTTCACTGTTACAAGTAAGTGTTTGAAAACACATGCGGGGCCCATGTGGCTAGCGCCATACGCGCCACTCAATCAAACAACGCTGTGGTGAAACGACCTTTCAGTTAACTTCTCACTGCGCGTAGTTACAAGGGTTTGGAAACCTAAGTGGAGGCCCCACGGAGAGTGCCATACGGTCAAGTCTGGGAAACGACACTATGGGGAAACCATCGTTCCACTACCATCTGGCTTCCCTAAGGTAGAAGTCTTTGAAAACCCATGGGAAGCCTAACGGTTAAGTGCCATGGACGCGACTGTGAGAGACAATGGTGTGGCAAAACCGTCTTTCAACTAACATCTGGCTTCCCTGCTTCAAGCCTGTTTGAACACTATCCAGGGTCTATGAGGAAAGTGCCATATTTTCAACTCCGAGACACAACAGAGTCGGGGAAACCCTCTTCCAACGAACCTGTTGTTTCAGTAAGTTAGAAGTGTTTGAAAACCACGCGGAGATGACACCGAAAGCGCCACAAACTCAACTCTGTGACACACTGTGGAGAAACCATCTTTCAACTGACATCTCATTTCACAAAGTTCCAAGCGTTTGAAAACCCATGTAGGGCCTGCGCCGAAAGTGCCACCTAGTCAACTCCGTGAAACAACACTGTGGAGACTCCACCTTTCAACTAACCTCTCGTTTCACTTAGAAGTGTTTGAGAACCGTATGCGGGTCTACGTAGAAAGTGCCATGGGCTCAACTCGGTAAAACAGCACGGTGGGGAGACCACCCTTCAAATAGCGTCTGGGCTCCCCTGTTAGAAGTGTTGGAAAACTTATGCAGAGCCTACACCGCAAGAATCATCCACTCCACTCTGTCAAACAACACCTGGGGAAGCCGTCCTCCAACTCACATTTCAATTCACTGGGCGACATGTAAATGCAAACCACGCGGGGCCTAGTCCGAAAGTGCCATATACTCAACTCTGTGAAACACCACTGTGGGGGAAAGGGTCTTTCTTCTAGCCTCTGGTTTCACTAGGTTACAAGTGTCTGAGAAGACCCACGGGACCTAGGCGCGTAGCCCATGCACTCAACTCTGTGACACAACACTGTGGTGAAGCCATGTTGCAGCTAACTGCTCTTCACTTAGAGGTGGTTGAAAACCTATGCCAGTTCTACAAAGAAAGTGTCATATGCTCAACTCTGCGCAACACGACTGTGGTGAAACCGTCTTTCGAATAACCTCTGGGTTCATTTTGTAGGAGTGTTTCGAAACTTGCGGGGGGTGGGGGGAGGGCTTAGGCGGAAAGTGCCATCTGCCCCACTGTCAATTTTTAGGGAAACCATCTTCCAACTGATATCTTGTTTCGCCATGTTAGACGTACGTGAAAAACGTTGCTAGGAACAATGAGGAAAGTGCCATGTTCTCGACTCTGTGAAAACATACTGTGGAGAAACCATCTTTCAACTAACACCTTGTTTGCCTAGGTTAGAAGAGTTTGCAAACGTATGCAGACGTGGACGGTGAGTGCCATATAGTCGGCTATGGGGAAAAACACGGTGGGGAAAACACCTTTCAACTGACATGTCAGTTCACTAAGGCAGACGTGTTTGAAAACCTATGGAGGCTTACGTAGAAAGTGACGTACACTCAACTCTGTGACACAACCTTGTGGGGAAAGATCTTCCAACTACCATGTGGTTTCACTAAGTTGGAAGTGTTTGAGAAGCATCCGGAGACTACAACGAACCTGCCGTGTGCTCAACTCTCTGGGACGCTGTGGCGGAAACCGTCTTTCCAATCACATCTCGTTTCACAAAGTTAGAAGTGTTTCACGACCTATGCAGGGCCTATGCGGAATATGCCACACACTCAACTCTGTGAGACAACACTGTGGGTCTCGACGTTTCACCTAACCGCTCGTTTCGCTTAGTGAGAAGGGTTCGAAAACCTACGTGGGTACTGCGCAGAGAGGGCCCTGTGCGCAACTCTGTCAAACGACACTGTGGTGAAAGCCTCCTTCCAACAGCATCTGGGTTCCCTCGTTAGAAGCGTTTGGAAAGCTACGCGGAGCCTAGCCCGAAAGTATCTCACACTGCGCTCTGGCAAATACCACTTGGTGAAAGCCGTCGTTCCACTGACATCTCACTTCGCTAAGGCAGACGTAGCTCCAAACGTTGCGGGGCCTACAACGACAGTGCCATATACTGAACCCTGTGAGACGACACTGTGGGGGGACACAATCTGTCTCTTAGCATCTGGGTTCACTAAGCCACAGTTGTTTCAAAAGGCTCGCAGGCGCCTAGCGCACGGGACCGTACGCTCTCAACTCTAGGAAACAACACTGTGGGGAAACCGCCCTTCAACTACCGGGTGGTTTCTCTAAGGTAGAAGGGTTTGAAAACCTACGAGCAGCCTAACGGTTGAGTGCCGTCTACTCAACTGTGAGAAACGATGGGGTGCTGAAACCGAGCACTCCACTAACACCTGGTTTCACTAACTTAAGAGTGTTTGGAAACTGTTGGGGGTCTACGCGGCAAGGGCCCTACCCTCAACTCTGTGAGACACTGGGGGGAACAAAACCACTTTTCAAATAACAGTTCGTTTCCCAAAGTGACAAGGGCTTCAAGACCCCTGCAGGGCCTGCGACCAAAGTGCCGTAGAGTCAACTCTGTGAAACAACACCGTGGAGACGCCACCTTCCAACACACCTCTCGTTTCCCTTACTGAGAAGAGTTTCAGAAACGAGGGGCTTCCGACGCAGAAAGGGCCACGTGCTCAACTCTGTAAAACAACACTGTGGTGAAACCATCCTTCAAATAGCATCTGGGTTCCCTTGTTAGACGTGTCTGAAAAGCTCTGCGGAGCTCACACCAAAAGTATGAGACACCCCACTCTGTCAAACACCTGGGGTGTGTGTGGGGGGAGGGGGGAGGGCGGAGAAGCCGTCCTTCAACTAACAGCTTACTTCACTATGTTACCTGTGGCTGCAAACCGTTCGTGCGGGGCCTACGGCGCAAGTGCCACATACTCAACTCTGTGAAACAACACTGTGGGGAGACCGTTTCAACTAACACGTGGTTTCACTAAGTTAGAAGTGTTTGAGAACCCCGTCGGGGCCTAAGCACAAAGTGCTATATGTAGATAGATAGATAGATAGATAGATACACACACACACACACACACACACACACACAGAGCACTGTCACACTGCACATTGCAGGAGCCATCTTCTGGCTAACAGCTTGCATCCACTAACGTAGAAGTGTTTGAAACCCTCTGTGGGGAGCCAGGGGGAAAGTGACATATACTCGACAGTGGGAGAGAATACTGTGGACTGACATCACGTTTCACTGGGCAGAGGTGTCTGAAAACCCATTCGGGGCCTATGACGAAGGGGCCATATACGCGACTCTGTCAAGAGGCACTTTGGGGAAACCACCTTTCAAATAACATCCCGTATCGCTAGGTTAGATTTGCCGGAAATCCTCTGCGGGCAAAGAAGGGGCAAGTGACATTTACTCGGCATTGTGAGAAAGTCCTGTGGAGAAGCCATCTTGCAACTAACATCTTGGCTCACTGAGGGAGAACTGTTTGGAAACCTATGCGGAGCCCACATGTAAGGTCAGTGCCGCAAACTCGGCTCTGTGAAGGAACATCTTGTATCGCTAAGTTAGACCAGCGTTTGAACAAACGCCTATCGTGGGGCCACCTCAGTGGAAGGTGCCATATACTCGACTCGGGCAAACTGCACTTTGCAGAAACGCTTTCCACTCACCTCTGGCTCCACTAACTTGGAAGTGTTTGCAATCCCATGTGGGGCCTAGACCCTCAGCGCTGTGAAACAACACTGTTGGGGAAACCGTCTTTCAACTACATTGGGTTTCCCCAGGTAAGAAGCGTGTAGAGCCTGTGGGGGCTTTGTGCGGCGCGTGCCACTCAACTCTGTCAAAGGTTTGCCCTTCGGGGAAACCGCCCTTCAACTGACATCTTGTATCACTAAGTCAGAAGCGTTTGAAAAGCTATGCGGGGCACGATGTGGAAAGTGACATGTACTCGATACTCTGAAAGAATCCTGCAGAGAAACCATGTCTCAGCTGACATCCTGTTTGACTAAGTTGCAAGAGTTTGAAAGCGTATGCAGACGTACGCGGCAAGTGCTCTGTCCTCGACTGTGTGAAACAAAACCGTGGGGGGCGGGGGGCGGGGGCGAGGAAACACCTTTCCGCTAACATCTCCTTTCCCTAAGTGAGGAGAGGCGGAACAGTGATGGGAGGCCTGTAATGAAAGTGCCATACACTCACCTTTGTGCAGCTGCACATTTGGGGAAACCATGTTTCCGGGAACATCCTGTATCACCAGGTTGGCACCGTTTGAAATCCTATGCGGAGAACGACGTGGAAAGTCACCCTCCACCCTGTGGAGAAACCATCTTTCAGCTAGCATCTCCTTTCACTCAGGTCCAAGTGTTTGCGAACCTACGGTGGCTTGCGTAGAAAGTGCCCTTACACTCCATCATGTGAAACACGGTGTGGCGAAACGGTCTTTCTCCTAATATCTTGCTGCACTAAAAGAGAGCTGTCTGACAACTGTGCGGGGCCTGCAAGGTAAGTGCCGTATAGTCACCCGTGTGAAGGCACACTCTGAGGACACCATCTTTTAGCTAACACCTAGTTTCACTCAGTTCCAAGGGCTTGAAAACCTGCGCGGGGACTACGCGTCAAGTTCCATGTCCTCAACTCTGTCAGACTTCACTCTGGGGAAACCAACAGTCAACTAACAGCTTGTATCAATCACTAGGTTTGTGACCATCTTTCCACTACCGTCTTATTTCACCACGTTAGAAGTGTTTGAAAAACTGCTGGGAACGAAGATTCGTCTTCAACGGAATTCTCGAGTTTCTCAGCATTCTCGATTCAGAGAAAACATACTGTGGAGAAACCATCTTTCACCTCACATCTGGTTTCTCTAAGTTAGAAGTGTTTGAAACACTTACGTGGGCCCATGCGGAAAGGGCCGTATACCCAATCCTGCGAAACAACACTGTAGCGAAACCAGCTTTCACCCAATATGTGGTTTCGCTCAGTGAGACCTGTTTGAAAACCTACGCGGGGCCTACAGGGTGAGTGCCATATACTCAACCCTGTGACACAACACTGTGGGGAAAATACCTTGTAACTAGCCTGTCGTTTCACTACGTGAGAAGAGTTTGACGACCTATGCAGGGAATGATGTGGAAAGTCACATATACCAGCCATCGCAAAAGACTCCTGTGGAGAAAGCATCTTTCAACTAACGGGTTTCACCAAGTTGGAAGTTTTGGGAACCTATGCAGGGCCTCCCAGCTCAGTGCCGTAGACTCATCTCTGGGAACCAACACGGTGGGAAAGCATCCTTTGAATGGACATCTAGTTTCACTAAGTTAGAAGGGTTTGAAAAATTATCCAGGGACTGTGCAGAAAGAAACTGCCACATATTCAACTCTGTCAAAACGGCACTTTGGGGAAACCGTCTTGCCACTAACATCTTGTTTCTCCCTGTTAGAAGCGTTTGAAAACCTGCTGGGGACGACGACGAACGTGCCATACACTCAAGTCTGTGAAATCACACTGTGGGGGAAAACCCATCGTGTTGCTAACATCTTGCTTCACTGAGTTAGAAGTCTTTGAAAACCTAGGCGGGGACTATGCGGAAAGTGCCATATACTCAACTCCGTCAAAACTGCACTTTCAACTAACGTGCAACCCACACAAGACACGAATTACACGGAAACCCACACATATATCACACCTACCACAGTACCCAAACACACCACACACAAACCCAAAACATTTAAGGGAAACACACCACACACGGCCACCCGTGCGATACCCTCAAGACACTTATAACACACATACACGCACACCCTGCACATTCCACACACCTGGCACACCGCATTGGCCACCTTCCTACGACATACACACCTGCATGACACATACACCGTCTACACATGCATACATCACACACACCACGTGCTCACCACACACTCACCGTGTATATGCCACAGACATATCCAACACACATCACCCATGCCCCACACGCCCACAGTTATCACCCTCGCACAGTATTACCACACTCAACACATATACAGCACACAGGTTCCAAACAAACCACGGCTCGTATGCCACGCCTACACCCTCCACACACACACCCCACACCCCAAACCTGCGCCACTTATACGGAAGACAGATGCTCCCTCCTCTACGCATCGACTACAAGGACACCACACACACTGCACATAGAGACACAACTGTGACGCATATGCCACACAGCCACGTCACTCCTACACCGAACACACAACAGGGTACCAACATACCTCGCACGACACGTGAATACCACACAGACACCTCACCCGGTCCCCACATACACACCAAACCACTTACACATCACACAGACATCTTCCACACACTACTTACTACACCTACTACGCGTACCACACATATACACACCGTACACACGTATAGCACACAAACACACTCCATATGTACACCACCAACATGCCAAACTTATACCGCACACAACGCACTTGCACTACACAGACACCGCATCTACAATACACACACCATGAGGATCCATACGTCTGTGAAATACGGACACCACACACACCACACACACCACACTTACACTGCCCAAGCTCCACCCGTATGCCACACCACAAAACCACACGTGCACCCCATACACAACACACATGCCATAGAAAGACCATACACGCACATACGTTCTATGCGGCGCATACCTAGCTGATATACTACAATCACAACCCATATAGGACACTTGACAACACAGAAGGACACATACAGCACCTACAAAGCACCGACACACCATAGACACACCACATTCACCACACAAATAACATACCCAGACACAAACAAGATACATAACATACGTGCCATCCATACTTTAGAGATGTAAGATGTTAGCTAAAAGATGGCTTCTGCAATGTGCAGTTTGACAGAGGGCCCGACGGGTTTCTCTAACGCTTCTAACGTAGTGAAACCAGGTGTTAGTTGAACCCGTTTCCCCACAGTGTTGTTTCACAGAGTTGAGTATATGGATGGCACTTTGGCTGTAGGCGCCGCATGGTTTGCAACCACGTGTAACATAGTGAAGTAAAATGTCAGTTGAAGGACGGCTTCCCCAAAGTCTTTGCCAGAGTGCAGTGTAAGATACTTTCGGGGTAGGCTCCGCATAGGTTTTCAAACACTTCTAACAGTGAACCATGGTGCTACTTGAAGGATGGTTCCACCAGTGTTGTTTTACAGAGTTGAGCATACGGCACTCGTTGCGTGGAACGCACGTAGGTTTTCAAACCCTTCTCGCTAAGTGAAACGACAGGCTGGTTGAAACGTGGAGACCCACAGTGTTGTTTCACAGAGTTGACTATAGGCACTTTCTGCGCAGGCCTTGCATGCGTGGGTTTTCAAACACTTGTAAGTTTGTGAAACGGGAAGATACTTCAAAGACGGGTTCCCTAGGGCGTCTCATAGAGTGAGTCCCTTTCGGGTGTAGCTCCTCATGGTTTTCAAACTGACACATGTTAGTCGGAAGATGGTGTCCCCACTGTGTTCTGTCACAGAGTTGAGCATACGGCCCTCTCCTCCCAGACCCTGAATAGTTTTCAAACACTTTTAAGTTAGTGTAACCAGATGTTCGTTGAAATATTGTTTTAGCACACCATCGTTGTTCACCGTTGAGCGTAGGTATGGCACTTAACCAGTTGGCTTCTCATAAGTTTTCAAACACTTCTACCTCAAAGGGTCGACCGCATAGAGGTTGAAAGGTGGTTGTTTCCCCACAGTGTTGTTTCACGGAGTTGAGCGTCTGGTACTCTCCACATAGGCCCCGCATGTGTTTTAAACACCTGTAACCGAGTGAAACCGGATGTTGGGAGATTGTCTCTCGACCGTGACGGTGCCCAGGGCACCTCCAGGTCCCGCCTAGTTTTCAAGCAATGTCAACGTAGCGAACGCCGATGTTTCACTCTTTGTTCCAGAGGTGAGTCTAAGGCACTTTCCGTGTAGGCCCCGCACGTATTTACTAACGTTTCTCACATTGTGAAACGTAGCCGTTAGTTGAATGATGGTATCCCCACGGCACTTCCTAAAGTTAGGGACAAGGCACTGGTCGGGGCAGGCCTACAGTGTTTTTCAAACACTTGTGACTTAGTGAAACAAGATGCTAGTTGAAAGAGAGTTTCCCTCAAGTGCTGCCTGGTAGAGTTGAGTACATAGAACGAACCTTCCACCTAGGCTCCGCATCGGTCTCCAAACGCTTCAGACTTCATGAATAGGACGATGGGAGAAAGATTCCCCTCGAGTGTTTCATGGGATTGCGTTACAAGGCACACTCGGTGTAGGTGCTGCATTTGCTTTGACCCGTTTTTAACTTGGTGGAACAAGATGTTAGTGGAAAGATGTTTCCCTCACACTTTTCTGTTTCACAGAGGTGAGTGCATGGCACTTTCCCCGTAGGGCCCACATAGGCTTTCCAATCGCACTTGGCGAAACAAGAGGTTAGTTGCGAGCTGGATACCCCACAGTGTTTTTTCACGGAGTTGAGTGTACGGGCCCTCTCCGCCCCGGCCCTGCGTGGGTTTTCAAACCCTTCTCGCTTTGTGAAATCAGATAGACGTTACTTGAAAGTCGGTTTCCCCACGGTGTTGTTTCACGGAGGTGACTCTATGGCCCTTACCCTGTAGACCCCGCATAGGTTTTCAAAGAGTTCTCACTTACTGAAACCTGGTGTTAGGTGAAAGACTCTTTCCCCGTAGTTGTTTCACAGAGCTGCGTGTAGGCATTTGCGCCTAAGCCCCGCAGAGGTTGGCAAACGCTTCCAACATACTGAAACAGGATTTTAGTTGGAAGGTGGTTCCCCCACAGTGTTTCATGCACTTCAGCCTATGGCGCTTTCCGTTTCGTCCCCACAGGGGTTTTCAAAGACGTGAAAAACCTGTGCAGCGAAAGCCGATGTTAGTGGCTAAAAGGCATCGCCACACTGGTGTTTCACAGCGCTGAGTACCTGGCAGTGTCTTTGTGGCCCCGCAAGCGTTTGCAAACACTTCCCACTTAGTTAAACCAGATGTGAGTTGAAAAGTGGTTTATCTACGACGATCCTTGACAAAGTGAGTAAAGTGCACTTTCCTTGTTACTTCTATGTCTAGGATTCCAACATGTCTAACATTGTGGAACAAGTTGGTAGTTGAAAGATGTTTCCGCACAGTGATTTTACACCGCGTTGAGTATGTGACACTTTTCATAAATAAGCCATTTAGCAACTAACATCTTGCTTCGCTGAGAAGTGTTTGAAAACCTATGAGGAAAACGAGATACACTCCACGCTGAAATCTTACCGTGGAGAAACCATCCTTCAGCTACCATCAGGTCTCACTAGGTTAGAGGTATTCGACAACCTCTGTGGGGCCTACGAATAAGTAAAGTGTCATGTACTCGAGTCTGGCAAATAACACTGGGCGGAAACCATCTTTCACCCCGCATCCTGTTTCAGTACATTAGACCCCTCTTGGTTTGAAGACCCATGGGGGGGGCCTACACCGAATGTGCCATGCACTCAACCCTGGGAAACGACCGTGTGGTGAAACCCTCTATCCACTAACGTCGGGTTTCACCAAGTTAGAAGTGTTTGAAGACCCATGCGGGGCCAACACCAAAACTGCCGTAGGCACGACTGTATGAAACATCTTTCAGCTGACATCTGGTATCCCTACGATTAAGAACATCTTTGAAACCTATGCGGAGCCCATGCGGAAAGTGCCATACACTCAACTCTGCACAAGAGTCTGCTCAAACCCTCAGTCAACTAACCTCTTGTTGCACAAGGTTGGAACAGTTTGAAAACCTATGCGACACCTACAGGGAAAGTGCCTTATACTCAAATACGGGAAACAACAACATTTTGGGGAACCCTCTGTCAAGAAACATTCGGTCTCACTAATTTGGACGGGATGGAAAACGTACGCGAGCGACTGTGAGAGAAGCGCCATATCCTGCACTCTGTGAGACAACACTGTGGTGAAACCGTCTTTCAACTACCATTTGATGTCACTAATTTGTAAGTGTTAGAAAACCCACGCGGGCAACTATACGGAAAGCGCCATCACTCAGCTCTGTGAAACAACAGTGTGGTGAAACCATCCTTCAACTAACATCTTGTTTCACCGTTAGAAGTTTCTGTAAACGTTTTCGGGGAATTACGATGCAAGTGGCATATACTTGATTGTGTGGAAGAGTGTTATGGAGAAACGGTCTTTCAACGAATATCTTGTTTCACGAACAGAAGCACTTGAAACCCTATGCCGGGTCTAGGAGGAAAGTGCCGTCTACTCAACTCAACTCTGTGAGACAACACTGAGGTGAAAACCTCTTTCAACTACCATCTGATTTCAGAAATTTAGAAAAGCGTACACACTTATGAGGGACCTAGAGGAAGGTGCCATATACTCCACTCTGTGAAACCATATTGTGGGATAAAAACCTTTCCCTTAACAACTTGTTTTCACTGTTAGAACTGCTTTACAACATACACTAGGGACTATGGGGAAAGTGACATATACTCGACTCTAAAAACTGCTGTGGGGAAACCATCTTTCAACTAACTTAACGGCTTCACGTTGCTAGGGCGTGTTCCTAAACCCGTGCATAAAGCCTATGCATAAAGTGCCACATAGTCAACTCTGGCAAACAGCACATCTTTCAACTAATGTCGTGTTTCACGACACTAGAAGTGGCTAAACACTCACGCGGGGACTACGGCCAAAGTGCCCGGTACTCAACCCTGTGAAACGTTTGTGCGGTGCCAACATCTATCAGTTAACATCTGGTTTCGCTAACTTAGTGTGCTTGAACACCCACGCGGGGGGCGACATCAAAAGTGCCACATACACACCCTGTCTCATACGTTGCGGGGGAAACCGTCTTTCCAGTAACAGTCAAGTTACGCTAAGGTGGAAGTGTTTGAAAACCTAGGAGGGGCCTAAGCGGAAGGTGCTAAATACCCATCTCCCTGCGAAACAACACTGTGGGGCAACCGTCTTTCAACTAATACCTGGTTTCACAAAGTCTGAAGTGTTTAGAAACACTTGAGTGGCCTCCGCAAGGTGCCATAGACACAACTCTGTGAGGAGACCACTGTTCGATTACCATCTGGTTTCACTAAGGTTCAAGTGTTTGGAAAACTGTGCTGGGGATACATGAAAGGGCCATATACTCGATTCTGTGAAGCAGCAGCGTAAGGAAAACCGTCGTTCAACTACCATCTTGTTTCGCGAGGTTCCAAGTGTTGGAAAATCAATGCAGGGCTTATGGTGAAAGTGCCACATCCTCAACTCTGTCAAAACGCACTTTGTGGAAATAGTCTGCCAATTAACGTGTCGTGTCGCGTAGAAGTCTGTGAAGGTCTATGTGGGGAACGATGTGGAGAGTCACACGTACAGGACACTGTAGAGAATCCGGTGGAGAAACCCTCTTTCAACGAACATCTTGGTGCACTAAGTTCGAAGTGTTTGAAGACCTATGCAGGGACTACGCAGAGAGTGCCATATATGCTCAACCCTGTAAAACAACAGCGTGGTGATCCCATCCTCCAAATATCACCTGGGTTCCCTTGTCAGACGTGTTTGAAATGCCATAGGGCGGCTACGCCGAGTGTATCTTACGTTGCACTGTGTCAGACAACACTTGGAGGAAGCCGTCCTCCAACTCACATCTTATTTCCCTAAGTTTGATGTGTTTGAAAACCATGCGGGGCCCACAACGAAAGTGCCATATACTCATACACTCAATTCCGAGAACAGACACTATGGGGACACAGTCTTTCTCCGAGCATCTGGATTCGCGAGGCTACAAGGGTTGGAAAAGACGGGGGGAGGGGGCTTAGGTGCATAGCACCATACGCTCAACTCTGTGAAACAACGTGGGAGAAACCGACTTTATCTAAAAACTGGACCACTAAGTTAGAAGTGTTTGAAACCCCCGAGGGGCCTAGGAAGACCGTGCCGTACACTCACCTCTGTGAAACAACACTGTGGGAAAACGATCTTCAACTACCAGCTGGTTTCTCTAAGTGAGCAGTGTGTGGAAATCCTATGCTCTCATAGGATTGCCTAATCGCAAGGTGCCCTATACTCACCAGTGTGGTGAAAGGATCGTTCAGCTGCTACCCGGTTTCACTGTTACAAGTAAGTGTTTGAAAACACATGCGGGGCCCATGTGGCTAGCGCCATACGCGCCACTCAATCAAACAACGCTGTGGTGAAACGACCTTTCAGTTAACTTCTCACTGCGCGTAGTTACAAGGGTTTGGAAACCTAAGTGGAGGCCCCACGGAGAGTGCCATACGGTCAAGTCTGGGAAACGACACTATGGGGAAACCATCGTTCCACTACCATCTGGCTTCCCTAAGGTAGAAGTCTTTGAAAACCCATGGGAAGCCTAACGGTTAAGTGCCATGGACGCGACTGTGAGAGACAATGGTGTGGCAAAACCGTCTTTCAACTAACATCTGGCTTCCCTGCTTCAAGCCTGTTTGAACACTATCCAGGGTCTATGAGGAAAGTGCCATATTTTCAACTCCGAGACACAACAGAGTCGGGGAAACCCTCTTCCAACGAACCTGTTGTTTCAGTAAGTTAGAAGTGTTTGAAAACCACGCGGAGATGACACCGAAAGCGCCACAAACTCAACTCTGTGACACACTGTGGAGAAACCATCTTTCAACTGACATCTCATTTCACAAAGTTCCAAGCGTTTGAAAACCCATGTAGGGCCTGCGCCGAAAGTGCCACCTAGTCAACTCCGTGAAACAACACTGTGGAGACTCCACCTTTCAACTAACCTCTCGTTTCACTTAGAAGTGTTTGAGAACCGTATGCGGGTCTACGTAGAAAGTGCCATGGGCTCAACTCGGTAAAACAGCACGGTGGGGAGACCACCCTTCAAATAGCGTCTGGGCTCCCCTGTTAGAAGTGTTGGAAAACTTATGCAGAGCCTACACCGCAAGAATCATCCACTCCACTCTGTCAAACAACACCTGGGGAAGCCGTCCTCCAACTCACATTTCAATTCACTGGGCGACATGTAAATGCAAACCACGCGGGGCCTAGTCCGAAAGTGCCATATACTCAACTCTGTGAAACACCACTGTGGGGGAAAGGGTCTTTCTTCTAGCCTCTGGTTTCACTAGGTTACAAGTGTCTGAGAAGACCCACGGGACCTAGGCGCGTAGCCCATGCACTCAACTCTGTGACACAACACTGTGGTGAAGCCATGTTGCAGCTAACTGCTCTTCACTTAGAGGTGGTTGAAAACCTATGCCAGTTCTACAAAGAAAGTGTCATATGCTCAACTCTGCGCAACACGACTGTGGTGAAACCGTCTTTCGAATAACCTCTGGGTTCATTTTGTAGGAGTGTTTCGAAACTTGCGGGGGGTGGGGGGAGGGCTTAGGCGGAAAGTGCCATCTGCCCCACTGTCAATTTTTAGGGAAACCATCTTCCAACTGATATCTTGTTTCGCCATGTTAGACGTACGTGAAAAACGTTGCTAGGAACAATGAGGAAAGTGCCATGTTCTCGACTCTGTGAAAACATACTGTGGAGAAACCATCTTTCAACTAACACCTTGTTTGCCTAGGTTAGAAGAGTTTGCAAACGTATGCAGACGTGGACGGTGAGTGCCATATAGTCGGCTATGGGGAAAAACACGGTGGGGAAAACACCTTTCAACTGACATGTCAGTTCACTAAGGCAGACGTGTTTGAAAACCTATGGAGGCTTACGTAGAAAGTGACGTACACTCAACTCTGTGACACAACCTTGTGGGGAAAGATCTTCCAACTACCATGTGGTTTCACTAAGTTGGAAGTGTTTGAGAAGCATCCGGAGACTACAACGAACCTGCCGTGTGCTCAACTCTCTGGGACGCTGTGGCGGAAACCGTCTTTCCAATCACATCTCGTTTCACAAAGTTAGAAGTGTTTCACGACCTATGCAGGGCCTATGCGGAATATGCCACACACTCAACTCTGTGAGACAACACTGTGGGTCTCGACGTTTCACCTAACCGCTCGTTTCGCTTAGTGAGAAGGGTTCGAAAACCTACGTGGGTACTGCGCAGAGAGGGCCCTGTGCGCAACTCTGTCAAACGACACTGTGGTGAAAGCCTCCTTCCAACAGCATCTGGGTTCCCTCGTTAGAAGCGTTTGGAAAGCTACGCGGAGCCTAGCCCGAAAGTATCTCACACTGCGCTCTGGCAAATACCACTTGGTGAAAGCCGTCGTTCCACTGACATCTCACTTCGCTAAGGCAGACGTAGCTCCAAACGTTGCGGGGCCTACAACGACAGTGCCATATACTGAACCCTGTGAGACGACACTGTGGGGGGACACAATCTGTCTCTTAGCATCTGGGTTCACTAAGCCACAGTTGTTTCAAAAGGCTCGCAGGCGCCTAGCGCACGGGACCGTACGCTCTCAACTCTAGGAAACAACACTGTGGGGAAACCGCCCTTCAACTACCGGGTGGTTTCTCTAAGGTAGAAGGGTTTGAAAACCTACGAGCAGCCTAACGGTTGAGTGCCGTCTACTCAACTGTGAGAAACGATGGGGTGCTGAAACCGAGCACTCCACTAACACCTGGTTTCACTAACTTAAGAGTGTTTGGAAACTGTTGGGGGTCTACGCGGCAAGGGCCCTACCCTCAACTCTGTGAGACACTGGGGGGAACAAAACCACTTTTCAAATAACAGTTCGTTTCCCAAAGTGACAAGGGCTTCAAGACCCCTGCAGGGCCTGCGACCAAAGTGCCGTAGAGTCAACTCTGTGAAACAACACCGTGGAGACGCCACCTTCCAACACACCTCTCGTTTCCCTTACTGAGAAGAGTTTCAGAAACGAGGGGCTTCCGACGCAGAAAGGGCCACGTGCTCAACTCTGTAAAACAACACTGTGGTGAAACCATCCTTCAAATAGCATCTGGGTTCCCTTGTTAGACGTGTCTGAAAAGCTCTGCGGAGCTCACACCAAAAGTATGAGACACCCCACTCTGTCAAACACCTGGGGTGTGTGTGGGGGGAGGGGGGAGGGCGGAGAAGCCGTCCTTCAACTAACAGCTTACTTCACTATGTTACCTGTGGCTGCAAACCGTTCGTGCGGGGCCTACGGCGCAAGTGCCACATACTCAACTCTGTGAAACAACACTGTGGGGAGACCGTTTCAACTAACACGTGGTTTCACTAAGTTAGAAGTGTTTGAGAACCCCGTCGGGGCCTAAGCACAAAGTGCTATATGTAGATAGATAGATAGATAGATAGATACACACACACACACACACACACACACACACACAGAGCACTGTCACACTGCACATTGCAGGAGCCATCTTCTGGCTAACAGCTTGCATCCACTAACGTAGAAGTGTTTGAAACCCTCTGTGGGGAGCCAGGGGGAAAGTGACATATACTCGACAGTGGGAGAGAATACTGTGGACTGACATCACGTTTCACTGGGCAGAGGTGTCTGAAAACCCATTCGGGGCCTATGACGAAGGGGCCATATACGCGACTCTGTCAAGAGGCACTTTGGGGAAACCACCTTTCAAATAACATCCCGTATCGCTAGGTTAGATTTGCCGGAAATCCTCTGCGGGCAAAGAAGGGGCAAGTGACATTTACTCGGCATTGTGAGAAAGTCCTGTGGAGAAGCCATCTTGCAACTAACATCTTGGCTCACTGAGGGAGAACTGTTTGGAAACCTATGCGGAGCCCACATGTAAGGTCAGTGCCGCAAACTCGGCTCTGTGAAGGAACATCTTGTATCGCTAAGTTAGACCAGCGTTTGAACAAACGCCTATCGTGGGGCCACCTCAGTGGAAGGTGCCATATACTCGACTCGGGCAAACTGCACTTTGCAGAAACGCTTTCCACTCACCTCTGGCTCCACTAACTTGGAAGTGTTTGCAATCCCATGTGGGGCCTAGACCCTCAGCGCTGTGAAACAACACTGTTGGGGAAACCGTCTTTCAACTACATTGGGTTTCCCCAGGTAAGAAGCGTGTAGAGCCTGTGGGGGCTTTGTGCGGCGCGTGCCACTCAACTCTGTCAAAGGTTTGCCCTTCGGGGAAACCGCCCTTCAACTGACATCTTGTATCACTAAGTCAGAAGCGTTTGAAAAGCTATGCGGGGCACGATGTGGAAAGTGACATGTACTCGATACTCTGAAAGAATCCTGCAGAGAAACCATGTCTCAGCTGACATCCTGTTTGACTAAGTTGCAAGAGTTTGAAAGCGTATGCAGACGTACGCGGCAAGTGCTCTGTCCTCGACTGTGTGAAACAAAACCGTGGGGGGCGGGGGGCGGGGGCGAGGAAACACCTTTCCGCTAACATCTCCTTTCCCTAAGTGAGGAGAGGCGGAACAGTGATGGGAGGCCTGTAATGAAAGTGCCATACACTCACCTTTGTGCAGCTGCACATTTGGGGAAACCATGTTTCCGGGAACATCCTGTATCACCAGGTTGGCACCGTTTGAAATCCTATGCGGAGAACGACGTGGAAAGTCACCCTCCACCCTGTGGAGAAACCATCTTTCAGCTAGCATCTCCTTTCACTCAGGTCCAAGTGTTTGCGAACCTACGGTGGCTTGCGTAGAAAGTGCCCTTACACTCCATCATGTGAAACACGGTGTGGCGAAACGGTCTTTCTCCTAATATCTTGCTGCACTAAAAGAGAGCTGTCTGACAACTGTGCGGGGCCTGCAAGGTAAGTGCCGTATAGTCACCCGTGTGAAGGCACACTCTGAGGACACCATCTTTTAGCTAACACCTAGTTTCACTCAGTTCCAAGGGCTTGAAAACCTGCGCGGGGACTACGCGTCAAGTTCCATGTCCTCAACTCTGTCAGACTTCACTCTGGGGAAACCAACAGTCAACTAACAGCTTGTATCAATCACTAGGTTTGTGACCATCTTTCCACTACCGTCTTATTTCACCACGTTAGAAGTGTTTGAAAAACTGCTGGGAACGAAGATTCGTCTTCAACGGAATTCTCGAGTTTCTCAGCATTCTCGATTCAGAGAAAACATACTGTGGAGAAACCATCTTTCACCTCACATCTGGTTTCTCTAAGTTAGAAGTGTTTGAAACACTTACGTGGGCCCATGCGGAAAGGGCCGTATACCCAATCCTGCGAAACAACACTGTAGCGAAACCAGCTTTCACCCAATATGTGGTTTCGCTCAGTGAGACCTGTTTGAAAACCTACGCGGGGCCTACAGGGTGAGTGCCATATACTCAACCCTGTGACACAACACTGTGGGGAAAATACCTTGTAACTAGCCTGTCGTTTCACTACGTGAGAAGAGTTTGACGACCTATGCAGGGAATGATGTGGAAAGTCACATATACCAGCCATCGCAAAAGACTCCTGTGGAGAAAGCATCTTTCAACTAACGGGTTTCACCAAGTTGGAAGTTTTGGGAACCTATGCAGGGCCTCCCAGCTCAGTGCCGTAGACTCATCTCTGGGAACCAACACGGTGGGAAAGCATCCTTTGAATGGACATCTAGTTTCACTAAGTTAGAAGGGTTTGAAAAATTATCCAGGGACTGTGCAGAAAGAAACTGCCACATATTCAACTCTGTCAAAACGGCACTTTGGGGAAACCGTCTTGCCACTAACATCTTGTTTCTCCCTGTTAGAAGCGTTTGAAAACCTGCTGGGGACGACGACGAACGTGCCATACACTCAAGTCTGTGAAATCACACTGTGGGGGAAAACCCATCGTGTTGCTAACATCTTGCTTCACTGAGTTAGAAGTCTTTGAAAACCTAGGCGGGGACTATGCGGAAAGTGCCATATACTCAACTCCGTCAAACTGCACTTTCAACTAACGTGCAACCCACACAAGACACGAATTACACGGAAACCCACACATATATCACACCTACCACAGTACCCAAACACACCACACACAAACCCAAAACATTTAAGGGAAACACACCACACACGGCCACCCGTGCGATACCCTCAAGACACTTATAACACACATACACGCACACCCTGCACATTCCACACACCTGGCACACCGCATTGGCCACCTTCCTACGACATACACACCTGCATGACACATACACCGTCTACACATGCATACATCACACACACCACGTGCTCACCACACACTCACCGTGTATATGCCACAGACATATCCAACACACATCACCCATGCCCCACACGCCCACAGTTATCACCCTCGCACAGTATTACCACACTCAACACATATACAGCACACAGGTTCCAAACAAACCACGGCTCGTATGCCACGCCTACACCCTCCACACACACACCCCACACCCCAAACCTGCGCCACTTATATGGAAGACAGATGCTCCCTCCTCTACGCATCGACTACAAGGACACCACACACACTGCACATAGAGACACAACTGTGACGCATATGCCACACAGCCACGTCACTCCTACACCGAACACACAACAGGGTACCAACATACCTCGCACGACACGTGAATACCACACAGACACCTCACCCGGTCCCCACATACACACCAAACCACTTACACATCACACAGACATCTTCCACACACTACTTACTACACCTACTACGCGTACCACACATATACACACCGTACACACGTATAGCACACAAACACACTCCATATGTACACCACCAACATGCCAAACTTATACCGCACACAACGCACTTGCACTACACAGACACCGCATCTACAATACACACACCATGAGGATCCATACGTCTGTGAAATACGGACACCACACACACCACACACACCACACTTACACTGCCCAAGCTCCACCCGTATGCCACACCACAAAACCACACGTGCACCCCATACACAACACACATGCCATAGAAAGACCATACACGCACATACGTTCTATGCGGCGCATACCTAGCTGATATACTACAATCACAACCCATATAGGACACTTGAAGACAACACAGAAGGACACATACAGCACCTACAAAGCACCGACACACCATAGACACACCACATTCACCACACAAATAACATACCCAGACACAAACAAGATACATAACATACGTGCCATCCATACTTTAGAGATGTAAGATGTTAGCTAAAAGATGGCTTCTGCAATGTGCAGTTTGACAGAGGGCCCGACGGGTTTCTCTAACGCTTCTAACGTAGTGAAACCAGGTGTTAGTTGAACCCGTTTCCCCACAGTGTTGTTTCACAGAGTTGAGTATATGGATGGCACTTTGGCTGTAGGCGCCGCATGGTTTGCAACCACGTGTAACATAGTGAAGTAAAATGTCAGTTGAAGGACGGCTTCCCCAAAGTCTTTGCCAGAGTGCAGTGTAAGATACTTTCGGGGTAGGCTCCGCATAGGTTTTCAAACACTTCTAACAGTGAACCATGGTGCTACTTGAAGGATGGTTCCACCAGTGTTGTTTTACAGAGTTGAGCATACGGCACTCGTTGCGTGGAACGCACGTAGGTTTTCAAACCCTTCTCGCTAAGTGAAACGACAGGCTGGTTGAAACGTGGAGACCCACAGTGTTGTTTCACAGAGTTGACTATAGGCACTTTCTGCGCAGGCCTTGCATGCGTGGGTTTTCAAACACTTGTAAGTTTGTGAAACGGGAAGATACTTCAAAGACGGGTTCCCTAGGGCGTCTCATAGAGTGAGTCCCTTTCAGGTGTAGCTCCTCATGGTTTTCAAACTGACACATGTTAGTCGGAAGATGGTGTCCCCACTGTGTTCTGTCACAGAGTTGAGCATACGGCCCTCTCCTCCCAGACCCTGAATAGTTTTCAAACACTTTTAAGTTAGTGTAACCAGATGTTCGTTGAAATATTGTTTTAGCACACCATCGTTGTTCACCGTTGAGCGTAGGTATGGCACTTAACCAGTTGGCTTCTCATAAGTTTTCAAACACTTCTACCTCAAAGCGTCGACCGCATAGAGGTTGAAAGGTGGTTGTTTCCCCACAGTGTTGTTTCACGGAGTTGAGCGTCTGGTACTCTCCACATAGGCCCCGCATGTGTTTTAAACACCTGTAACCGAGTGAAACCGGATGTTGGGAGATTGTCTCTCGACCGTGACGGTGCCCAGGGCACCTCCAGGTCCCGCCTAGTTTTCAAGCAATGTCAACGTAGCGAACGCCGATGTTTCACTCTTTTTTCCAGAGGTGAGTATAAGGCACTTTCCGTGTAGGCCCCGCACGTATTTACTAACGTTTCTCACATTGTGAAACGTAGCCGTTAGTTGAATGATGGTATCCCCACGGTACTTCCTAAAGTTAGGGACAAGGCACTGGTCGGGGCAGGCCTACAGTGTTTTTCAAACACTTGTGACTTAGTGAAACAAGATGCTAGTTGAAAGAGAGTTTCCCTCAAGTGCTGCCTGGTAGAGTTGAGTACATAGAACCTTCCACCTAGGCTCCGCATCGGTCTCCAAACGCTTCAGACTTCATGAATAGGACGATGGGAGAAAGATTCCCCTCGAGTGTTTCATGGGATTGCGTTACAAGGCACACTCGGTGTAGGTGCTGCATTTGCTTTGACCCGTTTTTAACTTGGTGGAACAAGATGTTAGTGGAAAGATGTTTCCCTCACACTTTTCTGTTTCACAGAGGTGAGTGCATGGCACTTTCCCCGTAGGGCCCACATAGGCTTTCCAATCGCACTTGGCGAAAGAGGTTAGTTGCGAGCTGGATACCCCACAGTGTTTTTTCACGGAGTTGAGTGTACGGGCCCTCTCCGCCCCGGCCCTGCGTGGGTTTTCAAACCCTTCTCGCTTTGTGAAATCAGATAAACGTTACTTGAAAGTCGGTTTCCCCATGGTGTTGTTTCACGGAGGTGACTCTATGGCCCTTACCCTGTAGACCCCGCATAGGTTTTCAAAGAGTTCTCACTTACTGAAACCTGGTGTTAGGTGAAAGACTCTTTCCCCGTAGTTGTTTCACAGAGCTGCGTGTAGGCATTTGCGCCTAAGCCCCGCAGAGGTTGGCAAACGCTTCCAACATACTGAAACAGGATTTTAGTTGGAAGGTGGTTCCCCCACAGTGTTTCATGCACTTCAGCCTATGGCGCTTTCCGTTTCGTCCCCACAGGGGTTTTCAAAGACGTGAAAAACCTGTGCAGCGAAAGCCGATGTTAGTGGCTAAAAGGCATCGCCACACTGGTGTTTCACAGCGCTGAGTACCTGGCAGTGTCTTTGTGGCCCCGCAAGCGTTTGCAAACACTTCCCACTTAGTTAAACCAGATGTGAGTTGAAAAGTGGTTTATCTACGACGATCCTTGACAAAGTGAGTAAAGTGCACTTTCCTTGTTACTTCTATGTCTAGGATTCCAACATGTCTAACATTGTGGAACAAGTTGGTAGTTGAAAGATGTTTCCGCACAGTGATTTTACACTGCGTTGAGTATGTGACACTTTTCATAAATAAGCCATTTAGCAACTAACATCTTGCTTCGCTGAGAAGCGTTTGAAAACCTATGAGGAAAACGAGATACACTCCACGCTGAAATCTTACCGTGGAGAAACCATCCTTCAGCTACCATCAGGTCTCACTAGGTTAGAGGTATTCGACAACCTCTGTGGGGCCTACGAATAAGTAAAGTGTCATGTACTCGAGTCTGGCAAATAACACTGGGCGGAAACCATCTTTCACCCCGCATCCTGTTTCAGTACATTAGACCCCTCTTGGTTTGAAGACCCATGGGGGGGGCCTACACCGAATGTGCCATGTACTCAACCCTGGGAAACGACCGTGTGGTGAAACCCTCTATCCACTAACGTCGGGTTTCACCAAGTTAGAAGTGTTTGAAGACCCATGCGGGGCCAACACCAAAACTGCCGTAGGCACGACTGTATGAAACATCTTTCAGCTGACATCTGGTATCCCTACGATTAAAAACATCTTTGAAACCTATGCGGAGCCCATGCGGAATGTGACCATGGGGTCACAATTCCAACGTCTGACAACAACATCACGCGCCTGGGGTCCAGAAGCGGTGCAGGCTGACTTGGCACGAAACCTGGAAGCTCACCATGTGCTTTCCCAGGCCCGGCTGCAGCTGCCCGAGAGGATTCCGGAGGCCTCTCCGACCATGGACCCAATTACGTGTGTGGACTTGGCAGCCAAGACGGATCCTGACCTCCCTTGTGCCCTCAACTCAGCCCTTCGGGGAGACCACTGCCCTCCTGTGGGTTCAGCACCTGGAGCCTCCTGGGACCTTGCCCTAACCCTAACCCTAAGCTGAAACGGGACCCTCCACCAAAACCTAAGCCTGCCTCGTACCCTTACCCTGCACTTGAGCCGCCTCGATGAAAGAGCCATCACATAAGCCCTCGAGGGAGATCTCAAGACCGCAGTCACGTGGGTCATGGAGTCGACCCTGGACTGAACCCTAACCCTAGCTAAGGCTCTTTCCCCATGGGGACCCAATTCCAACGTTTGAAAACACCACGCGCCTTGGGTCCAGAAGCTGTGCAGGCTGACTCGGCATGGAAGCTGTAAGATCACCATGTCGTTTCCCAGGCCCAGATGCGGCTGCTCGAGAGGATTCCGGAGGCCTCCCCGACCAGGGGCCCAATGATTTGTGTGGCCTTGGCAGGCAAAGACTGATCCTGACCGGCAACCTCCCTTGTGCCCTCAACTCAGCCCTTTGGAAAGACCACTGCCCTACTGTGGGTTCGGCCATGGAGCCTCCTTGGATCTAACCCTAAACCTAAACCTACCCCGAACCAGGAGCTTCCATCGAAAACTAAGCCTGCCTAGAACCCTAACCCTGCACTTGAGCCGCTTTCTGCCATGGGCCCTCCCTTCAGCCCTCGAGGGTGATCACGAGACCGGATACGCTTCAGCCCTGGCAATGTCCATGGACCGAACCCCAACCCTAGCTAAGGCTCTCTCCCCATGTGGTCCCAATTCCAACGTCTGACAACATCACGCGCCCGGGGTCCAGAAGCGGTGCAGGCTGACTCGGCATGGGACCTGGAAGCTCACCATGTCGTTTTGCAGGCCCGGCTGCAGCTGCCCAAGAGGATTCCGGAGGCCTCCTCAACCAGGGGCCCAATCACGTGTGTGGACTTGGCAGCCAAGATTGATCCTGACTGGCAGCCTCCCTTGTGCCTTCAACTCAGCGTTTCGGGAGACCACTGCCCTGGTGTGGTTTCTGCGCTTGGAGCCCCTGAGACCTAACACTAACCCTAACCCTACCCCGAACCATGAGCCTCCACCGAAACCTAAGCCTGCCTTGAAAACTAACCCTGTAATTGAGCCGCCTTCTGCCATGGGCCCTCCCTTCAGCCCTCAAGGTTGATCACGAGATTGGAGTAGGTTAGGCCTTGGCGACGTCCCTGGACCGAAACGTAACCCTAGCTAATGCTCTCTCCCGATGGGGACCCAATTGCAATGACTGACAACTCCACGTGCCTGGGGTCCAGAAGCAGTGCAGGCTGACTCGGCATGGCACCTGGAAGCTCACTATGTCATTTCCCAGGCCCGGCTGTAGCTGCCCGAGAGGACTCCAGAGGCCTCCCCGACCAGGTACCCAATCACGTGTGTGGCCTTGGCAGCCAAGACGGATCCTGACCGGCAGCCACCCTTGTGCCCTCAACTCAGCCCTTCGGGGAGACAACTGCCCTGCTGTGGGTTCGGCGCCTGGAGCCTCCTGGGACCTAACACTAACCCTAACCCTACTCCGAACCAGGAGCCTCCACCGAAACCTAAGCCTGCCTCGAACCCTAACCCTGCACTTGAGCCGCCAGCTGCAAGGGCCCTCACTTCATCCCTCGAGGGAGATCACGAGACTTTTTGTCGCGTTGGCCATGGAGACGTCCCTGGCCTGAACCCTAACGCTAGTTAAGGCTCTCTCCTCATGGGGACCCAATTCCTATGACTGACAACACCATGCGGCTTGGGTCCAGATGCGGTGCAGGCTGACTCGGCATGGAACCTGGAAGCTCACCGTGTCGTTTCTCAGGCCAGGCTGCAGCTACCCGAGAGGATTCCGGAGGCCACCTCGACCCCGGGCCCAATCACGTGTGTGTTTGGCAGCCAAGACGGATCCTGACCGGCAGACTCCCTTGTGCCCTCACTCAGCCCTTCGGGGAGACCACTGCCCTGCTGTGCGTTCGGCATCTGGAGCCTCCTGGGTCCTAACCCTAACCCTAACCCTACCCCTAATCGGGACCCTCCACCAAAACCTAACCCTGCCTCGAACCCTAACCCTGCACTTGAGCCGCCTTCTGCCATGGGCCCTACCTTCAGCCCTCGAGGGAGATCAGGAGATGGGAGTCGCTTCGGCCCTGGCGATGTCCCTGGACCGAAGCATAACCCTAGCTAATGCTCTTTCCCCATAGGGTCCCAATTCCAACGTCTGACAACATCACGGTCCTGGGGTCCAGAAGCGGTGCAGGCTGACTCGGCATGGAACCTAGAAGCTTAGCATGTCCTTTCCCAGGCCCGTCTGAACCTGCCCAAGAGGATTCCGGAGGCCTCCTCGACCAGGGACCCAATCACGTGTGTGGACTTGGCAGCCAAAGACGGAGCCTTACCAGCAGCCTCCGTTGTGCCCTGAACTTAGCCCTTCGGTGAGACCACTGCCCTGTTGTGGTTTCGGCGCCTGGAGCCTCAATTGACCTAACCCTAACCCTAACCCTACCCCGAACAGGGACCCTCCACCAACAAAACCTAAGCCTGCCAAGTACCCTAACCCTGCACTTGAGCCGCCTTGGCACAAGGGCCTTCACTTCAGTCCTTGAGAGAGATCACGAGACTGCAGTCGCTTCGGCCCTGGAGAGTTCCCTGGACTAAACCCTAAATCCAGCTACGGCTCTCTCCCCATGGGGACCCAATTCCAACGTCTGATAACATCACACGCCTGGGGTCCAGAAGCAGTGGAGGCTGACTCGGCAGGGAACCTGGAAGCTCACCATGTCGTGTCCCAGGCCCGGCTGCAGCTGCCCGAGAGGATTCCGCAGTCCTCCTCGATCAGGGGGACGATCGACGTGTGTGGCCTTGGCAGCCAAACACGGAACTTGACCGGCACTGACCCTTGTGCCCTCATCTAAGCCCTTCGGGGACCACTGCCCTGCTGTGGGTTCGACGCCTGGAGCCTCCAGTGACCTAACCCTAACCCCAACCTTACCACGAACCGGGATCCACCACCGAAACCTAAGCCTGCCTCAAACCCTAACCCTGCACTAGAGCCGCCTTGCTGCAAGGGCCCTCACTTCAGCCCCCGAGGGAGATCACGAGACTGCATTCGCATCGGCCCTGGTGACGTCCCTGGACCGAACCCTAACCCTAGCTAAGGCTCTCTCCACATGGGGTCCCAATTGCAACGTGTGACAACACCACGCGCCTGGGGTCCAGACGCTGTGCAGGTGGAAAAGGCATGGAACCTTGAAGCTCACCATTCGTTTCTCAGGCCCGGCTACAGCTGCCCGAGAGGATTGCGGAGGCCACCTGGACAAGGGGCCCAATCACGTGTATGGCCTTGGAAGCCAAGACTGATCCTGACCAGCAGCCTCCCTTGTGCCCTCAACTCAGCCCTTCGGGGAGACCACTGCCCTCCTGTGGGTTCAGCACCTGGAGCCTCCTGGGACCTAACCCTAACCCTAACCCTACCCTGAACTGGGACCCTCCACCGAAACCTAAACCTGCCTCGAACCCTAACCCTGCCCTTGAGCCACCATGCTGCAAGGGCCCTCACTTCAGCCCTCGAGGGAGATCACGAGACCGCAGTTATGTCGGCCATGGAGACGTCCCTGGACCAAACCGTAACCCTAGCTAAAGCTCTCTCCCCATGGGGACCCAATTCCAACGCCTGAGAACTCCACGCGCCTGGGGTCCAGAAGTGGTACAGGCTGACTCGGCATGGAACCTGGAAGCTCACCATGTCTTTTCCAGTCCCCTCTGCAGCTCCCCGAGAGGATCCCGGAGGACACCTCGTCCAGGGACCCAATGACGTGTGTGGTCTTGGCAGCCAAAGACGGACCCTGACAGACAGCCGCCCTTGTGCTCTCAACTCAGTCCTTCGGGGAGACCACTGCCCTGCTCTGGGTTCGGTGCCTGGAGCCTCCTGGGACCTAACCCTAACCCTAACACTACCCCTTAGCAGGACCCTTCACCGAAACCTAAGCCTGCCTCGAACCTTAACTCTTCACTTGAGCTGCCTTGCTGCAAGGGCCCTCACTTTAGCCCTCGAGGGAGATCACGACACCGGAGTCGCTTCAGTCCTGGCGACGTCCCTCGACCGAACCCTAACCCTACCTAAGGCTCTCTCCCCATGGAGTCCCAATTCCAACGTCTGACAACATCACGCGCCTGGGTTCCAGAAGCGGTGTAGGCTGACTCGGCATGGAACCTGGAAGCTCACCATGTTGTTTCCCAGGCCTGGCTTCAGCTGCCCGAGAGGATTCCGGAGGCCACCTCGACCAGGGGCCCAATTACATGTGTGGCCTTGGCAGCCAAAGATGGATCCTGACCGGCAGCCTCCCTTGTGCCCTCAACTCAGACCTTCGGGGAGACCACTGCCCTGCTGTGCGTTCAGCACCTGGAGCCGCCTGAGTCCTTACCCTAACCTTAACCCTAGCCCGAACCAGGACCCTCCACTGAAACCTAAGCCTGCCTCGAACCCTAACCCTGCACTTGAGTCGCCTTCTGCCATGGGCCCTCCCTTCAGCCCATGAGGGCGATCACGAGACCTGAGTCGCTTCGGTCCTGGCGACGTCCCTCGACCGAACCCTAACCCTAGCTAAGGCTCTCTCCCCATGGGGTCCCAATTCCAACGTCTGACAACATCACACGCCTGGGGTCCAGAAGCAGTGCAGGCTGACTCGGCATGGAACCTGGAAGCTCACCATGTTGTTTCCCAGGTGTGGCTGCAGCTGCCCGAGAGGATTACGGAGGCCTCCTAACCAGGGGCCCAATCACGTGTGTGGCCTCGGCAGCCAAGACGGATCCTGACCGGCAGTCTCCCTTGTGCCCTCACTTAGTCCTTCGGGGTGACCACTGCCCTGCTGTGGGTTCAGCGCCTGGAGCCTCCTGGGACCAACCCTGACCCTAACCCTACCCTAACCGTGACCCTCCACCGAAACCTAAGCCTGCCTCGAACCCTAACCCTGCACTTGAGCCGCCTTCTGCCATGGGCCCTCCCTTAAGCCCTCAAGGGTCATCACGAGACCAGAGTCACTTCGGCCCTGGCGACGACCCTGGACCGAACCCTAACCCTACCTAAGGCTCTCTCCCCATGGGGACCCAATTCCAACGTCTGACAAAACCACGCGCCTTGGGTCCAGAAGCGGTACAGGCTGACTCGGCATGGCACCTGGAAGCTCACCATGTCATTTCCCATGCGCAGCTTCAGCTGCCTGAGAGGATTCCGGAGGCCACCTCGACCAGGGGCCCAATGGCATATGTGGCCTTGGCAGCCAAAGACAGATCCTGACCCGCAGCCTTCCTTGTGCCCTCAACTCAACCCTTCGGGAAGACCACTGCCCTGCTGTGGGTTTGGCGCCTGGAGCCTCCTGGTACCTAACCCTAACCCTAACCCTACCCTGAACCAGGAGCCTCCACCAAAACCTAAGCGTGCCTCGAATCCTAACCGTGTACTTGAGCCGCATTCTGAATGGGCCCTCCCTTCAGCCCTCGAGGGAGATCATGAGACCGGAGTTGCTTCGGCCCTGAAGACGTCCCTGGACCAAACCCTAATCCTAGCTAAGGCTCTATCCCCATGGGGTCCCAATTCCAACGTCTGACAACATGATGCGCCTGAGGTCCAGTAGCGGTGCAGGTTGACAGAGCATGAAACCTGGAAGCTCACCATGTCCTTTCCCAGGCCTAGCTGCAGCTGCCCGAGAGGATTCCGAAGCCCTCCTTGACTAGGGGCCCAATCACGTGTGTGGCCTTGGCAGCCAAGACGGATCCTGACCGGCAGCCTCCCTTGTGCCCTCAACTCAGCCCTCCAGGGAGACCACTGCCCTGTAGTGGGTTCGGCGCTTGGAGCCTCCTGGGACCTAACCCTAACCCTAACCCTACCCCGAACCGGGACCCTCCACCGAAACCTAAGCCTGCCTTGAACCCTAGCCCTGTAATTGAGCCGACTTCTGGCATCGGCCTTCACTTCAACCCTCGAGGGAGATCACAACAACGCCTTCGCTTCTGCCCTGGCGACGTGTCTGGACCGAACTGTAACCCTAGCTAAGGCTCTCCCCCATGAGGACCCAATTCCAACATCTCACAACACCAGGCACCTTGGGTCCAGAAGCGGTGCAGGCTGACTCGGCATGGAACCTGGAAGCTCACCATGTTGTTTCCCAGGCCCGGCTGCAGCTGCCTGAGAGGATACCGGAGGCCTCCTCGACCAGGGTCTCAAACACGTGTGTGGCCTTGGCAGCCAAATATGGATCCTGACCGGCAGCCCCCCTTGTTCCCTCATGTCAGCCCTTTGGGGAGACCACTGCCCTGCTGTGGGTTCGGCGCCTGGAACCTCATGGAACCTAACCCTAACCTAACCCTACACCGAACCGGGATGCTTCACCGCAAGTTAAGACTGCCTCGAACTCTAACCCTGCACTTGACCCGCCTTGTCGCATGGGTCCTCACTTCAGCCCTCGAGGAGCATCACTAGAGCGGAATGGCTTCGCCCCTGGTGACTTGGAGCACCAAACCCTCACACTAGCTAAAGCTCTCTCCCCATGGGGACCCATTTCCAACGTCTGACAACACCACGCGCCTCGGGTGCAGAAGTGGAGCAGTCTCACTCTGCATGGAAGCTGGAAGCTCATCATGTCATTTCCCAGGCCCGGCTGCAGCTGCCTGAGAGGATTCCGGAAGCCTGCTCGAAAAGACCCATCGACGTGTGTGGCCTTGGGAGCCAAAGACTATTCCTGACCAGCACTCTACCTACTGCGATCAACTCTGCCTTTTGGGGAGAAGACTGCTCTGCCCTGGGTTCGGCGCCTGGAGCCTCATGGTCCCTAACTCTCACCCTAACCCTACCCCGAACCGGGACCCTCCAGTGAAACTGAAGCCTGCCTCGAACCCTAACCCTGTAATTGAGCCGCCTGGTGGTATTGGCCCTCACTTTAGCCCTTAGGGAGATCACGTGACCGGAGTGGATTCAGCCCTGGCGATGTCCCTGGACTGAAACCTATCCCTAGCTAAGCCTCTTTCCCCATGGGGACCCAATTCCAACATCTGACAACATCACGCGCATGGGGTCCAGAAGTGGTGCAGGCTGACTCGGCATGGAACATGGATCTCAACATGTCATTCCCAAGGCCCGGTTGCAGCTTGCTGAGAAAATTCGGGAGGCGTACTCGACCAGGGCCCATTGACGTGTGTGGCCTTGGCAGCCAAAGACGGATCCTACCGGCACCCTCCCTTGTGCCCTCAACTCAGCCCTTCGGGCAGACCACTGCCCTTGTGTGGGTTCGGTGCCTGGAGCCTCCTGGGACCTAACCCTAACCCTAACCCTACCCTGGATCGGGACCCTCCACTGCAACCTAAGCCTGCATCGAACCTAACCCTGCACTTGAGCCACGTTGTGGTATGGGCCCTCACTTCACATCTCGAGGTAGATCAGGAGACTGGAGTGGCTTCAGCCCTGGCGACGTCCCTGGACCGATCCCTAAACCTAGCTACAGCTGTCTCCCCATGGGACACAATTCCAGCATCTGACAACACTGCACGCCTGGGTCCAGAAGCAGTGCAGGCTCACTCGGCATGGAACCTGGAAGTTCACCATGTCGTTTCCCATACCCGGTTGCAGGTGCCCGTGATTATTCCAGAGGCCTCCGCAAACAGGGTTCCATCGGCTTATTTGGCCTTGGCAGCCAAATACGGAACCTTACCGGCACCCTCCCTTGTGCCCTCAATTTAGCCCTTCAGGCAGACCACTGCCCTGCTGTGGGTTCGGCGCCTGGAGACTCATGGTACCTAACCCTAACCCTACCCCTAAACCTAACCCTAACCCTAACCTTAAACCTACCCCGAACCGGAAACCTCCACCGCAACCTAAGCCTGCCTCGAACACTAACCCTGCCCTTCAGCCCCCTTGTCGAATGGGCCCTCACTACAGCCTTCCAGGGAGATCACGAGACCGGAGTGGCTTCGACCCTGGTGACGTCCATGGACCGAACCCTAACCCTAGCTAAGCCTCTCTCCCATGGGTTTCCAATACAACATCTGACAACACCACATGCCTGGGGTCATGACGCAGTGCAGGCTCCCTTGGCATGGAAACTGGAAGCTCACCATGTCGTTTCCCAGGCCCGGCTGCATCTGCCCGAGAGGATTCTGGAGGTCTCCTCGACGAGGGGCCCATCAACGTGCATGGCCTTGGCAGCCACAGACTGATCCTGAGTGGCACCCTCGCTTGTGCCCTCAACTCGGCCCTTCGGGGAGACCACTACCTGCTGTGGTTCGTGCCTTGAGCCTCCTGGGACATAAACCTAACCCTACCCTTACCCCTAACTGTGACCCTCCACCGCAATCTAAGCCTGCTTTGAAACCCAACCTGGCACTTGAGCTGCGTGGTGGCATGGGCCTTCACTTCAGCCCTCAAGGTAGATCAGGAGCCCGGAGTGGCTTCGGCCCTGGCGACGTTCCTGGACCGATCTCTAACCCTAGCTACGGCTCTCTCCCCATGGGACCCAATTCTAACATCTGACAACACCACACCCCTGGGGTCCAGAAGCGGTGCAGGCTCCCTCGGCATGGAACCTGGAAGCTCAACATGCCGTTTCCCAGGCCAGGGTGCAGCTGCGGGAGAGGATTCCGGAGGCGTCCTCAAAAAGGTGCCCAAGGGCGTGTGAGCCTTGACAGCCAAAGACTGATCCTGACCGGCACCATCCCTTGTGCGCTCAACTCAGACCTTCGGGGACACCACTGCCCTGCTGTGGGTTCGGCGCTTGGAGCCTCCTGGGACATAACCCTAACCCTAACCTTACCCCGAAATGGGACCCTCCACCGCAAGCTAAGCCTGTTTCAAAACCCAACCCTGCACTTGAGACGCATTGTGTCATGGGCCTTAACTTCAGCCCTTGAGAGAGATCAGGAGACCGGAGAGGCTTCGGCCCCGGCGACGTCCCTAAACTGATCCCTAACTCTAGCTATGGCCCTCCCCATGGGACCCAATCCCAACATCTGACAACACCACACCCCTGAGATCCAGAAGCAGTGCAGGCTCCCTCGGCATGGAACCTGGAAGCTCACCATGTCGTTTTACAAGCCCGGCGGCAGCTGCCGTACAGGATTCTGGAGTCCTCCTCGACCAGGGGCCCAATCAAGTGTGTGGACTTGGCAGCCAAGACTGATCCTGACGGGGAACGTCCCTTGTGCCCTCAACTCAGCCCTTCGGGCAGACCACTGCCCTGCTTGGGTTCGGTGCCTGGAGCATCCTGGGACGTAACCCTGATCCTAACCCTACCCCGAACCGGGACCCTCCACTGCAAGCTAAGCCTGCCTCAAACCCTAACCCTGCACTTGAGCCGCATTGTGGCATGGGACCTCACTTTAGCCCTCGAGGGAGATCACGAGACCTGAATGGATTCGGCCCTGGTGACGTCCCTGGACCGAACCCTAACCCTAGCTAAGGTTCTCTCCCCATGGGGACCCAATTCCAACTTGTGACAACACCACGCGCCTGGGGTCCAGAAGCGGTGCAGTCTCACTCAGCATGGAACCTGGAACCTCACCATGTCGTTTCACAGGACCGGCTGCAGCTGTCCGTGATTATTCAGGAGGCCTTCGCGACCAGGGTCCCATCGACGTGGGTGGACTTGGCAGCCAAACACTGATCCTGACCGGCACCCTCCCTTGTGCCCTCCATTCAGCCCTTCGGGGAGACCACAGACCTGCCTTGGGTCGGCGCCTGGAGCCTCCTGGGACCTAACCCTAACCCTAAACATACCCCGAACGGGATACTCCACTGAACCTAAACTGCCTCAAAACCTAACCCCGCACTTGACCTGCCTTGTGGCATGGGACCTCACTTCAGCCCTCGAGGGAGATCACGAGACTGGAGTGGCTCCCGCCCTGGCGACTTCCCTGGACCAAACACTTACCCTAACTAAGGTTCTCTCCCCATGGGGACCGAATTCCAACGTCTGACAAAACCACGTGCCTGGGGTCCACAAACGGTGCAGGGTCACTCGTCATGGAACCTGGAAGCTCACCATGTTTTGAAGGGCCGGCGGCAGCTGCCCAAGAGGATTCCATAGGACTCCTCGACCAGGGGCCCATCGACGTGTTTGCCCTTGACAGCCAAAGACTGATCCTGACCTGCACCCTCCCTTGTGCCCTCAACTCAGCCCTTCGGGCAGACCACTGCCCTGCTGTGGGATCGGCGCCTGGAGCCTCCTGGGACCTAACCCTAACCCTAAACCTACACTGAACCGGGACCCTCCACTGAGACGTAAGACTGCCTCGAACCCTAACCCTACACTTGAGCCTCTTTGTGGCATGGGCTCTCACTTCAGCCCTTGAGGAAATCATGAGACCGGAGTGGCTTCGGCCCTGGCGAACTCCATGGGCTGATCCCTGAACCAATTAAGGCTCTCTCCCCATGGCGACCCAATTCCAGTGTACGACAACACCACTCGCCTGGGTCCAGAAGTGATGCAGGCTAACTTGGCATGGAAACTGGAAGCACACAATGTCATTTCCCAGGCCTGTCTGCAGCTGACCGAGAAAATTCTGGAGGCCTCCTCGACCAGGGGCCCATCGACGTGTGTGGCCTTGGCAGCCAAAGACTGATCCTGACTGGCACCATCCTTTGTGCCCTCAACTCAGCCCTTCGGGCAGACCACTGCCCTGCTTGGGTTTGGTGCCTGGAGCATCCTGGGATGTAACCCTGACCCTAACCCTACCCCGAACCGGGACCCTCCACTGCAAGCTAAGCCTGCCTCAAACCCTAACGCTGCACTTGAGCCGCGTTGTGGCATGGGACCTCACTTTAGCCCTCGAGGGAAATCACGAGACCTGAATGGATTCGGCCCTGGTGACGTCCCTGGACGAAACCCTAACCCTAGCTTAGGATCTCTTTCCATGGGGACTCTATTCCAGCGTGTGACAACACTAGGCGCCTGGGGTCCAAAAGCGTTGCAACTCACACAGTATGGAAACTGGTAGCTCACCATGTCGTTTCCCAGGCCCGGCTGCAGCTGCCCGAGAGGAATCCGGAGGACTCCACGACCAGGGGTCCATTGACGTGTGTGGCCTTGGCAGCCAAAGACTGATCCTGACCGGCACCCTCCCTTGTACCCTCAACTCTGCCCTTCGGGGAGACCACTTCCCTGCTGTGGGTTCGGCTTCTGGAGCCCCCTAGACCTATCCGTCACCCTAACCCTACCCCAAAACGGGAACCTCCACTGAAACCTAAGCCTGCCTCGAAACCTAACCCTGCACTTGAGCCGTCTTGCTGCAAGGGCCCTCACGTCAGCCCTCGAGGGAGATCACGACCCATAGTGGTTTCGGCCCTGTCGACGTCCCTGGATCGAGCCCTAACCTAGCTAAGCCTCTATCCCCAGGGGGACCCAATTCCAACATGTGACAACACCACGTACCTGGGGTCCATAAATGGTGCAGGCTCACTCGGCATGGAACCTGGAAGCTCACCATGTCGTTTTCTAGGCCCGGCGGGAGCTGCCGTACAGGATTCCGGAGTCCTCCTCGACCAGTGGCCCATCGACGTGTGTGATCTTGGCAGCCAAAGACTGATCCTGACCTGAACCCTCCCTCGTACCCTTAACTAAGCCCTTCGGGGAGACCACTGCCCTACTGTGAGTTCAGCGCCTGGAGTCCCCTTGGACCTAACCCTAACCCTAACCCTACCCCGAACTGGGACCCTCCAACAAAACCTGAGCCTGCCTCAAAGTCTAACCCTGCACCTGAGGCCACTTATGGCATGGGCCCTCACTTCTGCCTTCAAGGGAGATCACGAGACCGGAGTGGCTTCGGCCATGGCGATGTCCCTGGACCGAACCCTAACCCTAGTTAAGGCTCTCTCCCCATGGAGACCCAATTCCAACCTGTGACAACAACACGCGCCTGGGGTCCAGAAGCGGTGCAGGCTCACTCGGCATGGAACCTGGAAGCTCACCATGTCGTTTCCCAGGGCGGGCTGCAGCTGACCTAGAAGATTCCGGAGGTGTCCTCGACCAGGGGCCCATCGACGTGTGTGGCCTTGGCAGCCAAAGACGGATCCTGACCGGCACCGTCCCTTGTGCCCTCAACTGAGCCCTTCAGGGAGACCACTGCCCTGCTGTGGGTTCAGCGTCTGGAGCCTCTGGGGAGTTAACCCTAACCCTAACCTTACCCCGAACTGGGACCCTCCACTGCAAGTTAAGCCTGCCTCGAACCCCAACCCTGCACTCTAACCCTGCACCTGAGCCGACTTATGGCATGGGCCCTCACTTCTGCCTTCAAGGGTGATCATGAGACCAGAGTGGCTTTGGCCCTGGTGACGTCCCTGGACCGAAACCTAACCCTAGCTAAGGCTCTCTCCCCATGGAGACCCAATTACAACGTCTGACAACACCACACCCCTGGGGTCCAGAAGCGGCTCAGACTCACTCGGCATGGAACCTGGAAGCTCACCATGTCATTTCCCAGGCCCGGCGACAGCTGCCCGAAGGATTCCGGAGGCCTCCTAGACCAGGGGCGCATTGACGTGTGTGCCTTGGCAGCCAAACACTGATCCTGACCGGCACCCTCCCTAGTGCCCTCAACTAAGCCCTTCGGGGAGACCACTGCCCTACTGTGAGTTCGGTGCCTGGAGTCCCTTTGGACCTAACCCTAACCCTACCCCAAACTGGGACCCTCCAGCAAAACCTGAGCCTGCCTCGAACTCTAACCCTGCACCTGAGCCGACTTATGGCATGGGCCTTCACTTCTGCCTTCAAGGGAGATCACAAGACCAGAGTGGATTCGGCTATGGCGACGTCCCTGGACCGAACCCTAACCCTAGCTAAGGCTCTCTCCCCATGGAGACCCATTCCAACCTGTGACAACAATATGCGCCTGGGGTCCAGAAGCGGTGCAGGCTCACTCGGCATGGAACCTGGAAGCTCACCATGTCGTTTCCCAGGCCCGGCTGGAGCTTACCGAGAAGATTCCGGAGGCCTCCTCGACCAGGGGCCCATCGACGTGTGTGGCCTTGGCAGCCAAAGACTGATCCTGACCGGCAACGTCCCTTGTGCCCTCAACTCTGCCCTTCGGGAAGACCACTGCCTTGCTGTGGGTTCGGCCTCTGGAGCCTCCTGGTACCTAAACCTCACCCTAACACTACCCCGAACCGGGACCCTCCACTGAAACCTAAGCCTGCCTCGAACCCAGCACTGCACTTGACCTGCCTCATGTCATGGGCCATCACATCAGCCCTCAAGGGAGATCATGAGACCAGAGTGTATTTGGCCCTGGCGAAGTCCCTGGACTGAACCCTAACCCTAGCTGAGGCTCTCTTTACATGGGGACTCAAATCGAAAATGTGACAACACCACGCGCCTAGGGTCCAGAATGGTTGCAGGCTCCCTTGGCATGGACCTGGAAACTCACCATGTCGATTCCCAGGCCCGGCTGCAGCTGCCAGAGAGGATACCGGAGGCCTTCTTGACCAGGGCCCCATCGACGTGTGTGGCCTTGGCAGCCAAATACAGATCCTGACTGGCACACTCCCTTGTGCCCTCAACTCAGCCCTTCGGGGAGACCACTGCCCTGCTTAGGGTTCAGCGCCTGGAGCCTCCTGGGACGTAACCCTAACACTAACCCTACCACAAACCGAGACCCTCCACTGCAACCTAAGCCTGCCTCAAACCCTAACCCTGCACTTTACCCACCTTGTGGCATGGGTCCTCACTTCAGCCCTCGAGGGAGACCACAAGACCAGAGTGACTTCGGCCCTGGCGACTTCCCTGGCCCGAACCCTACCCCTAGATAACCTCTCTTCCCATGTAGAGCCAATTGCAACGTGTGACAATACCACGTACTGGGGTCCAGAAGGGCACATGCTCACTCGACATGGAACCTAGATGCTCACCATGTCATTTCCCAGGCCCGGCTGCAGCTGCCCGAAGGATTCAGGAGGACTCCTCGACCAGATACCCATCGACGTGTGTGGCCTTGGCAGCCAAAGACTGATCCTGACTGGCACCCTCCCTTGTGCCCTCAACTCATCCCTTCGGGGAGACCACTGCCTTGTTGTGGTTTCGTCGCCTGGAGCCTCCTGGGACCTAACCCTAACCCTAACCCTAACCCTAACCCTACTCTGAATCGGGACCCTCCACCGAAACCTAAGCCTGCCTCGAACCCTAACCCTGCATTTGAGCCGCCTTGTGGCATGGGTTCTCACTTCAGCCCTCGAGGGAGATCACAAGACCGGAGTGGCTTTGGCCCTGGCGACGTCCCTGGACCGAACCCTAACCCTAGCTAAGGCTCTCTCCCTATGGAGACCCAAATCCAACGTGTGAAAACACCACGAGCTGGGGGCCAGAAGTGACACAGTCTCACTCGGCACTGACCCTGGATGCTCACCATGTCGTTTCCCAGGCCCGGCTGCAGCTTCCCGAGAGGATTCCGGAGGCCTCCTCGACCAGGGGCCCATTGACGTGTGTGGACTTGGCAGCCAAAGACTGATCCTGACCGGCACCCTCCCTTGTGCCCTCAACTCAACCCTTCGGGGAGACCACTGCCCTGCTGTGGGTTCGGCGCCTGGAGCCTCCTGGGACCTAACACTAACCCTAACCCTACCCTCCACCGGGACCCTCCACCGAAACCTAAGGCTTCCTCGAACCCTAACCTTGCACTTGAGCTGCCTTGTGGTATGGGCCCTCACTTCAGCCCTCTAGGGAGATCACGAGACCGGAGTGGCTTCGGCTCTGGCGACGTCCCTGGACCGAACCCTAACCCTAGCTAAGCCCCTCTCCCCATGGGGACTGAATTCCTACGTCTTACAACACCACTCGCCTGGGGTTCAGAAGCGGTGCAGGCTCACTAGGCATGGAACCTGGAAGCTCACCATGTCGTTTCCCAGGCCAGGCTGCAGCTGCCCGAGAAGATTCTGGATGCCTCCTAGACCAGGGGCCCATCGATGTGTGTGGCCTTGGCAGCCAAAGACTGATCCTGACCTGCTCCTTGTGCCCTCAACTCAGCCCACAGTGTGTCGGAAATGTTATTTGGACTAACCTCTTGCTTCACCGAGTTAGAACTGTTGGAATAGAGAGGCGTAGCTTTATAACAAAAGTGCTGTGTAGTCAAGTTTCTAAAACAACACTTTAGAGAACACATCCTTCAACTCACGTGTTGTTTCACGACATTGGAAACGGGTGGAAAGCTATGTAGGGAACTTTAAAGATTTCTGGTATATGACATACTGAACTCGGGGAAACAGAACCATTCTTTCAATTACCATCTTGTATCACTTGGTTAGAGGTCTTTGAACACCTATTCAGGGATGTAAGGAAAGTGCCATATACTTCAATCTGAAACTCCACTGTGAAGAAACCGTCATTTAACCAATATCTTATTTCGCTTTGTGAGAAGTGTTTGATACTCATGTGGGTAACCCGAGTTGTAAGATGATTTCCCCACTGTGTTGTTTCACAGAGATGAGTATATGCCACTATCCTTATAGTTCTCCATCTGTGTCGGTAGGGTTTCAAGCACTTCTAAGTTAGTAAAACGAGAAGTCAGTTGAAAGATCGTTTCTCCTCAGTGTGGTTTCACAGAGTTGAGCAAATGTCAACTCTGTGACATTTAGGCACTCTGTGATGCTTCTAGGCCTAGGTTTTCCAACACTTCCTAGTTAATGAAATGATGCTTTGAGACCATGCTGTTTCAGAGAGTTCAGTCCTTGGCTCTTTCCTTCCAGTTCGCCAGTAGGTTTTCAAACAATTGCAACTTAGGGAGAATGTAGGTTCGTTGAAAGATGCATTCTCCACAACGTTGCTTCACAGAGTTGAGGCTATGGACACTTCCTTAGGGTTCCCCGTCAGGTTTTCAAACACTTCCTACTTACTGAACCAGATGTTACATGAATGCTGGTTTCCCCACGTTGTCGTTTCACAGAGTTGAACACACGGGACTTTCGTGACAGTTATCTGCACAAGTTTTCAAAACTTAGTGAATGAAACAAATTGTGCGTCGAAGGACAGTTTCTCCACACAGGGCGGTTTCAGAGTGAAGTGTAAGGCACTTTCCTTTCTAGTCACCTGCATGGATCTCCAAACACTTCTACCTTAGTGATAAAAGACGTTAGTTGAAAGACAGTTTCTCCAGAGTGTTTTCTCACTAAATTCAGTATAGGACACATTCCTCGTAGTTCTCTGCACAGATGTCCACACAGATTTCTTGTTTATTTGAGTGAAACAAGAAGTTAGTTGAAGGATGCCTTCTCCACGGTCTCGTTTCACACGAGTTGAGTTGATGACACGTTTCTTATACTTCTAGGCCTAGGTTTTCTTCTGAGGGACGCAAGAAGTTAGTGAACGATGGTTTCACCAGTGTGTTTTCACGGAGTTGAGTGTACAGAACTTCCATTACAGTTACCTGAAGCAGTTTTCAAACACTTCTGTTAGTGAAACAAGCTATTGTTTTCAAAAACGGTTTCTCCACAACGTTGTTTCAGAGAGTTGTGTATAAAGCACCTTCATTCCACTTCTAGGTCTAGGTTTTGAAACACTTCTCACTGAGTGAAACCAGCACTGAGTGGAAAGGTGGCTTCTCCACAGTGTTGTTTCAGTGTTGAGTCAACATCCCTTAAGGTTGCACTTCTAGGTATAGGTTTCCAAACCCTTCTAAGTGAAACTAGATGTCAGTTGAAAGATGTTTTCATGACAGTGTTGTTTCATAGAGTTCAGCGTGCCTAGGGCAACGTCCCTCTGGTTCCCTGCTAGGTTGTCAAACACTTCTGACTTAGTGAAAATATATGTTCGTTGGAACATACATTCTCCAGCATGTATTTTCCCAGAGTTGCGTATATGCTAATTTCCTTATACTTCCTTGCATAGGTTTTCAAACATTTCCTTCT
Organism: Puma concolor; assembly: GCF_028749965.1. Taxonomy (NCBI): domain Eukaryota; kingdom Metazoa; phylum Chordata; class Mammalia; order Carnivora; family Felidae; genus Puma; species Puma concolor. The sequence continues at coordinate 38,715,315 of NC_141681.1, read as the reverse complement.
TACTGAAACAAGGTGTTACTGGGATGCTGGTTTCTCCACATTGTTGTTTCACAGGGTCGAGTAAATGGGACTTTCCTTACAGTCCTTTCCTAATGTAGTGACACAAGATGTTAGGGGAAGGATGCTTTCTTCACAGTCTTGCACTAGAGTTGAGTTGGTGACCCTTTCCTTACACTCTTAGGCTTACGTTTTTCCAAAGCTGCTGACTTAGTGAAGCAAGAAGTTACTGAAAGATGGTTTTGCCACAGTGTTGTTTGTTTGTTTGTTTGTTTTCTTTCACAGCGTTGAGTGTACGGAAGTTCTGTTACAGTTACCTGCATGAGTTTTGAAATACTTCTAAGTTAGTGAAACTAGCCATTAGTTTTTGTTTTTAACATAATTTATTGTGAAATTGGTTTCCATACAACACCCAGTGCTCATCCCAAAAAGTGCCCTCCTCCCTGCCCATCTGCTATTTTTAAAATGGTTTCTCTACCATATTGTTTCAAAGAGTTGGGGATAGGGTACATTCGTTATAGGTCTAGGTTTTCAAACATTTCTAACTTAGTGAAAAAAATTACTTGAATGATGGTTGCTTCACAGTGTTACTTCAGAGTGAAATATATGGCACTTTATATCTATATCTATATCTATATATAGAGAGAGATAGATATATAGATATATAGATAGATATATAGATCCTTGAATAGATTTTCAAAGATTGGTAACTTAGAGATATCAGATATTACTTGAAAGACAGTGTCTCCATTGTGTGTTTTTACAACGTTCAATACATGATACCTTCCACGTAGTTCTCTGCATTGTTTGCTACACACTTTTCTGATTTAGTGAAACAAGATCTTAGCTGCAGGATGGTTTCTCCACTACCTGTGTTCACAGAGTTGATCATAGGACCCTTTCGTTCTATTTCTAGGCCTAAGTTTTCAAAATCTGTTACAAAAAGGAAAACAAAACAGTGCTTTTCAGAGTCGAATGTATTGAACTTTCATTACAGTTACTTGCATAGGTTTTCCAACAATTATACATTTGTGACACCAAAGTTCAGTTGAAAAATGTTTCCTCCATATTTTTCTTAATGAGTAGAGTACATAGCACTTTCCTCATGGTTCCCGTATAGGTCTTCAATCATTTCTATCATAGTGAAACAAGATTTTATGTGAACGATACTTCCTCCACTGTGTTCATTCCCAGAGTTCAGTTTCTGTCACTTTCCTTATAGTGTGCACACATATTTTCAAACGCTTTTAACTTATTGAAAAGAGATGATAGTAGAAAGATGGTTTCCTCACATTGTTTCACAAAGGTGAGTATAGGGCAATTCCCTCTAGTCCCCACATGGGTTTTCAAACACTTCTTAGTGAAACCGGAGGTGAGTTGAAATATGGTTTACCCTGTGTTTATATCACTGAGTTGAGCGTATGGCACTTTCCGCAAAGGGCCCGCATAGTTTTCAAACATTGTATCTTAGTGAAACCAGATGTTAGTTGAAAGACGGTTCCCATACTGTGTTGTTTCACAGAGTTGAGTATATGGCACTTTCCATGGAGGCCCTACGTTTTCAAGCACTTCTAACTTAGTGAAACCCGATGTCAGCTGAAAGAAGGTTTCCTCAAAGTGTTGAGAATATGGCACTATCTGCACAGGTCCTGCAAGGGTTTTCAAACACGTCTAACTCAGTGGAAGCAGATAGAAGTTGAAAGGTGGTTTTGCCACAGTGTCGTTTTACAGAATTGAGTATGGAGCACTTCTCTGACAGTTCCTCGCATCAGTTCTCAGACACTTCTAAATTAGTGAAAGCGGATGTTAGGTGCAAGATGGTTTCTCCACAGTGCTTTTTCTCAGAGACGAATTTATGCCACTTTCCTCACAGTTCACTGCTCGGGTTTGCAAATATTTCTAACTTGATGAAACAAGATGTTAGGTGGAAGACGGTTTCCCCACAGTGTTTCTTAGAGTTTGAGTGTATAGTGCACCTTCGCCTTAGGTCCCATATGCTTTTCAAACACTTCTAAATTAGTGAAACCAGGTGTAAGTTGAAATATCGTTTTCCCACCGTGTTGCATCACTGAGTTGAGTGTATGGCACTCTCCGCATAGACCCTGCATAGTTTTCAGACACTTCCATCTGGGTGAGAGCAGAGGTTAGTGGAAAGCTGGTTTCCATACTGTGTGGTTTCCCAGAGTTGAGTCTATGGCCTTTCCATGTAGGCCCCTCATATGTTTTCAAACGCTTCTAACTTAGTGAAACCAGGTGTCAGTCGAAAGACGGTTTCCCCAAAGTGTTGTTTCCCAGAGTGGAACATATGGTACTGTCTATCCCCATAGACCCCGCATGGGTTTTTCAAACACTTCTATCTTAGCGAAACCAGATATGAGTTGAGACATGGCTTCCCACAGTGTTGTTTCCCAGGGTTGAGTACATGGCACTTTCCATGGAGGACCCGCATGGGTTCACAAACACTTCTAACTTAGTGAAACGAGATGTGAGCTGAAAGATGGTTTCACCACAGTGTTGTTCCACAAAACTGAGTGTGTGTCACTTTGTGCAGAAGCGCCACATAGAATTTCAAACACTTGTAACTATGTGAGAGAAGATGTTAGTGGAAAGGTGGTTTTACCGCAGTGCTGTTTCACAGAGTTCAGTTTATGCCACTTTCCACTAGGCCCTGCATAATGGGTTTTCACAAACTTCTACCTTAGTGAACCAAGATGTTGGTTGAAAGATGGTTTCTTCCCTGTGTCGTTTCATAGAGTTGAGTGTATGGCACTTTCCGCATAAGCCCCACATGAGTTTTCAAACACGCCTAACTTAGTGAAATCATATGTTAGTTGGAAGTCGGTTGTTTCAGAGAGTCGTGGTGTTTCAGAGAGTTGCGTATATGGCACCTCGTGTACATACATACCTCTAGGTCTAGTGGTTCGGATACTTCTAAAGTAGTGAAACAAGAAAGTCATGGAAAAATGGTTTCTTCTCATGGTCCGTTGTCAGAGTTATAGCATACAGCACTTTCTTTATTTATATGTCCACAAGAGTCTTCAAGCACTTCTCACCTTGAGAAACGGGACACTGTTGAAATGATGGTTTCTCCATACTATGATTTCACAGAGTTGAGTGTATGGCCATTTTGTTTCATTCCTCTGGGCTTAGGTTTTCAAACGCTTCCAGTGAAACACGGGGTGAGTTGACAGATGGGTTCTTAACCGCGTTGTTTTAGAGAGTTGATGACTTGTAACTGTCCTGACACTTCTACATCGACGTTTTCCAATACTTCCAACAGATGGAAACAGGAAGGTATATGAACGATGGTGTCTTCACGAGGTTGTTTTACAGCGTTGAGGATGTAGCACTTTCCTTTTAGTTCCTCGCATATGTTTTCAGTTACTACTAACCCAGTGAAACAAGATGGTAGTTGAAAGACATCCTCGCCACAGTTTTAACTCACAGAGTGGCGTACAGGGCACTTTTCTCCTACTTCTCAGCTTAGGGTTTCACACACTTCTAACTTGCAGAAACAAGGTGCTGGTTGAAACATTGTTTCTCCACAGTGTTTCACGGATGTGAGTATACTGAGCTTTCCTTAGAGTTCCTCACAGAAGTTTTCAAACACTTCTCAGTGAAACAACATGCTTGTTGAGAAATTGATTCTTCACAGTGTTGTTGTACAGATATGAGTGAAATGCACTTTCCTTATTGTTCCCCGCCGAGATTTGCAAACCCTTGTAACCCGGTGAAAGATGGTACCTGCAAGGTGGTTTTCCCGTGGTGTTGTCAGTGTCTGGCAGTATCATTCCACTTTGTGGCCAAGGGCGGCAAACACTTGCAATTCAATGAAACAAGATGTTAGTTGAAAAGGGGCTTTCACAGCGCACTGTGTTCTTTCACAGAGTTGAGGGAATGGGAATTTTGTTACGCTTTCAGCCTAAGATTTCAAACACTTTTAGAGAATCAAGACGTTAGTTGAACAGTGGTTTCTCCCCAGCACTGTTTCACAGAGAGGAATGTTTCTCACTTTCCTTCAGTTTCCTGCAAAGCTTTGCAAACACCGTTATCTTAGTGACACAAAGGTGTTCGTTCAAGAGTGGTTTCTCTACAGAGTTCTTGCACAGAATTCTGTGTCCAGCATTTTGCTTCTAGCTCCCAGCATAGGTTTCCAAAATCTTCTAAATTAGCGAAACAAGAGGAGTGTTGAACGATGGTTTCTCCAGTGTTTCACAGAGGTGATTTAACGGCACTTTAGTTCTACTACCAGGCCAAGGTTTTCAAATACTTCTTACCTACTGAAACAAGATGTGATTTGAAAGATGGCTTCTCCACAGTGCATTTTCTTCACAGAGGTGATTATATAAGACGTTCCTAATAGACTTTCCTGCACACGTTTTCTAGACCTTTTGACTTAGTCACAGTGAATTCAAGAGGTTGTGGTTGAGAGATGTTTTCGCTGCAGTTTGTTTCACAGAGTACAGGACACGGCTTTCTCGTTCTCGCTCTAGGCATTTCTCTCTTAGTGACACAAGATGTTGTTGGTGGAAACATGGTTTGTCCTCAGTGTCTTTTCACAGAGCTCGGTCTATGGCACTTTTCTTATGGCTCCCTGCAAATGTTTCCAGACGCTTCTAACTTAGTGAGTGAAATAAGATGTTACTCTGGTTTCTCCACAGAAGTCGAGTGGCTAGACCTTTCATTAAACTTCTACGCCTAGGCTTTCAAATACTGCTAAGCTAGTGACACGAGATGTTGAAAGTACATTTCTCAACAGGGTCCTTTCCCAGAGTTTAGCATAATGGCCCTTTCCACAACCTTCCCTGCAGGGTTTTCAAATACCTCAAACTTAGGGAAAGATGTTTGTGGAAAGAGGTTTCCTTAAAAGTGTTGCTTCACAGGACGAGTACATGGTTCTTTCCTTCTAGTGCCCTGCATGGGTTTTCAAACAACCCTAACTAACTTAGTGATGCAAGATGTTGGTCACAAGAGCATTTCTCCACAGCTTCATTCCATAGAGGTGAGTATATGGCACTTTACTTATAGTTCCCCCATAGGTTTTCAAAGAATTCGAAATCGGTGACACAAGACGTTCACTGAAAGGTGCTTTCCCCACAGTGTTGTTTCACAGATAAGTGAAGTGTTTGAAAACCTATGGCGTTAACTGTAGGCAAAGTGCCGTACACTCAACCCTGGGAAATGACACTGTGTAGAAAGCATCTTTTAACAAACTTCCTGTATTCCTAGGTTCGCACAGTTGGAAACCTGAGGCACAGAAGTATCACAGAAGTTCTAGATCATCAGCCCTGTGAAACGAACACATTGGAGAAACCATAATTGAAGAAAAACCTTGTTTCCCTAAGTTACAAGTTCACCTCTGCCTAGGCTTAGAACTATACCGAAAGTTCAATACACTTGAACTCTGTGAAACATCACTGCTAATGACCAACCTTTCCAGGAACATCTTGTTTCCCTTCGGTAGACATGTTTAAAAGCCTATGCAGGAACTATAAGGAACGTGCCATACACACATCTCTGTGAAATGACACCGTAGAGCGCCAAGTCTAAAGAACCTCTTTCACAAAGTACCAAATGTTTGAACACCTATGCACGGAACTCTAAGTAAGGACGCTGCCATATACTCAATTCTATAGAACCAACCCTGGGGAAACCACCTATGACCTGAAATCTTGTAACACAAAGCTAGAAAAGATACAAAACCTGTGCTAGGAGCCATAAGGAACGTACTGTAGACTGAAATCTGTGGAAGCCACCTTTCAAGTAATGCCTTGTTTCACTAAGTTAGGCGTGTTTGAAAACCTACGCTTGGAATTATAATGAAAGTGCCATATGCTGACCTCTGGGAATCAGTACTGTGAAGAAACCATTTTGAAGCACCTTGTTTCCCTAAGTTAGAAGTGTTTGAAAACGTATGCAAGGAACTGAAAGGACAATAAGTACCCTAAGCTCAAATTTGTGGACCAACGCAGTGGACAACGTATCTCTCAACTCACATCATGTTTCTCGAAGTTGGATATGTCTGTCTGAAAACCTATCTGAAAAACTATAAAAAAAAAAACAACCAAAAACAGTGACATATACTCATCCTTGTGGGGAGAAAACACCTTGAAGAAAACAACTTTCAATGAACATTTAGTTATGTTAGAATTGCTTTCAAACTACTGGTGGGGTACTACATAGGAAGTCCTATATAATCGTCTCTCCAAACAACACTATGGAGAAACGATCTTTGTAGGATTTTCTTGTGTCACTGTGGTAGAGTTATTTGAAAACCTACTCACGGAACGATAAGGAAAGTGACATATACTCAACTTTGGGAAGAAACAAAGCACGAGAACCAGCTATCAACTACTTGTTTCACTCTGCTAGAAAACCTTTGCTGGGAACTGTAAGTTAATTGGTATCTACTGCCGAACAACACGGAGGAGAAACCATCTTTCAGCAAAATCTTGTTTCACTACCTCAGAAGCGTTTGAACGACTAGGTCTAGAAATATAAGGAAAGGGCCATATACTGAACTTCAGTGAAACAACAATGTGGGAAAACCATCAGTCAATTATCATCTCGCTTCTACCGAGGTGAGAGCGTTTGAAACCTTTTGCACGAATTATAAGAAACACTTCGTGCACTGATATCTGTGAAACAAGTGTGGGGAGAAATCATTTTACAACACACCTCTTTAACAGTCAGAAATGTTTGAAAAACTTTTGCACGGAACTCTAAGGACGGTGCCATATACTGATCTCTGTGAAGCAGCAACGCGGCAAAACTTACTTTCGACTCACTTTTGGCGTGACTAAGTTAGAATTGTTGGAAAACCAAAAGTGCCATAGGGGGAAGTCTGTGAAATACCCCTGTGTAGCACAACGTGGTTTCATCAGGGTCTCACCTTTCAAGGATCATCTTGCATGACCAAGTTAGACGCGACTGAAAATTTTTGCAGGGAAGCTAGGAGGAAAGTGCACTGTACTCATTGTTGGGGAAAAAACACTGTGGAGAATCCATCTTTTGAGTAACATCGTGTTTCACTCAGTAGTGTTTGAAAGCTTCTGTGGGGAATGACAAGGCAAGTACCACATACTCGCCTTTCTGAAACAACACTGCGAAGAAAGCTGCTTTCAACGAATATCTTTGGACACTAAGTGAGCAGTGTTTGCAAACTTACGCCAGTGACTGGAGGGGAAGTGTCATGAGCTCAATTCCGTGAATTAACACACAGAAACAAGCTTGTGACTTCTTGTTTCACAACGTTGGAAGTGTTGGGAAAGCTAGGCATAGATGCCTCACCAATGTGCAGTATCATTGACTGTGTGAAATGAGACTGTGGAGAAACCATTCTTCAACTAACATCCTGGTTCGTGAAAACAGAAGGGTGTGGAAAAACCCGTGGAACTCTGTGAAACAACAAGGAAGAGAAACCCTCTTCCAAATAACAGCTTGGATGACGTAGTTAGGAGTCTTGGAAAATCTTTGCGGGGAACAGGAAGGAAATTGCCATAACTCAACTCTGTGAAACAACACGTTGGAAAAGGCACCTTTTAGCTAACATGTTCTTTCACTAAGTTAGAAGGGTTTGAAAAACTAAGCGGGTAATTAATTATAAGGAGAATACTATATAGCCCTATCTTTGAAAACCGCCCTTCTCCTAGGTTTAACTGGGAGGCTTGAAAACTTATGCAGGGAACTCAAAGGAGAGTGCCGTATACTCAACTCTGTGATTAAGCGCACCATGGCATAATAATCATTGAGGTAACGTCTGTTTCATGAAGTTAGAAGGGTCGGGAAACATTCATGCAGAACTATCAAGAAAGTGCCATATGCTCAACTCGCCGAAGCAAAACCGTGGACAAACCGTCGATCACTCAGAAGCGTTTGAAAACCTATGCGGGGAGAGTCAGTGCTATATACTCATCTCTGGTAAACAACATTGTGGAGACATGCTTTTTGAACCAATCGATTGTTTCACCAAGCTCGAGGTGTTTGAACACCTATGGGGGGAAGGAAGGGTAAGGAAAGTGCTGTAAACTGACCTCTGTGAAATAACACTGTGGAAAAGCCATCATTCAACTGATTTCTTGTTTTACTAAGTTAGAACTGTAGGGAAACAAAGGCCTACAAGTATAACGAGACCGTGGCAGCTACTGAACTCCGTGAGAAACACTGAGGAAAAAAAAAGCTGTCTTTCAACTATCATCTTGGATCACTAAGTTGGAAGTGTTTGCAAACCTATGCGGGGACTATAAGGAAAGTGACCTGTGAATCAACGCAGTGGGGAAAAAAAAAATATCTTTCAACTAACATACGGTTTCCCCATGCTAGAAGTGATTGAAGACGTATGTGTGGAACTATAAGGAATGTGCTGTTTATTCACCTCTGTCAAAGAACGCTGTGGAGAAAACATCTCTCAACTAATAACTTGTTTCACTAAGCTGGAACTGTTGAAAAACTTTGGCGGGAAACTCTAATGAAAGTTCCATACACCCATCTCGGTGAAACAAGACTGTGGAGAAACCATCCTTCGACTCACATCTTGTTTCATTAAATTGGAAACGTGTGGAAAGCTGAGCAGGGAACTATAAGGTTGGTGTCCTATACTGAACTCTGTGTAAAGCAACCCTGTGAAGAAGTCGTCTTTCAAGTAACACCCTGTCTCAGTTAGAAGATTGAACCCTAAGGTGGGTGATGGCAACAAAATGCCATATATTCAACTCTGTGGAACAACAGTGTTGGAGAGACCACCATGCAAGTAACATTGGAATCAGTACGTGGGAGGCGTTTGCAAACGTATGGGAGGGACGGTGAGGAAATGTCCATATACTCAACCCTGTGAAGCAACATTGTGGAAGAATGCTTCTTTCAGCAAACGTATTTCTTCCCTAGGTTAGAGGTGTATGAAAACCTAACAGGGAACTAGAAGCGAATTACCATATGCTAAACTCTGTGACACAGCCCTGTCATGAAACCATATTTCAACTACCCTCTTGTGGCACTCAAGTTAAAAGGGCTTGAAACACTAGGCCTGTAAGAATAGCCTAAGTGGCCAATACTCACTCTGGGACAAAACACGGTGGAGAAACCATCCTCCAGTTAACATCCTGTTTCACTAAGTTAGAAGGGTTTGAAAGCCTATGTGGGAAACTATAAAGAAAAGTGGAATGTGTATACTCAATACCATGAAATAAAATTGTGGTGAAACCATCTTTAAACTAACATCTTGTACCAGTAAGGCAGACGTCTAAAATCTGGAGGAAAGCATAAGAAAAGTTGCCATATGCTTCAATCTGCAACAACACTGTGGAGAACACGTCATCCACGTAACGTCTGGTTTCACTAGGAAGTGCTTGAAAACTTATGTGGGGACCTGTAACAAAAAGCCGCAAACTTAACTTTGTGAAACCAAAGTGTGTCGGAAATGTTATTTGAACTAACCTCTTGCTTCACCGAGTTAGAACTGTTGGAATAGAGAGGCGTAGCTTTATAACAAAAGTGCTGTGTAGTCAAGTTTCTAAAAAACAACACTGTAGAGAACACATCCTTCAACTCACGTCTTGTTTCACTACATTGGAAATGGGCGGAAAGCTATGTAGGGAACTTTAAAGATGGCTGGTATATGACATACTGAACTCGGGGAAACAGAACCATTCTTTCAATTACCATCTTGTATCACTAGGTTAGAAGTCTTTGAACACCTCTTCAGGGATGTAAGGAAAGTGCCATATACCTCAATTTGAAACTCCTGCTTCACTAATTTAAAGTGTTTAAAAATTATGCGGTGATATTGAAGAACGTGCCATAGACTCAACTCTGTCATACAACACTGTGGGGCAACCATCATTCAACTAAAATCTTGTTTCACTATGTTAGAAGTGTTTGAAAATCAAGCAGAGCCCACACCAAAGGTGTTATATGCAAAACTGTATGAAACACTGTGAGGAAACCATCTTTCAACTAACATCTTGTTTCACTATGATAGATCTCTTTAAAAACTGTATGGATCTAATGCAGAAAGTGCCATATACTCAACTGTATGAAACATCATTGTGGTGAAACCATCTTTCAAAGAACATCTCGTTTAACAAAGTTAGAAGCCTTTGAAAACCTATGCGGGGCCCAGGCAGATAGTGCCATGTACACAGCTCTGTGAAACAACATATTGTTGAAACCATCTTTCAACTAACATCTGGTTTCACTACGTTATAAGTATCTGAAAACCTATGCGATGTCTACAAGGAAAATACCATATACTCCACTCTGTGAAACAAGTATGGTGAAGCCGTCTTTCAACTAACATCTGGTTTCACTACGTTAGTAGGGTTTGAAAACCCTTCTGAGGAAGTATGATGGAATGGCCATATAGTAAACTCTGAAACAAGAGTGTGGTGAAACTATCTTTCAACTAACATCTGGTTTCACTAAGTCAGAAGTGTATGAAAACTATGCAGGGCCTATGAGGAAAGTGCCATATACTCAACTCTGTGGTACATCACTGTGGGGAAACCATCTTTCAACTAACATCATGATTCACTAAGTTAGAACCATTTGCAAACCATGCAGAGACTACACTGAAAGTGTCATATGGTGAACTCTGTGAAACAACCCTGTGGAGAAAGTATGTTTCAGGTAACATCTGGTTCCTGTAAGTTAAAAGTATTTGAAACCCTATGCAGGGCCTATGGGAATAGTGCCGTACACTCAACTTTGTCAAGCAACACTGTGGGCAATCCATCTTTTAACTAATATCTTGGTTCATTAATAAGAAGTGTTTGAAAACCCGTTGGGGAACTATGTGGAAAGTGCTGTATACTGAACTCTGTGAAACAACACTGTGAGGTAAACACCTTTCAATTAACATCTTGTTTCACTAAGTTAGAATTGTTTGAAAACCAATGCTTGGAACTATGTGGAAAGTGCCATATACTTGACTCTGTGAAACAACAGTGTGCTGAAACCATCTTTCAACTCACATCTGGTTTTGAAAACCCATGCAGGACTACATGGAAAGTACAAAATACTCAACTCTGTGATACAACCCCATGGGAAAACCATCTTTCAAACATCTGGTTTAACTAAATTAGAAGTGTTTGAAAACTATGCAGGCCTATGAAGAAAGTGCCATACTCTCAACTTTGTGATAGAACACTGTGGGCGAGCCATCTTTCAAACAACATCTTGTTTCATTAAGTCAGAAGTGTTTGAAAACCAATGTGGGGCCTATGCAGAAAGGGCCAACATACTCTATCAAACAGCACTTTGGGGAAACCATCTTTCAACTAACACACCAAACTAACATCTTCTTTCACATATACCACAAAATAACCACCATGAAGCTAACATGCACTAAGATCTATGCACATCACACACACAGAATTCGTATGACACAGAATATATATGACACACCAAACAACACACATACAACACAGACATATGCCACACGCACACCATAGGTATACCTCCCACACACCCCATATATACCACACCCACACTAAATAAACACAACACACAACATATACACCCCCATTTTACACCACACACTCATATGTACCACATAGAGAAGACATATTTCACTAACATATCTTGCACACACAATTCCACAGCATATACATCACAAAGACACTCTAATATCACCACACCTTAAACATGTGTGCTTAAACACCCGTACCATACATATGTCAATCACTGGCACACAAATAACACACCCCGACACACACGATACAGACCACACTTACTCTGCGTATACTGCACATATAAACCACGTTCACAACTCGTATATACCACACACACACAGACAGTTCACATACACAACACCATAACCAATACTCACTAAGATCTACACACACAGTGCACTCACACCACAGATATTACACACACACACAGACACACACATTCACACAATGTACAAACCATGCACCTACACTGCAGACAACACTGCACATATTCAACACACACACTCAAATACACCATACAAATACCACTCACAGGAACACATACTTCACAGCCACCCACATGCCACACCTTCACTACAAATACACCACACATATACTTCATGTATGCTCAGCACACACAACACATATTCCATACACACATACCAGACTCCACTTATTTTCCATACATATACACACACAGAAAACACATGCACCATACACACAAAACAAACCCATTCTCACCCCACAGATATACTATTCTTTCACAGTAATACGCACACACCACATATACTCCACAGAATCACCACATAAACACCACACACACAGCAGGTACATCACAATTTCACCAAACACACTACACATACCTCCCATGCACCACACCCACAACACTCATATTTCACAGACACTGCACCCAAGACAACATATACACCACAACACATATTCACAATGTCATAGCACACACATTCCACATATACCACAAACACACACACACCACACATACACCAAACATTAGGACATGTATAGCAATGTACACACACAGCATGCATATGCCACACACACTGCACATGCAGCATTACCACACATATAACATGCACGTACAACCCCATGGCACACAGAACACAAATGCCACACACAACATATATACCACACTCACAAATAGTATACATATCATACGATAACCACCCATATGGCATACACTCACAAACTACACAGACACCATGTTCACACCACAGATACACCTCACACACAAATGCCACACGTACCACAAACACACACCAAAAAATCCTTATGGATACAAATAGACAGCGTCTACATCTATGCCACACACATACCACATGCACCACTCACATACATCACTAAGAAAAACCCTTCACACCCAGGCCAAACACACACTACACATACACAACACATACATTACATGTACACCAAAATACACCACACACACAGCATACACCCACCAACACGCACTACACACATAATTACTTCAACCACAAACACACCACACATGCAAACATGCACACATACATCAGAAAGGACAACCACACACACACCACACATGTGACACACAAACCAAATATATCACAAAGAAGTCACATACACCACACCACGTACACACCACAATACACAAAAACACACAAAATATACATAGGTCACACAAACACCACACATATTGCACACACATCTCATATACGCCACACCTAACACATGCATATATTTGTCACATACATCACTCCCTCAACACACAAAAACACTTAACCACACACTCAACACACACACACAACACACAACACACAGACTGCCACACACCCTTCAAACAAGGATTGCATATATCACACACAACACACATACAACAAACACCAATCACACATATACCAAACACACACCACATGCACCACACACACACCACATATACATCAGGCCGCCCAACATAAAACATGCAACAGATATACACCACACAGTCTAAACAGGCACCACAAACACATCGCACAATACCAAACACACACCACACAAACGATACAGGTGTAACAGATTTATACCACGTATGCACAATGGAGAAACCACACACAGCACGCATATACACCATCCATGTGACAATATACACCACACACACTTAACCTATTCACCGCAATGTCACCACACTCACCAATGCACACCACAACACACTGCACAAAAATCACACCTAGCAAAAGACACATACACACACAAACAAAAGACACATATCTCACATGCAAATGTTAGACATATACCATACAACTATTACATGTAGGCCATACACACCAATGTCTACACATCAAAAAAATGTACAGATACAGTACAAGTCCAAGATATACCAAAAACATACCACACACACAAACTTGGCACACACATCACAAACACACTACATACACACAACACAGACACCAGTGTTAACCACACATATGACACACCACACACACACACACCACACCACACCACTCCACACCACACATCAGACACATATGACTTATAAGCCAAAACACATGCACACATATACCACAAACACCAACCATTCATATATCACACACGACACACATGTCAAACATGCTACCAACAGCAAACATAGATGACATACAGGATTCATATAACCCACATGTCATATTGGTAACACACACAAACTGAACCAACAGCACATATATAGCACATACAGATATATGTCACACATGCACCATAGTTACACTACGAACACATCATGTCATATTTATACCAAACCACACAGTAAATAGACACCACACACAACACATACAACAGAATTTCACCACCCACACACAACACATGCACACATACACCATACTTAACCCACACATATACAACACATATGCCTCACACATGCACACCACACACAAACCACACACACCAAAGACAACAGATGCAAGACACATATTCTACACATCAAAAACACATCACGTCTACCATACATACAATACCTATACACAACACACACACCACACTTGATTCACCCATGCCACACTTACACACATCAAACACATATCACACACACACCACATATACCACACATAAATACCACACATACAAAACACAATATGCGCACATATACTGCAAGCACAATCATATTCATGACACGTACACCTCACCTATGACACAGATAAGACAGATGCCATTCACACAAACTCCACACATACTGCATACACACCCCACATATATAACAACTCATTCCACACATATGCCCATACATCACAGACATAACTCACCTAACCTATACACACAGAGACAACCCAAATTCACTGTACACACCACACAAACACACACCAAATACACACCATGCACACCACAAGATACTTCACAACCCACATGTACACCACTTCCATTCCATCCCACCATGCATATGCTGCATTCCACCACAAATACATATGACACACATCACAAAACACACAAACACCACACAAAGATTGCACATATACCACACGCTGCACATAAATTACACATACACTGCATACACACAACACCTACACCACTCATATCCTGCACATAAAAGACACATATGCAGCATGTCATATCACTTATACTAAACACACAAAGTATATGCACAAGAAACACAATACACATAAATTCCATGCACATGGTACATAGTCACACTACAGCGCACATGCACCACAAATATACCTCATGCACACCACACACACTGCAGACATTCTGTATGTACCACACGTGCACACACACACACACACTACATGCACTGTCCAAACCATACATGCCAAACAGATACACACAAACACCATACCCACAGCAGATATATACCTCACATACATCACATATATACCACACACATGCGTGCGTGCACACACACACACACCACATACATGCCACACAACTTCGCATATCAAAATTCCATCACATATACACCATACATATGGTACACACTCACTGATACACACCACGCATACTGAACACACAGGCATACCATACATATACCAGAAACACACCAATATATACCACACATATACTCCACAAAATACCACATACTCACTAATCATGACACATATACATGACAAGTATAGCACACATACAACACATGTACCACATAGATGCCAAACATTCATGACATATATAACTCTCAAACAACAAATATGCACAACAAATGCACACCAGCAAATCTGCAAAACAAACATCAACACCAGACATATCCACAATTCATAACACATACACACACACCACACGTGGACCACATACACACACAACACATACAACACACAGACACCACACATAGCACATGAGTCACACAAATACCACATAAACACACACAACATGTGGCGAACAAACACACCAGATATACCATCATCACAACTCATATGCCATACATACAGCACATATGAACACACATAAACCTCCTATATAGCACTCCACACACACTCCACACACACCACTCAAATACCATAACTACCCACACACCATACCTATGCCACGCATATCATACATACAAAACACAAAGTCACTTAAATCACACCCTCTTTAAACAGATACCACACACATAACAATACACTGACACACCACACATATACCAAATAAGAGATAACACACTCATACCACATGTACATCACACAATAACCACACAGTGAACACTCATTCTACAAGTAAAACTCACACAATAACCTTACCAAATCCATACCACACACCATGCATGTCACACACATACCTCAACACACCACACGTCACATGTACACCACACCTATATTTCACACACACATTCCACATACTTACAACACAAAAAGAACTCATACCATGCACACACCACACACACACCACACAGTCTGCCTTCACACAAGGCAGACCACGAGCATAAGAAATACACACGGTGCATCTATACTACAACACACCACACATATACCACACAAACAGCACATATAAGACCTTCACCACATGTACAGAATACATACATCACACACAAGCACACACACTTCACACACCTCAAGTACAACACACTTACACCATACAGAGATACCACAAACACACCGCACATTCACCACACAATAACCAGGTACTTACAACATTCACACACACACACACACACACACACACACACACCACAATAACCACATATTTCTATAGATCCACAGACATACACTACATATGCCACATGTACACAATGGACACAGACACTCCACACATACACCACACACACACCACACACACACACACACACACACACACACACACACACACAGTGTATATATCACAGACACCCCATACAGCACATATACATCCCATGTGTACCACACAAAGCTCTCATTTCGATTGCAGACACTCACAAACACCACATTCTCATCAGACACACACCACACATACTTATACACACACACACCAAACATACAGCACACTCCTCAAACATATCCTGCAAACACACCCACACACAACCCAAATACACAGAAAGCACACACATGATACATATACCACATGCAACTACATGTACCACACTTCCATAAGAAAAATGCACCACATACATCTACCACATGCAAATCAACACACAACATGTACAACACTGCCACACTACCCATATACCCCACACACTACCCATATACCCTTCACAGACCACACCTAGAACACACACACTCCAAGCACATACATGACACATGCAGTACACAACCCCCACACATAAAATAACAATACACACAACACAACCCACACTCAACAAATACACCACATGCACACCACGTACACACACATCAGAAACACAACACGTACAACACACAAACCAAAGACTGTATGTACTCACCATGCACACACCCAACACAAACCAGAAACACCAGAAATAACCCCACAAAACACAAATTAAATACATACCATGGAGACAACCACCATTATCATGTACATGCCACACTCAGTGTACACAAACACACTACACAGAACACACATAGGCCAAATGTATTCCACATAGATAACAAACACATAAGAGGTATATACTACACACTCCACACACAGTCCACACGTTTACCACACACACAAACTACATATTCACCACACACAGACAACATATATACTATACAAACACAAAGACTGCCATAAAACAGAGCCTCAACACAGACACCACACACTACACATATTCCACACACACATATACACCACACAAATACCACTCACACACCACACATATGCAAAACTCATACAGGTCGATACATGCCCCAAACACAACATAGCTACACTATTCATAGAAAACACATGTATCACATGTATGCACTACACACAACTTAGAACTATGAAGGTACACACACCACATGTGTCACTCACAGAACCTGAACACACATACCAGGTAACACTGCACATACAGCACACATGTACTCCACACACACTGCACACACACCACACTTCAACAACACGCACATGCAACACATGCAACACTCACGCTGAAAATATAACACACACATAACACATATATACCATGCACAGATAAGCCAAGCATGCACCACACACACATACAACATACAACACCCTTTCACCACACACACCACACATATATTACACATACAAGACACATATTTCAGAGACACACCCCCCACACACAAAAGACATGCAACCCTTACACCACACATACCACATGCATCACAATTTCAACACATATGTACTACACATCTACTATACACACACACACATACCTCACATGCACCAGTCCTCACCATACAGATACCACACACACCACATATACCACATATACACACCACACATAAACCAAACACATGACACAAAAATCACTCACAACACACAGCACACATATTCCACACAAACTCCCACACATATTTGGTACCTCAAACCACACATAACCACACATACACCACATGGACACCACACACACACACACCAGCATATATTATCCATACACACCACACACAACACACAAAATGTACATACACCACACACTCACTACACACCACACACTGATAACCCACACAACACATAGAAGACACAAAAAACATCACACATACACTGTATCAATATGTATACCACACACAAATCATAGACCAGCTATTAACCAAGAATACACTACACACACACAGATAGCATGGAGACACCTCGTATACACCACAGAGACAACACATGTCACACACAGCATGCATATACCACACACACAACACACATATACCTAATAACATGACAAACATTGGCCACTCAAACACTACACATATACATGACAGGGAAACCACACTTATATCTCACAAATACCACATATACCACACTCAACCCACATTCACTTCACACACATAACACATAACACCACGCCTGTGTTACACACACACACCACAAGCCATACAGTACATGGAAATAATGCACTCAGCACACACACCTCACACACACAAACACAAGCACTAATGACACATAATACACATCCATCACACACACTCCACACCCACACACCACATAAACACCACACCCATCACAAAATACAGAGAAAACACACATACCAAATATGCACCATACACACATTACATATACCACATTCAACAAACACATTTATCTCTCACACACCACACATGCAGCACACACACCAAAGGCACAGACTACACATACAACATTCACACACACTCACACACACACACACACACACACACACACAGTATACCACAAATATGCCACGGAGACACACAAAACAGTTACTCAACAGACTTCGCATATAACACTTCCACAAACACCACAAGTAAAAGTGAAGGAATACATCACACACACACCGCATATATACCAAATACACACCACACATCACACACACATATATACTGAAAAGTCAACCCACAAACTCCACACATACACGAGATAAAGCACTCTTTCACAACCCCACACACTCACCATATGCATACACAACAAAGGTATACCCCACACTCTCTCACCACAGATATACCAACACACACCAAACATACAGCACACACAGACATCAAACACCATATTTACACTACATACACAATGCAAATGTAACATACCCATGCAATACTTGCAACACACACCACACAAATTTCGCCCAAACACCACACGTATATCACACATACCACAAAACACACACCACACACAAACACAAAACATTTATGAAAAATACACCACTACACATACATTACACTCAAGACACTTATAACACACATACACACACACCCTGCACATACCACACACCTCACACAACACATTAGCCACGTTAATACTACATACACACCAACATCACACATACAAAATGTACACCATACATACATTACACACATCACATATACACCACACTCTCTCCATGCATATGCCACAAATATATCCAATATGGATCACAAGTGCCCCACACACCCACCGTTATTGCCCCACAATGGAATTACCACACTCAACACATATACAGCATACAATTACCAAACAAATCACCACTCACCACACAAACACACTACACATACACACATCACACACCAAACATACACCACATATACAGAAAACAGATGCCACCTCTTCTACATATAAACTACACACATACCATATACACTGCATATATAGACACAAATGTGACACGTATACCACATAGCTACACCACACCTATACCAAACACACAGCAACAGATAGTACAAACACATGCCTTGCATGACACATGGATACCACACAAACACATCATCAATTCACCACATACACATCACACAGATGTCTTCCACAAACTGTTTACTATGCACAATACACATCCCACACACACAAAAACCACATATACCATACAAACACACTCCACATGTACACCACATACACATCAAACATACCACACACAACACAGTTATAGTATACGGATACCACATATGCAATAAACACTCCATGATAATCCATACATATAAGACATACAGACACCACACACAACATATGCCACACATATGCCACACCACAAAACCACACATGCACCACATACAAAACACACATGTCATACAAAGACCACACAAAACATACATTATAAGTGGAGCATACACACCTGACACCTATAGCGCAATCACAACACATATACCACACAGCACACAGAAAGACACATACAGCACTAATAAACTACCAACACACCATACACACACCACGCACACCACACAAATCCCATACCAGAAAGAAACCACATAGACAACATACATAATATCCATACAGAACAGGAACATGAAATCAGCCACAACCACTCCAAATGTATACTTCACATGCCACACATGTACCCCCAAACACACTCACAGACGCCACCCATACCTTGTGGTTTACTGCCTGAAATGACACTGTTCAAGTGTCTTTCATGTAGCCTTTCACATACATCTCATAAGCAGTTTGTTGAAACATTCTTTATTAGTGTGTGTTGGGAGAGCTAGTATGGCAGCAGTGTAGTCTTGTCCCAGC
This sequence comes from Puma concolor, assembly GCF_028749965.1. Taxonomy (NCBI): domain Eukaryota; kingdom Metazoa; phylum Chordata; class Mammalia; order Carnivora; family Felidae; genus Puma; species Puma concolor. Next base: position 38,694,562 of record NC_141681.1, on the reverse strand, counting down.
AGTGTAGTCTCATCCCTTGAACACAGCTAGATAACTAGAAATTACTCTAAATACCCCAGAAAGACTGACAGATCCAAGTCTGCAACTATAGGGAGAGAAAAGGCCACATCAAAGAAGGTAGGAAGTGCAGAGAGAGGGGGTTTGGGGGAGAAATATATCAAGGGTGCTGCAGAGGAGAGGGAACCCTCATTGAGGAAAAGGGTGAAAGGGAGAGGAGCACACAGGGGAACACGCAAGGTGAACCTTTCCCTAAAGATATATGGAAAGAGGCTCGACATCACTCATCATCAGGGAAATATAAATCAAAACTACAATGAGATATCACCACACATCTGTCAGAAGGGCTAAAATTCACAACACAAGGAACAACAGGTGTTGGCAAGGATGGGGAGAAAGGGAAACCCTCTGACACTGTTGGTGGGAATGCAAACTGGTGCAGCCACTCCAGAAAACAGTACGAAGTTTCATCAAATGTTAAGAAAAGAACTGCCCTGGGGCACCTGGGTGGCACAGTCAGTTATGCAACTGACTCTTGACATCCACTCAAGTCAGGATCTCACAGACATGGGACTGAGCTCTCTTTGGGTTCTGCACTAAGAGTATGGCGTTTACTTGGGATTTTCTCTCCATCTCTTTTGCCCTTCTCCATCTCTCACTTTCTCACTCTCTTCCTCTCAAATAAGTATATTAATTAAAAACATTACTTGCCCTTTAAAACTTAGAATTGCCTTGTGATCCAGCAATTGCACTATGAGGTATTTGACCAAAGGATACAAAAATACCAATTCAAAGGGATACAGGCACCCCAATGTTTTTAGCAGCACAAAGAAAAATGGCCAATTATGGAAAGGGCTCAAATGTCCACTGGCTGAGGAATGGGGAATGGATGGAGAAGTGGTGTGTATATGTATACAATGAAATATTACTCAGTCATGAAAGAGAATGAAAATTTCCTCTGCAATGATTTGGATGGAGCTAGAGAATATGATGCTAAGTGAAATAAGTCAGTCAGAGAAAGAAAGGCTTATACCATATGATTTCACTCCTATGTGGAATGTAAGAAACAAAACAAATAATCATGGTGGAAAAAAACAGAGTGGCAAAACAAGAAACATACTCTTAACCATAGAGAATAAACTTATAGTTACCAGAGGAGAGATGGGTGGGGGGATTGCATTATATAGGAGATGGGGATTAAACAGTACACTTTGTGATGTGCACCAGGTGCCATGTGGAAGGGTGGAATTACTGAACTCTACACTTGAAACTAATATTACACTGTATGTTAACTGACTGGAATTTAAATAAAAACTTTAAAATATATTCTATATTAGCCATAGGGAAAGGCCCCATGCTTAAGTGCCCAACGCACTACTGTGCTTCAAGTGACATTCTTGTCCCTCATAGACATAGAGAGTAACCACCTCTCTGTGTAGACACTTGTGCTTTACTGCTTAAAAGTACCCTTTGATGCAAGAGGATTTTAGAAAACTTCTTGGGGACATGTAGTCAGAAGTATTCTTATAGAAGCACCAGAAAATGGCCTAGCATTAGGTGCCTAAAAGTTCAGTGTGATAAGGCATTATTCATGTACATTTCAGTGTAAATCTAATAGGAACATTTGTTTAAACCCTCTATATTTGCATGAGGGAATGCCCATCTTCTTAACTCCCAGAAAAACACTTTTGTTTTTATATATTTATTTTTGTGTGTGATAGAGAGTGAGCAAGCAGGGGACAGGCAGAGAGAGAGAGAGCAAGACACAGAATCCAAAGCAGGCTCCAGGTTCTGAGCTGTAAGCCCAGAGCCTGACGTGGGCCTCGAACTCATGAAATGTGGGATCATGACCTGAGCCAAAGTGGAATGCTTAACTGACTGAGCCACCCAGGCGCTCCAAGAAAAACGCTTTTCTTAAAGCATTTGTGAATTACCTTCTTGTAAACATTCAGAAAGAAGTGTGCTCACACTTTGGCTTTTCACGTGCATCTAGTTGGGTAATTTCTTTAAAATATTTTTATTATCAAAAGGGAATAGACATGCACTTAATTGCCACAAACACCATTGTGGTTAAGGCATATTTGTGTTCACCTTTTAGATTCATCGAATAAGAAGTGTGCTTAAATCCTTCTAAATAATCACTAGGGAGGGTACAGGTGCCTAACAGCCTGAAATAGACATGCACTTGGTAAAATCTCCAAATATGTTTAAAATACATGAAATGACAAGTGTTCTTAAATCTCTTTGTAGAAATGCTTATCCTTAATGGCTTAAAACTATCCTGTTTCAAGACTGGCTAATGACTTTCAGTATATGCAAATAAAGCCATCAAAACATTCTATATGAGGAACAAGAAATGGACAAGTGCTTGCCTGCTTAAAAATACAGTGCTCTTCAAAGGACTTTCATGTAGGATTTCATTTACATGGAATAGGACCATTTGTTTCAATACTCCATATTTGTGAGAGGGTAAGGGCCTGTGTTTCTCTTCTTCAATGTAAAGGCTGTGTTTCCAGTGGCTTGCACAGGACTCTTACACAGAAAAGATGGGCATATAGTTAGGCACTAGAGAAGGACATGGCCTTAACTCCTTGAATCTGAAGTGTGCCTAAATTCATTTAACATTTTAGGTCAATGTAGGAGGAAGTGCTCCTAACTCCTGTGTATACAAACTAGGGAAGGGCCTACTGCTTAATTGCCTAAAGCTACTCACTGCTGAAAGTGTCTTACATGTAGCTTTTCACAGACATCTCATTGGAACATTTATTGAAACAGTGTATATTAGCGATAGGAATGGCCATGTGCTTCACTGCCTAAAACCACACTGTGCTTCAAGTGACTTTCATTTCCCCCTTTAACTTTTTTTTTTTCATTTTCTTATTATTCCTTGCATTCCATTTAGTGGAAATACAGTGTTATATTAGTTTCAAGTATACAATAAACTCAACAATTCTATTAGCACCACTCAGTGCTCATCATGACAAGTGCACTACTTAATCCCCAACAATTCTTTAACCCATCCCTCCGTCCCATCCACTCTGGTAATCAGTAGTTTGTTCTCTATAATTTAGTCTTTATCTTGATTTACCTCTCTCTTTCTTTCCCATTTGGGTGTTATTTATATCTGTTTCACTTAGATGTCTGCTTGTTCTTTCATTTGGGATAAATTTCTCTGTCTTCTCACTCCAAGTCTCCATGCCTGTTTCTGTGCCAAAGGTACGTGTTTGTAATACAGAAAGGCCGTGTGCTTAAACACATTGCCAGAAACAACACTGTGCCAGAAGCATCTTTGAGTTAGCTTCTTAGATTTTTCCAGTAAGGAGGGTACTTACATAATTCTGTATAAGACATAGGAAATGTCTATGTGTTACGTGCTGCCTGAAAAGGCTCTGTGTTCACTGAGGATTCCATTAACTTTTAAGTTCATGCAGTAGCAAGTCTTCCTAAACTTATTTGTATACATAGAATGGAAGGGATTTATGCTTCTTGGCCCAAAACTACACTGTTTAAAGGGCCTTGAGGGACATTTTAGACATCGTTCCAATGGCTGTGATGATAAGAGCCTGAAAGTGCACTGTGCTTAAAGCAGAAGTCAATTAGTGTTTCAGATAAATGTAGTAAGAAGAGTTCTTAGCCGCTCTGTAAACTCTAGGGAGGGGCCTTGGGCCTAAGTGTATGAAACTCCATTGTGTTTAGGGCATCACTTATGTAGCCATCACATACATATAATACATATCATCACATATATATCATAGGACACTCTCTATTAGCCGTAGAAAATAACCACATTCTTAACTGCCTAAAACTACCTGGTGCTTCTGGTGTTTTTCATGTAGTATTTTACATAAGTCTCATAGTGTTTATTGAAACACTCTGTTAGCAAAGGGAATCACCATGTGCTTATTTGCCTATTATACTTTGAGTCAAGCCCAGTGCAAAAGATTTATGGATACGCACAGTCATAACTATTCCGATTCTGGTGTAGAAGCACCGAAAATGCCCTTGCTCTGAAGTACCTAAATCTACACAGTGATTAATGCATCTTTTGTGTCACATATAATGGGCATCTAGTATGAACTTTTGTTTAAACCCTGTCTTTTTAGCCTTAGGAAATACTTTCATGTTTAATTGAAGACAAAAGATGGTTCTTAAAACATTTTTGAGTTAGCTTCTTGGACTTACCCAGTAAGAAGTGTGGTTAAATCCTGGTAAGCACTAGGGAATGCCCATGTGTTTGTTTAACTGCCTGAAATACCTGTGTTCTCAGTGAGGTTTCCAAATGCTTCCTGAATAAAATGTTCTTAAACTGCATTACATCAGCAATAGGGAAGGGCCTTCTGTTCCAGTGCCTAAAACTACACTGTACTTCAAACATTCTTGATTAGCCTTCACATTTTTCTCATAGGAACCTTTGTTGAGACACTATATACTAGCAATAGACAATGGCCATGGGCTGAAGTGCCTAAAACTATACGTTTTTTCATGTTGCTTGCATGAACCTCTTACCATTTAGTAAAAAGTGCTCCTGGGGTACCTTGGTGGCTCAGTCAGTTGAGGGTCCAACTCTTGATATCAGCTCATGTCATGATCAGTTGGTGGGATCAAGTCCCAGGTCAGACTCTGCACTGACAGCATGTGGCCTGCTTGGGATTTTCTCTCTGTCTTTATCCTTCACACCTTCCCCCACTTGCATGTGCCTTATCTCTCTCCCTCTCCCTTTCAAAAATAAGCATAAAAACATAAAATATAAATCTTTTTTAAAAGGGTCTCCTTAAATGTACTGCATAAATATTCAAGAAATGCTTATCTTTTTTAAAGTTTATTTACTGAGAAAGAGAGAGAGAGAGAGAGAGAGAGAGAGAGAGAGAGAAAGAAGAGAGTGCACAGTGGGGCAGGTCGGAGAGAAAGAGAGACAAAATCCCAAGGGTGCTCCACACCATCAGCAAAGATCCCAAGGCCATCAACACAGAGCCTGTTGCAGGGATTGAACATGTGAATTTTGAGATCAGGGCCTGAAATGAGATCAAGAGTCAGATGCTTAACTGACTGAACCACCCAGGTGCCCAAGAAATACCTTGTCTTAACTGCCTTGAAGTATAGTGTGCTTAACACAGCTGTCAATGAGCATCTTAGATGAATATAGTAAAAAGTATTCTTAACTGCTCTGTATAAACCCTAAGAAAGAGCTTTGTCCCTAGCTGCCTGAAGCTACACTACACATTCAGCATCTTTCACACAATGCCTGAGACAGCCAGCTTGCTAGGAGAGTCCCTTCATCCTCAACATTCTCCAATTCTCATCTCTCATAAAGAATGCTGTCTTCCATGTATCCACTGACACCACTTTGCTCAATTTCAAACGAGGTTATCCCTAGGGTCCATTCAGAGTTGGTGTCTCCGAGGAATATCCCCTGTTGGAAGTGGGGAGTCTTGTGACGTCCTTGTAACCATTGGGTAGGTGTTGCACAGCACTCCCTTTGAATTCTGTTTCAGAACAATACAGACATTCAGAGGCCTAGGCCATGTGAAGGTGTCCAGCGTGGAAGGTTTGTGAGTAGGGTGAGCCAGAGGTTTTGGAAAGGAGCTGGTCTCCTTTCTGGGGTGAGTGGAAATGAAGTTAGACATCTTATGTCCAGAGAGATTCCATTCCCATTGGAAATGTAGAACATTGGCCCTCCTGGGGCCATTCCCTTCCCATCACTGTTTTTTCTAACTAGGTCTTTGTTCACACTTAGGAGCCATGCAGCTCTCACACACTCAGCCAGCACCCAGGAAGAGGCATGGAGTTCCCACTTTGGTCCTGTGGTCAGTCAGAGCGACCAGTGTCAAATATCCAAAGGGAAGAGGGCCCTTTAGTCACTTAGCATGTGGTGCTTGGCCAGTTGTGCTATGGAAGGTGGAGAGCCAGTTTGCCTCATTCCGCTGACTGCTTGAGATGCTGCCCTCATTTTCACTAGCAGACAGTTCACACATAGGCAGTAGTCTCCAGGAGCTGGTGAGTGCAAGAAGAGCTCTTTCCAGGAAGACAATACCAGGTTCTAGTTCCAGAAGCCTGAGCCACAGGCAGGAGAGCTCAACAGCTACAGCTCAATCACTGCTGTTTCCATCCACTGATGGCAAAAGTGGGAAAGACAGATAAAGCCAGGGATTTCAGGCTCCTACTGCAAGAATGTAGGCGTCTTGCTGACTAGCCTGTCAGGTGTAGCTTGTAGAGGGCCCCCTTTGCTTAACTCTCAGGGTTTTAGTATTGGTGAGACAGCCATACCGCTAGGAGATTGTGCTGGGTATTCTTTCTCAACATTCTCCCATTAACATCTCTAAGGAAGAACACTGGCCATCCGTAGTTTCCCTTTACACACCATTGTCTTTTCTTGAGAAACAACATTCTGCATGGAATCCAAACAGAGACTGTGTCTCAGAATAATATTCTTTGCTTGCCACTTGGGAGTCTGGTGGTATCCTTGTGATTGTGATATGCATTTGGCATTGGGCCTTTCTCAATTTGGTTTCAGAACCATGTGGACATACAGAGGCTCTAAGGCATTTGAAGGTGCCCAAAGGAGAATGTTTGCATGTGGGCTAGTTCAGAGGTCTGGGGGAGGAGACAGTATCCTGCTTGGGGTATGAAGAAGGGAAGATATATACTTCCTTCCTGAAGAAGTATATGGACATCCAGAGACCTGTCATTGGAAGATTTCCAGTGGAGAATGATTCTATGCTGGACCAGAGGTTGCTAGAGAGAGCTGACCTCCTTTATGGGCTGAGAGGAAATGAAGTGAGAAATCTCCTTTCAGGATTTATCATTTTCCCACTTGGAAAAGGTCAATCTTTGGTCCTCCTCCTCCTAGATATTTCCATCCCATTGCTGTGTTTCTAAGTATATTTTTGTTCACATATAGCAACCATAGAGTTGTCACTGACTCAGGTGGCACCCTGGGGTATGCCACATAATCCCATTCTGCTCCTCTGCAAAGCCCAATGTCCCAGAAGACAGCTAGCCCTCCTGACCCTGAGCCTTCAGTGTTTAGCAGGGTAGCGTATCATGGGATTGGGTAGCCACATGGAGCTCCTACCCCTAATTGATGGAGATACCCTCTTATGGAAGAACAGTCTGCATGTGCAGCATGCTCCATGACCTCATCAGTGCACAAGAAGCCTTTTGTATAAACAGTGTACCTTGACCTCGTTCTCACCTCTTGACCATCAGATGGAAGCATAGTTCTCATATCTCAGAACCACTGCTGCCCTTATCTACCAACATGATGGGCAGAGGCACACCAAAAGTCAAAGTTCCCCTCTCTTTCTTAAGGGAGAATGTGGGTCCTTTGCTCAACAGGGCTTCAAACAGGATCCTTTGGAGCATTCCTATAGCCAAAGCCCACAAAAGATTCTTGTGAATCATGAGAAAGCCAGTTTGTGAATACATTGTGTTAGGTTGTTTTAAACATGATCCAGTCTCATCCTTCATGAAGGACTCTGGCTCTCAGTGTATCAAGGTACATGACATTGTTTTATTATCCATCGTGATTGGTCATATGGCCCGTAGAAACTCAGTCCGTCAGAATTCTACCTCTGGCATGCAAATGCCCAATGTGGACCAGCCCTTGTGACTGTGGACAGGTGAAGGCAAAAGGGCCATGGCATTTTGGTTTCAGGACCACATGGACATCCAGAGCCCTTGAGCACTGGAAGGATTCCAGCTGAGAACTGTTTGTGTGGAGGCTGGACCAGACATATAAGCAGGGAGGTGGTCTCCTGCTGGGCTTAGAAGAAATGAAGTTAAACATCTCTTTCCACATTGATCACATTCCCATTGGATGGAAATATTGAAGGCACTTTGGTCCTGGCTGCAGCCATTCCCTATCCCTTTCTATGTTTCTGTCTCCTCATTCACCCTTAAGAAACATGGAGCCATCACTCATCTGGCACCCCTGGGTACCCAGAAACTTTCACTTTATTCCTGTGATCAATGAGAGCTATCAGACTCCACTCTGCAAAAGGAAAGTGTGCTTGCAGCAAAGGAAACAACCAACAAAACTAAAAGGCAACCAACAGAATGGGAAAAGATATTTGCAAATGACATATCGGACAAAGGGCTAGTATCCAAAATCTATAAAGAGCTCACCAAACTCCACACCCGAAAAACAAATAATCCAGTGAAGAAATGGGCAGAAAACATGAATAGACACTTCTCTAAAGAAGACATCCAGATGGCCAACAGGCACATGAAAAGATGCTCAACGTCGCTCCTCATCAGGGAAATACAAATCAAAACCACACTCAGATATCACCTCACGCCAGTCAGAGTGGCCAAAATGAACAAATCAGGAGACTATAGATGCTGGAGAGGATGTGGAGAAATGGGAACCCTCTTGCACTGTTGGTGGGAATGCAAATTGGTACAGCCACTCTAGAAAACAGTGTGGAGGTTCCTCAAAAAATGAAAAATAGACCTACCCTATGACCCAGCAATAGCACTGCTAGGGATTTACCCAAGGGACACAGGAGTACTGATGCATAGGGGCACTTGTACCCCAATGTTTATAGCAGCACTCTCAACAATAGCCAAATTATGGAAAGAGCCTAAATGTCCATCAACTGATGAATGGATAAAGAAATTGTGGTTTATATACACAATGGAGTACTACGTGGCAATGAGAAAGAATGAAATATGGCCCTTTGTAGCAACATGGATGGAACTGGAGAGTGTTATGCTAAGTGAAATAAGCCATACAGAGAAAGACAGATACCATATGGTTTCACTCTTATGTGGATCCTGAGAAACTTAACAGAAACCCATGGGGGAGGGGAAGGAAAAAAAAAAAGAGGTTAGAGTGGAAGAGAGCCAAAGCATAAGAGACTCTTAAAAACTGAGAACAAACTGAGGGTTGATGGGGGTGGGAGGGAGGGGAGTGTGGGTGATGGGTATTGAGGAGGGCACCTTTTGGGATGAGCTCTGGGTGTTGTATGGAAACCAATTTGACAATAAACTTCATATATTGAAAAAAAAAAAAGGAAAGGGTGCTTGGCCTTCTGTGCTATGGAGGGTGAAGGGGAGCCAGTTTGGGACCTGCATGATTGAGTTGCCTCCATTCTTTTTTTTTTTTTTTTAATTTTTTTCAACGTTTATTTATTTGTGGGACAGAGAGAGACAGAGCATGAACAGGGGAGGGGCAGAGAGAGAGGGAGACACAGAATCGGAAACAGGCTCCAGGCTCTGAGCCATCAGCCCAGAGCCCGATGCGGGGCTCGAACTCACGGACCGCGAGATCGTGACCTGGCTGAAGTCGGACGCTTAACCGACTGCGCCACCCAGGCGCCCCGAGTTGCCTCCATTCTGAGAAGCAGTTTTCCCATGGGCAGTATGAATCTGGAGGGGGTTAGCATTGGAAGAGCCCTTACCAGGGATTAGGAAACCAAGTCCTTCTTACAGATTCCTGAACAAGACCCATCAGAACCCAATGGCTCCAGATCAAAAACTGTTACCTCCCTCAACTGATGGGAAAAGAGGCAGGGATATAAAAGCCAGAAATCACTGGCTCCTCAAGAAAGAATGCAGGCTTCTTGCTGACAGGGCTCTCAGGTGCAGTCCTTCAGAGGGCTCCTGTGGCCTAAGCCCACAGGCTTTTCTTATTCCAGATACAACCTGGTTGATAGGAGACTGCCCTAGGTACTTCATTTTCAGGTTTTTCTAAATCTCACGTGTGATGAAGAACTCTGGCAGTGTGTGTCTCTATTGTCATCCTTTAGTCCTTTTGATGAAAGAAGGTTTGCGTGGAAACTATTTCAAGAGAGTGTCTCAGAGTTATATCCTCTTGTTTTAGCTTGGGGTCTTGGTGGTGTCCTTTTGTTGGTGATCAAGGTGTTGCATCGGGCCCTTCTAAATTTGGCTTCATAATGACGTGTCCCTCCCCCAAGCCCAGGGTGTGTGCAGGTGTTTAGGGAGAATGCTTGTGGGTAGGCTAAGCCAGAGTTTGGGGGTGGATCCCACCTCCTGGTGGAACAAGGGGAAGGGAAGGTGATGATCTACTTCCTCGGTTTTCCCCATGCCCATTTGAATGCACAGCTTTGACTCATCTTGTTGTCATTCCTCTCCCATTTCTGCCTTTTTAATTTGGTCTCAGTTCACACAAGGAGACCCTGTGTCTGTCCTCTATAACACACAAGGTCCCGGTGTGGAGGTGAGTTTTGAAGCCTTTCTGAGAAAACACAGGGCTCTCAGATTCTGATATCCCAGAGTACAGCTAGTCCCCCTCCTCCCGAGCCCTTGGTGCTGGGTAGGGTACCATATCATAGGAATGGGTGGCCACATGGATCCCCGCCCCTAATGGATGGAGCTACCCTCATTCAAAAGAACAGTCTGTGCATGTGCAGCACACTCCAAGACCTGATTGGCACCCCAAATGCCTTTTGAATAAATAGTGCACCAAGGCCCCATTCCCATGTCTTGATTGTCATGTGGAATCACATTCTTCACATCTCATAAACTCTGCTACTCTCTCGACAGATACGATGGGTAGAAGCATACCAGAAGCCAATGTTCCCCTCTCTTTCTTGTGGGAGAATGTGGGCCTCTTGTTCACAAGGTTCCAACGGACATCCTTTTGAGCACTCCTGTGGCCAAAGCCACAAAAAGGTTCTTGTGATTCCTGAGCGAGCCAGCTTGCGAATACATTGAGCTAGTCAGGTTCTAAACATGCTCCAATAGCCATCCTTCATGAAGAACTGTGGCCCTTGGTGTATCCAGTTTCATGACATTGCTTTATTATCCATTAAGGTTCATCTCAGCGTTCAACCAAATTAGTCTTTCCGAGTACTATCTGCGACTTGCAGATGTTCAAAGGGGACAAGCCCTTGTGACTGTGGGACAGAGGGAGCCAAAGTGGCGCTGGTCTTTTGTTTTTAGGACTACATAGACATCCAGAACCCTAGGGCATCCGAATCGGTCCAGCTGAGAGCTGTTTGTGGGGAGACTGGGTGAGATGTATTAGTGGGGAGTTGGCTTCCTTGTTTGGAAGAGGAAAATGAAGATAAACATCTCCATTCCAGATCTCTATTGATCGCATTACCATTGGATGGAAATATTGAATTCACTTTGGTCCTGGCTCTAGCCATTCCCTCTCCCTTCCCGTGTTGCTCACTGCATCTTCATTCATGCTTAGGTGGCATGGAGCTGGTCTTCACCCAGCAGGCACCCATGGATGGGCGTCCGGCTCCCATTTGGTCCTGTGCTCAGTAACAGCCATCCTCATGAGATATCCCAAAGGAGAATAGCCCTCTTATCCCTGAGTTTGGTGCGTGGCTGTTTGTAGCAAGGGGTGGGGGAGGGGAGCCAGCTCACCTCCTTGCTCTGCCTGATTGAAGTGCCTTCCTTCTGAAAAGCAGACAGTTCACACTGGAGCAGTAGGCTCCAGAAGCTGGTTAGCAGAGAAAGAGCCTTTTACAAGAAGTGGGCACCAATGCCCCTGCCCACACTTTGGAGCCACAGCTGGGAGCACCTCCCAGCTACAGCACTGTCACTGCTTACTCCATTCAATTATGGAAAAAGGAAGAAAAACAGACCAAATCCCAGGGCCTTCTAGGTCGTTCTGAAGGAAGGAATGAAGGAAGGAAGGAAGGAAGGAAGGAAGGAAGGAAGGAAGGAAGGAAGGAAGGAAGGCCGACCTGTTGCTGACAGGTCTCCCACATGGAGGCTCTAGAGGGTGTTTTTGCCAAAGCTGTCTGATGCTTCTTATTCTTTCCATAGCCAGTCCAGTTGCCAAGAGCTGGTGCTGGGCACTCCCTTCTCCATATAAATCACCTTCCAATCTCTGCAGAGCTCTAGCCCTCCTTATCCACCTTGACACATCTCTGTTCTCTTGTAGAAACAAGGTTCTTCCCACGGTGCATTCAGAATCAGTGTCTCAAGAGTCCTATCCTGTGTCTTCCACCTGGAACTCTGTTCCAGTTCTTCTGACTGGGGGAGAAGTTTTGCCATAGGGCTCCTTCTTCATTAATTCACTGGGTTTCAGAACTATGCAGCCATTTAAAGGTCCAGGGCATTTGAAGGAGCTCAGCAGAGGATGCTTGGTGTATAGGCTGGGCCAGAGATTTGGGCAGGGAGCTGGCCTCCTTCTAGACCAAGGGCAAATGAAGGAATACATCTTCTTTCCAAGTGGATGCCCATTCACACTGGAAATGTTGAACTTTGGCCATCCCAGTGCCCACATCTTTTCCCTTGCTATGTTTTTGACAATTAATTGTTTTATCCCTCAGGAGCCATGGATCCATCACTCAACTGGCACCCCTGGGTAGGCCACAAACTCCCACTCTGCTCCTGTGCTCAGTGATGGCTATCAGGCACTCTTCTACCAAAGGAAAGAAGGCCTTAAGTCCCTGTGTACTTGGTGCTTGGCCTATGGTGCTTGGTGCTATGGAGGGTGAAGGGGAGCCATCTTGCATCCCTGACATGGATGATTGAATTTCCTTCATTCTGAGATGCAGACAGTTTGCACATGAGCAGTATGAATGAGGAGGGGGTCAGTATGAATGAGGGCTGGAAGAGTCCTTGCCAGGAATTAGTGAACCAAGTCCTTGTTGCAGACAAGGACCCTCAGAACCCAATAGCTACAGCTCAAACACTGCTGCCTCCCTCAACTGATGGGAAAAGTGGCAGGGATATACCAAGCCAGAAATCCTGGCTCCTTTAGAAAGAAGGCAGGCTTCCTGCTGAGAGGGCTCCCAGGTGTAATCCTTCAGAGTACTCCCTTGGCCTAAGCCCACAGGCCTTTCTTATTCTGAATACAGCCTGGTTGATAGGAGACTGCCCTGGGTGCTTTAATCTCAACTTTCTTCAAATCATGTATGATGAAGAACTCTGGCAATGCGTGTCTCTATTGTCATCCTTTAGTCCTTTTGATGAAAGATGGTTTGCGTGGAAACTATTTTGACACAATGTCTCAGAGTTATATCCTCTTCTTTCAGCTTGGGAGTTTGGTGCCAAGTGCTTTTGTGATGGTGATAGAGGTGTTTTATTGGGCCATTCTCGATTTACTTTCAAAACGACGTGGCACTCTCCAAACCAAGGGTTGTGCAAGTGTCCAGGGAGAATGCTTGTGGGTAGGCTAAGCCAGAGGTTGGGGGTGGATCCCTCCTCTTTGTGTGGGACAAGGGCAAGGGAAGGCAGGGGTCTACCTCCTCGGTTTCCCCCATGCCAATTTGCACAGCTTTGACTCACCTTGTTCTCATTCCTCTCCCATTTCTGCTTCCCTAACTTGGTATCAGTTCATACATGGAGACCCTGTGTCTGTCCCCTACACCAAACAAGTTCCCTGGAGTGAAGAGCAGTTTCCAAGCCTTTCCTGAGCCAATGGGGGGATCACAGAGTCTGATATCCCAGAGGACAGCTAGCCTTCAGTCCCTGGGCCCTTGGTGCTGGGCAGGCAACAGTATTGTGGGAATAGGTAGTCGCATGGGCCCAGCCCCTAATGGATGGAGCTACCCTCATTCAGAAAAACAGACAGTCTGTCCATGTGCAGCATGCTCCATGACTTGATTAGCACACAAAAGGCCTTTTGAATATATGCTGCACCAAGGCCTTGTTCCCACCTCTTGATCATCACATGGAGCACATTCCTCATATCTCAGAGCCACTGCCACCCCTCTTGATGGATACGATGGGCAGAAGCACACAAGAAGCAAACGTTCCCCCTTATTTATGGAGGGAGAATGTAGGCCTTTTGTTCATAGGACTCCAATGGGTATCCTTTTGAGCACTCCAGTAGTGAAAGCCCCCAAAAGGCTCTTGTGATTCCTGAGCAAGCCAGCTTGTGAATATCTTATGCTTGTAGGTTCTTCTGAACATAATCCAATTCTCATCCTTCATGAAGAACTCTGGACTTTGATTTATCCAGTTTCATGACATTACTTTATTATCCATCAATTTTCATCTCGTGGTCCATACAGCATCAGTTTTTCAGAGTACTATCTCTGACTTGCAGATGTCCAATGGGGAGCAGCCCTTGTGACTGTGGGATAGGTGGAGCCAAAGGAGCTCTGGGATTTAGCTTCAGGACTACATGGACATCCAGAGCCCTAGGGTGTTGGAAGGAGTCCAGCAGAGAAATGACTGTGTGGAGGCTTGGCCAGACATATTAGCGGGGAGCTGGCCTCCTTGCTGGGCCTGGGGGAAATGAAGGTAAGCATCTCTATTCCACACTGATCGAATTCCCATGGTATGGAAATATTGAATGCCCTTTATTCCTGGCTGCAGCCATTCTCATGTTTCTGACTGTCTCTTCATTCAACCTTAGGAGCCATGGAGTGGCACTCAGCCATCTTGCACCCAGGTATGGACATCTGGTTCCCACTGGGTCTCATGCTCAGTAACAGCCATGTGCATAGGATATCCCAAAGAGAATATCCCTCCTATTCCTGACCTTGGTGCTTGGTTGTTTGTAGCAAGGGGTGGGGAAAGTGGAGCCAGATCACCTCCTTGCTCTGCCTGACTGAGGTGTTTTCCTTCTGAAAAGCATACAGTTCACACAGGAGCAACAGACTCCAGAAGCTGGTCAGCAGAGAAAGATCCCTTTTCAGGAAGACGGCACAAATGCCCCTCTCCACACTTTGGAGCCACAGCTGGGGGAACCTCCCAGCTACAGCACTGTCACTGCTCATCCATTCAATGATTCGAAAAGCAAGAAAAGCACACCAAGTCTCTAGGTCCTTCTGAAGGAAGGAGGCCTGTTGCTGACAGGGCTCCCAAATGGAGACACTAGAGGGTGCATTTGCCTAAGCTCTCTGGTGTTTCTTCTTAGGGCCAGATTGCCAGGAGTTGGTGCTGGGTACTCCCTTCTCCATAGAATTCCCCATCCAAGGTCTGCGGAACTCCGGCCCTCCTTATCCACCTTGACACATCTTTGCTTTCTTGTAGAAACAAGGTTCTTATCACAATCAGTAGAGAGTTAGTGTCTCAAGAGTCCTATTTTCTGCCTTCCACCTGGGAGTCTGGTCCAGTCCTTGTGACTGGGGAGAGGTTACAATCTTTGTAACTCAGTTCTGTATGGGAGAGTCACATGGTCAGCACAGAAAGTTCCATTGGATGGAATCCTGCACCAAGATCTGCTTCCAAACACTTCCATCATCCATGAGCATATCCCTCCTACAGCTGTATTCCTGTTACTCCTATGTACTGATAGCAAGGACAGAACACATACCCAGAGCCAGATCTTTCCCTCTGATTCTGAAGGAAGAATCTGGGCAGGCGTCTTGCTGGCAGGGCCTACAGGTGAAACTTATGGATGGCACCATTTGCCAAAGCCCACAGGTGTTTCTCCTTCCTGAGTCAGTGAGCTGGGGAAGACTGTGCTAGTTACATCACATCATTATCCCTGATGCAGAACTCTGTCCCTTCCTCTATCCATTTTGACCCCTTTGCTCTATTTTAACTCTGAGCCCTCCCTGGGATCCATTCCATGTGATTGTCTTATAGTCATATCCTGGGCCCTCAACTGGGGATTCTGGTCTAGTCATTGTGACTAAGGAAGATGTTTGGCCAAAGGACCCCTGGCTCTTCAGCAGGATAATTTTCCAGGTATGCGTGTTCATCTCTGCATGAGTCTCACAGAACTCAGATTTCTGGCCAAGTAGGCCTGTGTTTTTGTTCTGGTTTTGCCATGGAAGATACTCAGAGCCTCTCAGGTTTTCAAGCATCTTGAAAAGACAAGAATAACTATAAAATGGGAATTTGTTACAGTATCTGAATGATGCTGAGAGCAAGAAGTGTTTATTTTAAAACCTTGCCACCCTAATATATGAATAGACAAGGCAACCCTGCTCTAGTACCTCCCTCTGCATTTATTCCAGGCATATTGCACACAGTCCAGCATCTTGGCTCAGGAAATCCTAATTATTGGTTATCCATGGCTTTCTTTTTTTTTTTTTTAATATATGAAATTTATTGTCAAATTGGTTTCCATACAACACCCAGTGCTCATCCCAAAACGTGCCCTCCTCAGTACCCATCACCCACCCTCTCCTCCCTCCCACCCCCCATTAACCCTTAGTTTGTTCTCAGTTCTCAACAGTCTCTTATGCTTTGGCTCTCTCCCACTCTAACCTCTTTTTTTTTTTTTTTTTTGTTCCCCTCCCCCATGGGTTTTTCTTAAGTTTCTCAGGATCCACATAAGAGTGAAACCATATGGTATCTGTCTTTCTCTGTATGGCTTATTTCACTTAGCATCACACTCTCCAGTTCCATCCACGTTGCTACAAAAGGCCATATTTCATTTTTTCTCATTGCCACGTAGTACTCCATTGTGTATATAAACCACAATTTCTTTATCCATTCATCAGTTGATGGACATTTAGGCTCTTTCCATAATTTGGCTATTGTTGAGAGTGCTGCTATGAACATTGGGGTACAAGTGCCCCTATGCATCAGTACTCCTGTGTCCCTTGGATAAATTCCTAGCAGTGCTATTGCTGGGTCATAGGGTAGGTCTATTTTTAATTTTCTGAGGAACCTCCACACTGCTTTCCAGAGCGGCTGCACCAATTTGCATTCCCACCAACAGTGCAAGAGGGTTCCCGTTTCTCCACATCCTCTCCAGCATCTATAGTCTCCTGATTTGTTCATTTTGGCCACTCTGACTGGCGTGAGGTGATACCTGAGTGTGGTTTTGATTTGTATTTCCCTGATAAGGAGCGACGCTGAACATCTTTTCATGTGCCTGTTGGCCATCCGGATGTCTTCTTTAGAGAAGTGTCTATTCATGTTTTCTGCCCATTTCTTCACTGGGTTATTTGCTTTTCGGGTGTGGAGTTTGGTGAGCTCTTTATAGATTTTGGATACTAGCCCTTTGTCCGATATGTCATTTGCAAATATCTTTTCCCATTCCGTTGGTTGCCTTTTAGTTTTGTTGGTTGTTTCCTTTGCTGTGCAGAAGCTTTTTATCTTCATAAGGTCCCAGTAATTCACTTTTGCTTTGAATTCCCTTGCCTTTGGGGATGTGTCGAGTAAGAGATTGCTACGGCTGAGGTCAGAGAGGTCTTTTCCTGCTTTCTCCTCTAAGGTTTTGATGGTTTCCTGTCTCACATTCAGGTCCTTGATCCATTTTGAGTTTATTTTTGTGAATGGTGTGAGAAAGTGGTCTAGTTTCAACCTTCTGCATGTTGCTGTCCAGTTCTCCCAGCACCATTTGTTAAAGAGACTGTCTTTTTTCCATTGGATGTTCTTTCCTGCTTTGTCAAAGATGAGTTGGCCATACGTTTGTGGGTCTAGTTCTGGGGTTTCTATTCTATTCCATTGGTCTATGTGTCTGTTTTTGTGCCAATACCATGCTGTCTTGATGATGACAGCTTTGTAGTAGAGGCTAAAGTCTGGGATTGTGATGCCTCCTGCTTTGGTCTTCTTCTTCAAAATTACTTTGGCTATTCGGGGCCTTTTGTGGTTCCATATGAATTTTAGGATTGCTTGTTCTAGTTTCGAGAAGAATGCTGGTGCAATTTTGATTGGGATTGCATTGAATGTGTAGATAGCTTTGGGTAGTATTGACATTTTGACAATATTTATTCTTCCAATCCATGAGCAGGGAATGTCTTTCCATTTCTTTATTTTTTATTTTTTATTTTTTTTTATCTGTGCACCTCGTTTATTATGGCGTAATTTCTTAAACCTTTTAATGATATTGGATATCGCCACCTTTATTTTTTGTTTCACATTGATTTTCATGCACCTTTGCTTTTTATCAGAGCAACAAGCAAAAACCTAGTTTTGCAAAAGAATGACATCATCTAAACAAATGCAATGTAATCTAATATTTGAATTGTGAACTACTTCAAACCATAGTTTTCACAGCACCCATTAGATATCAAGTGTCACTGCAATATTCTCACAAGTTAAAAAAAATGCAATTGCCTTGTGAATTCATTGTAGTGCCTGGGTGTTCTTCCATATACAGTGTTAGGACTGCAGCAATTAAGGCTGTATCTTTCTCCCTTCTCTTACTTGTAAACATTCTTCTGCTATCCCCATTTATTTATTTTTTTTTTCACTCTGGTTTTATTTTATTATTATTATTTTTTTTTTATATATGAAATTTATTGTCAAATTGGTTTCCATACAACACCCAGTGCTCATCCCAAAACGTGCCCTCCTCAGTACCCATCACCCACCCTCTCCTCCCTCCCACCCCCCATCAACCCTTAGTTTGTTCTCAGGTCTCAACAGTCTCTTATGCTTTGGCTCTCTCCCACTCTAACCTCTTTTTTTTTTTTTTTTTTGTTCCCCTCCCCCATGGGTTTCTCTTAAGTTTCTCAGGATCCACATAAGAGTGAAACCATATGGTATCTGTCTTTCTCTGTATGGCTTATTTCACTTAGCATCACACTCTCCAGTTCCATCCACGTTGCTACAAAAGGCCATATTTCATTTTTTCTCATTGCCACGTAGTACTCCATTGTGTATATAAACCACAATTTCTTTATCCATTCATCAGTTGATGGACATTTAGGCTCTTTCCATAATTTGGCTATTGTTGAGAGTGCTGCTATGAACATTGGGGTACAAGTGCCCCTATGCATCAGTACTCCTGTGTCCCTTGGATAAATTCCTAGCAGTGCTATTGCTGGGTCATAGGGTAGGTCTATTTTTAATTTTCTGAGGAACCTCCACACTGCTTTCCAGAGCGGCTGCACCAATTTGCATTCCCACCAACAGTGCAAGAGGGTTCCCGTTTCTCCACATCCTCTCCAGCATCTATAGTCTCCTGATTTGTTCATTTTGGCCACTCTGACTGGCGTGAGGTGATACCTGAGTGTGGTTTTGATTTGTATTTCCCTGATAAGGAGCGACGCTGAACATCTTTTCATGTGCCTGTTGGCCATCCGGATGTCTTCTTTAGAGAAGTGTCTATTCATGTTTTCTGCCCATTTCTTCACTGGGTTATTTGCTTTTCGGGTGTGGAGTTTGGTGAGCTCTTTATAGATTTTGGATACTAGCCCTTTGTCCGATATGTCATTTGCAAATATCTTTTCCCATTCCGTTGGTTGCCTTTTAGTTTTGTTGGTTGTTTCCTTTGCTGTGCAGAAGCTTTTTATCTTCATAAGGTCCCAGTAATTCACTTTTGCTTTGAATTCCCTTGCCTTTGGGGATGTGTCGAGTAAGAGATTGCTACGGCTGAGGTCAGAGAGGTCTTTTCCTGCTTTCTCCTCTAAGGTTTTGATGGTTTCCTGTCTCACATTCAGGTCCTTGATCCATTTTGAGTTTATTTTTGTGAATGGTGTGAGAAAGTGGTCTAGTTTCAACCTTCTGCATGTTGCTGTCCAGTTCTCCCAGCACCATTTGTTAAAGAGACTGTCTTTTTTCCATTGGATGTTCTTTCCTGCTTTGTCAAAGATGAGTTGGCCATACGTTTGTGGGTCTAGTTCTGGGGTTTCTATTCTATTCCATTGGTCTATGTGTCTGTTTTTGTGCCAATACCATGCTGTCTTGATGATGACAGCTTTGTAGTAGAGGCTAAAGTCTGGGATTGTGATGCCTCCTGCTTTGGTCTTCTTCTTCAAAATTACTTTGGCTATTCGGGGCCTTTTGTGGTTCCATATGAATTTTAGGATTGCTTGTTCTAGTTTCGAGAAGAATGCTGGTGCAATTTTGATTGGGATTGCATTGAATGTGTAGATAGCTTTGGGTAGTATTGACATTTTGACAATATTTATTCTTCCAATCCATGAGCAGGGAATGTCTTTCCATTTCTTTATTTTTTATTTTTTATTTTTTTTTATCTGTGCACCTCGTTTATTATGGCGTAATTTCTTAAACCTTTTAATGATATTGGATATCGCCACCTTTATTTTTTGTTTCACATTGATTTTCATGCACCTTTGCTTTTTATCAGAGCAACAAGCAAAAACCTAGTTTTGCAAAAGAATGACATCATCTAAACAAATGCAATGTAATCTAATATTTGAATTGTGAACTACTTCAAACCATAGTTTTCACAGCACCCATTAGATATCAAGTGTCACTGCAATATTCTCACAAGTTAAAAAAAATGCAATTGCCTTGTGAATTCATTGTAGTGCCTGGGTGTTCTTCCATATACAGTGTTAGGACTGCAGCAATTAAGGCTGTATCTTTCTCCCTTCTCTTACTTGTAAACATTCTTCTGCTATCCCCATTTATTTATTTTTTTTTTCACTCTGGTTTTATTTTATTATTATTATTTTTTTTTTATATATGAAATTTATTGTCAAATTGGTTTCCATACAACACCCAGTGCTCATCCCAAAACGTGCCCTCCTCAGTACCCATCACCCACCCTCTCCTCCCTCCCACCCCCCATCAACCCTTAGTTTGTTCTCAGGTCTCAACAGTCTCTTATGCTTTGGCTCTCTCCCACTCTAACCTCTTTTTTTTTTTTTTTTTTGTTCCCCTCCCCCATGGGTTTCTCTTAAGTTTCTCAGGATCCACATAAGAGTGAAACCATATGGTATCTGTCTTTCTCTGTATGGCTTATTTCACTTAGCATCACACTCTCCAGTTCCATCCACGTTGCTACAAAAGGCCATATTTCATTTTTTCTCATTGCCACGTAGTACTCCATTGTGTATATAAACCACAATTTCTTTATCCATTCATCAGTTGATGGACATTTAGGCTCTTTCCATAATTTGGCTATTGTTGAGAGTGCTGCTATGAACATTGGGGTACAAGTGCCCCTATGCATCAGTACTCCTGTGTCCCTTGGATAAATTCCTAGCAGTGCTATTGCTGGGTCATAGGGTAGGTCTATTTTTAATTTTCTGAGGAACCTCCACACTGCTTTCCAGAGCGGCTGCACCAATTTGCATTCCCACCAACAGTGCAAGAGGGTTCCCGTTTCTCCACATCCTCTCCAGCATCTATAGTCTCCTGATTTGTTCATTTTGGCCACTCTGACTGGCGTGAGGTGATACCTGAGTGTGGTTTTGATTTGTATTTCCCTGATAAGGAGCGACGCTGAACATCTTTTCATGTGCCTGTTGGCCATCCGGATGTCTTCTTTAGAGAAGTGTCTATTCATGTTTTCTGCCCATTTCTTCACTGGGTTATTTGCTTTTCGGGTGTGGAGTTTGGTGAGCTCTTTATAGATTTTGGATACTAGCCCTTTGTCCGATATGTCATTTGCAAATATCTTTTCCCATTCCGTTGGTTGCCTTTTAGTTTTGTTGGTTGTTTCCTTTGCTGTGCAGAAGCTTTTTATCTTCATAAGGTCCCAGTAATTCACTTTTGCTTTGAATTCCCTTGCCTTTGGGGATGTGTCGAGTAAGAGATTGCTACGGCTGAGGTCAGAGAGGTCTTTTCCTGCTTTCTCCTCTAAGGTTTTGATGGTTTCCTGTCTCACATTCAGGTCCTTGATCCATTTTGAGTTTATTTTTGTGAATGGTGTGAGAAAGTGGTCTAGTTTCAACCTTCTGCATGTTGCTGTCCAGTTCTCCCAGCACCATTTGTTAAAGAGACTGTCTTTTTTCCATTGGATGTTCTTTCCTGCTTTGTCAAAGATGAGTTGGCCATACGTTTGTGGGTCTAGTTCTGGGGTTTCTATTCTATTCCATTGGTCTATGTGTCTGTTTTTGTGCCAATACCATGCTGTCTTGATGATGACAGCTTTGTAGTAGAGGCTAAAGTCTGGGATTGTGATGCCTCCTGCTTTGGTCTTCTTCTTCAAAATTACTTTGGCTATTCGGGGCCTTTTGTGGTTCCATATGAATTTTAGGATTGCTTGTTCTAGTTTCGAGAAGAATGCTGGTGCAATTTTGATTGGGATTGCATTGAATGTGTAGATAGCTTTGGGTAGTATTGACATTTTGACAATATTTATTCTTCCAATCCATGAGCAGGGAATGTCTTTCCATTTCTTTATTTTTTATTTTTTATTTTTTTTTATCTGTGCACCTCGTTTATTATGGCGTAATTTCTTAAACCTTTTAATGATATTGGATATCGCCACCTTTATTTTTTGTTTCACATTGATTTTCATGCACCTTTGCTTTTTATCAGAGCAACAAGCAAAAACCTAGTTTTGCAAAAGAATGACATCATCTAAACAAATGCAATGTAATCTAATATTTGAATTGTGAACTACTTCAAACCATAGTTTTCACAGCACCCATTAGATATCAAGTGTCACTGCAATATTCTCACAAGTTAAAAAAAATGCAATTGCCTTGTGAATTCATTGTAGTGCCTGGGTGTTCTTCCATATACAGTGTTAGGACTGCAGCAATTAAGGCTGTATCTTTCTCCCTTCTCTTACTTGTAAACATTCTTCTGCTATCCCCATTTATTTATTTTTTTTTTCACTCTGGTTTTATTTTATTATTATTATTTTTTTTTTATATATGAAATTTATTGTCAAATTGGTTTCCATACAACACCCAGTGCTCATCCCAAAACGTGCCCTCCTCAGTACCCATCACCCACCCTCTCCTCCCTCCCACCCCCCATCAACCCTTAGTTTGTTCTCAGGTCTCAACAGTCTCTTATGCTTTGGCTCTCTCCCACTCTAACCTCTTTTTTTTTTTTTTTTTTGTTCCCCTCCCCCATGGGTTTCTCTTAAGTTTCTCAGGATCCACATAAGAGTGAAACCATATGGTATCTGTCTTTCTCTGTATGGCTTATTTCACTTAGCATCACACTCTCCAGTTCCATCCACGTTGCTACAAAAGGCCATATTTCATTTTTTCTCATTGCCACGTAGTACTCCATTGTGTATATAAACCACAATTTCTTTATCCATTCATCAGTTGATGGACATTTAGGCTCTTTCCATAATTTGGCTATTGTTGAGAGTGCTGCTATGAACATTGGGGTACAAGTGCCCCTATGCATCAGTACTCCTGTGTCCCTTGGATAAATTCCTAGCAGTGCTATTGCTGGGTCATAGGGTAGGTCTATTTTTAATTTTCTGAGGAACCTCCACACTGCTTTCCAGAGCGGCTGCACCAATTTGCATTCCCACCAACAGTGCAAGAGGGTTCCCGTTTCTCCACATCCTCTCCAGCATCTATAGTCTCCTGATTTGTTCATTTTGGCCACTCTGACTGGCGTGAGGTGATACCTGAGTGTGGTTTTGATTTGTATTTCCCTGATAAGGAGCGACGCTGAACATCTTTTCATGTGCCTGTTGGCCATCCGGATGTCTTCTTTAGAGAAGTGTCTATTCATGTTTTCTGCCCATTTCTTCACTGGGTTATTTGCTTTTCGGGTGTGGAGTTTGGTGAGCTCTTTATAGATTTTGGATACTAGCCCTTTGTCCGATATGTCATTTGCAAATATCTTTTCCCATTCCGTTGGTTGCCTTTTAGTTTTGTTGGTTGTTTCCTTTGCTGTGCAGAAGCTTTTTATCTTCATAAGGTCCCAGTAATTCACTTTTGCTTTGAATTCCCTTGCCTTTGGGGATGTGTCGAGTAAGAGATTGCTACGGCTGAGGTCAGAGAGGTCTTTTCCTGCTTTCTCCTCTAAGGTTTTGATGGTTTCCTGTCTCACATTCAGGTCCTTGATCCATTTTGAGTTTATTTTTGTGAATGGTGTGAGAAAGTGGTCTAGTTTCAACCTTCTGCATGTTGCTGTCCAGTTCTCCCAGCACCATTTGTTAAAGAGACTGTCTTTTTTCCATTGGATGTTCTTTCCTGCTTTGTCAAAGATGAGTTGGCCATACGTTTGTGGGTCTAGTTCTGGGGTTTCTATTCTATTCCATTGGTCTATGTGTCTGTTTTTGTGCCAATACCATGCTGTCTTGATGATGACAGCTTTGTAGTAGAGGCTAAAGTCTGGGATTGTGATGCCTCCTGCTTTGGTCTTCTTCTTCAAAATTACTTTGGCTATTCGGGGCCTTTTGTGGTTCCATATGAATTTTAGGATTGCTTGTTCTAGTTTCGAGAAGAATGCTGGTGCAATTTTGATTGGGATTGCATTGAATGTGTAGATAGCTTTGGGTAGTATTGACATTTTGACAATATTTATTCTTCCAATCCATGAGCAGGGAATGTCTTTCCATTTCTTTATTTTTTATTTTTTATTTTTTTTTATCTGTGCACCTCGTTTATTATGGCGTAATTTCTTAAACCTTTTAATGATATTGGATATCGCCACCTTTATTTTTTGTTTCACATTGATTTTCATGCACCTTTGCTTTTTATCAGAGCAACAAGCAAAAACCTAGTTTTGCAAAAGAATGACATCATCTAAACAAATGCAATGTAATCTAATATTTGAATTGTGAACTACTTCAAACCATAGTTTTCACAGCACCCATTAGATATCAAGTGTCACTGCAATATTCTCACAAGTTAAAAAAAATGCAATTGCCTTGTGAATTCATTGTAGTGCCTGGGTGTTCTTCCATATACAGTGTTAGGACTGCAGCAATTAAGGCTGTATCTTTCTCCCTTCTCTTACTTGTAAACATTCTTCTGCTATCCCCATTTATTTATTTTTTTTTTCACTCTGGTTTTATTTTATTATTATTATTTTTTTTTTATATATGAAATTTATTGTCAAATTGGTTTCCATACAACACCCAGTGCTCATCCCAAAACGTGCCCTCCTCAGTACCCATCACCCACCCTCTCCTCCCTCCCACCCCCCATCAACCCTTAGTTTGTTCTCAGGTCTCAACAGTCTCTTATGCTTTGGCTCTCTCCCACTCTAACCTCTTTTTTTTTTTTTTTTTTGTTCCCCTCCCCCATGGGTTTCTCTTAAGTTTCTCAGGATCCACATAAGAGTGAAACCATATGGTATCTGTCTTTCTCTGTATGGCTTATTTCACTTAGCATCACACTCTCCAGTTCCATCCACGTTGCTACAAAAGGCCATATTTCATTTTTTCTCATTGCCACGTAGTACTCCATTGTGTATATAAACCACAATTTCTTTATCCATTCATCAGTTGATGGACATTTAGGCTCTTTCCATAATTTGGCTATTGTTGAGAGTGCTGCTATGAACATTGGGGTACAAGTGCCCCTATGCATCAGTACTCCTGTGTCCCTTGGATAAATTCCTAGCAGTGCTATTGCTGGGTCATAGGGTAGGTCTATTTTTAATTTTCTGAGGAACCTCCACACTGCTTTCCAGAGCGGCTGCACCAATTTGCATTCCCACCAACAGTGCAAGAGGGTTCCCGTTTCTCCACATCCTCTCCAGCATCTATAGTCTCCTGATTTGTTCATTTTGGCCACTCTGACTGGCGTGAGGTGATACCTGAGTGTGGTTTTGATTTGTATTTCCCTGATAAGGAGCGACGCTGAACATCTTTTCATGTGCCTGTTGGCCATCCGGATGTCTTCTTTAGAGAAGTGTCTATTCATGTTTTCTGCCCATTTCTTCACTGGGTTATTTGCTTTTCGGGTGTGGAGTTTGGTGAGCTCTTTATAGATTTTGGATACTAGCCCTTTGTCCGATATGTCATTTGCAAATATCTTTTCCCATTCCGTTGGTTGCCTTTTAGTTTTGTTGGTTGTTTCCTTTGCTGTGCAGAAGCTTTTTATCTTCATAAGGTCCCAGTAATTCACTTTTGCTTTGAATTCCCTTGCCTTTGGGGATGTGTCGAGTAAGAGATTGCTACGGCTGAGGTCAGAGAGGTCTTTTCCTGCTTTCTCCTCTAAGGTTTTGATGGTTTCCTGTCTCACATTCAGGTCCTTGATCCATTTTGAGTTTATTTTTGTGAATGGTGTGAGAAAGTGGTCTAGTTTCAACCTTCTGCATGTTGCTGTCCAGTTCTCCCAGCACCATTTGTTAAAGAGACTGTCTTTTTTCCATTGGATGTTCTTTCCTGCTTTGTCAAAGATGAGTTGGCCATACGTTTGTGGGTCTAGTTCTGGGGTTTCTATTCTATTCCATTGGTCTATGTGTCTGTTTTTGTGCCAATACCATGCTGTCTTGATGATGACAGCTTTGTAGTAGAGGCTAAAGTCTGGGATTGTGATGCCTCCTGCTTTGGTCTTCTTCTTCAAAATTACTTTGGCTATTCGGGGCCTTTTGTGGTTCCATATGAATTTTAGGATTGCTTGTTCTAGTTTCGAGAAGAATGCTGGTGCAATTTTGATTGGGATTGCATTGAATGTGTAGATAGCTTTGGGTAGTATTGACATTTTGACAATATTTATTCTTCCAATCCATGAGCAGGGAATGTCTTTCCATTTCTTTATTTTTTATTTTTTATTTTTTTTTATCTGTGCACCTCGTTTATTATGGCGTAATTTCTTAAACCTTTTAATGATATTGGATATCGCCACCTTTATTTTTTGTTTCACATTGATTTTCATGCACCTTTGCTTTTTATCAGAGCAACAAGCAAAAACCTAGTTTTGCAAAAGAATGACATCATCTAAACAAATGCAATGTAATCTAATATTTGAATTGTGAACTACTTCAAACCATAGTTTTCACAGCACCCATTAGATATCAAGTGTCACTGCAATATTCTCACAAGTTAAAAAAAATGCAATTGCCTTGTGAATTCATTGTAGTGCCTGGGTGTTCTTCCATATACAGTGTTAGGACTGCAGCAATTAAGGCTGTATCTTTCTCCCTTCTCTTACTTGTAAACATTCTTCTGCTATCCCCATTTATTTATTTTTTTTTTCACTCTGGTTTTATTTTATTATTATTATTTTTTTTTTATATATGAAATTTATTGTCAAATTGGTTTCCATACAACACCCAGTGCTCATCCCAAAACGTGCCCTCCTCAGTACCCATCACCCACCCTCTCCTCCCTCCCACCCCCCATCAACCCTTAGTTTGTTCTCAGGTCTCAACAGTCTCTTATGCTTTGGCTCTCTCCCACTCTAACCTCTTTTTTTTTTTTTTTTTTGTTCCCCTCCCCCATGGGTTTCTCTTAAGTTTCTCAGGATCCACATAAGAGTGAAACCATATGGTATCTGTCTTTCTCTGTATGGCTTATTTCACTTAGCATCACACTCTCCAGTTCCATCCACGTTGCTACAAAAGGCCATATTTCATTTTTTCTCATTGCCACGTAGTACTCCATTGTGTATATAAACCACAATTTCTTTATCCATTCATCAGTTGATGGACATTTAGGCTCTTTCCATAATTTGGCTATTGTTGAGAGTGCTGCTATGAACATTGGGGTACAAGTGCCCCTATGCATCAGTACTCCTGTGTCCCTTGGATAAATTCCTAGCAGTGCTATTGCTGGGTCATAGGGTAGGTCTATTTTTAATTTTCTGAGGAACCTCCACACTGCTTTCCAGAGCGGCTGCACCAATTTGCATTCCCACCAACAGTGCAAGAGGGTTCCCGTTTCTCCACATCCTCTCCAGCATCTATAGTCTCCTGATTTGTTCATTTTGGCCACTCTGACTGGCGTGAGGTGATACCTGAGTGTGGTTTTGATTTGTATTTCCCTGATAAGGAGCGACGCTGAACATCTTTTCATGTGCCTGTTGGCCATCCGGATGTCTTCTTTAGAGAAGTGTCTATTCATGTTTTCTGCCCATTTCTTCACTGGGTTATTTGCTTTTCGGGTGTGGAGTTTGGTGAGCTCTTTATAGATTTTGGATACTAGCCCTTTGTCCGATATGTCATTTGCAAATATCTTTTCCCATTCCGTTGGTTGCCTTTTAGTTTTGTTGGTTGTTTCCTTTGCTGTGCAGAAGCTTTTTATCTTCATAAGGTCCCAGTAATTCACTTTTGCTTTGAATTCCCTTGCCTTTGGGGATGTGTCGAGTAAGAGATTGCTACGGCTGAGGTCAGAGAGGTCTTTTCCTGCTTTCTCCTCTAAGGTTTTGATGGTTTCCTGTCTCACATTCAGGTCCTTGATCCATTTTGAGTTTATTTTTGTGAATGGTGTGAGAAAGTGGTCTAGTTTCAACCTTCTGCATGTTGCTGTCCAGTTCTCCCAGCACCATTTGTTAAAGAGACTGTCTTTTTTCCATTGGATGTTCTTTCCTGCTTTGTCAAAGATGAGTTGGCCATACGTTTGTGGGTCTAGTTCTGGGGTTTCTATTCTATTCCATTGGTCTATGTGTCTGTTTTTGTGCCAATACCATGCTGTCTTGATGATGACAGCTTTGTAGTAGAGGCTAAAGTCTGGGATTGTGATGCCTCCTGCTTTGGTCTTCTTCTTCAAAATTACTTTGGCTATTCGGGGCCTTTTGTGGTTCCATATGAATTTTAGGATTGCTTGTTCTAGTTTCGAGAAGAATGCTGGTGCAATTTTGATTGGGATTGCATTGAATGTGTAGATAGCTTTGGGTAGTATTGACATTTTGACAATATTTATTCTTCCAATCCATGAGCAGGGAATGTCTTTCCATTTCTTTATTTTTTATTTTTTATTTTTTTTTATCTGTGCACCTCGTTTATTATGGCGTAATTTCTTAAACCTTTTAATGATATTGGATATCGCCACCTTTATTTTTTGTTTCACATTGATTTTCATGCACCTTTGCTTTTTATCAGAGCAACAAGCAAAAACCTAGTTTTGCAAAAGAATGACATCATCTAAACAAATGCAATGTAATCTAATATTTGAATTGTGAACTACTTCAAACCATAGTTTTCACAGCACCCATTAGATATCAAGTGTCACTGCAATATTCTCACAAGTTAAAAAAAATGCAATTGCCTTGTGAATTCATTGTAGTGCCTGGGTGTTCTTCCATATACAGTGTTAGGACTGCAGCAATTAAGGCTGTATCTTTCTCCCTTCTCTTACTTGTAAACATTCTTCTGCTATCCCCATTTATTTATTTTTTTTTTCACTCTGGTTTTATTTTATTATTATTATTTTTTTTTTATATATGAAATTTATTGTCAAATTGGTTTCCATACAACACCCAGTGCTCATCCCAAAACGTGCCCTCCTCAGTACCCATCACCCACCCTCTCCTCCCTCCCACCCCCCATCAACCCTTAGTTTGTTCTCAGGTCTCAACAGTCTCTTATGCTTTGGCTCTCTCCCACTCTAACCTCTTTTTTTTTTTTTTTTTTGTTCCCCTCCCCCATGGGTTTCTCTTAAGTTTCTCAGGATCCACATAAGAGTGAAACCATATGGTATCTGTCTTTCTCTGTATGGCTTATTTCACTTAGCATCACACTCTCCAGTTCCATCCACGTTGCTACAAAAGGCCATATTTCATTTTTTCTCATTGCCACGTAGTACTCCATTGTGTATATAAACCACAATTTCTTTATCCATTCATCAGTTGATGGACATTTAGGCTCTTTCCATAATTTGGCTATTGTTGAGAGTGCTGCTATGAACATTGGGGTACAAGTGCCCCTATGCATCAGTACTCCTGTGTCCCTTGGATAAATTCCTAGCAGTGCTATTGCTGGGTCATAGGGTAGGTCTATTTTTAATTTTCTGAGGAACCTCCACACTGCTTTCCAGAGCGGCTGCACCAATTTGCATTCCCACCAACAGTGCAAGAGGGTTCCCGTTTCTCCACATCCTCTCCAGCATCTATAGTCTCCTGATTTGTTCATTTTGGCCACTCTGACTGGCGTGAGGTGATACCTGAGTGTGGTTTTGATTTGTATTTCCCTGATAAGGAGCGACGCTGAACATCTTTTCATGTGCCTGTTGGCCATCCGGATGTCTTCTTTAGAGAAGTGTCTATTCATGTTTTCTGCCCATTTCTTCACTGGGTTATTTGCTTTTCGGGTGTGGAGTTTGGTGAGCTCTTTATAGATTTTGGATACTAGCCCTTTGTCCGATATGTCATTTGCAAATATCTTTTCCCATTCCGTTGGTTGCCTTTTAGTTTTGTTGGTTGTTTCCTTTGCTGTGCAGAAGCTTTTTATCTTCATAAGGTCCCAGTAATTCACTTTTGCTTTGAATTCCCTTGCCTTTGGGGATGTGTCGAGTAAGAGATTGCTACGGCTGAGGTCAGAGAGGTCTTTTCCTGCTTTCTCCTCTAAGGTTTTGATGGTTTCCTGTCTCACATTCAGGTCCTTGATCCATTTTGAGTTTATTTTTGTGAATGGTGTGAGAAAGTGGTCTAGTTTCAACCTTCTGCATGTTGCTGTCCAGTTCTCCCAGCACCATTTGTTAAAGAGACTGTCTTTTTTCCATTGGATGTTCTTTCCTGCTTTGTCAAAGATGAGTTGGCCATACGTTTGTGGGTCTAGTTCTGGGGTTTCTATTCTATTCCATTGGTCTATGTGTCTGTTTTTGTGCCAATACCATGCTGTCTTGATGATGACAGCTTTGTAGTAGAGGCTAAAGTCTGGGATTGTGATGCCTCCTGCTTTGGTCTTCTTCTTCAAAATTACTTTGGCTATTCGGGGCCTTTTGTGGTTCCATATGAATTTTAGGATTGCTTGTTCTAGTTTCGAGAAGAATGCTGGTGCAATTTTGATTGGGATTGCATTGAATGTGTAGATAGCTTTGGGTAGTATTGGCATTTTGATAATATTTATTCTTCCAATCCATGAGCAGGGAATGTCTTTCCATTTCTTTAAATCTTCTTCAATTACCTTATCCATGGCTTTCTTTACCACATTATATCATGCTTATCCATTTTATATGAGGGTACACATATGAGAGCACTTTAATCTTCCAAATGTGTGCTGGGAAAAGTGAACTGGTAAGGAGGCAAACACGAGGTGTTGCTCTAATGGGTTCCACCTATCTGCCAGACCCTGCCTTCTGACCCTGTCCTTGGGGCTGTTGTGGACCTAGATCTGCCAGCCATAACTGTCACTATTGCTACTGTTGAGTGTGCTGAAGGAGGACAGCACTGCACAGGCCAATGCCATGATTGCCACACCATGACCACAGGTGGTTTTGCTGGAACACTAAGGCTGCTATAGGACTGCCTGATGCACAGGGCTGTTTATGTTTTGGCACATGACCCAGAAACCTCGTGTGGTGGTGACCTGCACCCAATAACGATGCCTGTGGTCTCCCTGGCCCAGCTGTGTACCAGATGGGAGGTAAATTTAAGTCTGAGTAAGTGCAAGTGCTGCCATTAATAATGGTTGGGCTGCATTGCTTGGTACCCACCTCCAACATGCACAGGCTTGTGTGACAATCTATCCCTGGGCACGGGTTAAGTGAGTGACAGCTCTATGGCTCCTAAGTCTAAACAGGAAAATAATTAGACATAGGACCATGGGAAAGAAGAGTCATAAGGAGGGCCAAAGTTCAATATTTCCAGTGGGAATGGGAACAATCTGGAAAGAAGCTGCAGAACTTCATGTCCCCTCAGCCAAGAAAGGAGTCCAGCTCCCTTCCCAGTTCTCTGGCCCAGCCTATGTGCAAATGTTATGACCTGGGCCCTTCCAATGCCCGAGACCTCTGAATGCCTGCGTCGTTTTGACAGCAACTTAGCAGGGTCCTGTGGCCAAACCTGTCACACAGTCACAAGGATGGGACTAGGATGTCCAGGTGAACACCAAGGCTATTCCCCTGAGAGACTACATGGACTGGGCCCCAGAGAGGACCTAGTGGGAAAATAGAGCATATGGTTAAAATTGTTCCACAGAGGGGCAGAGTTCTTCACTAGAAATGAAAATGGGATCGTGGAGAGAATGAAGTGACTAGTGCCATATCCTGGCAAGCTGACTCGCTCAGGATTAAGTAGGACCCGTGGGCTTTGGTGAAGGAGGTGCCTACAGGCTACACTCAGGAACCCTGTCAGCAAAGGGTCTGCATTCTTC
Organism: Puma concolor; assembly: GCF_028749965.1. Lineage (NCBI taxonomy): Eukaryota > Metazoa > Chordata > Mammalia > Carnivora > Felidae > Puma > Puma concolor. The sequence continues at coordinate 38,662,909 of NC_141681.1, read as the reverse complement.
TTTCAGAAAAAGAGGGAAAGCCCTGGCTTTGGGTAACTTTCTTGCCCTTTCTCATTAGAGGATGGGGGCTGCAGTGATTCAGCTGTGGCTGTTTGGGGCTCGTGGCTGATGGTCAGGTGGTTAGAATCCAGCCTGGGTCTAATATTCATTTCAAAGTCCCTTTGTGCACTAACCAGGGCCTGAATCAGAGTGTACATGCATGAACCGTCTACTCTGCAGGATGAAGGCCCCTCTGTAAGCCAGGGGAGGGAGGCCAGCTGACTACCCATCCCTGCAATGACTCTAGCTGACTATGCACCAAGCTCCCAGGGACAGAGGGGCCTGCTTTCCTCTAGGATACTGGACACTGAGAGCTATAAATTGGCTCAGGAACTTACTGGGAATTCCACACCAAAGTTTGGACCCAGTCTGTGTACCTGACACAGACCCATGGATTCTGGAATGTTCTAGTTTAAACAGAGGACATTATGGGGCGCCTGGGTGGCGCAGTCGGTTAAGCGTCCGACTTCAGCCAGGTCACGATCTCGCGGTCCGTGAGTTCGAGCCCCGCGTCGGGCTCTGGGCTGATGGTTCAGAGCCTGAAGCCTGTTTCCGATTCTGTGTCTCCCTCTCTCTCTGCCCCTCCCCCGTTCGTGCTCTGTCTCTCTCTGTCCCAAAAATAAATAAACGTTGAAAAAAAAATTAAAAAAAAAAATAAACAGAGGACATTCTTCTGAGGTTCTTGCTCTGAATGGCTCCCAGGTAGAACCTAGTTTGAAAAATAGAGCAATAAAATGCAAATAGGCACACACAGGACCAAAGGTCTTCATTATAGAAGACAATGGGCTAAAGTTAGAATTAAGTGCCTACTCCTATCTCCTGGCAGGTTGGCTGTCTGGGGAGTAAGAAACATGTGAGGGCTTTTGTAAAAGGAAACCACCATTGACTACACCTGAGAGTGAAATTCTGCAGGAGGTCTGTATTCTTCCTTCAGAAATAGAGGGAAAACTGAATTTGGTGGTTCCTGTCCTTCCCATCAGGAAATAAATTCACCATTGATGCAGAGGCAAGGGGTTTCTGCTCCAAGCTGGTTGTCAAGTGTTTGGAACCTGGACGTGATTTAGTAGTTCTTTAAGATCCTGAAGCATAGTGTGCCTATGGGAATCATGTTTGACACAGAATGAAGTCATGTCTACCCTTTACTGCACTTACCAGAGTTGGCCAAGCCCCAAGTACTCAGGGACAAGAAGGCCCTCCTTCCTTAGAGATAAAGTTACTGTTTGCTCTCACATATCAAATAACCTGAGTGGCAGGTTAGCACCAATCTTTGGGCTCTACTTGTGTGAAGTGAGTAGAAGCCCAATTGTCCCTGAATGTGACCCAAGACTTAGAAAATAGTAAATTGTTGGGAATGGCAACAAAGGAGGCCAAGGATCTACATTACACATGGGGATGGGGTAATGATGTGTATGTATCTACCTTCATTTCTCTTTGCTGCATGTGTAAGGCCAGTCCCTCCCCAACCCTTTAGGACCTCCTACACACATCCACCCATGCCCAACTTGGCACCTTCATATTCCTTAGGCCTCTCATTGTGAACAAGTTCTAATGGGAAGTTACAAGAAGTCCTGTTGCCAATCTATGCCATCATCAACAGGACTCAGCCAGAGTCCCCAGTTTAAAGTGGAAGATATTGATCTGAGACACTGATTCTGAATGGATGCCATCAAGATCTTATTTTGAAAAAAAGAGCAAAATGAGGGAAATAAATACACAGAGGGCCAAAATGCTTCATTACAAAGGAGAGCATAGTGAAGCTGAGAAGCACAGGCCTAACACAATATCCTGAGAAGGTGTTGTGTATAGTAAGAAACACCTGTGGCAAAGGGAAACATCCATTGATACACCTGGGTGCCCATTTGGCAAAAGGCTTGCACTTTCCTTTCAGAAAGAGAAGGAACACTACCGATCTTTGCTCCTTTGTATGCCCTACCCCTCAGGGCAGTGATTTACTGCTAACAAGTTAGTGCTCCTGAGGGTGCTATAGGGTTTTTTTTTTAACCAAGTCATGGTACAGTATTTCTTGTAGCCTTTTTTGCATTGAATTGTCCTGCAGTCTACTGTGCATGCCTGATCCATTTGCCATAGAGGATGAAGACATTTCAATCAGCCAGTGGAGGGAGGCAAGCTGGCTACTGGTCACAGAGGTTACCAGGGCAGTCAAGCAACAAGCACTCATGGACAAGAGGGCCATTCTTCATTGGGATAAAGTAACCAATTGTTCTCATATAGCACCAGACCAGAGTGGTATTTCACCACAAATCCTGGATGTTGGTTATGTGGTCGACAGACCAATTCCACCTTGTTGTGACCCACGACCTAGTTATGAAAACAGAAAATGGAGGGGAAGGACTCTAAGGGAAGCCAAGGTTCTACATTACAGAGGAGGGTAGGATAAAGCTAGGAATGAAGTGTCTAACATAGTTTCTCCTTCAGTCAGAAGTAAAGCCAGCTCCCTCCAAAACCCTGGCATTGTCTATATGTGGACACTCTGCTGGGCACCGTCAATGGCCTTGGGCCTCCCATTGTCAACATACTTCTGAAAGGCACATAATGAGGGATCTTGTGTCCCAACCTATGCCAGAGACATAATGACTTGGCCAGATTCCCCAACATAAAGGAAAGGATATGTCTCTGAGTCACTGGCTCTGAATGGCACCCAGGGAGAAACTACTTTGTGAAGAGAAAACAGGTATTAATTGCTATGGATATGTGGAAGGCCAAAGTGCTTCATTATTGATAAGAATGGGGACAGGGCTTATAATGAAATGTCTAGAATGACAATTTCCTGGCAAGGTCCTAAGAAGTAAGAAATCCATGTGGCCAGAGACACATGAGACCTCTGAAAGGAAATCTTCTGAAAGCCCAGTCTGCAATAAGTCTGCATATTTCCTTCTGAAAGAGAGAGAAAGCTTCTGGCCTTGACACTTTTTTCTGCGCTTCCCATCAGGGGAATGAGGCAGCAGGGATTCAGGGGTAGTGGGTACATGCTCCAGGTGCTGCTCAAGTGTTTGGAACTGTTCCTGTGGTGCATTAGTTTCTGAAGGACTATTTTCTGTACTGACTAGGTCCTGGAACATACCTCATATGCGTGGATTATGTGCTCTTCAGAATCTAAGGCCAAGCACTAAGTGCTCTCTGACAGCTGGGCAATCTTTCCTGTGGGTTGTCAGAAACTAACTACACTTGGTTAGCTCAGAAGCAGAGTGAGAACTCACCACCAATCCCTGGGAGCTCACTGTGTGATTGACAGCCTCACTGCCTCACCCAGCCTGCAAACCAAGTCCTAGTTAGCAAATGGCAAGTGGTTGGCAATGGCTCTATGGACAGCCAACATTTCATCTTGGATGAGAATGGAAGAAAGCTGAGAGTGAAATGTCTCGCTCCATTTGCCCTTGTCCCAGAAGTGAGGCCAGCTGCCTCCTAACATCTTTGACCCTATCTACACAAAAATATTCTGTGCTGGGTACTTTCCACTGACCTATATCTAACGTTTTCAATATAGATCTGGAAGGCATGTTGCAGGGCTCCTATGGCCCAACCTATTCTGCTGTCATAAGAACTCTTCCAGAATCCCCAATTAAAATCAGAGGGAATTGCTCTGAACCATGGGCCCTGATTGGCCCATGGCAGATTCTAGTTTTCAAAAGAGTAAAAAGGGGGCAGCTGGGTGACTCAGTCAGTTAAGCATCTGACTCTCGGTTTCAGCTCAGGTCATGATCTTTCAGTTTGTGAGTTCAAGTTCCATGTTGGGCTTTGTGCTGACAGCTCAGAGCCCAGAGCATGCTTCAGATTCTGTGTCTCCCTCTCTCTCAGCCCTTCCCCCTGCTCGCACTCTGTCTCTCTCTCTAAAATTAAATTAATATTTAAAAATTAAAAAAGAAAAAGGATGTGGCTCCTGGGTTAAGCATTGGTGTATCTCTAAGGTCATGATCTCTTGGTTTGCAAGCTCAAAAGGTTCTCTCCTGTCAGCACGGAGCCTACTTGGGATCATCTGTCCCTCTCTTTCTACCTGTCCTTCACGTGTATGCACGGTCTCTCTCTATATATAAAATAAAAATAAACATAAAAAAGAGGAAAAGGGTGAAGACAGACACACAGATGGACAGTGTACCAGATGAGAGTAGGATATGTCTGAGGATGAAATGAATAATACAATCTCCTGGCAAGCTGATTGTCTCAGGAATAAGAAACACATATGGGCTAGGGCAAAGGGAAAACTCTTTATAATGGGAGCCATCATGGCAAGATGACTGTATGCTTTCTTGAGAAAGAGAAGGAAAGCTTCTGGAGTTCACTATATTCACTTCCCATCTTATCAGTGGACAGAGGCAGCGGTGATTCAAGGGTAGTAGGTTTGTGCTCAAGTGTTTAGAATTGGGCCGTGGTGCAGTAGTTCTTGAATGGTGTCTTTCAGTGCTAAGCTGGTCCTTGAGAATATTGCACATGGGTGAACTAACTGCTCTTCAGAGTGAAAGCATCTTTAACTTCCAGGAAGGGAGACCAATTGGATAACCGTCATTTCTTTTATCAGCCAGCCAAACTCCAAGTACTCACAGGAAGACAATCTTTCCTTTTGTATATCAGAAACTGATTGCTGTTGGTTAGCACAGACCAGAGTCAGAGCTCATTAGTAATGTTTGGGCACTCACTATGTGGGGGAGAGCTTCATTAGCCTTGCCAGGGACCCAATACATAGTTATCAATATAACCAGGGAATTGGAATGGCAACACACAGAGCCAAAAGTTTTCATTTCAGCTGAGAATGGGATCAAGCTGAGAATGAAATGTCTAGCTCCATGTTCCTCTTGTCCCAGAAGTGAGGATAGCTCCCTCCTGATACCTCTGACCCTGACTACACAGGAACATTCCTGCTGGGCCCTCTTGAAATGCTCTGGCTTATCTTTGTCAACAGAGTACTGAGAGGCAATTTTTGAGGGACCCTGTGGCCCAGCGTATCCCAGAGTGACAAGAACTTCACCAGAATACTTAGTTAAAAGTAAAGAAAATGGCTCTGAGCCACTGTCCCTGAATGGACAACAGGGAGAACTTTGTTGGAAAAGAGCAACAGGGTGGAGGAGAACACACAGAAGGCCAACACTCTTTATTAATAGAGGAGAATGGGATATAGCAAAAAAAAAAAAAAAAAAAAAAAAAATGAAGCAACTAGCACACTCTCCTGGCAAGATGGTTGTCTCAGGAGTAAGAACACTGTGTGGACTAAGACAAAGGGAAACCTCCTGCATTATCCCTTCAGAAGGTGAAGGAAAGTTTCTGGCATTGAATTTTTCCCCCTGTCCTTTGATGTAGTCATGATACATAGTTACCAGGTTGTGGCTTGTGGCTGACCCTCAAGTGTTTGGGAAGTGGCTCTGGTGCACTGGTCCTTGAATAGGCTGTTTCTGCACATTTTCCAGGTCTGAAGAATACTGAAAATAGGTGAACTGTCTGCTCTTCAGAATGAAGGCATCTCTCACAGCCAGTGGTTGAAGTTCAGCTATCACCATGCCAACTCCAACCTTTCAAACACCAAGACATCAGTGACAGGGGGTCAGTAGATCCCTTTGCGTATCAGAAACTGAATGCTTTCATTTAGCAAGGGAGCAATGTGGGAACTTTCCACCAATCCCTGGTTTTTCACTGAGTTATTGACAGGCCCACTGTGCCTAGTGGGAACCAAGACATAATTAGAAATACCACAAGGGACAAGGCACTTGGGTGGCTCAGTTGGTCAAGTGTCTGACTCTTGATTTCAGCACAGGTCATGATCTCACAGTTGTGAGGTCAAGCATTGACATTGGGTTTTGTGCTCACAGGATGGAGCCTACTTCAGATTCTCTGTCTCTCTCTTTCTGCCCTTACCACGCTCATGTGTGCTCTCTCTCATTCAAAAAGGAGAAATGTTTTTTTTTTTTTAATGTTAAAAAAAGAAAGAAAGACACTGAGGGAATGAATGGACACACAGAGGGCCAATGTTCTTCCTTTCCTATGAGAAAGGGATCAAGCAGAGAATAAAGTGATTAGTATAATCTATTTGAAGCTGGCTGTCTTCAGAATAGGAAGCACCTCTGCACTGGGGAAAGGGAAAAACACCACTGGTTTTATGTGGAAGCCCAGTGCAGAGGAAACCTTCATCTGGAATTCAAATGACAATGGGATACAACTGAAAATGTACTGTATAACACATTGGTTTCTTGTTCCAGAAGCAGGAGTGGTTTTCTCCTAACTCCTCCAGGACTGCCTACATGCAAACATTCTATGCTAGGCCCCTCAAATGCACTAGGTCTTCTGATGTACGCGTAGTTCTAAAACACAAGTGGTGAGAGGCCCTGTAGCCCAAAGTATTCCAGAGTCCAGAGAACTTGACCCAAGTCCTCAGTTAAAATGAGACTGAATTGGTCTTACAGTTTGGCCCCAAATGCCTACCAGAGGAAACCTAGTTGGAAAAAAAGACCAACAATGGACATGGATACACAGAGACTCACAGTGCTTTCTTAGAGAGGAGAATAGGATAAAGAAAAGAATAAAGTGACTAGCATAATTTCAAGTGTAAGACACACCAATGGTTTGGGGCCAGGATAATGTCCACTGACTACACCTGATGCCCCTACTGCAAGAAATGTTCATCCAGAACATTGGTAAACCAGGAATTCTTCTGGCCATTGCCTTTTCTCCTTTATATGCAATTTTATATGCAATTTTCCTACAGTGATTCAAGGCCAGTCTCCTTGCTGACCTTCAAGTGTTTGGAACCAGGCTCTGGTACAGCAGTCTGCTAGGCTCTTTCTGCACTGACCCATGTCTGGGAGCAAACTGCCCATCTGAAAGCCCTCTGGTTTTCAGAACAAAGACAGGTCAATGAGCCTGGTGAGGGACACAATCAGGGTAAACATACCTATGCCACCTGCAGCCTGTCAAGCACCACATTTTCAGTCAAGGGAGAGCAATTTTCTCTTTGGGATATTAGAAATGGATTGCTCCTGATTAGCACAGGCAGTGATGGGGAGCTCTCCATTAATCCCTGAGTGCTCTTTATGTGAGTGACAACCCAATTTCTCCTGAGTGTGACCCAAAACCTTGTTAGAAAATCCTCAAGGGATGGGAACATATGGAGGTCCAGAGTTTTTTATTTTAGGAGAGATATAGGATATGACTGATAATGCAGTTCCTAGCTTCATTTCTTTCCCCTTTCTGCAGAACTGAGGCTGGCTCCATCCCACTCCTCTGTCCCTGCCTGCATGAAAACATTCTGTGCTGGGATCCTTCAAATTCTCTATGTCTTTTTGGGCCAACAGTAAGGCTGAAAGGCAAGCCCTGTGGTTGGGCTCATGTTGCCTAACTTTTCTCCAAGTTGGGAGAAAATGACTCAACTCCCCACTTGACAAGAGAGGACATGACTCTTACATTCTGGTCCTGAATCCTCACAGTGAATGCCTAGGTAGACAAAGTGCAAGGGATGGGAATGGAGACATCAGTGGCCCAATTTCTTCACTATAGATGAGGACAGCATAATGCTGAGAATTAAATGAGTAGCTAAGTTCCTTCTGGCCCCATAAGTGAGACTGGCTCCCTAACAGCTCCTCCAGACTCAGCGTATGGGAAAAAATTCTGTTCTGGTCACCTTCCAATGCCTTAGGCATCTCTTTGTCAATGTAGTTAGGAAAGGCAAGTCCCAAGGGGCCCCGTTGCTCAACCTGTCCCTGAGGAAGTTGAGCTCAGTGTGACTGTCCAGGTAATAGCAGAGATCTCTCTTGGACACTGGCCATGAATGTCTCATAGGGAAGATCTAGTTTGAAAAAGGGCAAAATGATAGAAATGGATAAATGGAGTGCTAAAGTTCTTCTTATCAAATGAGAATGGACTAAATCTGAGAATGAAGTGGCCAACACACTCTTTTGGCAAGCTGGCTGTCTTGGGAGTGAGAAATACCTCTTGGCTGGGTCAAAGAAATCCTCTACTGGCTACCCTGGCAACCATGTTTTGCAAGAATTCTTCATTTGGGACTTCAGAAAGGGATGAGAAGCTTCTGGAACTGAGTGGATTTCTTACCCTGACCTACAGTGGATAGTCACCAGTGGTTTTGGTGTAATGGGTTTTGACACTTATGCGTTTGGAATCAGGGTCTCTGGAAGTATTCCTGGAACAGGCAATGCACTGGACAGCTCTGGAAGCTAAATGCCCATCTGGGAATCATTTGCTTTTCCATATGAAGTCATTTCAAGCAGTCAGGGGAGGGAGGCATACTGGGTAACCATCAATGCCAAGCCCCACAAGATCAGTAACAGGTAGCTAATTATTATTTGTGGATATCAGAAACTGACTGCTTTAGGCTAGCATAGGAATGGAGTGGGAGCTGGCCACCAATCCCTGGGCATTCTTTGTGTGAGTGAAAACCCTACCACATTTCAATGTTACTCAATATCTCCTTAGGAAAACAGCTAGGGGATCAGAATGGATACATGATAAGTCAAAGGTCTTCTTTTAAGCAGAGAGTAGGATAAAACTGACAAGAAACTGATGAGCTCTGTTGCTCTTCTCCCCACAATTGATGATACAATTGATGATGCTTCCTCTCAATTCTCTGGCTTTGCCTATACACCAAGATTTGGTCTGGCACCTTCAAGTGCCCAATGTCTTTTTATTGTCAAAATATTTCCAAAAGGCAACTCCCAAGAGGCTTTTTGCCCAACCTATGCCAGAGTCAGGATGACTTGGCCAGGCTCCCCAATTAAAATGAGGGGACATTGCTCTTAGGCCTGCCCTTGAATTCCCCAAAGTGGGGACTTACTGAAAAAAAGAGCAAGGGGATGGGAATGGATACACAGAAAGCCAAAATCTTCATTTCAGATGAGAATGGGATAATTCTGGGAATACAGAGACTAGCACAATCTCCTGCCAAGCTCGCTGGGAACATTGCTCTCCTTTTGCTGAAAATGTGGTGCTTGGAAGGCTACAGGTGGCATGTTTTCAACTGTCTAATTGAGCTACCTTCATTCTGAAAAGCAGAAGGTTCTCAGGCAGTTTGGTCCCAGACATTGCTCAGTGCAGAAAGAGCCCATTCAAGGATTGGATACCACAGCCTGGATCCAAACACTTGAAGGTCAGCAGGGAGACTGACCTTGAACCACTGAATGAATGTTGCATCTAGAATTGATGGAAAGGGTAGGAAAAAAAGCAATGGCCAGAAGAATTCCATTCTTACCAATGTTCTGGATGAATATTTCTTGCAATAAGGGCATCTTGTGTAGTCAGTGGACGTTTCCCTTCACCCAAACCATTGGTGTTTCTTACTCTTGAGATTATTATAGTCACTTTATTCTTTGCTTTTTCCTATTCTCATCTGTAAGAAAGAAGTTTGGACCTCTGTGTATCCATGTCGTCTTTTCAGTCGTTTTTTTCAAACTATGTTTACTCTGGTAGGCATTCAGGGCCAGATTTTAAGACCAATTCACTCTCATTTTAACTTAGGAATTGTTCTCTAGAGTCTGGAATACATTGGGCTGTGGGGACTCTCACCACTTGTATTTTAAAATTACGTGTACATCAGGAAACCTAGGGCATGTGAAGGTGCCCAGCAGAGAATGTTTGCATTTAGGCAAGCCCAGAGGAGTTAAGAGAAATCCAGGCCTGTCTCTGGAACAAGGAAACCCTGAGCTATATATTAAATTTTCAGCTTTATCCCATTCCCATTTGAATTTCAGATGAGGACTTCTTCTGAACTGGGCTCCTAGCTAGAACCAGTGGTGTTTTTGCTGATCCCCAGTGCAGAGGTTCTTCATATTCTGAAGAAAGTGAGCTTCAAATAGATTACACTATTCACTTTATTCTCATCTTGATCCCACTCTCATAGGAAAGGAAGAACTTTGGCCCTCCATGTGTCCATTCCCATGCCCTTGCTGTTTTCATTAAAAAAAATAATTTTTAACATTTATTTATTTTTGAGCGAGGGAGGGAGAGAGAGAGAAAAGAGAGAGAGAGAGAGAGAGAGAGAGAGAGAGTTTAAGTTGTATGAGGACAGAATGAGGGAGACAGAGGATCCAAAGAAGGCTCCAGGCTGGGGGCATGAAAGTCTGAAGCAGGGCTTGTACTCACAACCATGAGATTATCCGAGAGCTGAAATCAAGAGTTGGACACTTAACTGACTAAGCCACCCAGGCACCCCATCCCTTGATGTTTTTCTAATTCTATCTTTTTTCCCCCCAGGAAGAGTGGGCCTGTCAATAATTCAATAAAAAACCAGGGATTGGTGGAGAGATCCCACTTTGCTTCCATGCTAAATGAAAGCAATCAGTTTCTGATATACAAAAGGATTGGTTGAACTCCTGTCACTGATGACTTGGTGCTTGAAAGGCTGGATGGTAATAGATAACACAACTCCAACCACTGGCTGCTATAGTTACCTTCATTCCGAAGAGCATACAGTTAACCCATTTGCAGTATTATTCAGACCTGCTATGTGCAAAACAGCCCATTCAAGGACCAGTCATCAGAGCCACTTTCCAAATACTTTAGGGTGAGCCATAAGCCAGATCCTGCTATGAATCATTATTGCCTCAGCGGACAGGGAGAAAACAGCCAATGCCAACAACTTTCCATCTCCTTCTGAAGGAACAATGCAGGAGGTTTCCCTTTGTCCTAGCCCACAGATTGTTCTTACTCCTGAGACATACATCTTTCCAGAGATTGTGCTAGTTGCTTCATTTTTTTTTTTTTTTTTTTTTTTTTTTTTTTGCTATATTCCATTCTTTTCTGTAATAAAGAACTTTGGCCTTCTCCATCCTATCGCTCCTTTTCAAGCTAAGTTGTCCCTGTTGTCCATTCAAGGACAGTGTCTCAGAGCCATTTTGTCTACTTTTAACTAGGGAGTCTGGCCAAGTTCTTGTAACTCTGGGGTATGATAGGATCCCTCAAAAATTGCCTTTCAGTGTCATATTGACAAAGGTCAGCCTAGGGCATTTCAAAGTGTGCAGAAGGAATGCCCATGTGTAGTCAGGGTCAGAGATATTATGAAGGAGCAATCCTCATTTCTGGGACAAGAGGACCATGGAGCTAGACATTTCCTTCTCAGATTATGCAATTCTGAGCTGAAGTGAACAACTGGCCCTATATGTAGCTATTCTACTTCCCTAGCTGTAATTGATACCTATGTCTTGGGTCCTAGTCAGGGGCAATGAGGCTCTCACTCACATGGTGAGTGCTCAGTCATTACTAATGAGCTCTGAATCTTGCCTGTGCTAACCAAGAGCAATCAGTTTCTGATATTCCAAGACAAAGATTGCCTTCCTGTGAGCTCTTGGTGTTTAGCTGGCTGATATAAGAAATGATAACTGTCCATCTTGTCTCCCTTCCTGGCCATTAAAGATGTTTTCACTCTGAAGAGCCATTGGTTCACCCATGTACAGTATTCTCAAGGACCTGCTTAGCACAGAAAGAAATCATTCAAGAACTACCGCACCATAGCCCAGTTCTAAACACTTGAACATTAACCTGAATCAGAAACCAACTTCCCTTGAATCACTGCTGCCTCTATCCACTGATAGGATGGGAAAGGAAAACAGTGAACTCCAGAAGCTTTCCCTCTCTTTCTGATGTAAGATTACAGAAATCTTTCCATGAGGGCTCCCACTGTGGATGGTGGAGGTTTCCCTTTGCCCTAGCCCATATGTGTTTCTTATTCCTGAGACAGTTAACTTGCCAGGAGATTGTACTAGTCTTTTTATCCTGAGATTTATCCCATTCTCATCTCTCATAAGGAACATGGTCCCTCTGTGTATCTATTTCAATCCTTTTACTCTTTTTATTATTGTTTATTTTTAGTTTTGTGTCTGAGAGAGAGAGAGAGAGAGAGAGAGAGAGAGCATGCACGCACAAACAAGGAGGGACAGAGAGTAGGACAGAGTATCTAAAGCAGGCTCTGTGCTGACAGCAGAGAACCCGATGCAGGACTCGAATTTTCGAACCCTGAGATCATGACCTGAGATGAAATTGGATACTTAACTGACTGGGACACCTAGGCATCCCATCCTTTTATTCTGTTTAAAACTGGAATCTCCCAAAAATAATTTAAAAAATAAGAAAAAAAAACCCTGGAATCCATGGCCAATCAGGGCCAGTGGTTCAAAGCAATTCCCTCTGATTTTAGTTGGGGATTCTGGATCAGTTCTTGTGACTACAAACAGTTTGGGCCATAGGAGCCCTTGGAAATTGCCTTCCAGATCTATATTGACAATATTAGATGTCAGTTAGTGGAAAGTACCTAGCACATAATATTTGTGTGTAGGGTCAAAGGTGTTGGGGCCAAAGGTGTTGGGAGGGAGCTGTCGTCGCTTCTGAGGCAAAGGCAAATGGAGAGAGATGTTTCACTCTCAGCTTTATTCCATTCCCATCTAAAATGAAAACTTTGGCTGTCCATAGAAACATTCCCATCTCATTGCTATTTGCTAAGACTTGTGTTGCAGGCTGGGGCAGTGAGGATGTCAATCTCATAATGAGCTCCCAGGGATTGGTGGTGAGTTCTCACTCTGGTTGTGTGCTAACCAGGGGTAATTAGTTTCTGACAACCCAAAGGAAAGATTGCCCTACTGTCAGAGAGCACTTAGTGTGTGGCCAGCTGGTGTAAGAGTAGTGATGGTTAGACAGGTTTCCTTCCCCACCTGGCTGATTTAGATGGCTTCATTCTGAAAAGCACACAATCTTTGCATATGAGGTATGTTCCTGGACCTAGTCATTGCTGAAAGTGGCCATTCAAAAACTATTGCACCACAGAAATTGTTACAGACATTTGAACAACAGCCTGGAGCATGAAACTCTGAATCCCTGCTGCCTCCATCCCCTGATGGGAAGGGTGGAAAAAAGAGCCAAGGCCAGAAGCTTTCCCTCTCTCTCTCTGAAGGATATATGCAGATCTCTTGCAGAGTGTTCTTTCACGAGGTTTCCCTTTAGAGAATTAGTTTGTCTCCAGCCACAGGTTTTTCTAACCCTTAGATAGGAATTTGCCAGGAAATGGTACTAGACACTTCATTCTAATCTTTGTTCATTCTTATCTATAATGAAGCCCTTGGGCTTCTGCACTTCCATTTAAAAACCTCTTTTTTTCATCTTTCAAAGTAGTTTCTCCCTGGGTGCCATTCAGAGCATTCAGTGTCCCAGGGAAATACCCTTTCCTTTAAATTGTGGAATCTGGGCAAATCCTTAGTCTCTGGCATAGGTTAGGACACAGGTCCTCTCATTATTTACCTTTCAGATTAATTTGACAATGGGAGGCATGGGACACTTGAAAGTGCTTAGAAGAGTGCCCATGTGTAGGCAATGCCAGGGTTTGGGACCGAGCTTGCCTTACTTCTGGCTGAAGGAGAAATTCCCAGCTTTATCCTAATCTACTCTGTAATGTTGAACATTGACCTTCCTTATAGCCCTTCACATCCATTTTATGTTTTCATAAATAGGTCATGGATCATAACCAGGAGAAATTGGTCTGTCAGCCACATAGCCAACATCCAGTATTTGTGATGAGCTACCATTCTGGTGCTGTGCTATGTGAGAGCAATCAGTTACTTTATCCCAAAGAACAATGACCCTCCTATCCATAAGTGTTGCTTGACTGGCATTGGTAATCTCTGTGATGGGTAGGGAGCTTGCCTCCCTTCCCTGGCTGATTGTAACGTCTTCATTCTCTAAAGCATATGGATCAGGCATGCACAGTAGACTGCAGGACTATTCAGCCCAAAAAAGCCCTTACAAGGAATACTGCACCATGAATTGGTTACAAAAACTAGAGTGCCAACTCCGTGCACCACTGAATCACTGCTCTATGCCCTGAGGGGTAGGGCATACAAAGAAGCCAAGGTCAGAAACTTTCCTTCTCTTTCTGAAAGAAAAGTGCAGGCCTTGTGCCAACTGGGCACCCAGGTGTAGGCAATGGATGTAACCCTTTGCCCCAGCCCAGAGGTATTGCTTACTATAGACAACTGTTAGCTTCTCAGGAGATTGTGCTAGGCACTTCATTCTCAGCTTCATCCCACTCTCATTTGGAATGAAGTACTTTGGCTCTCTGTATTTATTTCAATTCATTTTCTCTCTTGTTCAAACTAGGATCTCAGTGGAATCCACTCAGAGTCAGTGTCTGAGAGCAATATCCTGCGATTTATGTTTTTTTTTTTTAATTTCAGATTTAAATTTCTTTTTAAAAATAATTTATTGTCAAGTTAGCTAACATACAGTGTATACAGTGCAGTCTTGGTTTCGGGAGTAGATCCCCATGATTCATCACTGACATACCACAGCCAGTATTCATCCCAACAAGTGCCCTCTTCAATGCCCATCTCCCATTTTCCCCATCCTCCCCAAAACCCCACTCCCATAAACCCTCTGTATCCAGTATGTTATCTGTATTTAAGAGTCTCTTATGGTTTGCCTCCCTCTCTGTTTGTAACTTATTTTTCCCTCCCTTCCCCTATGGTCTTCTGTCAAGTTTCTCAAATTCCACATATGAGTGAAAACATGATATCTGTCTTTTTCTTACTGGCTTATTTCACTTAGCGTAATACCCTCCGGTACCATCTACATTGTTGCAAATGGCAAGATTTCATTTTTTTCATCACTGAGTACTATCCCATTGTGTATATATACCACATCTCTATCCATTCATCAGTTGATGGACATTTGGGCTCTTTCCATAATTTGGCTATTGTTGATGGCACTGCTATAAACATTGGGGTATATGTGCCCCTATGAATCAGCACTCCTGTATCCTTTGGATACATTTCTAGTAGTGCTATTGCTGAGTTGTAGGGTAATCCCCTTCTCAATTTTTTTGAGTAACCTCCACACTGTTTTTCAAAGTGGCTGCACCAGTTTGCATTCCCTCCCACCAGTTTGCATTCCTCTTTCTTGACATCCTTGCCAACATCTGTTGTTTCCATCTGTTAATTTTAGACACTCTGACTGGTGTGAGGTGGTAACTCAGTGGGGTTTTGATTTGGATTTCCATGATGATGAGTAAGGTGGAGCATCTTTTCATGTGTCTGTTACCCATCTGGATGTCTTCTTTGCCCATTTCTTCACTGGATTATTTGTTTTTCAGGTGTTGAGTTTGGTAAGTTTTTTTATAGATTTTGGATACTAACCCTTTATCCAATATGTCATTTGCAAATATCTTCTCCCATTCCATCCGTTGCCTTTTAGTTTTGTTGATTGTTTCCTTTGCTGTGCAGCTTTTTATCTTGACGAGGTCCCAATAGTTCATTTTTGCTTTTCTTTCCCTCAACTCCGGAGACATGTCGAGTAAGAAGTTGCTGAGGCCAAGTTCAAAGAGGTTGTTGCCTCTTTTCTACTCTACAATTTTGATGATTTCCTGTCTCACATTTAGGTCTTTCATCCATTTTGAATTTATTTTTGCGTATGGTGTAAGAAAGTAATCCAGTTTAATTCTTCTATATGTTGCTGTCCAGTTCTTCCAGCACCTTTTTTTCCCATTGGATACTCTTTCTGGCTTTGTCCAAGAATACTTGGCCATAAATTTGTGGGCCCATTCTGGATTTTCTATTCCACTGGTCTGTGAGTCTGTTTTTGTGCCAATACTGTACTGTCTTGATGATTACAGCTTTGTAGTACAGGCTAAAGTCTGGGACTGTGATGCCTCCAGCGTTGGAATCGTTTTTTCAACATTATTTTGGCTGTTCAGGGTCTTTTGTGGTTCCATACAAATTTTAGGATTGTTTGGTCTAGCTCTGAGAAGAATTATGTGCTACTTTGATTGGGATTGAATAGATTGCTTTGGGTAGTATCTACATTTGAACAACATTTGTCTTCCAATCCATAAGCATGGAAGGCTTTCCCATTCTTTGTGTCTTATTCAATTTCTTTCATAAGCTTCCTATACTTTACAGCATACAGATCTTTTACCTCTTTGATTAGGTTTATTCCTAGGTATTTTATGGTCCTTGGTGTAACTGTAAATGGGATCAACTCCTCAGTCCCATTTATCCTACATTTTAAACTAGGGGCTCTGGCTGATTCCTGGTCACTCTGGCATAGATTGGCAATGGGACCTCTTATAACTTCCCATTAGAACTCTGTTCACAGAGGCCTAGGGCATATGAAGGTACCAAATTGTGTATGTATGTATGTATGTATGTATGTATGTATGTGTGTAGGCAGTCCTAGAGGTTTGGGGAGGAACTGACCTTACACAG
Organism: Puma concolor; assembly: GCF_028749965.1. Lineage (NCBI taxonomy): Eukaryota > Metazoa > Chordata > Mammalia > Carnivora > Felidae > Puma > Puma concolor. Next base: position 38,646,677 of record NC_141681.1, on the reverse strand, counting down.
GCAGCAAGGAGAAATGAAGGTAGACATACATGAGCAGCATTGTAGCCTTTCCATCTGTAATGTAGAGCCTTGACCTCCCTTGTAGCCATTCCCACTCATTTACTATTTTCTAAGTCTTGGGTCATATTCAGGGATGATTGGGATTTCACTCACAGAAGCAGAGCCTGGAGATTGGTGCTAAATTCCCACTCTGGTTCTTTGCTATGTGAGAGCAAACAGTAACTTTATGTCAAAGAAAGGATGGCCTTCTTATCCCTGAGTGCTTGGTGCTTGGCTAGCTCTGGTAAGTGCAGTCAAGAGTAGCCAGCAGGGCTTTGCTACCTTGGCTGATTGAGATGCCTTTTGTGTGTCACAGATGGTTCCCACATGCACACTGTGCTTCAGGACCTGGTCAGAACAGAAAGAGCCCTCTCAAGAACTACTGCATCTGGTCCAGGTTCTAAACATTTGATCACCAGCTGGAAGCAGGAACCCCTTGCCTCTGAATCAATGCTGAATCTATCTCCTGATGGGAAGGACAGGAAAAAGAGCCAACACCAGTTTTTCCTGTCCTTCTGAAGGAAGAATACAGACTTCCTGCAGATTTCACTCTCAAGTTGTAGCCAATGAAGGCTTTCTTCTACAACAGTCTTCAGGTATTTCTTATTCCCCAGATGGCCAACATTTCAGGATATTGGAGTGGGTGCTTAATTCTAACATTAGCCCACTCTCTCCTGCAATGAAGAACTTTATCCTCCGGGTGCTTGTTTGAATTTGCTTGCTCTTTTTTTCAAACTGGGAGCTATTCAGAGCAAGAGCTTCAGAAGAATATACTCTGTTTAAACTAGAACATTCCAAGATCCATGGGGCTGTGTCAGGTGCACAGCCCAGGTCAAATATTTGTGTGGAGTGCCCAGTCACTTCCTGAGCCACTTGACAGCTCCCACTGTTTGGTATCCCAGAGGAAAACAGGCCCCTCTGTCCCTGGGAGCCTGGTACTTAGCCAGCGAGGGTAATTATGGGGATGGCAGCCAGCTGGCCTCCCTCCCCTGGCTGACAGAGGTGCCTTCATCCTGCAGAGTAGATTGTTCATGCATGTGCACTATGCTTCAGACATTGGTCAGTGCACAAAGGGACTTTGGAGGGAATACTGCACCCACGCCAGATTCTAACCACTTGACTATCAGCTGGGAGCCCCAAACAACCACAGCTGAATCACTGCCAGCCCTGTCTACTAATGGAAAGGGCAAGAAACACACCCACACCAGTGCTTTCCCTCCCTTTCTGAGGAAAGAATGCAGGCCCCAGATGTAGCCTGTAGGGGGCTCCCTTCATCAAAACCCACAGGTGTTGCTTATTGTTGAGATGACCAGCTTGCTAGGTGATGGCACTAGTCACTTTGTTCTCCAGATCATCCAATTCTCATCCCTAATGAAGGACTCTGGCCCTCTGTGCATCCATTTGCACCCCTTTGCTCTATTTTCAAATTAGGTCCTTTCTGGGGTCCATTCCATGTAGTCTTTCAGAGGAATATCCTTGGCATTCAACCTGGGGTTCCTGGTCCATTTCTTGTGACTGCAAGGTAGGTTTGGCCACAGGGGCTCTGGCAAGTTGGTGTCAAGACCATGCAGGCATTCAGAGGCCTAGGGCATTGCAAGGACCCAGAAGAGAATGTTTGCACTTAGGCTGGGCCAGAAGGCTGAGAAGGGAGCTGGCCTCCTTTCTTGGCTGAGGAGACATGAAGTGACACAGCCCTTTCCAGATTGATCCGAAAGCTTGAACTTTGGCCCTCCTTATGGTCATTCCTTCCCCATGGATCTATGTCTAACTATGTCCCCATTCAGACTTGGGAGCCATGGAGCTGTCACTCACTCAGCCGGTGCCCAGGGATAGACTTTCACAATAACCTGTGCTTGTTGGAGATGGGCACTGAGCAAGGCAGCCCAGCCATTGCTAATGGCGGCACTTGCACTTACTCAGACTTGGATCTACTTTCCATTTGGGGCACAGAGTGGCTAGTGGGACCACAGACATCAGTGATGGGTTCAGGTCACAGCCACAAGGAGGTTTCTGAGTCAGGTGCCAAGTACTGAACAGCCCTGTGCACCAGGCAGTGCCATAGTAGTCTCAGTGGCCCAGGAAAGCCACTCTGTGGTCATGGTGGGGCAACTATGGCATTGGCCTGTGCAGTGCTGTCCTCCTTCAGCATCCTCAACAGTAGCAACAGTGACAGTTCTGGTTGGCAGGACGAGATCTACAACAGCCCCAAGGACAGTGGCAAAAGGCAGGGACTGGCAGAGAGGGTGGAACCCATTAGGGCAATACCTGGCATTTGCCTCCTTACAAGTTCCCTTCTACCAGCCCACATTTGGAGGATAAAGTGCCTTCACATGTGTACCCTCACATGAAATGGATATGCATGATGTGATGCATTGAATAAAGCCAGGAATACCCTATCGTGAGGATGTACTGAGTAAAGATTCTGGCCAGTGCGCAATATGCCTGGAAGAAATGTAGAGGGAGGTACTATAGCAGGATTTCCTTGTCCATTCATATATCATTAATGTTGCACTGGTTTAAAATAAATAGATCTTGCCCTGAGCATCTTTCAGATATTGTAACAACTTCCTATTTTACAGTTATCCTTGTCTTTAAGATGCTTGAAACCCTGAGAAGATCCGAGGCTCTGTTCCTGAAAAAAGAAAAACAAAAACACTGTCCTACTTGGCCAGGAATCTGAATTTTGTGATGATCAATCATACAGGGAAAACTGTCCTGCTAGAAGAGCCTGGGGCCCTTTCGTGACACATATGCCACAGTCACAAGGAATGGACCAGAATCCCCAGTTGAGAGCCAAGGATATGACTCTGAAACCATCACATAGATTGGACACCAGGGAGGGCTTAGAGTTAAAATAGAGCAAAGGTGTGACAATGGAGAGAGGGAGGGCCAGAGTTCTGCATCAGGGATAAGAATGAGATCATGTGGAAAGTGACGTGAGTAGCACAGTGTTCGCCAGCTCACTGACTCAGGAATGAGAAATACCTGTGGGATTTGACAAACAATGTGCTAAGTTCCACCTGGGAGCCCTATCAGCAAGAAACTGACCCAGATTCTTTGTTCAGAATCAGAGGGAAAGCCATGGCTTTAGATGTGTGTCCTGCCCTTGCTATCAGTACATAGAGGCAGCAGTGAAAAAGTGGTAGCAGTGATGTGCTCCTGGCTGATGGGCAAATGTTTGGAAGAAAGACTTGGTGCAGTATTCTATCGAAAGGTACTTTCTGTGCTGACCAGATCCTGGAGCATGATGCCCACGTGAAAACCTACTGTTCTTCAGAATCAAGGGATCTCCATTAGTGAGGGGAGGGAGACTAATGGCTACAGTGCTCCTGTATACCCTAGGCACCAAAACAACACCATGTGCTCAGGGACAGGAGAGCCTACTTCCCTCTGGGATATCAGACCCAGATAGCTTTCAATTTGCTCAGGAATGGGGTGGGAAACCGCCAACATTCATACAGCCATGGCTGTGTCACTGACAGCCCCATGGTCCTAGAATGTGAACTGAAACCTAGCTAGAAAAATAGCAATGGCATGGGAAAGAGTACAAGCAGTGTCAAAGTACTGCATCTCCAATGGGAATGACATCCATGAAAGAAGGAGGTATCTTTCTTAATTTCCCCTCACCCTAGAGAAGAGGCCACCTCCTTCTTAAAACCTATTATTTAGCCTACACAAAAGCATTCTCCACTGGATACCAGCAGATTCCCTAGGCATGGTGCTGTCCACAAATTTGGAAACCCAAACACCAGCAGCACTGGAGACAAATCTCTCACACACTCAACTGGATTGTATCAGATTCCCCACTGCATAGGAAAGGATATGACACCAAGACACTGGCTCTGAAAGGATTCCAGGGAGGAACTTGCTTCCAAACAATGACAAATATTTACAATTGCTATAATAGCCTGTTGATAGGCCTCAATTGGCACTGGAACTGCCTGAACACTTACCTCCAAACTTTAGGCCATGGTTGTGTAGGGGACAGCCCCATGGACTGTGAATGTGAACTGAGACCACGTTAGAATATCAGAAAAGGGATAGGAATGGTACAAGGTGAGTCTAAGTTATGCATTCAAAAGGGCATGGGCCACACTGAGGAAGAAGATATTTATCGATCCTTCCTCTTGTGCAACACAGGAGTAGGGATCCTCCTTAACCTATGGTTTAGCCTACCCACAAGAATTCTCCCATGGCAACTTCACACATCCTAGGCTTGGGAATGACTGCATAATTCTGCAACTGAAATGAATAGGGCCCAATGCAATATATATATTCTGATCAGAATACCACCAGCAGACACAAAACCTGTAAGAAGAGGATATGACTTAAAGACACTGGCTCTGAAGAGATTCCACGTTAGAACTATTTTTCCAAAAAATGGTTTAAATGGTGCAAATAGAGACACAGACTTCCAGAGTTCTTCATCACACAAGAGATTTGGAGAATTTTCAGAGTGAAGGATGAAGCACACTTTCCTTTCAACCTGGTGTTATCCAGAATCAGAAATGCCTGTGGGCTAAGGCAAAGGGAGCCCTCCGGAGGACCACACCTGGGATCCCTGTCAGAAAGAAGCCCTGTCCTTCCAATTTTTCCATCAGTTGATGAAGGCAGCAATGGTTGATCTGTATCTATTGAGTTCTGCTGGCTCTTGCTCAGGATCTAGAACAAGGACTTTGTATCCTTTTCATGGAAAGGGTCCTTCCTGTGCCGACGACCTCCTGGTCCATACTGCCCATGGGCAAAGGGTCTACTTCTCAGAATAAAACCAACTCACTCATCCAGGTCAGTGAGACAAGCTGACTTCCCTTAAGCTTCCACACTACAACAGGCCCAGCACCAAGCAATCAGAAAATAAGGTCATTTTCTGTTGCTATAGCAGACACTGAAGGCTTTCACTGAGCACATGACCAAAGTGGAATTTTGCGGCCAAGGGATGCCACCTGAGTGAGAGATGGTTCTGTGACTCATAATGTGAAAAAAAGACAATGGGGTCAGAAATGCAGGATCAGGAAGGCAATGGGCAGAAGGCAGGCTGACAATCGACATCTCCAATGGGAGCTGGAATTTGAAAGGAGATGTTTCACTTCACTTTCCCTTGGCCAAGAAGGAGGCCAGATCCCTCCCCACATCTATGGCCCAGCCTGCAGAAAAACATCCCCAGGTAGGCAACTTCAAATGCCCTGGGCTGTGCAGGGCCACATATATTTGAAACCCAATTAATATATTGAAAGGATGCTCTGTGGCAAAATCTCTCTCACAGTCACAAGGACTGGACCAGACTCCAGGTGAAGGCAGAGGATAGGACTCTGAGACACTATGCATGTATCCCAGTAAGAATCTTGTTTCTATAAAAGAACAAAGATGTTTAAAGGTTGATAGGGATGGCAAGAGCCCTTCAGAGATAGTAAGATAATTATGTGGAGAGGGAAGTTCTCAACACAAGCTCCTGGCTGCCTGGTTATATGAAAAAGAAGAAACACCTGAGGACTTAAACAAAGCGCCTTCTACAGACTACATCTGGGATACCTGTCAGGAACAGGCCTGCCTGTTGGAAGGACAAGGATACCCCTGGGGCTTTGTCTATATTCCTTGATTTTCCAGTAATGGAATGCAGTGTGCAGTAACTGTGCTGTAGCTCTGAGGTGCCCCCAGCTGTTGCTCAAAAGTGTAGAAATGGGTATTGGTGCCATCTTCCTGTCAAGGGCTTTTTTCGTGCTGACAGGCTTCAGGAGCCTGCTGCTCCTGTGGGACCTCTCTTTTTTCAGAATGAAGCCCCCTCCTTCAGTCAGTGTAATTAGGCAGGCTGGCTCTTCTCCCCCATCCCTTGCTAGAAACAGCAAAACACCCAGCTCAGGGTTAGGAGAGCTATTATCCTTTGGATAGCTGATGCTGATGGCTGTCACTGAGCTTAAGACAGAGTGGGAACACGACATCCACCCCTTGGTGCTCGCTGAGTAAGTATCAGATCCATGGCTCCTATGGGTGAATGATGACGTCTTCAGAAATACAATAAGGGAAAGTTAATTGCTGCAGAGGCACCTAAGTTCATTCAATATATCCATCCAATGGCAAGGTGCTCAATGTGGAAAGGAGATGTTTCACTTCACCCCCCCTCAGCCCCAAAAGGAGGCCAGTTCCCCAATAACACCACTGGCCCAGGCTCCACACAACACTTCTCTGCTACACAAATCCAATGCCCTGGATGTACGTATAGTGGTGGAACCAAATTCTAGGGCATCCTTGGCTCAACCTGTCCCATGTCACAAGGCCTGGTCCACCTTGCACCTTTGCAAGCCAGAGATATTATTCTGAAATTCTGCATTTGTATACACGCCAAGAGGAAACTTGGTGGATAAGAAAGCAATGTACCGGATATTGAGAGATGGAGGGCCAGAGTTCCTGCATAAGGATGAGAATTGGATGAGGCTTAGGTATACTGACCTGCACAACATGGTAACCAGCTGCCTGGTTCAGGAACCAGAGGAACCTTTTGTGAGCTTGGGCTACAGGACTACTCCAAAGGATACCGATTGGAGCTCTGGGAGAAAGACACCCACACTCTACCTAAGAAATAGAGGGAAACTTTGGCTTCTGGTGTGCTTCTGCTCATTGGGAGCAGGAGATAGGGACAGCAGTGTCACTGAGATATGAAGAATGTGCTTCCAGGGGATGATCAAGAGGTGGGGACGAGGCCCTGCTCCTCTATTCAAAAACTTTTTTGGTGCATAAGTGACTACACACTCAGAAACTCTCTGTTCTCCAAAAGAAAGTATCTTTGTCAATAGGGATGGGACTCCATGTGGTTACAGATTCCCAAGATGAATGTAGGCTGCTAAGCATGAAGGCCTCAGTGACAGGAGGGCTAGATGTTCTCTGGGGTATCAGAAACTTAGAGACCTGTGTGGGCTAGGAATTACCTGGAACTAAACTTCTAGTCCTTGGAACTTGGTTGTGAATTGGACAGTCCCCGTGTTCTTGGAGTGTAAACTGAGACCAAATGAGAAAAGCATCAATAGGATAGGAGTGCTGCATGGTGATTCTAAGTTCTGATCTAGGGTGGACATAGGTCAAGGAAGGACATATGTATGTCTCCTTCCTCTTATTCCGCATGGGGGTGGGAACCTCCCCTATTCTCTGAGCCTACCCACAGCATTTGCCCTGGAAACCTTCAGACACTCTACATTTGGAGATGGCCACATAATTCTGACACCAACTTGAGAATGGCCTTATGCAATACCTATATCACCCCCACAAAAACACCTGCAGACCTCAAAGCTGAGAGAAGAGGATATGAGTCTAAGGCACTGGCTCTGAATAGATTCCATGAAGAACCAATTGCCAAAAAAAAAAAAAAAAAAAAAAAAGGTTTACGTGGAATCAACGGTGACAGAAACTGCTAATGTTCTTCATGACACATGAGTTTTGGAAAATGTTGAGGATGAAGGAACCAGAACACACTCATTTCAACCTGGTGTCATCCAGAATCACAAATGCCTGTGGAAGAAGGAAAAAAGAGCCCTCTGAAGGACCCCACCTGAGAGTCCTGTCAGCAAGAAGCCTGCATTCTTTCTTTAGCATCCAGAAATCTCTGGCTATGTTTGTCCCTCCCAATTTTTCTATCCACTGATGGAGGCAGCAATGCTTGAGCTATAGCTATTGGGTTCTTCTGGCTCTTGCTCAGGATCTGGAACAAGGATTTTGTTCTCTTTTCCTTCCTGTGCCCTTCCTGTGCCAACCATCTCCTGGTCCAGCCTGCCCATGTGCATACTGTCTGCTTCTCAGAATGAAGTCAACTCACTCATCCAGGTCAGTGAGGCAAGCTGGCTTCTCTTAAGCTTCCATACCACAACAGGCCAAGCACCAAGCTATCAGGAAGTAAAGGCATCTTACCCTTGCTAAAGCAGACACCAATGGCCTCTGCTGAACACAGGACCACAGTGGCATTTTGTGGCCTACACAGGGGTGCCAACTGAGGGTGTGATGGCTATAATGATGCAAAAAAAAGGGGGGGGGAGAAAATAGTCTGAAGTGCAGCAGGGGTAAGACAATGGGCGCAAGGTAGGCTAAAGCTCAATGTTTCCAGTGGGAATTGGGATCACTTAAGATAGGAGATGTCTTATTTCATTTTGTCTAGGCCCAGAGGAGGCCAGATCCATGCCCAAATCTCTGGCCCACCCTACAGAAAGAAAATTCAGCTGGGCAACTTTAAATGCCCTGGGCTCTGCAGGGCACATATTTCTGAAACCTAATTAATGGATTGGACTGAAGCCCTGTGACAAAATCTCTCTCACAGTCATAAGGAGTGGACCAAAGTACCAAGTGTAAGGCAGAGAATAGGACTCTGACACTCTGACTCTATGTATTCCAGGAGGGAACTTTTTTCTACAAAAGAGCAAAGATACTTAAAGGTGGATAGGGAGGGCCAGAGCTCTTCAGAGATTGGAAGGAGAATTATGTGGAGAAGGAAGTGGCCAACACTAGCCCCTGGCTACCTGGATGTGCCAAAAAGAAGAATAAACACATGAGGGCTTCAGAAAACAAACCATCTAGAGGCTACATTTGGAAGACCTGTCAGCAACAGGCCTGCCTTTTACATGGGAAGGAGCTGGGGAGTCCTGGGGTGTTGTCTCTTTTCCTTGCTATTCCCCTCAGGGAATAGAGTGTGCAGTGACTGTGCTGTAGCTAGGAGGTGCCCCCAGCTGTTCCTCCAAAGTGTGGAAATGGGCATTGGTGCCCTTTCCTGTTAAGGGCTCTTTCTGGGCTGACAGTCTTCAGGAGACTACTGCTCCTCAGTGAACCCTCTGCTTTTCAGAATGAAGGACCCTCCATCAGGCAGGGTAATGAGGCAAGCTGGCACCCCTCCCCCTCCCCTTGCTACAACAGCCAAACACCCATCTCAGGGTTAGGATGACTATTCTCCTTCTGGATAGTCAAAACTGATGAACTTCAGTGAGGGCAGAACAGAGTGGGAACCCAACGCCTACCCCATTGTGCTCATGGAGTGAGTGTCAAGGGGAATGATTACATCATCAGAAATAAAGGGAAAGTGGATGGGGGACTTTCCATCCAGTGGATGCAGGGACATCTAAATTCATTCAATGTCTCCATCCAGTGGCAAGGTGCTTAATGTGGAAAGGAGAAGTTTCACTTCATCCCCCTTCAGCTCAGCAAGGAAGCCAGCTCCCCACTAATAACTCTGACCCAGTCTCCACACAACACTTATACAGTGGACCCTTCCAATGCCCTAGAGCTCTGGATGTCCATGTAGTGGTGGAACCAACTCCAGGGAACTTTTGGCTCAATCTCTCCCACGTCACAAGGCCTTGCAAGTCAGAGATATTGCACCTTTGCAAGTCAGAGATATTACTCTGAGAGCCTGCATTTGTATACACTCCAAGAGGAACATTGGTGGATAAGAAAGCAATATACTGGCAATTGAGAGACGGAGGGCCAGAGTTCCTGATTAAGGATGAGAATTGGATAAGGCTTAGGTATACTGACTGGCACAATATGGTAACCAGCTGGCTTGCTCAGGAATCAGAGTAACTTTTTGTGGGCTTCAGCTACAGCTCTACTCCAAAGGATGCCCCTTGGAGCTCTGTGAGCAAAAGATCCACACTCTACCTTAAGATATAGAAACTTTAGCTTCTGAAGTACTTTTGACCATGGGATCAGAAGATAGGGAAAACAGTGGCACAGAGATATGAAGAATGTGCTTCCAGGGGATGATCAAGAGGTGGGGACGAGACTTTGCTGCATTATTTATTGAAAAGAATTTTGGTGCTCAAGTGACCACACACACAGAGACTGTGCTCTGAAATAAGGTATCTACATCATTTAGGGATGGGAGTCCACGTGTGTACCATTCCCATGATGACTGTAGGCTGCTAAGCACCGAAGCCTCAGGGATAGGAGGACTAGCTGTCCTCTGGGGTATCAGAGCCTGAGAGTCCCGCATGGGCTCAGGAACTACCTGGAACTTTACCTCTAGTCCTTGGAGCTGGTTGTGAATGTATAGTCCCCATGGTCTTGCACTGTAAACTGAGACAAAGTGAGAAAAGCCGCAATGGGATAGGAAGGTTGCACGGTGAGTCCAAGTTCTGCACTCATATAGACATGAGTCAAATTAAGGAAGGATGTATGTATCTTCCCTTCCTCTTCTTCCACACTGGAGGCTGAAACATCCCCTATTCTCTGGCTGAGATTACCCATAGCATCCTCTCTGGAAACCTTCACACACCCTACATTTGGGGATGGCCACAGAATTCTGACACCAAATTGAGAAGGACTTAATGCAATACCTACATTACCCTCACTAAAACACCTCCAGACTCCCAAGCTGAAAGAAGAGAATATGAACCTAAGTCACTGGCTCTGAATAAATTCCATGCAGAACCAACTTCCAACAATAACAACAAAATATTTAAGTGGTGCAATTGGAGACACAGGCTGTCAGCCTTCTTCACCACACATGAGATTTGGAGAACGTTGAGAATAAATGACCCAGCACACTCTCCTTTCAACCTAGGATTATCTGGAATAAGAAATGGCTGTGGATGAATGTGTAGGGAGTCCTCTGAAGAAACACACCTGGGATAACTTTCAGAAAGAAGCCTGCATTCTTTATTTAGGAGCCAGAAATTCCTGGCTAAGTCTGTTCCTCCCAATTTTTCCATCTGCTGATGGAGGCAACAATGCTTATGCTGTTGTATTGGGTTCTTCTGGCTCTTGCTTAGAATTTTGAATAAGGACTCTGTTCTCTTTCCTGGAAAGGGCCTTCCTGTGCTGACCACCTCCTGGTCCATACTGCCCATGAGCAAACTTTCTGCTTCTCAGAATTAAGCCAACTCACTCATCCAGATCAGTGAGGCAAGCCAGCTTCCCTTCAGCTTCTATACCACAGCACACCAAGCACCAAACAGTGAGCATGTAAAGGCCATATTTCCCTTGCTATAGCAGACACTGATGGCTTATACTATGCACTGGATCACAGCAGGAGTTTGTGGCCTACATGGGGTGCCAGTTGAGTGAGGAATGGCTCCTTGGCTCCCATGGGTGAAAAGACAAAAAAGAGATCATAGTCAGAAATACATTAAGGGAAAGGTAGTGGCTTCAAGGGACATAAATTCAATCAATATATCCATTCAATGGCAATGAGATTAATATCAACAAGAGATGTTGAACTTCTCTCCCCCTAGGCACAGCAAGAATTCCAGCTTCCCCCTACTTTCTCTGGCCCAGTCTCCAAACAACAGTTCTTCATTGGAACTCTTCCAATGCTATAGCGCTCATGGTGTCCATGCGGTGGTGAAACCAAATTACCAGGCCATTTTCCCTCAACCTGTCCCACTACCACAAGGGATGGTCCAGGTTGAACAATTGCAAAACATAGAATTTGCTCTGAAAGACTGAATTTGTATGGACCTATATGAATAATAAAGCAATGTGGTGAAAATGGATACACGTTGGGCTGAAGTTCTTCATTCAGGATAAGAATGGGATAGTGTTTATAATAAACTAACTAGCACAATATATTAGCATGCTGGCTTGCTCAGGATTCTGAAGATACTTGTGTGCTTTGGCTACAGTATAACTACAAAGGATTTCCCTTGGAGCTCCGTGAGCAAGAGACAAACATTCTACCTTAAAAATACATGGAAAATTTGGCTTTTACTGTGCTTCTGTCCATGGTATCAGTAGACAGGAGCAGCATTGGCACTGAGATATGAAGAATGTGCTTCCGAATGATGATAAAGAGCTGGGATGAGGCCCTGGCGCACCATTTATTCAAAAGACTATTTGGGTGTTGATCAGGGCATGGAGTATAATGAACATGCACTACTGTCTATTCGTCCAAAAGAGTATGTCTCCGCCAATTAGGGGCAGGGATCCATGTGGCTTCTCAATCCCATGGTTATTGTAGCCTGCTTAGCCCCAAGGTCTCAGAAAGAGGAGGGGTAGCTGTACTCTGACATATCAGACTCTGAGAGCCCTGCATTGGCTCAGGAATGGCCTGGAAACTCACTTCAAATCATTGGACTTTGTTTTGTACAGGACAGCCCCATGGTGTTGGTGTGTGAACTCAGACCAAGTCAGAAAAGCAGCATGGGTTATGAGTGATGACAAGGTGAGTCAAGTTCTGCATTGAAATGGTCCGGGTCATATCAGGGAAGGAGATATCTATCATTCATTCCTCTTGTTACATAGGAGTCGGCATCCTCCACTATCCTCTGGCTTAGCCTACCCTCAATCATTCTCTCTGGAAACCTTCACACACCCTAGGTTTGGGGAAGGCAACATAATTCTGAATCCAAACTGAGAAGGGGCCAATGCAATACCAATATCACCCTCACAAGGACATACACAGATTCCCTAGCTGAAAAAAGAGAATATTACTCTATCACACTGCCCCTGCATATATACCATTCAGAAACATTTTTCCCCAAAAGGGTTAAGTGGTAGAAATGGAGATCCAGAATGCCAGAGTCCTTCATCACACATGAAGTTTGGAGAATTTTGAGAATGAAATACTGAGCACAGTCTCCTATCAATCTGGTTGTATCCAGAGTAAGAAATGCCTGTGAGAGGCACCTGGGTGGCCCAGGGGGTTAAGCATCCACTTCAGCTTAGCTCATGATATCACCAGCCATGAGTTTGAGCCCTTCATTGGGCTCTGTGCTGACAGATCAGAGCCTGGAGCCCACATCTGATTCTATGTCTCCCTCTCTCTATGCCCCTCTCATACTCACGCTCTGTATCTTTCTCTCAAAAATAAATAAACATTAAAAAAAAAAAAAGAAATGCCTGTGGGCTTAGGAAAATGAAGCCACCTTCAAAGCTACACTTCAGAGCCTGGTCAGTAAGAAGCCTGCATTCTATCTTCAGGAGCCAGATATTTCTGGCTTTGTCCCATCTTTTCCATCAATTGATGGAGTCAGCAATACTTGAGTTTAGCTATTGGGTTATGCTGGCTCTTGATCAGGAGTCTGGAACAAGGACTGCATTCCCTATTGCTGGAAAGGGCCCTTTCATGTGCCAACCCCCTCCTCACTCATACTGCCCATGTGCAAACTGACTCTCAGAATGAAGGTCACTGAATCAACCAGGTGAGTGAACCAATGTAACTTCCATACCACAGTAGACCAAGCTCCAATTACTCATGGACTAAAGGCCATCTTTTGTTGGGTATACCAGACCTTGCTGGCTCTCAGTGATCATAGGACCAGAATGGGATTGCGTGGCCTCACCTGGGGTGCCTTGCTGAATGGGTGGCATCTCCATGGCTCCTAAGTGAGGAAAAAGCATAATGAGAAATACAGCAAGGGGAAGGGGATGGGAACATGGAAGGCCAAAACTTGACATTTCCAATGGGAGTTGAGATCAACTTGGAGAGGGGATGTTGTACTTCATTTCCCCTCAGCCCAGAAAGGAAGCCAGCCTTTCCCCACAGTCCTGGCCCAACCTGTACACAAACATCTTCTGCTGGGCACCTTCAAATGCCCTGGGCCTCTGGAAGTTCACATATTATTGAAGCCAAATTAATTAGATAAGAGGCAGCCCTGTGGCAAAACCTCTCCCACATTCTCAAGGACTGGACCTGACTCCCAGGCTGAAGACAGAGGGTATGAGTCTGAGATAGTGACTCTGAGTGGATTCAGGGAAGAACCTTATTCCAGAAAAAGCATAAAGAAGTGTAAAGGTGCTTCTAAAGGGCCCAAAAACTCTCGAGATTGGAAGGGAATTATGTGGAGAAGGCAATGCTCAGCCCAAGCTTCTGGCAACCTGGCTGTGTGTAAGAGTAACACCTGAGGGCTTAGGAAAAAATTCTCTGTACAGTTTCCATGTGGGCACCCTGTCAACAACAGGCCTGCCTTCTTCTGTCAGAAGGTCCTGGAGAGCCCTGGGGATTTGTCTGTTGTTTCTTTTTTCCCCATCAGGGAATGCAGTGAGCCCTGACTGTGCTGTAGCTTTGAAGGGCACCAAATGTTGCTCAAAAGTGTGGAAATGGACATCACTGCCATCTTCTTGTAAAGGACTTTTTCTGTGCTGACAAGATTCTGGAGCCTACTGCTCCTGTGTGGACTGTCTGCTTTTAGGAATGAAAGCACCTCCATCATGTAGGGCAATGAGGCAAGATGGGTCCCTGCCCTGCCCCCACCCCCATTCTAGAAAGCTTAGCATCAAGATCTTGGATAGGAGGGCTATTCTCCTTTGGGATAGCCGATACTGATGGCTGTCACTGAGCACAGGACACTGTGGGAACCTAATGCCCATGCCTTGGTGCCCGCTGAGTGAGTGCCAGCTCCATGGCTTCCAAGGGTGAACAAAGATATAGTCAGAAATACAGTGAACAGAAAGGGGAATGGCTGCAGGGAGGACCGAAATTCTTTCAATATTTCCATCCAATGGGGATATGTGCAATGTGGAAAGGAGATATTTAACTTCATTTCTGCTAGGCCTAGCAAGGAGGTCAGCTCCACCCTGATACCTTTGACCCATCCTCCACACAAACAGTTCTCTGCTAGCTAGATCTACTCCAATGCCCTAGGGCTCTGGATATGCATGTAGTCATGAACCCAAAATTCCAGGGTCACTTTGGCTCAACCTATCCCAAAGTCCCAAGGGCTGCACAAGATTCAACATTTGGAAGCAGAAGATATTATCTGAAAGACTGAATTTGTGTGCATCCCAAGAAAAAACTTTGATAATAAAGCACTATGATGAAAATTGATATATGCAGGACCTGTGATCTTCATTAGGGATGAGATGGGTCATGTTGAGAATGAAGTGACTAGCACAATATATTAGCAAGGCAGCAGCTGGCTCAGGAATAAGAACCTTTGTAGGCTTTGTCTAAGGGAGTCCTCTATAGGCTGTCTCTTAGAGCCCTGTAAGCAAGAGGTCCAATTCTACCTTAAGAAAGAGAGGGAAACCTTTGGATGTTCGTGTGCTTCTGCCCATAAGATCCATAGATAGGGGTAGGGGTGATTCTGAGGTATGAAGCATGTGTTCCCATCTGATGATTAAGTGGTGGGAATGAGGCCTTGGTGTACTTTTTCTTCAAAAAGTTATTTGTAAGCTGTTCAGGTCCTGGAGTGTACTGAAGGTGCACAGACTGTCTTTTCTTCTGAATGAGGGCATCTCCATCAGTTAGGAGCAGGAGTCAATGTGGCTACTTATTCCCATGATGACTGTAGCTTGTTAATCACCATGCTGTCAGGGCCAGGAGGGTCAGCTGTCATCTGGGATATCAGACTCTGAGAGCCCTGCTTTGGCTCAGGAACTGACTGGAAAGTCATCACCAATCCTTGAACCCAGGTGGTATATGTGATAGCCCCAAGGTCTTGAAGTAGCAGTCATGGGATAGGAATGACTACGAGGTGAGTCTAAGTTCTGAATTTCAAATGGGCATGGTTCAAATATAGGAAAGCATATCTATCTTCCCTTTCTCTTGTCCCACATGGGAGGCGTGATCCTCCCCTAACCTCTGGCTTAGCCTATCAGCAAGCATTCTCCCTGGGCACCTTCAAATACCCTAGGATTTTGGATGGCTGCACAGTTCCAAAACCAAATTGAGCAGGGCCCAATGTAAAACGTATATCACCATCCCAAGGACACCACATAACTTCTACCTTGAATTAAAATGATATTACTCTCAGATACTGGCTCTGAACAGATTACAGGCAGAACCTTTCTTTTGAAAAAAAAGATTAAAGTTGTGCAAACAGACAGAGTGGAGTGTTCATTGTTAGAGTTGACATATGGAGATGTTGAGAATAAAATACCCAGCAAAAACTCTATCATCTGGGTTGTATCCAGAATAAAATATTTCTGTGGGCTTAGGCAAAAAGAGCCCTCTCCAGGGCTGCATCCGGGAGCTTTGCCAGAAAATATACCCCATTCTTCAGAAGCCATAAATTTCTGGATTTGTCTGTACCTCCCAATATTTCCATCAATTGTCTGAGGCAACACTGTTTTAGCTCTAGCTTTGGGTTCTTCTGGTTCTTTCTCAAGCGTCTGGGACAAGGACTTCATTCCCTAATCCTGGAAAGAGCTCTTCCTGTGCTGATCCCCTTCTGGTTCATACTGCCCATTTGCAAACTGTCTCCTTCTCAAAATGAAGGCAACTAAATCAACAAGGCAAGTGAAGCAAGCTTGGTTTACTTCACCTTCTAAACCAGAGCAGGCCAAGCACCACACACTCAGGCACTAAAATTCCTTTCATATCAGACACTGATAGCTCTCACTGAGAACTGGACCAGAGTGGAAGTCAGTGGCATACCCCAGGATGCCAACTGACTGAGCAAAGTTTCTATGGCTCCTATGTGGGAGCAAAACTTTATTTAGAAACACAGCCATGGGAAGGAAATTGCCAGGAGGAGGACAAAAGCTCAACATTTCTAATGGGAATATCATCAATCTGGAAAGGAGATATCTTCCTTCACATCACCACAGCCCATAATGGAGGCCAGCTCTCTCCAGCAACCTCTGGCCCAGCATACATACAATCATTCTCTACTGGGCATCTTCCAATGATCCAGGTCTCTGTATATCCATACACTTACAAAACCAAATTAAGTGGTGGTCCTGTTACAAAACATATTCCAGCCACAAGGACTTCACCAGACTCTCCCCCTTGAAAGCAGAGAATATTGTTCTGAGAGACTCACTCAGAATGACCCCAAGGGAGGAACTACTTTGAAAATAGAGGAAATGGGTTCAAAATGATGGTCAGTGGGCTAGATTTCTTCACTAGAGATGGGAATGGGAGACTGTTCTTAATGAAGTGAGTGGTACAATCTTTTAGCCCGTTGACTGTCTCAAGAATTAGAAACATCCTTGGGCTTTGGTAAAGGGACCTCTCTCCAGGCTGCACCTGAAGCACTGTCATCATGAAGCTTCCACTATTCCTTCATATAGAGAAAGCCCTGGCTTTGAATGTCTTTCCTGCCCCACCAGCAGATAGGGGAAACAGAGATGTAGCAGTAGCAGGTATGTGCTCCTGGCTGATGATCACGTTCGGTATGCAGCCTTGATGTGGACATAATTCAAGAGCCTGGTAGTATGCAGAACAGTTCCTATAGCATACTGTGCATACACAAACATTCTGATCTTGAGGGTGAAGGCTTCACCATCAACTATGGGAGGAAGCAAACTGGCTTCCCTTCACTAAGATTATGCTAGCTGGCTAAGTATTAGGAGGGAGAGCTTTCCTTTGGAATATTGGACACCGAGAGCTCCCAACTGGCTCAGGAACTGACTGGTAAGTCACATCTGATTGTTGGATCCTGGCTGTCCAAATGACATCCCCATGATCTTGGAATGTGAATGGTGACATGGGAGAACAACAACAGTCATCGAGGGAGTACATGGAGGGCTAAGGTTTTGCAGTTCTATTTGCATGGGCTAAATCCATGAAGGCGATATCTACCTACACTTCTTCTTATCCCATGCAGGATGATGGATCCCTCCCCAAACCTCTGACATGGCCTACATACAAAAATTCTCCATTGGGCACCTTCCAATGCCCTAGTCTTCTGTATGTCCACATAATTCTGAAATAAAATTGACAAGGACCCAATGTAAACCTTGTATCACAGTCACAAGGATACCACCATACTCCCAAGTTGGAAACAGAGAGCATTACTCTGAGACACTGACTCTGAATTGAGTCCATGCAGAACATTGTCTCCCCCCCACCCCACCAAAAGACAATGGCATGTAAAGGGAAACGATGGATGTCTGTAGTTCTTTGCTAGAGATGTTGATGGAAGAATGTTGAGAATGAAGTGTCCAGCACAATCTACTAGCAGTATGGCTATCTCAGGAATAAGAAAAGCCTGTGATCTTAAACAAAGGGATCCCTCTACAAGATACACCTGGGATCCCTGTCAGCAAGAGGTCTTCATTCTTCCCTCAATAGGAGCCTGAAGTCCCAGGATTTGTCTGTCTCTCACTTTTCCCATCAATGAATAGAAACAGCAGAGGTTGAGCTGCAGTTGTTGGGTGCTCCTGGCTGTTGCTCAGGGATCTGGAGCCAGAACCTGATATTGTCTTCCTGGAAAAGGTTCTTCTTGCACTCACCAACTCCTGGAGCATACTGCCCATGTGTGAACTGTTGGCTTGTCAGAATGAGGGCATCTCAAGCATCCAGGGGAATGAGGCACAACTGTTTAAGCACCAAGTGTTCAGGGACTGACGGGCCATCTTCCTTTTGGATATTTGGTGCTGGTAGCTCTCCCTGAATACAGGACCACAGGGAGAACACCTTGGCTCTTTCTGGGTGCTGGTTGAGTGTGTGAGAGCTCCGTGGCTCCTAAGTGTGAACAAAGGCCTAGTTAGAAAAAATAGTGATGGTAAGGGAATGGCCCTAATGAAAGCCAATGTTCTACATTTTCAATGGGAATGGAATGAATTTAGAAAGAAGAGGTCTAACTTCATTTCCACTCACCCCAGAAAAGAGACCAGCTCCCTTTCCAAACCTCTGGCTCACCCTACCCACAAACCTTCTACGCTGGGCACCTTCACATGGCTTAGGTCTCTGGATATCCATATTGTTCTGAAACAGAATTCAAAGGGAGTACTCTGCAACACCTACCCAACAGCTACAAGGACTTCACCAGACTCCCCACATCCAAGCAGAGGATATTCCTCCAAGAGCCCAACTCTGAATGGACCCTAGGGATAACCTCCCTTGTAAATTGAGCAAAGTGGTGACAATGGATACATGGAAGACCAGTGTTCTTTATGAGAGATGAGAATTGGAGAATGTTGAGAATGAAGGGACTCTCCTAGCAATCTGGCTGTCTCAGGCATTGCATGAAAGATACATAATGCATAGTGCAGTTTCAGGCAGTTAAGGGTAAAGCTTTTTCCTAGGATTTAGACAGAGGGTTAAGAACACTTTTTACTGCATTAATCTAAAATGCTCATTAATGGCTGCTTTTAGCACAGTATAGTTAGGGGCAGTTAACACAAGGCATTTCTCAGGTGCCTGGATGACTCAGTCGGTTAGGCATCTGACTCTTCATCATGGTTCAGGTCATGATCTCACAATTTGTGCATTCAATCCCCATATCTGGCTCTCTGCTGATGGCATCAGGTTCTGTGCTGATGGTGTGGAGCCTGCTTGTGATTATGTCTCTCTTTCCGCCACTGCCCCTCTTGTATTGTCTCTCTCTCTCTCTCTCCTCCTCCTCCTCCTCCCTCCCTCCCTCAAAATAAATAAATAAACTTTAAAAAGACAAGGAATTTCTCTAATGTTTATGGAGTACGTTTAAGGAGCACTTTTTATTAAATGGTAAGAAGTCCATGTAAACGGCATGAACTATAGTAAAGTTTTAGGCACTAAAGTACATGACCATTGTCTATTGCTAATATATAGTGTTTCAACAAAATTTCCTATGAGATAAATGTGAAGGTTAATAAAGAATGTTCCAAGTACAGTGTAGTTTTAAGCACACAGAAGGCCCTTCCCTATTGCTGAACTAATGAAGTTTAAGAGCATTTGTATTTAGGAAGCATTTGGAAACATCATTGAGAACACAGGTATTTCAGGTAGTTAAACACATGGGCATTCCTTAGTGCTTACCAGGATTTAACCACACTTATTACTGGGTAAATCCAAGAAGATAACTCAAAAAAGCTTTAATCACAGTCTTTTTTCTTCAATTAAACACAAGAGCATTTCATAAGCTAAATAGGGTTTAAACAAAAGTTTATACTAGATATCCATGATAAGTGACAAAAAAATGCATTAACCACAGTGTAGTTTTGGATACTTAACAGCAAGGGCATTTCCATTGCATGTACACCAGAGTCAGAAGAGTTATGACTGCGTGTATCCAAAAATCTTTTTTAACCCAGCTTGAAGCACAGCACAGTTAGGCAGAGAAGCACACGACCATTCCCCTTGCTAATAGTGTTTCAATGAAATCTTCTATAAGACTTATGTAAAAGATTACATGAAAAACACCTGAAGCACCAGGTAGTGTTAGACAGTTAATAACATGGTCTTTTCTACTGGCAAGAGAGTGTTTCAACAAAAGATCCTATGATATGTATGTGATAGCTACATGAGTGATGCTATAAGCACAAAGTAGTTTCAAACACTTAAGCCAAAGGCCCCTCCCTATAGTTCACACAGAGAAGAGCACTTCTTACTACATTTATCTGAAACACTAATTGGCATTTGCTTTAAGTACAGTGGAGTTTCAGGCTCCTTTGCCCAGGCCATTCTCTAGAGCTTACACAGAAGGGCTAAGGAATACTTCTTTCTTCAATGTCTAAGTGGTCCCTCAAGACACTTTACATACAGTGTAGTTTTAGGCATTTAAGCATTAAGCGCTTCCATTCTGTTTTTGTGAACTTAAAAGTTAATGACATCCTCCTTGAACGCACAGCCTTTTCAGGCAGTTAAGAAAATAAGTATTTCCTACTTCTTATACAGAATTATTTAAGCACCCTACTTAATGGGAAAATCTAAGAAGCTAACTCAAAAATGTTTCAGGTACAATGTTGTTTCTGACAGTTAAGAATATGGCCTTTCCGTATTGCTAACATAAACATTTTTACACAGAAACAGGCACAGAGACTTAAAGGAAGTGAGAAGACAGATAAATTTATCCCAAATTAAAGAACAGGACAAGTTCACAGCCAGAGATCTAAGTGAAACAGATATACATAACACACAATGGGGATAGGAAGAGAGAGACAAGTCAAGCAGTTGACTCTAAATTATAGAGAATAAACAAATGGTTACCAGAGGAGAAGTGATAGAGGGATGGGTTAAATAGTTGTTGAGGATGAAGTAGTGCACTTGTCATGAGGCACCCTGGGTATTGTATACGGAATTGTTGAATCACTCTATTGTACACTTGAATCTATAATAACCCTCTAATTTAAATGGAGTAAAATGAATAATTTTTAAAATGGAAAAAAAAAACTTTAAACAAGGAAATGAAAACCACTTTAAGCACAGTGTGGTTTTATGCAGTGAAGCACATGGCTATTCCTATTGGTAATATACACCTTTTAAACAAAGGTTCCAATGAGCTGTATGTGAAAAGCTACATGTAAGACACCTTCAGCAATGAGTAGTTTTAGACAATCAAGCAGTAGCCTCTTCCCTAGTTTGTATACACAGGGGTTAGGAACACTTCTTCCTACACTGACCCAAAATGCTAACTGAATTTAAGCACACTGCAGATTCAGGAAGTTAAGGCCATGTCCAGTCTCTAGTGCTTTACTATAAGCACTTCTTTTCTGTGTAAGAGGCCTATTCAAGCTGCTTGAAACACAGCTTTTACTTTTAGGAAGATAAACCCATGGCTATTACCTTCTTGCAAACATGGACTATTTAATGATCCTATTGCATGTCCATGAAATCCTACACGAAAGCCCTTTGAAGAGCACTGTACTTTTAAGCAGCTAATCACTTGTCCATTTTCTATTCCTCATCTGGAGTGTTTCAATGAGTTTATTTGCATGTATTGAAAGTCATTAACCAGTCTTGAAACAGGGTAGTTTTAAGCCTTTAAGTATAAGTGTTTACACAGACAAATTTAAGAACATGTATTACTCCATGTATTTTAAAAATATTTGGAGATTTTACCAAGCAGCATGGCTGTTTCAGGCAGTTAGGCACCTGTACACTTCCTAGTAATTATTTAGAAGGATTTAAGCACATTTCTTATTTGATGAATCTAAAAGGCTAACACAAAGATGCCTTAGCCACAAAGGTGTTTGTGGCAATTAAGTGCATGGCCATTCTCTTTGGATAATGAAGAGATTTTAGACAAAATACCCAACTAGATACACGTTAAAAGCCAAATGAAAGAAGTCTTAAGCACAGTGTAGTTGGTAGTTCAGTATATGTATGACATGTGTGGTGTGTGGTACATGTGTGGTAAGGTTATTGTGTGTGTTGTACATGTGGAGTTCTAAATTTGTGGTTATTGTGTGAGGTATGTGTGGTATGTCTGTGTGATATATCTTGTTTGGTGTATGAGTGGTGTGTGGGTATATTTAGTGTGTGCTGTGTGTGGTATCTGTTTGGAGTAACTGTGATATAAGTGTTTTGGTGTGTTTTATATGTATGATATGTGTTGTATATATGTGATGTGTGTGTGGTTGTGGCATTCGTGTGGCATATGTGGAGTGTGTGTGGTGTGTCAGTGGTATATAAGTAGTTGTGTGTGTTCATGTGTGCTCTGTGTATGGAATAGGAGTTGTGATTATGGTATGTCTCTTGTGTGTTTTTTCTCCACGTGAAGTGTGTATTTCTGTGGTATTTGTGTGACATACATGTTGTATGTGTGGTGGTTGTGTGTTATGTGTGGTGTGTGTATTTGTGTGTGTCATAGGTACTCTGTGTGGCTAAATAAGTTGATGTTGGTTATGCATATTTGCTGGTGAGAAGTGTGTATAATATATGATTTGTGTGCATTTCGTGTGTATATGTGGTGTTTGTGTGGTACATATCTTGTGAATGTTTGGCATATTAATGGTATGTGTTTTGCATAAGTTCTATGTGTGGCGTATTACTGGTGTGTACTGGTGAATATCTGGTATATATGGGAGTATGTGTATGGTACACATTAATGTGTTTCTGGTATATGTATGGCATGCCTGCATGTGTCCTGTATGTATGGTGTATATGAGTCAGAGTGTGTGTAATATATGTGTGGTGTATATGTGATGTATATTTGATTTGTGAGGTTTGTGGGGCATGTATCCATGGTGTGTGTGTGTGTGTGTGTGTGTTATATGTAATGTATGTGAGTTAGATATCTGGTGTTAGATAGCTGGTGTATGGGTATTTCTGTGTGTCATATGTATGGTGTGGACAGTTCATATGTAGTGTGTCTGTGTGGTACAAATGGAATGTATGTAAAGTGTGTGTGTGCAATTTATGTGTTTTGTGTGTTTGTGTTGCATGTACTCTGTGTTTAGTATAACTGACATGACATGCTGTGTATGTCTTTTATGTGCAGAATAATAGTGGTGTGGGTATTGTGGATATGTGGCATATGTGTAGTTTATGTGCAGTGTGTGGTACATATGTGTGATTTCTGTGTAATGTTTATATGTTTCTTTGTGATTTGTTTAATATATGTTTGTGGTGTTATGCAGTATCTGGATTGTAGAATGGAGTGAAAGTGGTGTATGTGTGGGTTGTGAAGTGTCTTGTGGTGTGTATGGTGTGTATTTGGTGTGTTTTTGTGTTGCGTAAGTGTAGTATGTGTCAATGAATTTGGGTTGTCTCTGTGTGTATAGTACATATGTGTTATGTCTGTGATGTGGGGGTGTATGTGTGGTATGAGTTGTGGTATATACAGTGTGTGTGAAATATGTGTGGAGTTTGTAGGCATGGCATCTGTGATGTGTATCTGTGTGTTGTGTGTGGTGTATGTGTCATGAATAAGATTGTGCTTGCAGTATATGTGGGCTTATCATGTTTCTTACATGTGGTGTGGATACATGCTGTATATGGTGTGTGTGTGTGTGATGTATGGGAGTGTGGCATATGTGCATCAAGTGTTGTGTATGTGTTATGTTTATGTAATGTGTGAGTGATCTGTGTGATGTGTTATTGCTGTGTGGAGTATGTGTGGTTTATGTGTGTAATGTGTGTGCTGTATCTGTTCTTTTTGGCTTGTGTGGTTTGTGTGAGTGGCATGTGTGTGGTGTTTGTGTGGTATGCCTCTGTGAGGTATATGTGTTGTATCAGTGTGAAATAGGAATGGTGTATAGGTGAAATGTGTGTGTGTTGTGTGTGTGGTGAAATTATGTTGTATATGTTTGTGTGGTATATTTAGTGTGTGGTTTGGTATAAATGTGGTGTGTTTGTTGTGTAACTATGATGCATAAGTGGCATGTATCTGTTTGTATTATAGAGGTGCTATGGTAATTTTTGTGTGTAGCACAAATGTGAGGTTCTATGAATTCTGCATGTGGTATATGTATGGAGTGCGGTCTATATTTCCTATTTCTAGCGTGTTTGGTTTGTGTGTTGTGATATATATATATATATATATATATATATATGTATGGTTTGTGTTTGTGGTATATGTGTGCATGTGTTGTGGCTTATCTGTAGTATGTGTTGGAAATGAGCTGTGTGTGAGTGTGTTTGTGTCATAGGTGTGGTTAACATGTTGTGTATTGTGTATGTATAGTGTGTGATGTGTGTGTCAAGATTCTATACATATGTTTTTGGCATAACTGGAATTTGTACTTTATCTGTAGATTTTTTGATGTGGCAGTGGTGTGTATGGCATATATGTGGTAGTTGTGTGGTGTGCTTCTGGTGTTTGCATGTGAGATATAGGTCTTGTGTATGTGTGGATTAGGTGTGACTAATGTGCAGTGCGTTGTACTGTGTGTTTGTAAGTTGTGTTGTGTGTAGTGTGTTGTGAGTGGTGAAATTGTGGTGAATATGTTAGGAGGGGAATATTTGTCATGAGTGTGGGGTATGTGTGTGCTCTATGTTGTTTATCCATTGTATACATGTGGTTTAAATCTGTTTCTGTTATACCTGTGTTGTTTGTGTGGTGTGTTGTGGTGCATGTTTCATAAGTGTCATATAGGTATATTTTGTGTGAAGTTAATGTTGGGTGCTTTTGGTTTATATGTGTCATGTGTGCAGTGCATGTCATGTGTGAGCATTTGGTATGTGTGTGGCTGGTGTTTGTGGTATGCATTTTTTGTGTGATATATATAATGCTTGTTTGAGGAGTTTGAGTGATGTGTTTGGTGATCTGTGTGTGATGTGTGTGTGGTGTATGTGTGGTGAGTATGTAGTTATATATTTTGGGGTGCTTTGGGAGTATTGTGTGTGAGTAATATATGCATGTCATATGGTGGTGTATGTAAGATGTATACAATGTTTGTGGTGTTTCTGTGACATATGTGTATACAGTGTATGGTTTATTGTGGTGTGTATGTTGTTGATGCAAGTGAACTATTTGTAGTATATTAAGGTTTTTTTGTCACAGGTGTGGTGTATGTGTGGTTGCGGTGTGATGTATGTGTGCAAGTTTCCATGTGTGGTGTGTCTGTGGTGTGCGTAATGTGTCTGTGATCTGTGTTGGTGTTCATACTATGTGTGTGGTGTATTTATGGTGTTTGTATAGTGTGTGTTTTGTGTGTTTGGCCTATGTGTAAAGTGTGTTTTGGTGTGGTGTATGTGAGAGGTGTGTGTTGTATGTGTGTGGCACATATGTGGAATATATGTATCGTATCTGTAAGGTGTTTTTGGTGTGGGTATGTGTGTCTGGTATGTGTGATAATTGTGAGGGAGGTGTATCTGTGATGTGAATGTGGTGTATTGACGTTTGTAGGTGTGTGCCATATGGAGGGTTATTGGTGATGTCTATACTATTGGTGTGTGTGTATATATATGTTGTGTGTTTGGCATATGTGTTCTGTGTGTAGTGTGCTTGTACATGCATGCTGTATATGTGGTAATGCTGTATGTGTAGTATTGTGGTATAAGCATGCTGTGTGTATACACTTTTATATGTGTCTAATGATTGGTATAGGCGTGGTGTGTGGTGTCTGTGTTATATGTGTAACGTGTGTGCTCTGACACTATGGAAATATGTCTTGTGGCGTGTATGTTGGGTGTCTTGTGTGTGGTATCAGTGAAGTAGGAATGTTATATTAGTGGTGCATGCGATGTATGTATGTGTGTGTGGTGAAATTCTGATCTACATGTGTGTATGTTGTCTTTTTTGTGGTTGTGTGGAATATATATGGTGTGTATATTGATGTATAAGTGTGGTGTACGTGTGGCGTGTGAGTGGTGTGTGTTTTGTATGTATGTTGCATGGATTTTCTGTGTGTGGTGTATGTATGGAAAATAAGTGGAGTCTGGTATGTGTGTATGGAATATGTGTTGTGTGTGGTGTCCATGTGATGAGTGTGTATGAGGTATATGGGGAAGGTGTGGCATGTGTGTGAGTGTGAGGTATGTGTTTCTGTGAGTGGTGTTTGTGTGGTGTAATTGAGTGTGTTTGTGTTGAATATGTGAAGTGTGTCTGCAGTGTATGTGAAGGGTTTTTGCTTTCTGTGTAATTTGTGTGTGTGTGGTATACCTGTGGTGTGAGGGCAGTGTATGTGTAGATTATAGGGCTGTATATTGGTTATTGTGTGGTGTATGTGAACTGCCTGTGTGTGTGGTATGTATGAGTTGTGAGAATGATATATATGGGGAGTATATGTAGTGTGGTCTGTGCAGTATATGTGTGTGTGTGTGTGTGATAAGTGTATTAATGACTGATGTATGTGTGGTGTGTGTGTGTTTGTGCTACATGTTTAAGATGTGGTGACATTATAGTGCCGGTGTGATGTATGTGACATGGAATTGTGTGTGCAAGGTCAGTGAAATATATATCTTCTATACATGGTACATATGAGGTATATGGTATGAAATTGTGGTGGATATGTTGTGTGTGGTGTATATTTAGCATGGATATGGTATATGTGGGCATATCTATGGTGTATGTGTGACATATGTTGGTTTGTTTTGTATGTGTGATGTTTGGTGTGTGATGTATGTGTGTCATATGTATTATGTGTGTTATATGTGTGGTGGAGAGGGCATGTGTGTTGTATGCTAATTGCTGGCTTAGGTGTTTCAATTCTGTGATGCTGTATATGTGGTACATGTGTTATGTGCATGGTGTTTCTGCAGATTGTATGGTTTAGGGAATATATGTGGTGTGTCTGTGGTTTGTTTTTGCTGTAGAGGTTGTATGTGTGCTCTTTGTGTGTGGAGGGACATGTGGGGTTATTTTGTGGCGTATATGTTATGTGTGTTGTATATATGTATCATATGTATGCTGTGTGTGTCAAGTTTGCAGCATGTGCATTTTGTGTAGTTACTGTGTATATGTGTGTAGCATACATGCATGATGATTGATGAATGTATGTTTTTGTGTGGTATTGGTAGTGTGTGTGGTGAGTGTGGTATCTGTGCTGTATGCATTGTGTGTCTGTGTATGGCATGTATGTTTGTTTAATATATACCTTGTTTGTGTGGTGTATATGTGGTGTGTTAGTGGCATATGTGCAGTGTGTGTATCTTTCTTTTGTGGGGTGTGGGTGTATATGTGAAATGTGTGAATGTTATTGCATGTTGTGTGTTGGTATATGTGTGGGGTGGGTGTGGTGTACATGTGGAGTTTTTGTGTCTGGTATCTGTGCAACGTATGTGTGTGTTCTGTGTTTGATGTACATGTAGCTCTTTCGTGTATACCCAGTCTGTTTGTGGGTCACCTGTGTGGTGTGTGTGTGGTGTATGTATGGTATGGGCGTTTTGTGTGTGGGGTGTGTGTAAGGTATATGTGTTGCATTTCTGTGATGTGTGTATATTGTATGAGCTGTGAATATCTGGTGGAGGTGTGTGAGGGTAGTATATGTGTGTATGTAAATGGTATTTGTGTAGTGTAAGTTAGGTTGTGTGTGATGTATAGGTTTTGTGTCTGTTGTGTGTGTAGTGTGCATTTGTGAATGTTGTGAGCTGTATGTGTGATGGATGAAATGTGTGTGGTGTGTGTGCAGTGAAAATGCGATGCCTTTGTTGTGTGTATTTACTTGGAATATATTGGAGGGTATTTGTGTGTGGTATTTATACTGTATGGTGGTGTCAGTCAGTTTGATGTACATGTGTGTTTTTGTGTAGAACATGTGTGGTAAATGTATGGTGTGGTGGTATTGGTATGGAGTGGATGATGCATAAGTGCTGTGTGTGTGTGTGTGTGCACGCGTGTGTATGTTATGACTTTATTTGGATTAAGGGTGGTTGGTGGTTGCTATATGTGTGGTGTATGTAATGTTTAGGTAGTGTGTGAGTGGTGTTTCTGGGGTGTCTGTGAGTATAGGTGGCATACATTGTGTGTGATTTTTATCATGTATGTGTTCTACATATATGTGGGTAGTATTTAGTGTGTATGCATTACCTGTTTGGTGTGTGTGATATGTACTATATTTGTTCTCAGTATTATGTGTGTGTGTGCATGTTTCTGGTGAATGTGTGTGATATGAGGATTGTGGCCCCATGTATTTTATATGTGTATATGTATGATATGCTTAGTGAAAGTGTGGTGGATGTGTGGTGTGTCTATAGTAAATGTGCAGTGTGTGGGGAGCATATGCATTGAAAGTGTGGTATATTTTTTGGTGCAGTAGATATGAATGGTATGTGTGTGTTGTGATGTGTTTTATGGATATGTTGCATGTGTGTTGTGTGTGGGTCTTTGTGGCATATGTGTAATGTATGTTGGTATATCTGTGCTGAGGGTGTTTTTGTGTGGTATACCTTTGGCATGTATATTTGTGGCGAGTGTGTGATGTTGTGGTCAATGTGTGCTGTGAGTATGCTGTATGTGTGAACTTTGTGGGGTGAATGTTCTGTGTGTGAGTGTGTGTGGTATGGTTGGTGTGTATTTGACACATGTGTGGAGAGTCATGTTCCTCTTATTTTACTTGTGGTGCTTTTGTAAGTGTTATAGGTGAGGGGTCTATGGAGTATTTGTTTTGTGTGCATTGCTAATATATTTGGCATGCATGTATGAGTGGGACTGTATATGTGGTATGTGTCTTTGGTGCATGTACTGTATGTCTGGTGTGAGTGTGAGAGATGTTTGTGTGGTTGTGTGTGGTGTATGTTATGTCTGTGTGGTGTATATTTGGGGTGTGTGTGTGTGTGCATGTGCGTGGAGTGTGTGTGATGTATGAGTGTTATATACATAGTTAGTTCTTATGTATGTGTGGTTTGAATTGTGTGGGTGTGGTGGGTATAGTGAGTGCATTATTTCCATGTGTTGTATGGGTTGTATGGCGTGTATGGGTAGTGTGTGTAATGTATAATTAACATAGGCATGGTGTATGTGGTACGTGTGTGTGAGGTGTGTGTGGAGCAAGTGTGCTATGTGTATGTGTGGCATTTGAGAGATACATGTGTGGTTTGCTTGTCATGTATGTGTAGTGTTTGAATGGTGAATATATGACATGTATTAGGTATGTGTTTTGGGGGTGTATGTCATATTGTGTGTGTGTGTGTGTGTGGTCTTTGTGACATGTGTGGTCTTTGTGTTGTATATTACATGTGTGCAAGCTATCTCTGTGTGTGTAGTGTATATTTGGTTAAAAGCTGGTCTATGTTTTTTGTGTGGTGTACTCATGGTTGTAGTGAATATGTGATATTTTCAGTGTGTCTTGTATGCATTGTGTTTGTTGTGAGTGTAATGTTCTGGTGAATGTGTGATGTATGTACATTTTGTGTGTTGTGTGAGGTGCAACTTGGTAATATATGCACAGTGTATGCATGGTGCTATATTGGTGTATGTGGTGTTTGTGTGGTTATATGTAGTTTGTGGCAAATATCTATGGAATTTTGTGTGGAATATGTCTTTTGTGTGTGTTGAGTGTGTTTTATATGTCTGTGTGCTTTATGTGTGTGTGTGTATGTGGGATATATGGTGTGTGTGGTATCTGTATGGTAAGGTTGGTGCATGTGAGGTATGTGTGTGTGATATATGTGTAATAAGTAAGTGTTGAAATTGTGGTGCATGTGGTTTGTGTGGTGGAAGTGTTGCATGTGTTTTGTGTGTGGGGGGTGGTTTTCTGAAATATGTTCTTGTACGTGTATATATGTGTGGTGTGTGTGGTGAAAGTATGTTGTATGTGGTATGTGTGCAGTATATGCTTGGCTTGTGTGTGCATGGTATAGGCATGCAGTCTGTGTGTTGTGTGTGTGGCATATAGGCAGTGTGTGTGTTGCATGTGGTGCATGTGGGTATGTTGTTTATTGTGATTTCTAAGCAGTATTGTGGAGTATGTGTGTGCTGTATTGCAGCATTACTTGGTGTATGTGTTCAGGTTATGTGTATGACATGTATGTGATATGTGCATTGTTATACTTCCATGTGTGTATGTGTAATGCATGTGTGTGATACATGTGTTGTATATGAATAATAGAGCTTTGTTGTGTTTGGGGTATGGATCATCTTTATGAGTGTGGTATATGTGTTGTGTGTGGGTGGTGTTTGTGTGGCATATGCATGTGTGTGAAGATGTGTAGTGTGTCTGTGGTGTCTGTGTGGGGGCTGTGTTTTGTGACAGTCTTTGTGTTTGTGTAGTATATATATCATCTGTGTGTGGTGTATGTGTAATCTCTGTGTGTGGTAAAGGTGTGGTCTATGTGTGGGGTGTGTAGTATATATCTGTTGTGTCTGTGTGTTATGTGTGGTGTGTCTTTGCCATATGTGTGTTTTGTGTAGTGTGTGTGTACATCGAGTGCGGCATATCCATGATAATGGTGGTTGTCTCCATGGTATGTATTTGATTTGTGTTTTGTGGTGTTGTTTCTGGAGTTTCTGGGTCATGTTGTCTGTGTGTGGTGAGTATGTACAGTCTCTATGGTTTGTATGTTATACATTCTGTTTTCTGGTGTGTGTGTGTGTTAAGTGGTGTGTGTGTGGCATATTTGTCACATGTGGGTTGCATTGTGTGTGTTGTTATTTTACATGTGGGTGTTGTGTAGTGCATGTGTCGTGTGTGTGTGTTTTGTGTATGTGTATTATAGGTGGGGTCTGTGTGTGTAATATAGGTATACTATGGGTATATGGGTGGTGTGGCAGTGTAGTATGTGTTGATTTGCTTTGGTTATATGTTTGTGGTATATTTTTCTCATGGAAGTGTGATACGTGCAACTGTGTGTGGAGTATGTATCTTGTGGGTGCTTTCTGTGAAGTATGGGTGTGTGTTTGCAGTATATGATTGAGGAGTGTGGTGTATGATTGGTGTTTGTGTATGGGTGGTGTGTGCCTGATATGAATGTGGTGTGTGTGTGTCTATGTTTGGAAGGAATGATTATCTATGGGATATGTGGGATGTATATGTGTTGTGTAGGGTGCCTCTTATATATATGGGGTATGTATATGGTAGGTCTGTGGTGTGTCCATGTGTTTGATGTTTGTTGAGAACGTGGCATATCTATGGAGTGTGTGCATAGAATAGTGTTGGTGGGTTTTTGGTGTATGCGTGGTGTCTCTGTGTGCATTGTGTATGTGTGGCATGTGGAGTGTATGTGTGTGGATCTATGTAAATATGTGGTTATTGTGTGCTGTGTGTGTGAGTGTTATAAGTAGGTGGTATTTGTGTGGTGAATGTGTGGTGTGTGATATCTGTGTGGTGTAAGCGTGTTGTATTTGAGGTGTGTGAAGTGTGTTTGTATATGTCATATGTGTTCTGTACACTTGATGAAGGTGTGATATGTGCTGTAGTATATGTGTGGTGTGTTGTTATGTGCTGTGGTATATGGTGTGGTGTGTTGTGCCTAGGCAGCATGTGTGTTTGCTATATTTGTAGTGTTTGTTGGGTGAAGGAAGACTGTGTGGTGAGTGTGTGGTATGTATATGGTAAGGGTTCTAACAGATATATCTAACAGATATATCTGTTGCATGCATGTGGAAGGTGTTTGTGTGAAATATAGATGTGTTGTGTATGTTTTGTGTGTGGTGTGTCAGGGTAGATGTTTCAGATATGCAGTGTTTGGTATATGTGTGGTAATGTTATTGTGTGTGTTGTACATGCAGAGTGTTCTGTATGTGTGGTTATTTTGTGTGTGTGTGTGTGTGTGTGTCTGCATGATATCTCTTGTTTGGTGCAGTGTGGTATGTGAGTGTATTTGCTTTGTGTGTGATGTGTGTGGTGTCTGGAGTTGTTGCGATATAAGAGGTTTTGTCTATTTTGAATGTATGATATGTGTGGTATATATGTGCCCTTTGTGTGGTCATGGTATTTGTGTGGCATGTGTGGGGCATGTGTGGTGTGTCCATGCTATATATGTAGTTAATATGTGTTCATGTGTGCTGTGTTTATAGTATAGGAGTGGTGATAATGGTATATCTCTGGTGTGTTTGTTCTCCATGGGTAGTGTGTGTTTATGTGGTATTTGTGTGTCATGAGTGTTGGGTGTGTGTGATGTTTATGTTTTGTTTATAAGTGTGGTATAGGTGTGGTGTGTGTGTGTGTGTCATATGTATTGTGTGTGGCTAAGTGTGGTATTGATGTTTGTTATGCATATTTGCTTGTGTGAAGTATATAAAATATACATGTGGTGTGCATTTGGTGTATATATGTGGTGTTTCTGTGTTATAAATCTCGTGAATGTTTGACATATAAGTGGTATGTGTTTTGTATGTGTGCTATATGAGGTATATTTCTGATGTGTATGTGTTATGATTGGTGAATGTATTGTATAAAGGGGAATATGTATGTGGTATACATTGGTGTGTTTCTGGTATATGTATGGTATGCCTGTGTGTGTGCTGTCTGTAGGGTGCATATGAATGGGAATGTGTATAGTATATGTGTGATGTATATGTAATGCATGATAGTGAGGTGTGTGTGGCATATATGTGGTGTGTGTGTGTGTGTGTGTGTGTGTGTGTGGTATATATGTGAGGTAGATGCCTGGTATTGGTGTGGTGTATGTGTGTTTCTGTGGGGCCTATGTATGGTTGGGGTAGTACATGTGTGGTGTGTGTGTATGTGTAGTATATAAGGAGTGTCCTTGGTATGTGTAGTGTGTATGTGGTATATTTCTGGTGCATGTATGGTGTGATGTGTATTTAGTGTATGCACGATTGATATGTTTTGTGTGTACTTTGTGTGCTTAGTGTAATTGACATGACATGCTGTATATGTGTCTTTAATGTGCAGTATAAGAGTGGTGTGGGTGTTGTGGATATGTGGTGTATGTGTAGTTGATGTTCAGTGTGTAGTGTTTGTGTGTTTCTTTCTAGTGTGTGATATATGTTTGGTGGTATGCAGCTTATGGGTGGTGGCATGGAGTGGAAGTGGTATATGTGTGGATTGTCAAGTGTCTTATGGTTTGCATGGTGTGTGATTGGTGTGAGTTTGTGTGGTTTAAGTGTGGCCTATGTGCAGTGAATTTGGGTTGCCATTCTGTGTTGTATAGGTGTGTTATGTCTGTGATGTGTGGGTGTATGACATCCACATTGCGTATCTGTGTGATGTATGGGGTATATGTGTCATGTATCTGATTGTGCTTGCAGTATATGTAGGCATATTGTATTTCTCATGTGTGGTATGTATATGTTGTATATGTAGTGTGTGTGTGTGTGTGTGTGTGTGTGTGAGTCTGGTGTATGTGCATCATGTGTGTTATATGTGTTATGTGTAAATAATGTGTGAGCAGTATGTGTGGTGTGTTATTGATGTGTGGAGTATGTGTGCTGTGTGTAATGTGTGTCCCATATCTGTTGTTTTTGTTGTGTGTGGTTTGTGTGTGTGGCATATGTGTGATACTGTGTTGTGTGTCTCTGTGAGGTACATGTGTTGTATATGTGTGGACTAGGTGTGGTGTATGTGTGTAATGTGTGTGTGTTATATGTGGGGATGAAATTATGTTGTATATATGGTGCATGTAGTGTATATTTAGCATGTGGTTTGATATAAATATGGTTTGTGGTATAACTATGGTGCATGTGAGGCATATATCCGTTTGTTATATGTGTAATGCTGGTGCAGTTTGTATGTGCAGCAATTATGACTAATGGTTTCTATGAATTCTGGATGTGGTATATGTGTGGTGTGCGGTCTATGTTTGCTGTCTGTAGCATGTATGGTTTGTGTCATGTGTGATATATGTATGGGTTGTGTTTGTGCAATATGTATGCTCGTGTTGTGGCTTATAAGTGCTAAATGTTTGATGTGAGGTTTGTGTGAGTGTGTGTGTGTGTGTGTGTGTGTCATAGGTGTGGTTAACATGTGATGTATGTGTGGTTTATGTATAGTGTGTTTACAATGTGTGTGTCGAGATTATAAGTGTGGTATGCTTTTGCTGTAACTGGAATTTGTAGTGTATCTGGAGATTTTCTGATGTGTGGACATTGGTGTGTATGGCATATATGTGGGAGCTGTGTGGTGTGTGTCTGGTATTTGAGTATGAGATATAGGTCTTGCATGTGTGTGGATCAGGTGTGATTACTGTGTAGTGTGTTGTGGTGTGCATTGGTGAGTGCAGTGCAATTGTGGTGAATATGCTAGGTGTGAACCATGTATATTTGTCATGAGTGTGGGGTATGTGTGTGCTGTATGTGGTTCATCCATTGTATATATGTGGTGTAAATCTTTCCGTTATAACTGTGTTGTTTGTGTGGTGTGTTTTTGTTATTGTGTGGTGTATTTGTGGTGCACACTTCATGTGTGTGTGGTGAATGTACGTTGTGGTGAATTTTATGTTGGGTGCTTTTGGTTTATAAGTGATGTGTATGTGGTGCATGTAGTGTGTGAGTGTTTGGTATGTGGGTGGTTGATGTGTGTTGAATATGTTTTTTGTGTGGTATATACAATGGTTGTTGAAGTGTTTAAGCGATGTGTATGTGGCGGTTTATGTGATGTGAAAAGTGTGTCATGTGTGTGGTGAGTGTGTATTTAAGTGTTTTCGTGTGTTGAGGGAACTGTGTTGTGAGTAATATGTGCATGTGATATGTGTGGTGTATGTGAGATGTGTGTACAATGTGGTGTTTGTGTTACATGTGTGTACTTAGTGTATGGTTTATTGTTGTGTGTATGTTGTATGGTGCATGTGAACTGTTTAATGTATATTTGGTTTTTGTGTCACATGTGTATGTGTGGTTGTTTTTTGTGATGTATGTGTTCATGTTTGCATGTGTGGTGTGTCTCAGGTATATGTAATGTGTCTGTGGTGTGTGTTGGTGTGCCTATGCTGTGTGTGTATTTTATTTGTTGTTTATGGGTGGTGTACATGTTGTGTAGATGTAGTGTGTATTTGTACTGTGTAAACTGTGTTTCTGGGTGGTGTATGTGTGTTTTTTGTGTGTGGCACATATGTGGAATATGTGTTGTATCTGCAAGGTGTTTCTGATAAGTGTGTGGGGTGTGATATTTGTGTGTGCAGTGTATCTGTGGTATGAATGTGGTGTATTATAGCATATGAGTGTGTGCCATATCAGCGATTATTGGTGAGATTTATACTGTTTTTATATGGTATATATGTTGTGTGTGTAGCCTATGTGCTCTGTGTGTAGTGTGCTTCTACGTGGTAAGGCTGTATGTGCAGTGTGTGTGGCATATGAGTGCTTTGTGTATACATTGTTATATGTGTCATAATGATTGCTGTAGGTGTGGTGTGTGTATTGTGGTATATATTTAACATGTGCGCTGTGACATTGTGGTGAATAAGTGTTGTGGGGTATATGTTGGGGGTCTTGTATGAGGTAACAGTGAAATGAGTGTTACATGTGTGGTGGATATGAAGTATGTGTAGAATGTGTGGTGAAATTGTGAGTTACATGTTGTGTGTGTTATATCTATTTGGTGGTTGTATGAAGTAAGTATATATGGTGTACATGTATTGATGTGTAAGTATGGTGTATGTGTGGCATGTGAGCAGTGTATGTTTGTGTGAATTTTGCACGGATTTTCTGTGTGTGGTGTATGTAAGGAAAATAAGTAGAGTCTGGTATGCATGTATGGAATATGTGTTGTGTGTGTTGTGCATGTGCTGAGCATGTGTGAAATATATGTATTGTGTATTTGTGGGAAAGTGTGGGGTGCATGTCTGTGTGATGTATGTTTTCCTGTGAGTGGTGTTTATGTGGTGTGTTTGTGTGTGTGTGTATTGAATATGTACACTGCGTATGCAGTGTATGTGTAGGGTTTTTGCTTTCTGTGTAATTTGTGTGTGTGTGGTATATCTGTAGTATGAGGGTGGTGTACGTGTAGATCATAGGGTTATGTATTGGTCATTGTGTGTTACACATGTGTGTGTTATACGTGGGTGTGTAGTGTATTTTTCGAATGTAGGTCACATTGTGTGTGTTGCTATTTTATGTGTGGGGCAGTACATGTGTTGTGTATGTGTTTTGTGTTGTGTACTCTAAGTGTCTTTGAATAGTATATGGGTGGTGTGTGTGGCACATGGGTGGTGTAGCAATGCAGTATGTATTGATTTGCATGTGGTAGATGTGTGTGGTATAGTTTTTCCGTGGAAGTGTGGTACGTGCATTTGTGGTATGTGGTATATGTATTGTGTGTGTGTGTTTTCTGTGCGGTGTGGGTGTCTGTTCACAGTATATGTTTGAGGAGTATGGTGTATGTTTGGTGTTTATGTATGTGTGATGTGTGTCTCATGTGAATGTGGTGTGTGTCTCTGTATATAATGTGTGCTTAGGTTTGGGATACATGGGATGTATATGCACTGTATGGGGTGCCTCTGGTATGGACAGGGTGTGTGTTTGGTAAATTTGTGGGGTCTTCATGTGTTGTATGTGTGTATCTGTGGAGTGCATGTGTGTGGAACAGTGATGGTGTGTTTTGCTGTATGTGTGGTGTGTCTGTGAGCATTGTGTGTGTGGCATGTGTAGTGTATGTGTGTGGATCTATGTAAACATGGGGTTATTGTGTGGTGAATGTGTGTTATCTGTGTGTGGTAAGTGTATTTGAGGTGTGGTAAGTGTGTAAGTGCATTTGAGGTGTGTGAAGTTTGTGTGTGTGTTTGTGTGTGTGTGTGTGTGTGTGTGTGTGTGGCCTATGTGTGCTGTAAATGTGATGAAGGGGGTTATGTGCTGCATGTGCGGTATATTTATGGTGTGCTGTCCTATATACGCAGCTTCTGTGTTTGGTATATTTGTGGTGTGCACTGAGTGTAGGCAGACTGTGGGGTGTGTGTGTGTGTGGAATGTGCACAGTATAAGGGTTCTCTTTGTGTAGGGTGTGTGTGGAAGGTGTATGAGTGAAATATAGGTGTGGAGTATATGTAGAGTGTGTGTTGTGTTGAAGTAGATGTATGATATGTGCAGTCTGTGGTATGTTTGTGGTAAATTTATTGTGTGTGTGTACATGTGAAGTGAGTGCTCTGTATATGTGATTACTGTGTGATGTATGTGTGGTGTGACTGTGTGATACCTCTTGCTTGGTTTATGTGTGGTATGTGGGTGTATTTGGTATGTGAGTTCTGTGTGTGGTATCTGTTTGGACTGGTTGTGATATAAGCATTTTTGTGTGTTTTGTATGTATGGTATGTGTGGTATATGTGTGTTGTGCGTGCAGTCATGATACTTATGGGGTATGTGTGGAGTGTGTGTGGTGTGTCAGTGCTATATAGGTGGTTTATGTGTGTTCATGTGTCCTGTGTGTATCTTATAGGAGTTGTGATTATGGTATATCTCTGGTGTGTTTGTTCTCCATGGGTAGTTTGTGTTTCTGTGGTATTTGTGTGGCACATGTATGGTGTGTCTGGTGTTTGTCTTGTATATGGTGTGGTATACGTGTGGTGTATGTGTGTGTGTCATATGTATTGTGTGTGGCTAATTGTGGTGTTGACGTTCATTACACATATTAGATGTTGTGAAGGGTATATGACATAAGTGTGGAGTGTGTTTGGCATATAAGTATGTTATATATCTCGTGAGTGTGTGCCATATAAGTGGTATGTGTGTTGTGTATGTGCAATGTGTGTTATATTTCCAGTGTGTATATGTTATGACTGGTGAGCTTAGGGTATATACAGGAGTATGGGTGTGTTTCTCGTTTATATATGGTATGCCTGTGTGTGTGCTGTATGTGTGTTGTGTATTAGTGATAGTGTGTGTAATATATGTGTGGTGTATGTGTGATGTATTTTTTGATGTGTGAAGTTTGTGTGG
Organism: Puma concolor; assembly: GCF_028749965.1. Classification (NCBI taxonomy): domain Eukaryota; kingdom Metazoa; phylum Chordata; class Mammalia; order Carnivora; family Felidae; genus Puma; species Puma concolor. The sequence continues at coordinate 38,608,929 of NC_141681.1, read as the reverse complement.
CATGTGTGTGTGGTATGTGTGTGATATACAGTTAAAGTAGGTGAGGTAGATGTCTGGTGTGTGTGTGGCATATGTGTGTATCTGTGTGACATGTGTATGGTTGAGGTAGTGCATGTGGGTTGTGTGTACATGGTATATATGGAGTGTCCTTGGTGTGCATGGGTGCTGTTCATGTGTATATTTTTGGTGCATGTGTGGTGTGGTGTCTATATTGTGGGTGTGTGTAATTTATGTGTTTGGTGTGTTTCTTTTGCATGTACTTTGTGTTTTTAGTGTGACATGATGCGCTGTGATTGACACACACAGAATTCTGTGTCTTTTTATGTGTAGTATAAACGTGGTGTGGGTGTTGTGAGTATGTGGGTACACATGCACATAAGTATGTGTACTTTATGTGCACTGTGTGATATATGTGTGATCTCTGTGTGGTGTTTGTGTATTTTCTTTGTGAGGTGTGCAATATATGTTTGTGGTAGTATGCAGCATATGGGTGTTGGGATGGATTGGAAGTGGGGTACGAGTGATGATAATGATATGTTTCTTGTGTGTTTGTTCTCCATGTGAATTGTGTGTTTCTGTGGTATTTGTGTGACACACATTTTGTGTGTGCGGTGTTTCTGTTTTGTTTATGGGTGTGGTATATGTGTGGTGTGTGTGTATTTGTGTGTATCATATGTATTGTTTGTGGCTAATTGTGATGTTGATGTTTGTTATGCATATTTGCTGGTGTGAAGGGTGTATGATATATGTGTAGTGTGCACTTGGTGTGTATGTGTGTTATATATCTCGTGAGTGTGTGGCATAAAAGTGGTATGCATGTTGTGTATGTGCTATGTGTGGTATATTTCTGGTGTGTTTATGTTCTGATTGGTGAATGTGTGGCTTATTGAGGAGTATGTGTGTGGTATACATTGGTGTATTTCTGGTTTATGTGTGGTGAATATGAGTGCTGAATATGAGTGAGAGTGTGTGTAATATACGTGTGGTGTATATGTGATGTATATTTGATTTCTGAAGTGTGTGACATGTATGTCTGGTGTGTGTGTGGTATATATTTGAAGTACATGAGGTAGATGTCTGGTGTGGGTGTGGTGTATGTGTATATCTGTGTGACATATGTATGGTTTGGGCAGTGTATGTTGATTGTGTGTGTGTGGTATATATGGAATGCCCTTGGTCTGTGTGGTGTGAATGTGTATATTTGTGTTTGCAAACACGTCCAATTAGACAAAACAAGATGTTAGTTGAAAAATTGTTTTACCACCATGTTCTTTCACAAACTTAAGTGAATGTAAATTTCATTATACTTCTCGGCCTAGGATTTCAAACACTTTTATCTTAGAAAAACAAGATGTTTGTTGAAAGATGGTTTCTCCCCAGTGTGGTTTCACAGATATGAGTGTTTTGCACATTCCTTGCAGTTTTCTGAAAAGTTTTATAAACACTTGTCTTAAACTGTGTTAGTTCAAAGATGGTTTCTCTATAGCGTTCCAGCACAGAATTCTGTGTATGACATTTTGCTTCTACTTCCCAGCATAGGTTTTAGAAGTTTTCTAAATTAGTGAAACAAGATGTGTGTTGAGCTGTGGTTTCTCCAAGGTGTTGTTTCATGGAGTTGACTTGATGGCACTTTCATTCTACTGCCAGGCCAAGGTTTTCAAACACTTCTTACCTACTGAAACAAGATGTGATTTGAAAGACGGCTTCTCGTGAGGTGATATCTGAGTGTGGTTTTGATTTGTATTTCCTTGATAAGGAGCGACTTTGAATATCTTTTCATGTGCCTGTTGGCCATCCAGATGTCTTCTTTAGAGAAGTGTCTATTCATGTTTTCTGCCCATTTCTTCATTGGGTTATTTGTTTTTCGGGTGTGGAGTTTGGTGAGCTCTTTATAGATTTTGGATACTAGCCCTTTGTCCGATATGTCATTTGCGAATATCTTTTCCCATTCCGTTGGTTGCCTTTTAGTTTTGTTGGTTGTCTCCTTTGCTGTGCATAAGCTTTTTATCTTCATAAGGTCCCAGTAATTCATTTTTGCTTTTAATTCCCTTGCCTTTGGGGGGTGGGAGGGAGGGGAGGGTGGGTGACGGGTATTGAGGAGGGCACCTTTTGGGATGAGCACTGGGTGTTGTTTAGAAACCAATTTGACAATAAATTTCATATATTGAAAAATAAATAAATAAATAAAAACTTAAAAAAAATAAACAAACATTAAAAAAAAAAAGAAAGAAAGACGGCTTCTCCACAGTGTATTTTTTCACAGAGGTGATTATATAAGACTTTCCTAATAGAGTCCTGCATACGTTTTCTAAACCTTCTGACTTAGTTAAAGTTAACTAACAAGGTTATAGTTGAGAGATGTTTTCTGCAGTTTGTTTCACAGAGTACAGTGTATGGCTTTCTCATTCTACCTCTAGGCCTATGGTTACAAGCACTTCTCTCTTAGTGAAACAAGATGTTTTTAGTGGAAACATGGTTTCTCCTCAGTGTCTTTTCACAGAGTTCAGTGTATGGCACTTATGGTTCCCTGCAAATGTTTCCAAACCCTTCTAATTTAGTGAGTGAAACAAGATGTTACTACAATTTTTTTCACAGAAGTTGAGTGGACTTTTCATTAAACTTCTACAACTAGGTTTTCAAACACTGGTAACTTAGTGAAACAAGATGTTCAAAGCAAATTTCTCAACAGGGTCGTCCCCCAGAGTTTAGCTTATGGCATTTTCCACAGACTTCCCTGCAAGGTTTCAAACACCTCGAACTTAGGGAAAGATGTTTGTGGAAAGATGTTTCCTTAAAAGTGTTGCTTCACAGAGTGAGTATATGGTTTGTCCTACTAGCCCTGCATGGGTTTTCAAACGTTTCTAACTTACTGACACAAGATGATGGTCAAAAGAGTTTCTCCACAGCTTTGTTCCATAGACATGAGTATATGGCACTTTCTTTATAGTTCCCTCATAGGTTTTCAAAGAATTCTAAATTAGTGACACAAGATGGTCATTGAAAGATATTTTCCCCACAGCGTTGTTTCACGGATAGGTGAAGTGTTTGAAAACCTATGGGGGGAACTATAGGGAAAGTGCCATACACTCAACTCTGTGAAACAACACATTGGAGAAACCATCATTGAAGAAACATCTTGTTTCACTAAGTTACAAGTGCTTCACCACCTAGACCTACAAACATACTGAAAGTTAAATATACTGAACTCTGTGAAAATCACTGCTGATGACCAATCTTTCCACTGACAATTTGTTTCACGTAGTTAAACATGTTTAAAAACCTATGCAGGACCTATAAGGAAAGTGCCATACATGCATCTCTGTGAAACAACACTGTGGAGAGCCCTGTCTAATGAACCTGTTTCACAAAGTATGAAATGTTTGAAAACCTATGCAGGGAGATGTCTGAACCAGAATTTAGAATCACGATAAGAATATTAGCTGGAGTCAAAAAAGATTAGAATCCCTTTCTGCAGAGATAAAGGAAGTAAAAGCGAGTCAGGATGAAATAAAAAATGCTATCACTGAGCTGCTATCTCCAATGGATGCCACAGCAGCAAGGATGGATGAGGCAGAATAGAGAATAAGTGATATAGAGGAAAAATTATAGTTATAATGAAGCAGAAAAAAAGGAGATTAAGGCAAAAGAGCACGATTTAAGAATTAGAGAAATCAATGACTCATTTTATAAGGAACAACATCAGAATCATAGGGGTCCCAGAAGAGGAAGAGAGAGAAATAGGGGTAGAAGGGTTATGTGAACAAATCACAGCAGACAACTTTCCTAACCTGGGGAAAGGCACAGACATCAAAATCCAGGAAGCACAGAGGACTCCCACTATATTCAACAAAAACCGACCATCAGCAAGACATATCATAGTCAAATTCACAAAATACTCAGGCAAGGAGGGATTCATGAAAGCAGCAAGGGAAAAAAAAGTCCTTAACCTACAAAGGAAGACAGATCAGGTTTGCACCGGAAACTTGGCAGACCAGAAAGGAATGGCAGGATATATTCAATGTGCTAACTAACTTAGAAAAATATGCAGCCAAGAATTCTAAGGGGGAATCTCTGAGGGGAGAAAAGATTGAAAAACAAAGACAAATAAATAAAGGCCAAAAGCAACGAAGACTACAACGGGCCAGAGAATGCCACAGGAGACTCCAACTCTATATGCATCATAATGGCATTAAATTCATATCTTTCAGTACTCATTCTAAACATCAATGGACTCAGTGCTCCAATCAAAAGACACAGGGTAACAGAATGGATAAGAAAACAAGATCCATCTGTATGGTGTTTACAAGAGACCCACTTTAGACCCAAAGACATCTTCAGATTGAAAATAAGGGGATGGAGAATCATGTATCATGCTAATGGTCAACAAAAGAAAGCCGGAATAGCCATACTTATATCAGACAATCTAGACTTTAAAATAAAGACTGTATCAAGAGATGCAGAAAGGCATTATATCATACTTGAGGGGTCTAGCCACCAAGAAGACCTAACAATTGTAAACATTTATGCACCAAATGTGGAGGTACCCAAATATATAAATCAATTAATCAAAAACATAAATAAACTCATCAATAGTAATACCATAATAGTAGGAGACTTTAACACCCCACTTACAGCAATGGACAGATCATCTAATCAAAAAATCAACAAGGAAACAATGGCTGTGAATGACACACTGGACCAGATGGACTTAACAAATATATTCAGAACATTTCATCCTAAAGCAGTAGAATATACATTCTTCTCCAGTGCACATGGAATGTTCTCCAGAATAGACCATATACCAGGACACCAATCAGCCCTAAGTAAGTACAAAAAGATCAAGATCTACCATGCATATTTTCAGACCACAACACTATGAAACTTGAAATCAACCACAAGAAAAAATTTGGAAAGGTAACAAATACTTGGAGACTGAAGAACATCCTACTAAAGAATGAATGGGCTAACCAAGCAGTTAAAGAGGAAATTAAAAAGTATATGGAAGTCAATGAAAACGATAACACAACAACCCAAAACCTCTGGGATGCAGCAAAGGCGGTCATAAGAGGAAAGTGTATAGCAATCTAGGCCTTCCTAAAGAAGGAAGAAAGATCTCAGACACACAACCTAACCTTACGCCTTAAGGAGCTGGAAAAAGAACAGCAAATAAAACCCCAAACCAGCAGAATATAGGAAATAATAAAGATTAGAGCAGAAATCAATGCTAATGAAACAAAACAAACAAACAAACAAGCAAACAAACAAAAAACCAGTAAAACAGATCAATGAAACCAGAAGCTGGTTCTTTGAAAGAATTAACAAAATTGATAAACCACTAGCCAGTTTGATCAAAAAGAAAAAGGAAAGGACCCAAATAAATAAAATCAAGAATGAAAGAGGATAGATCACAGCCAACAGTGCAGAAATGAAAACAATAATGAGAGGAATATTATGAGCAATTATATACGAACAAAATGAACAATCTGGAAGAAGTGGACAAATTCCTAGAAACATATACACACCAAACCTGAAACAGGTAGAAATAGAAAATTTGTACAGACCCATAACCAGTAAAGCAATCAAATTCCTAATCAAAAATCTCCCCCCAAACAAGTTCAGGGCCAGATGGCTTGCCAGGGGAATTCTACCAAACATTTAAAGAAGAGTTAACACCTATTCTCTTGAAGCTGTTCCAAAAAATAGAAATGGAAGCAAAATTTCCAAACTCTTTCTATGAAGCCAGCATTACCTTGACCCCAAAACCAGAGAGAGACCCCACTAAGTAGGAGAACTATAGACCAATCTCCCTCATGAACATGGATGCAAAAATCCTCAACAAGATATTAGCCAACCAGAACCAACAATACATTAAAAAAATTATTCACCACGACCAAGGAGAATTTATACCTGGGATGCAGGGCTGGTTCAATATCTGCAAAACAAGCAATGTGATTCATCACATCAATAAAAGAAAGGACCAGAACAATAGATGCAGAGAAAGCATTTGACAAAATACATCATCCTTTCTTGATAAAAACCCTCAAGAGAGTAAGGATAGAAGGAGCATACCTCAAGATCATCAAGATCATAAAAGCCATATACGAAAGACCCAACACTAATATCATCCTCAATGGGGAAAAACTGACAGCTTTCCCCCTAACGTCAGGAAAAAGACAGGGATGTCCAGTCTCACCACTGTTATTCAACATAGTATTCGAAGTCTTAGCCTCACCAATCAGACAACACAAAGAAATAAAAGGCATCCACATTGGCCAGGAGGAGGTCAAACTTTCACTCTTCGCAGATGACATGGTACTCTATATGGAAAACCCAAAAGATTCCACCAAAAAACTAGAATTGATACATGAATTCAGCAAAGTTGCAGGATATCAAATAAATGTACAGAAATTGGTTGCATTCCTGTACATCAACAATGAAGTGACAGAAAGAGAAATCAAGGAATTGATCCCATTTACAATTGCACCAAAACCCATAAAATACCCAGGATTAAATCTAAGCAAAGAGGTGAAAAATATATACACTGAAAATTATAGAAAGCTTATGAAAAATTAAAGAAGACACACAAAAATGGAAAAAGATTCCATGCTCCTGGATAGGAAGAAGAAATATTATTAAAATGTCAATACTAACCAAAGTAATCTACATATTCAATCAATCCCTATCAAAGTAATACCAGCATTCTTCACCAAGCTAGAACAAATAATCCTAAAATTTGTATGGAACCAGAAAAAACCCTGCATAGCCAAAGCAATCTTGAAAAAGAAAACCAAAGCAGGAGGCATCAGAATCCTGGACTTCAAGCTATACTACAAAGCTGTAATCATCAAGACAGTATGGTACTGGCACAAAAACAGACACTCAGATCAATGGAATAGAATAGAACCATTTATGGGTTCTCATAAATGGACACACAAATGTATGGCCAACTAATCTTTGACAAAGCAGGAAAGAATATCCAATGGAATAAAGGCAGTCACTTCAGCAAGTGGTGCTGGGAAAACTGGACAGCGACATGCAGAAGAATGAACCTGGACCACTTTCTTACACCACACACAAAAATAAACTCAAAATGGATGAAAGACCTCAATGTAAGCTAGGAAGCTATCAAAATCCTCGAGGAGAAAGCAGGCAAAAACCTCTCTGACCTCAGCCGCAGCAACTTCTTACTCAACACGTCTCCAGAGGCAAGGGAAACAAAAGCAAAAACAAACTACTGGGACCTCATCAAAATAAAAAGTTTCTGCACAATAAAGGAAATGATCAGCAAAACTAAAAGGCAACTGATGGAATTGGAGAAGATATTTGCAAACGATATATCAGATACAGGGTTAGTATCTAAGATCTATAAGGAACTTATCAAACTCAACACCCAATGTGGTACCTGGGTGGCTCTCTTGTTTAAGCAGCTGACTTCAGCTTAGGTCATGATATCATGGCCTGTGGGTTCGAGCCCTGCATTGGGCTCTGTGCTGGCAGCTCAGAGTCTGGAGCCTGCTTTGGATTCTGTGTCTCCCTCTCTCTATGCTCCCCTTGCTTGTGCTCTATCTCTCTCTGTATCTCAAAAATAAATAAATGTTAAAAAATAATAAAAAACCCTTGGGGCGCCTGGGTGGCGCAGTCGGTTAAGCGTCCGACTTCAGCCAGGTCACGATCTCGCGGTCTGGGAGTTCGAGCCCCGCGTCAGGCTCTGGGCTGATGGCTCAGAGCCTGGAGCCTGTTTCCGATTCTGTGTCTCCCTCTCTCTCTGCCCCTCCCCCATTCATGGTCTGTCTCTCTCTGTCCCAAAAATAAATAAGAAACGTTGAAAAAAAAATTAAAAAAAAAAATAAAAAAAACCCAAAAACCTCAACACCCAAGAAACAAATAATCCAGTGAAGAAATGGGCAAAAGACATGAATAGATACTTCTCCAAAGAAGACATCCAGATGGCCAACTGACACATGAAAAAATGCTCAATATCACTCATCATCAGGGAAATACAAATCAAAACTGCAATGAGATAATACCTCACACCTGTCAGAATGGCTAACATTAACAACTCAGGCAACAACAGGTGTTGGCGAGGATGTGGAGAAAGAGGATCTCTTTTACATTGTTGGTGGGAATGCTAACTGGTGCAGCCACTCTGGAAAACAGTATGGAGGTTCCTCAAAAAACTAAAAATAGAACCACCCTATTATCCAGCAATTTCACTACTATGTATTTATCCAAGAGATACAGGTATGCTGTGTCGTAGGGACACATGTACCCCAGTGTTTATAGCAGCACTATCAACAATAGCCAAAGTATGGATAGAGCCCAAATTTCCATCGATGGATGAATGGATAAAGAAAATGTGGTGTATATATACAATGCAGTATTACTCAGCAATCAAAAAGAATGAAATCTTGCCATTTGCAACTACGTGTATGGAACTAGAGGGTATTATGCTAAGTGAAATTGGTCAGAGAAAGACAAATATCTTATGACTTCACTCATATGAGGACTTTAAGAGACAAAACAGATGAACATAAGGGAAGGGAAACAAAAATAATATAAAAACAGGGAGGGGTACAAAATAGAAGAGACTCATAAATATGGAGAACAAAGGTTACTGGAGGGGTTGTGGGGGGGGGATGGGCTAAATGGGTAAGGGGCATTAAGGAATCGATTCCTGAAATGATTGTTGCACTATATGCTAACAATTTGGATGTAAATTAAAAAAATAAAATGAAACAAAAAAACCTATGCAGGAAACTCTAAGTAAGGATAGTGCCATATACTCTGTAAAACAAGCTTTGGGGAATCCATCTATGACTTAAAATTTTGTAACCCAAAGTTTGAAAAGATTCCAAAGCTATGCTGGAAACTGTAAGGAAAGTACCTTATACTCAAATCTATGAAACAACACGGTGGAGAAACAGTCTTTAAACTAATTTCTTGTTTCACTAAGCTAGAACTGTAGGAAAACCTAGGCCTACAGGTTAAAGAAAGGACCCTAAACTAAACGCTGGGAAATAAAACCATGGAAGAGATATCTTTCAACGATCATCTACCAGTAAGTTAGAAGTGTTAGAAAACCTAGACAAGACCTATAAGGGAAGTACCATATACCACCTCTTTGAATCAAAACAGTGGAGAAAATATCTTTCATCTAACATCAAGTTTGACTAAGATCGAAGTTATGGAAGACATTTGTGGGGGAACTATTAAGAAAGTGCTGTATACTCACCTGTGTGAAAAAAAACGCGTGAGAAATCATCTTTCAAGTAACGCCTTGTTTCACTATGTTAGAAGTGTTTGAAACATATGCAGGTAACTGTAAGGAAAGTGCCATATACTCAAGTCTGTGAAACAACACTGTGGAGAAACAATCTTTCAAATAACTTGTTTTACTAAGTTAGAAGTGTTTGAAAACATAGGCCTGGGATTATAATGAAAGGGGAGAATTATAACAGTGGAGAGCTCTGGGAAACAACACTGAGGAGAAACCATTTTGAAACAGCTTGTTTCCCTAAGTTAGAAGTGTTTGAAAACCTATGTAAGGAACAAGAAGGAAAGTGACCTAAGCTCAAATTTGTGAACCAGCATAGTGGAGAAGATATCTCTCAACTCACACCACGTTTTGCAAAGTTAGATGTGTCTGAAAACCTATCTGAGGAACTATAAGGAAAGTGACATATACTCATCTCTGTGGGGGGGGGGGGAATCACTGTGAAGAAAACAATTTTCAATGAACATTTAGTTCACCTAAGTTAGAAATGGTTGAAAACATATGTGGGGTACTATATAGCAAGTCCTATATAATCATCTCCTGAAACAACTGTGGAGAAACGATCTTTGTAGGATTTTCTTGTGTCACTATGTTACAGTTGCTTGAAAACCTATGCAGGGAATGATAAATAAAGTGACTATATTCAACTCTGGGAATAAACAAAGCACAAGAACCAGCTATCAACTACTTGTTTCACTATGTTAGAAAACCTTTGTGGGACAGTATAAGGAAATTGGTATATACTGAACTCTGCCAAACAACATGGAGGAGAAACCATATTTCAACTAATATCTTGTTTCACTACTTCAGAAGTGTTTAAATACCTTAGCCTACAAATATAACAGAAGTGGCAGGTACTGAACTCCATGAGAAACACTGAAGAAAAGCTGTCTTTCAACTATCATCCTAGATCACTAAGGTGGAAGTGTTTGAAAACATATGTGGGCAGTATAAGGAAAGTAACATGTACCCAAACTCTGAATCAATACAGCTGGAAAAAATATCTTTCAACTGACATATTGTTTCACTATGACAGAAGTGATTGAAGACATATGCATGGAACTATAAGGAACGTGCTGTGTATTCATCTCTATCAAAGAACGCTGTGGAGAAAACATCTCTCAACTAATATCTTGTTTCAGTAGGTTAGAACTGTTTGAAAACTTATGTGGGTAACTCTAATAAAAGTTCCATATACTCAACCCTATGAAACAAAACTGGAGAAACCATCCTTCAACTAACATCTTTTTTCACTAAATTAGAAATGTGAGGAAAACTAAGCAGGGAACTACAAGGGAGGTGTTGTAAACTGAAATCTGTAAAACAACTCAATCATCTTTCAAGTAACACCCTGTCTCACTCAGAAGTGTTTGAAAACTAAGGCGGGTAACAGTAAGAAAATGCCGTATACTCAGCTCTGTGGAATAATAATGTTGAAGAAACCACCGTGCAAGTAACATTTGAATCAGTATGTGGGAGGTATTTGAAAATGTATAGGAGGAACTACAAGGAAATTGCCATGTACTCAACTCTGTGAAACAACATTGTGGAAGAATTCATCTTCCAGCGAACATATTTTTTCATTAAGTTAGAAGTGTATGAAAACCTGGGGGGGGGGACTAGAAGAAAATTGTCATATGCTAAACTCCATGACACAGCCCTGTCATGAAAACATCTTTCAACTACCATCTTGTTTCACTACAGGTAGAAGTTCTTGAAAACCTAGACATATAAGAATAACCTAAGTGACATATACTCCACTCTGTGAAAAAAAACACAGTGGAGAAACCATCCTTCAGTTAGCATCTTGTTTCACTAAGTTAGAAGTGTTTGAAAATCTACGAGGAACTATAAAGAAAAAGTGGTATACACTGAATCCTGTGAAACAAAATTGTGGTGAAACAATTTCTTTTTTTTAAATGTTTATTTATTTACTTATTTTTTTTAAATAAGAAATTTATTGTCAAATCGGTTTCCATACAACACCCAGTGCTCATCCCAACAGGTACCCTCCTCAATACCCATCACCCACCATCCCTTCCGTCCCACCCCCCATCAACCCTCAGTTTGTTCTCAGTTTTTAAGAGTCTCTTATGTTTTGGCTCCCTCCCTCTCTAACCTTTTTTTTTCCTTCCCCTCCCCCATGGTCTTCTGTTGTTTCTCAGGATCCACATAGGAGTGAAAACATATGGTATCTATCTTTCTCTGTATGACTTATTTCACTTAGCATAACACCTCCAGTTCCATCAACGTTGCTACAAAAGGTCAACCTTTCAACTAACATCTTGTATCAGTAAGACAGAGGTCTAAAAATCTACAGGGAACTATAAGAAAAAGTGCTATATACTTCAATCTGAAGCAACACTGTGGAGAAACCATTGTTCAAGTAATGTCTTGTTTCACTAAGAAAGAAGTGTTTGAAAACTTTTGTGGGTAACTGTAACAAAAAGCCATAAAGTCAACTTCGTGAAACAATAGTGTGTAGAAAATATATTTTAACTAACATCTTGCTTCACAGAGTTAGAACTGTTGGGATAGATAGGCATAGAGTTATAAGGAAAGTGCTCTATACTCAAGTTTGTAAAACAGCACTGTAGAGAACACATCCTTCAACTCACACCTTGTTTCGCTAAATTAGAAGTGAGTGGAAACATGTGCAGGGACCTTTAATGATGGTGCAATATACTAAACTTGGGGAAGCAACACTGTGGAGAAACCGTCTTTCAACTACCATCTTGTATCACCATGTTAGACGTCTTTGACCATCTATGCAGGGAACTATGCAAGAAACTATATACTTCAATCTGAAACACCACTGTGGAGAAACCGTCATTCAACTAATACCTTGTTTCACTTAGTGAGAAGTGTTTGAAAACTCATGCGGGTAACTCTAGTTGAAAGATGGTTTCATCACAGTATTGTTTCACAGAGATGAGTATGTGACACTATCCTTATAGTTCTCTGTCCACATAGGTAAGTTTTCAATCACTTCTAAGTTAGTGAAACAAGAAGTAATTTGAAAGATCATTTCTCCTCAGAGGTGTTTCACTGAGTTGAGTGTATGGCCCTTTCCTTATACTTCCCCGCATATGTTTTCAAACTATTCTTAGTGATACAAGATGTTCATTTAAAGATGGTTTCCACACAAGTTTGTTTTACAGAATTCCCTTACAGAAGGGAAATACCACAGACTCAACTCTGTGGAAAAGCCATGTGGAGAAACCATGTTCCAAGTAAAATCTTTCAGTAAGTTGAAGGTGTTTGAAAAGCTATGCGGGGTACTATAAGGAAAGTGCCATATTCTTGACACTGTGACACAACACTGTGGAGAAAGCATCTTTCAATGCACATTTTGTTTCTTAGTGTTGAAAGATGGTTTCTATACACTGTCATTTCACAGTTGAGTATTTGGCACTTCCATTAAAGTTACCCACATGATTTTTCAAATACTTCTAACTTAGCAAAACAAGCTGTTAGTTGAAAAATGGTTTCTCCACAATTTTGTTTCCAAGAGTTGAGTATAAGGCACTTTCGTTATACTTCCAGTTTTTCCAACACTTCTAACTTAGTAACACAAGATACTAATTGATAGATGGTTTTACCACAGTGTTGTTTCACAGAATTGAGTGTATGGAACTTTCGTTACAGTTACCTGCATAAGTTTTCAAATGCTTCTATGTTAGCGAAAAAAGCTGTTAGTTAAAAAATGCCTTCTCTGCCATGTAGTTTCAAAGAGTTGGTTGGGTATAGCATGCTCTTCTTACTTTCTACGTCTAGGTTTTCAAGCACTTCTAACTTAATGAAAGAAGTAGTTGAAAAATGGTTACTCCACAGTGTTTTTCACAGAGATGAGTATAGGACACTTTCTTTACAATTCTCCACATAGGTATTCAAGCACTTCTAACTTAATGAAACAAAAAGGAGACTGAAAGATGGCATCGCACTTTATTTATACTTCTCCACATATGTTTTCAAACTCCTCTTAACTTAGTGACATAAGATGTTAGTTGAAAGATGGTTTCACCACAGTGCTATTTTACAGAGAAGAGTATGTGCCACTATCCTTATAGTTCTCCATATAGGTTTTCAAGCACTTCTAAGTTAGTGAAACAAGAAGTTGAAAGGTCATTTCTCTTCAGTGTTGTTCCACAGAGTTGAGTGGATGGCACTTTCATTATACTTCCCCACATATGTTTTCAAACTCTTCTTAGTGATGCAAGATGTTTGTTTAAAGATGATTTCCACACATTTGTTTTACAGAATTGAGTATAAACCACTTTCTTATGCTTCCCCACATAGGTTGTCAAACACTTCTAATTTAGTGATCCAAGATGGTAGTTGAATGATGATATCTCCACAGTGCTCTGTCACAGAGTTGAGCCTATGGCTCAACTTATTTTTCCTTATATTTCTTCACATATATTTCAAATGTTCCCTCCTACTGAAACAATGTTACTTGAAAAATGGTTTCACCACATGGTTTCCCACCATAGTTGAGTCATGGTACATTCCTAAGCATTACTCGAATAAGTTTTCAAAGACTTCTAAGTGAAACAAAATATTAGTTGCATGACGGTTTCTCCACAGTGTGATTTCAGAGTGAAGATTAAGGCTCTTTCCTTCTGGTTCCCAGCATAAATTTCTAAGACTTCTAAATTAGTGACACAAGATGTTAGTTGAAAGTTTCTCCATGGTGTTGTTTTACAGTTCAGTCAGTATATGACACCTTCCATGTTGTTCCCTGCATAGGTTTCCACACAGTGCTAATTCAGTGAAACAAGAGGTTCATTGAAGGATTGTTTCTCCACAGTGTTGTTTCACAAAGTTGACTGTATGGCTCTTTCATTATACTTCTACACCTTGCTTTTCCAACACTTCTAACATAGTGAAACAACAGGTTAGTTAAATGATTGTTTCTACACACTGTTGTTTCTACACACTATTGTTTCAGAGTTGAGAATATGGCACTTTCCTTATGGCTGCCTGTATAAGTTTTCAAATACTTCTAAATAAATCGAGATGGTGCTAGAGAGATGTTTTATCTACAGTGTTGACTCAAAGAGTTGAACATGGGTCTGAACAGAAATCAGGCTGCACTTTCAGGGGAGGGCGTGTTTTTCCCACCCACTCAAAGCTGGAATAGGCTCTCGGGCCACATTCCCCTCCTTGTACAGGACTCAGCTATTGAGATCCGACTCTGGCCATAGGCCTGTGACTTGGCAACTGAGATCCCCAGAGATTTCACCTGAGATTTCACGAGATTTGCCCTAGGGTCTCGCCAGCTGTCCAAACAGAAGCCAGGTTGCATTTCTGGGGAACAGGGGTGTCCCCACCAGCCCAAGGCCCAAAAGGGCCTGCCCGGCCTTGTTCGCCTCTGTGCTCCAGGCTCAGCTAGGCAGTTCTGGATCTGCCTGTGGTGCCCACGAGATGGCACCCAAGATCTCACAACATTTGCCCCTGAGTCCTGCCAAGCTTGTCACAAAGAGTGTCAGCCTGCACTTGAGAGGAGTGGGTGTGTTCCCTAGCCTCTCGAGGCTGGAAAAGGCTCTCTGGGGCTTCGTCTCCATGAACTAGACTCACCTAGAGAGATCCAGCCCTGGGCCAGTGCCCGCCAGGCGGCGCTGGAGATATTGTGGGTTTTGGCTTGAGACCTCCTGAGATTTTCCAGTGGGCCCCAGGAGCTGTGAAAACATGGAAGCCAAGACACATCTCAGTGGCATGGGTGTGTTCCACACAATCCCAAATCTGGGAAACACTTTCTGGGCCATCTTGTTTCCATGAACAGGGCTAGGTCGGATGAGTTCCGGCTCTGAACAGGTAGCACCCTCCCTCTCCCCCCCCCCCCCCAAGGTGCAAGATCTCGTGGGACATGGCCCAATACCTCACGAGATTTGCATTGGGGTCCTGCTGCCAGGTATGTTGAAAAAGACAGGAGGCTGCATTTCAGGGGCCGGGGTGTGTCCCCCTCCACCAATGTTCCTCCCCCACCCTTCCCGATACTGGAAAATGACTCCCTAGCCCTATTGTCTCTGTCTCAGCTAGAGAATATTGGCTCTGTTCGCGCGCCCGGGAGATGACGCCCGAGATGGTGTAAAATGTGGCCTGATATTTCATGAGATTCAGCCCCAGGTTCGTGCCACAGTGTGTCAAAACAGAGGCCAGGCTGTGCTTCAGGAGAGACAATGTACCTCCCAGCATCCCAGATCAGGATCGGTCCTTCCGGATGGGGAGGTGGGGGGGTCTAGGGCGGGGAGGCGCTGAAAGTGTGCCCAGGAGATGGCGCCCAATGCCACGAGATTCAGCCTGAGATCTTGTGATAGTTGCCCTTGGGTCCTGCCGGGTGGCTCCGAATGGAAGCCAGGCTGCCTTTGGAGGGGGGGAACGGAGGTTTGTCCCACCGTCCTCAGATGGAAAGGGTCTTTCGGGCCCCTGGTCACCTCCATGAAGGAGGTCCGGCGAGGGTATCCCAACTCTACCTAGGTGCCTGTGAGGTGATGCCCCAGATCTCGTGAGATTTAGCCCACATTCTCGTGAGACTTGCTGGTGGATCCCAGGAGGGATCTCAAAAACGAAGCCAGGACATGTTTAGGGGGGCACGGGGCTGTTCACCCCCACACCGGAACCTAGAAAATGCATTCTGAGACCTTTTACCTCCATGATCAAATCCCTGCTCTGTTTTGGGGGCTCTTGCTGTTCTCCCCAATGAAGGTGCCTAGATTTTGCAAGACATGGCATGATATCTCAGGAGATTGGACCTGGGTCCTGCCAGTTGCATCCAAATGGAAGTCAGGCTGCTGCATTTCAGGGATCTGGTTTGTCTCCCACTGTCCGGAATCTGGAAAATTTTCCGTGGGCTTTGTTTGCCGTCATGAACGAGACCCCTGGCTCCCAAGTACCAGCTCCGTGGTGCTGCCAGTGAAATGACCCCCCCTAGCTTCAGTCTCAGGAGATTTGCCCCTGGGTCCTGCCCGGTGTGGCCAAGGCAAGTCAGCCTGCACTTCAGGGGAAGATGTGGTTTCCCTACCCAATCGAAGCTGGAAAATGCTCTTAAGGCCATGTTCATATCTGTGTACAGGACTGGACTATGGTGATCCTGTGGTAGGGTTCCCTCCCTAAGGAAAGAAAAAAAAAAAACCACACACCTCAAGGCAACCTTGCTATTCTCTACTTGACAGCATCCCTCACAACCTTGTAACATGAGAGTACTTAATCAGAATACATATTTGTGTGTTCCCATATATGGAAGACAAAGAAATAAAAAATATATAAAAAACTATGCCGTGTGGCATTCAAGGCTCAGTTCTTTGGGTACGAACCCAACTAAGTGGTGCTGGCAGGAATAAAGTTGCTTCCTGGAAAGAAAAGCCTCAGTGTCATGACTCTCTCTGTGAGAATCCTGCTACATTACTTGGGGGCTCTCATCTGGGATTCTGAGATGGTGCATTTCCACCTCCTTTGCCACCGGGGATGTAAACCCCGGGAGAGGAACTGGGAGAGGAACAGTGAGAGAGCACTGGGAGAGGAAGCTCAACTGGCACCTGCAGACTGCTTGATCTGCAGGAGACTAGCCCTCCTGGATCCCCAGGGCGAGGACCTGGTGCGCACTAATGGAACCTGTGAGGCCCACGAACCTGCTCAGGGAGCACCCGTCAGACTGGTAAGAACCCAGGTTCATTTTGGTAGACATGCCTGTAATAGGCAGAAGAGGAGTGTGATCACCTCCTAGAGTTGCACTAATAATTCCACAAAGGAAGAGGAATGAAGCTGCAACCCTAAGGCATTGGGCACTGGGTGGCAGGTTGGAGTCACCGTATGACTGTGTATGGGGACTTGTCTCTCCTTCATTTTCTGGGTCAGTGACTATGATAATTTACAGCCAACTGTCTCTGGTTATTCTACCTCAGAACAGGGACTTTAAGGAATATTCCTAGGCAGCTGCCAAAAGTTCTTTTGTTTTGAGGAAATTCCCTGTCTTTTTCAGACTGACATTGACTGCCTAATTCCACTGGCGGAAAACAAAACAAAAGTAACCTGGAGTCTGCTCCTCTGTCTGAGCTGACAAGATTTAAAACTAAGAATTCTTTTTCTCTGCTTTCTGCTGGCACCTCCCTTCTTCTGCCATTCCTTCCCTCCCTCTTGTTTCTGCACCACCTGGGGGCAGCCTGCATAACTGGCTCCTCAGTGCCACAGGCACCATCAGCTCCTCCTCCCACCCTAGCTGTTGAGGAGTGAAGACCACCTGACATCAGATTTCCCCACCAACGTTCAGTTGGTGGAACAAATTGTCTTATGTGGACTCAGGTAAAATGTATTCAGTGTTTAAGCTAATTTAAGTTTGTTGGTTTGAGATAGACAATGTTTATCAACACTAAAAAAAATTATTCTACTTAGATTTGCTGAAGGTCAAATAAGCTTATGTTATCTTTGTTCCAATTTATTAACAAAAGGATGACTTAAGGTGATGGTTAATTTTGTCTGTCTTAAAGTTTTCATGGGTAATTGTTAAGATAGCTTCAAAGTCTTTGGTAACCTAAAGTGTTAAAGTTTTGCTTGCATGATAAATTGAGATTGAATTCATTGGATATCTAATGAGATAAGAGGCTAAAGCACTAATTACTAGATGTAGTTTTGTGCTTCTGACTTGTTGCAGAAAAAAAACTAAGGATATTTGGAACTGTTGAAAAACATGCTTTGTGCTTAATGGATTCATAAGTTTGCCATCTAAAAAAAATTCTGTTGTAACATAGAGTTCACAATTTGTTACTACTTAGTTTTCACTGGAGACTAAGGTTTCTAAGAGTTAAAATTCTGCCACATGTAGTTAAAACTGATAAAAAAAAGTAAGAAAAGCAACTCTGTAGTAGAAAAGTAGGAGATATAAAATAAAAATATAAGAAATGAAAAAATATTTTTGCTTAAGGTAAAAAAGTAATTTTGTCCTAAATGAGACTTGTTATTTGGAGAAAAATGGCTTGGGACAAAAATCTAAATAAATGCAAAGAAAAATTGTAGAAGTTTCATGAAGAAAAATCTTTAAAAAGAAATTTTACGTGTGGTCAGGATGGACTAAGGTTAAAACACATGGATTTTGAAAGTACACAGGGTTAAGATTAAAATTCCTCCTCTTTGATCCAAAGGGTGGGAAAATGATGGCAATACCCTTTGTGCTAGCCTCCAAATCCTCCACATTTGTGTTGTTCCTGTTTAGCAGAGGAATGGATGCCTCTGCCAGAGAGGGATGGAAAATATATGAAGGGCTTTTATTAAGATACATGGGAATATTTTACTAATGTTAGCCCATTGTATGCCAAAAATGGATATCCACATGGCTGAAACATATTTATGTGTGCATTGTTGCAAAAGGCAGGGGAATAGACCTTGACTTTGGCTCTTTAACCCCCTCCCTCAATGGCCAATGAATAATATGTAAGTTATTGTTAGACCAAAAGAAAATTAATGCATACTATGACAACCAAGAAAATATTGTTTGGTCATAGTCCATACCCCCTAGGTCCTACAGGTGGGAAACTGAGGGGTTAAAAAGAAAAAAAAAAAAAAAACAAGAAAGACCAGGCCAGCTCTTGGAGGTAGAGTTAAGCCTGAGTAAGAATGACTATTCCCAGCACCTCCCAAGACTGACAGGGCTTTTGGCTGCCAGTCGCATAGCCAGCCAAAATGAGGGGCCAGAAAATGAGGTTTCTCCTGGCCAGCTATAGGAAATTGAGATAAGGGACAACTTTCTTCCTTTTTCCTATATATGGGTAATTTCCCAATCAAGGCCATTACTCCACTGGAATGCATTATGATTCATTCTCTTTTGCACAAAGCTTTGGCCCCTATACAGATTGGTAGAGGGAAACTGGTGGCCAGAGGAAAATATCAATAACAATACTATCTTACAATTGGACGTGTTTTGCAAATGTGAAGGAAAATGGGGAGAATTCCCCTATGTTCATTGTTTTTGGGCCTTAAAAAAATCAAGATATGTGTAAGTAATGTAAGGTGGATCCTAATTTAATGACAATGCTTTCTAAAGTCTAGCAATCAGGAGGGGAAACAATTAAGGTCCCCTTACTTGTATCCAAAACAGACCTAGAGAAGGAGGAAAGGAAGTCTTCCACGGCCTCCTCCTCAGGTCTTCAATCTATATATAAAAAAATGATAATACAATTCTGCTCCCTGCTACCCACTCTATAATGTAACAGGAATGTTTCCCTTACAAAAAGCTAGAACCCCAGAAAAAAAAAAAAAAAACCTTTACATTATAAAGTTTAAGACTAGATAAAAGGAGATCTAGGTAAATTTTCTGATCAGATAAGTATGTGAAGGTTTTTGGAATATTACACATGTTTTTTTTTTTTTTTTTTTCAACGTTTATTTATTTTTTGGGACAGAGAGAGACAGAGCATGAATGGGGGAGGGGCAGAGAGAGAGGGAGACACAGAATCAGAAACAGGCTCCAGGCTCTGAGCCATCAGCCCAGAGCCCGACGCGGGGCTCAAACTCACGGACCGTGAGATCGTGACCTGGCTGAAGCCGGACGCTTAACCGACTGCGCCACCCAGGCGCCCCATACACATGTTTTTGAGTTGACCTGGAATGATATAATGCTTTTGTTAATTCATACTCTTAATGAGACAGATGTTTTGGAAAAAAAAAAAAAAAAGAAATCTAAGATTTAGCCCTTACATTATGCTAAATTAACCACTATTTTACAAACACAAAATGGGAGCCCAATGGCCTTCCTGAAATGGTTGAGGGAGGCTCTCATTAAATATATGGCTATCCCCCCCTGACACCCCTAAGGCTGAGATGATTTTAAAGGACAAATTTGTCACTCAGTCAACCCTAGATATTCAAAGAAAATGCAAAAATTGGCTGTTGACCTTGAAGGGACCCTGGAGGAGCTCTTACGAGCTGCTAGTTGAGTATATTAAAAAGAAAACGGAAAAAGGAGTTAAAAAAAAAAAAAAAAAGAAACCTGAGGTCTTAGTTGTGGCCTTACGTAATATGTTAGACCGGACTTCCAGAGATCCTGGCACCAAGTGCCATTTATATGGCTGTTCAGATCACTAAAATGAGAACGTCTTCAGAGGGGACAACCGAAATGAAAATCCCATAATCCATGCCCCTTGTATGGAAACAATCCCTGCAGATCTGAATGCCCTCTGTGAGGGCTCAGATAACCAATGTCCTTGGAAGGGATTAACCAGGGCCTGGGCCTCTTCATGGTGGCTCCCCTAAACCAACTGTCTATCAGAAACCCAGAACCTCGGGTAACTCTAAATATAGAAGGAAAACTGGTTGATTTCCTTCTTAACACCAGAGCTACCTTCCCTGTCCCCCTTTCCACTCCAGGCCAACTATCCAAACACAGCATGATGATTAGAGGCATCTTCAAAAAACTTCTAACTGAATTTTTCTCTCAGCCCCTGGGATGTATATGGGGAAATCTAATTTTTTCTCATTCTTTACTGATAATGCCAGAGAGCCTCACTCCCTTGCTAGAAAGGGGTATTATAACTAAATCAAAGTCTATGGTGCTACTAACTCCAGGAGAGATAAACAATTATGTGAATTTTGACAATTATTAGATATTATAGGCTGTAGATACCAGGATTCAAGAAAATAGTTTGCTGCTATATCAGTTATTAAAGGAGACTCAATCCCACCTACTCTCCTCCCCCCAAAATAAACTGGGGTCTGACTTCTAGACACTGTCTCCAGCCCTTTGGAATGGTTACAGACAGAGCAGGGCAATTACTATTACCAAGCTCACAGAGCTATAAGATGATTAAAACACAACATCAGGCCTTTCATTTAGGGATGGACAAAACTTATCAAATGGTCCAAATGATATTTACTAGAAAAAAATTTGTCAAGGACAGTTCTGCAAGTAGTATCAGGCTGTAAAGTATGTCTTAAAAACAATCCTTTCAACCACAAACTTGCTCTCTCAGACAATCAAGGAACTGGAGATCATCCAGGAAAGACTAAAAATTAAGTCTCACTCAGATGCCAAGGTCAAAAAAAAAATTCCAACATCTGTTTGTATGGGTTAATACTTTTACTAACTAGGTAAAGGCCTTCCCTTACAAGAAAGAAAAGGCACAAAAATAATAATTCTGCTTTATAAAATAATATCTAAAAATTTACAAATTAATAATGGTAAATGGCTGCCTTGACTCTTTCTCCAGTAGAACTCCTGACTCTTAAAAAAGTTTTACATATCAAAATAAAAGAGACAGTCTGCTTATATTCAGCAAAACTCTAAGTAACACCTCACAATCATTAGGTGCTTAAAAAGTTTTTATTTAAATTAAGTTAGAGCCAAACTCTTGAAAATAGAGCCACCGTTGATTACTTACTGCTTCTGCTTCTCCATCACTTGGGTTTTGAGAGGTTCCCTGACATATGTTGTTTACAAAGTCAGGGTCTCTCCTAGATTATTTGACAGGTTTGAAAACTGTAGACAGTATCTTAAGATGCTTATTAGTCACTATAATCTTTACTTTGTGTTTTTCTCTTTATGTCTACTAATGTTTATGCTGCCTCATGCATGCCTGCCAACCTTCCTGTAACATCATGCTGTGGGCCACTCGACTGACCCTTGGGTAGACTCTAACTGCTGTTACCCTACACTGTCCCTTATAAGCTTGAAGAAGCCAGAGTGATCATGGTTCCTGTTCCCTAACAGCAGTTACAGGCCCTATTCCAGGGGAGAAATAAATAGGGAAAGGGCTAACATTAGGCAGGGAGAGATAAGGGACCTTCAGGGAGGCAGACTGCAGCTGCAAGTGGGAGGCTGAAGAAGCTGTTGGGGTTCTCTCCTTATGAAATCCTTTATGGGCACCCTCCCTGCCATTATCAAGGGTGTAAGGGGGATCTTAATGAGATAGACAATCTAACCCTAAAACAACAGATGCGGGCGCTTGACTTTACCCTAACCATCTTACAACACTGGGCCAGGGAATGATTCCTTGTGAATCTGACCACAGACACTCACCCCTTTAAAACAGGAGATGCAATATGAACAAAGGAATAAAATGTCCACCTCCTAAAACCCCTCTGGAGAGGCCCCTTCACTGTCATTTTGTCCACACCCACTGCAGTAAAGATAGCCAAAGTGGATCCCTGGATTCACTACAGCAGAGTGAAGCCAGAATCTTGAAACTGGGAGTGCATTCCTGATCCATCAATGCTCCACAAGCTGACCATACAAAAAAGCACTCTGCAACTCCAGAGGCCCCAGGAGACTCCAGCCCTGCCTTAGTCACTCCAGAAGCTGACTAACCTACGCATGGCAAAAGCTTGAGGAATTGAAAGTCCAGTGAAACAAAGGACTGTCCTTATTTTCTATATGTTTCCTTACTGTGATGCAATGTCACACCTTGTTTCTCACTATTATTGTGATTCTTGCTCTACTCTTTGCCATAGGATTGGCTGAGGCCGTCCCAGCCAGCTAAAAATGTGATAAGAGGTTTCTGTTAACACTCACCTTCCTTTTGTGGATAGTATACCTCCTTGGTACCAACATGGGGAAACAATGGCCATAAGAGACTAAAAAATTAGATACCTACAAACCTTATAGTAAAACAAAATACCCCAGTCCTACTATCAGGGTTTGGCTTCTCAAAAGCTCAATTATTGGAAAAAACCTGTCTTGCCTAGTGGGAAAAAAGTCATCGTTGCCTCTGTTAAAAACCTAACATGCCTAGGCCTAAGATTTTATAATGCAACTGCTGGAAAAATCCAATGGTGGAGGATCCCAGATCACCTTGATCTGGATCCCCATCCCTTGTCTAACTTCTCTCATCTCTGAGAGGCCTGAGACAATGTCAACACAGCCATCAAATTGTGGGTGGACTATGCTAGATATGTGGAAGGACAGCCTATATAGTACTTCCCTCATTCTGGTCAGGGTCATATGTGCTGAAAACTATTCGTCCATCTTTCTTCCTGCTCCCACTTGCCAGAGGAAGACATTTGGGAGTCCAAATGTATGGGGACAGGGAGACTCAAAGAAAGCAGTGTGCCCTACAAATTAACAATTAAAAAGATAATAAATGGCCTCCCAAGCCAATATTATGGCACTGCCACCTGGCCAGAGGATGGGTATTGGGACTACTACACTCCCATTTACATGCTACACTGCATCATTAGACTACTATCAGTTGTAAAAATTATAACCAATGAAACTGCCAGAGCTCTTACTAGCCAAACAACAAACCAAAATGTGCAATGCCATCTATCGATGCCTTAGATTACATGCTTGCTTCTGAGAGAGGTGTTTGTGAAAATTTAACCTGAGCAACTGCTGCCTACAGATACATGATGAGGAAAAAGTCATCGAGGAGATCACAGATCAAATAAAAAAGGTTTTTCATGTCCCAGTCCAGACCTTGGAATGGTTGAAATGCCGGGGAGTTATTTGGAAGACAGTTTTCAATTCTTGGGGGATTCCAAACCCTCATGGAGATTATGTTCCTAATTTTAGGAGGGTGCTTAATCTTACCTTACTTAGCTCCCCTGGTTTTTTTTATGGTCTGCCTCCAGTCTCATTGAGGCCATAATTTTAAAAAAGACAGTCACTCATGTAATGAAGTTATAAAAATATAAACCTCAAACCAAGATAATGCTCTTTGACCCTAAATAGAGGCGTCCAAGCATCAAAGGGGGGAATATGGTAGGGTCCTCTCCCCAAGGAAAGAAAAAAAAACACCTCAAGGCAATCTTGCTATTCTCATACTTGACAACATTCCTCATGACCTTGTAACATGAGACCACTTAATCAGAATATATGTTTGTGTGTTACCATATGGGAGACAACGAAGTAAAAAATATATAAAAAACTATGCCACATGGTGTTCAGGGCTCTGTTCTTTGGGTACAAACCTAACTGAGCAGTGCTGGCAAGAATAAAGTTGCTTTCTGGAAAGAAAAGCTACTCGGTGTCACTACTCTCTCTGCAAGAATCCTGCTATAATCAGGCTCTGGCCTTTTCTCCACAAGTTAGTGCCTGAGATCTCCAGATATTTGGCCTGACATCTCATGGGATTTGCCTTTGGGTGCTGCCAATTGTGTCAAAACAGAACCTATTCATTGTTTAAAATGGGGGGATTGAAGCCTTGTGATATCATGTATTGCTGTCTTGCTACTCTTTTAAAATCTGGTAGTATTATTTAATATATTTAGGTGCTCCAATTGGATGCATATGTATTTGCAATGCAATTTCTTGATCAATTGATCTCTTTATCATTACATTCTTTGAGTAGATATCTAGGGTTGCAATTGCTGGATCATAGGGTGGTTTAACTTTTTGAGAAACTTCCATACCATTTTCCAGAGTGGCTGCATCTGTCTGTATTCCCACCAACAGTGCATGAGGGTTCCCTTTTCTCTGCATCCTTGCCAAAACCTTTAGTTTCTTGTGTTAATTTTCACCATTATTACAGGTGTGAAGTACTATCTAAAAAGTGATTTATGCAACTTTTCATGTGTCTGTTCATCATCTGTATGTGTTCTTTTTGAAAAAAAAGTCTATTCATGGCTTCTGCCCATATTTTTAATTGGATTATTTGTTTTTGGGTGTTGAATGATAAGTTCTTTATATATTTTGGATACTAACCCCTTATCAGATATGTTATTTGCAAATCTCTCCTTCCGTTCCATAGGTTACCATTTCATTTTAATGATTGTTTCCTTCATTGTGCAGAAGCTTTTTGTTCTGGTGAAATTTGAATAGTTAATATTTTTTTTTGTTCTCCTCTGGAGACATAGCTAAGTAAGAAGTTGAAACAGCCAAGGTCAAAGAGGTTACTGCCTACATTCTTCTCTAGGATTTTGATGGTTTCCAATTTCACATTTAGGTGTTTGATCCATTTGGAATTGATTTTTATGTATGGTCTAATAAAGTGGCCTAGTTTTATTATTTTGCATGTTGCTGTCCAGTTTTCCTAACACCGTTGGTTGAAGAGACAATTAATTCCCCTTGTGTATTCTTTCCTGCTTTGTCAAAGATTAATTGGCCATATTTCTGTGGGTCTACTTCTGGGTTTTTTACTCTGTTCCATTGATCTATATGTCAACATTTGTGCTAGTACCACCATACTGTTTTGATCACTGCAGCTTTGTAATATACTGGAATTCCAGAATTGTGATGCTTCCAGCTTTGCTTTATTTTTCAAGGTTGCTTTGGCTATCCAGAGTCTTGTGTAGTTCCAAAGAAATTTTGGGTTTGTTTTTTCTAGCTCTGTGGAAAATGCTAGTGGCATTTTGATAGAGTCATTAAATGTGTAGATTCCTGTTGGTAGTGTAGACATTTTAACAATATTTTTTCTTCCAATCCATGAGCATGGAATGTTTTTCCATTTCTTTCAGTCATTTTCAATTTATTTCATACGTATTCTGTAGCTTTCAGAGTACAGATATTTTACCTCTTTGGTTAGGTTTATTTCTAGTTCTCTTACAGTTTTTGAACAATTATAATGTGATCAATTCTTTGATTTCACTTTCTGCTGCTTCATTATTAGTGGATAGGAATTAAACAGATTTCTGTATGTTGATTTTGTAGTGTGCGACTGTGGTGAATTAGTGTTATCACTTCTAGCAATTTCTTGGTAGAGTTTTTCAGGATTTCTGATTAGAGTATTATGTCATCTGCAAATAGTGAAAATTTTACTTCTTTCTTGCAAAATTGGATGAGTGTTTTGTTGTTGGTGTCTTATTGCTGAGGCCAAGCCTTCCAGTACTATGTTAAGTAACAATACTGAGAGTGGACATACCTGTGTTGTTCCAGATCATAGAGAAAAAGGTCAATTTTCTCCCATTGAAGATGATGTTAGCTGTGGGTCTTTTGTATATGGCCTTTATGATGTTGAGGTATGTTCTCTCTATCCCTACTTTGGTGAGGGTTTTTTATCAAGAATGCATGCTACTTTGTGAAACACTTTTTCTGTCAGTTGAGAGAATCATATGGTTCTTATCTTTTCTTTTGTTAATGTGGTGTGTCACAGTGATGGGTTTGAAAATATTGAGCCATGCTTGCAGACCAGGAATAAGTGTCACTTGATGTGGTGAATGATTCTTCTAATGTACTCATGGATTTTATTTTCCAGTATTTTATTGAGAATTTTTACATTCATGTTCATCAGGATTATTGGCCTGGAATTCCCTTTATTTTTTCTTTTCTTTTTTTTTCAACGTTTATTTATTTTTGGGACAGGGAGAGACAGAGCATGAACGAGAGAGGGGCAGAGAGAGAGGGAGACACAGAATCGGAAACAGGCTCCAGGCTCTGAGCCATCAGCCCAGAGCCCGACGTGGGGCTTGAACTCACGGACCGCGAGATCGTGACCTGGCTGAAGTCGGACGCTTAACCGACTGCGCCACCCAGGCGCCCCTGGAATTCCCTTTTTTTAATGGGGTCTTTGTCTGGTTTTGGAATCAAGGTAATACTGGCCTCATAGAATGAGTTTAGAAGTCATCCTTCCATTTCTATTTTTTTGGAACAGCTTGAGAATAGTGGGTATTAACTCTTTTTTAAATGTTTGGTAGAATTCCCTTGGGAAGCCATCTCGTCCTGAATTTTGTTTTTTTGGGAGATTTTTGATTACTGATTCAATATCTTTGCTGGTTATTGGTCTGTTCAAGTTTTCTATTTCTTCCTGTTTCTATT
Source organism: Puma concolor (assembly GCF_028749965.1). Lineage (NCBI taxonomy): Eukaryota > Metazoa > Chordata > Mammalia > Carnivora > Felidae > Puma > Puma concolor. Next base: position 38,581,978 of record NC_141681.1, on the reverse strand, counting down.
TTGCTGGTTTATATGTTTCTAGGAATTTTTCCATTTCTTTCAGATTGCCCAGTTTGTTGGCATATAATTTTACATAATATTCTCTTATAATTGTTCATATTTGTCCTCTCCCATTCAGCATTTCATTTATTAGGATTATTTATCTTTTCTTTTTGCAAAGGGTTTATTGATTTTATTAATTCTTACAAAGAACCAGCTCCTGGTTTCGTTGATCTGTTCTACTGTTGTTTTTGTTCTCTATATCATTTATTTCTGCCCCAATATTTATTATTTCCCTTCTTCTGATGATTTAGGCTTCATTTGTTGTGCTTTGTCTTGCTGCTTTACATGTAATTTTAGATTGCATATTTGAGATTTTTCTTGCTTCTTGAGGTAAGTCTGTATTTCTATATACTTCCCTCTTATAACTGATTTTGTGGCATCACCAAGTTTTGGGGCCATGGTGTTCTCATTATCATTTGTTTCTATGTAATTTTTATTTCTTCTTTAATATTCTCATTGACCCATTCATTCTTTAGTAGCATGTTCTTTACCCGCCATGTGTTTGTGGTCTTTCAAAATTTTTTATTGTGGCAGACTTCAAGTTAATATTGTTGTGTTTGGAAAATATGCATAGTGTGATCTCAATCTTTTGGACTTTTTGAGACCTGATTTGGGACCTAGTATGAGATCTATTCTGGACAATGTTTCATGGGCCCTCAAAATGAATATTTATTCTGCTGCTTTAGGATGAAATATCAGAATATATCTGTTTACTCCACCTGGCCCAATGTGTCATTCAAAGCCATTGTTTCCTTGTTGATTTTCTACTTAGATAATCTGTCCATTGGTGTAAGTGGTGTGTTAGAGACAGCTACTATATTGTGTTATTATCAATTAGATCCTTTACATTTTTTATTCATTGATTTATATATTAGGGTGCTCTCAAGCTGGTGACATAAATATTCATAATTGTTAAATCTTCTTGTTGAACTGAACCCTTTTATTATGATAAGAGATAAGAAGTGCTCTTCTTCATCTCTTGTTACAGTCCTTGGTTTAAAATCTAGGTTGCCTGATATACATATTGCTACTCAAGCTTTCTTCTGACTTTCATTTGAATGTAAATATTTCTCCATTCCCTTACATTTAATCTGCCTTTGTCTTTAGGTCTAAAAGTAGTGTCTTGTAGACAGCATATGGATAGGTCTTGGTTTTTTACCCATTTTGACACAGTATGTCTTTTGATTGGGATATTTAGTCCATTTACATTCAAAGAAATGATTGATAGATATGCATTTAGTGCCATTTTATTACTTGCTTTGTCATTGTTTCTGGAGATTTTCCCTGTTCCTTTCCAGTCTTTTCACTTTTTGTCTTTCATCCCCCCTCAAAGAGTCCCCTTTAATATTTCTTGCAGGGCTGGTTTAGTGGTCATAAAGTTCTTTACATTTTTTTGTTTTTTGTTTTTTTGTGTGTATGTGTTTGTGTTTGTTTTTGTTTTTGTCTGGGAAACTCTTTATCACTCCTCCTATTCTGAATGACAGCCTTGCTGGATAGAATATTCTTGGCTACAGATTTTCCCCATGTATAACATTGAATATATCATTCCACTCACTGCTGGCTTGCCAAGTTTCTGTGGAGAGATATGCAGCTAGCCATACGGGTCTTCCCTTGTGAGTTAGGACTCCTTTTGTCTTGCTGCTTTTAGAACTTTTTTTATTACTAGGTTTTGCTAATTTAGCTACAATATGGTTTGATGTTGGCCTGCTTTTGTTGATTTTTATGAGAGTTCTCTGTGCCTCCTGATTTATATATCTGTTTCCTTCCCACAGATTAGGGAAGTTTTCAGCTACTATTTCCTCAAATTAACCTTCTACCTCCTTTTCCCTCTATTCTTTTGGTACTGCTATTATATGAATATCGTTACATTTGATGGAGTCACTGAGTTTCCTAAGTGTCTTCTCTTGCACCATGATTCTTCTTTCTCTCTTTGGTACAGCTTCATTCTTTTTCTTTAAAAAATTAATATTGTTTATTTATTTTTGAGAAAGAGACAGAGACAGAGACAGTGGGAAATACAGAATCTGAAGTAGGTTCCAGGCTCTGAGCTGTCAGTACAGAGCCCAACACGGGGCTTGAACTCATGAATCATGAGATCATGACCTGAGCTGAAGTTGGACACTTAACTGACTGAGCCACCCAAGTCCCCTATTTTTCATTTTCTGTCTTCTATATCACTTGCTCATTCCTCTGCTTTTTTCCTACTTGTGGTCATTACATCCAGATGGTTTCAAATCTCAGTTACTGCATTTTTCATTTCTGATTGCTTTTTAACTCTTTTATATCCGTGATAACAATCTCCCTGATGTCTTCCATGCATTTCTCAAGCAGCAGGGTGTCATTTTTAATTATTTCAGCCTCTCTGTGCCTTTTGATTGGTGTGTATAATCTATTTACATTTTATAAAAAGGGGGCGCATGGGTGGCTCAGTTGGCTAAGTGTCCAACTTTGGCTTAGGTCATGACCTCACCTTTCCCGAGTTCAAGCCCCACGTTGGGCTCTGTGCTGACAGCTCAGAATCTGGAGCCTATTTCAGATTATGTGTCTCCTTCTTTCACTCTCTGCCCCTCCAGTGCTAGTGCTCTGTCTCTTTCTCAAAAGTAAATAAACATTAAAAAAAGAACTATTGGGAGTGCCTGAGTGGCTCAGTCAGTCGAATATTCATGTTTTAAGTATCATTTACTGTCAAATTGGCTTACATACACACCCAATGCTCATCCCAAGTGCCCTCTATAATGCCCATCACCCATTTCCCTCTCCCCCACCGCCCATCAACCCTCAGTTTGTCCTCTGTATTTAAGAGTATCTTGTGGTTTCTCTCCCTCCCTCTCTGTGTGTAACTATTTTCCCCCTTCCATTCCCCCATGGTTTTCTAAATTTCTCAAGATCCATATATGAGTGAAAACAAATGATATTTGTACTTCTCTAACTGACTTACTTCATTCAACATAACTTCCAGTTCCATGCACCTTGCTGCAAATGACATGATTTCATTCTTTCTCATTGCCAAGTAGTATTCCATTGTATATATAAACCACATCTTCTTTTTTTTAATTTTAATTTTTATTTTTTAAAATTTACATCCAAATTAGTTAGCATATAGTGAAACAATGATTTCAGGAGTAGATTCCTTAATGCCCCTTACCCATTTAGCCCATCCCCCCTCCCACAACCCCTCCAGCATCCCTGTTTGTTCTCCATATTTATGAGTCTCTTCTGTTTTATCCCCCTCCCTGTTTTTATATTATTTTTGTTTTCCTTCCCTTATGTTCATCTGTTTTGTCTCTTAAAGTCCTGATATGAGTGAAGTCATATGATTTTTGTCTTTCTCTGACTGACTAATTTCACTTAGCATAATACCCTTCAGTTCCATCCACATAGTTGCAAATGGCAAGATTTCATTCTTTTTGATTGCTGAGTAATACTCAGTTGTACACATATATATCACATCTCCTTTATCCATTCATCCATCGATGGACATTTGGGCTCTTTCCATACTTTGGCTATTGTTGATAGTGCTGCTATAAACATGGGGGTGCATGTGCCCCTTTGAAACAGCACACCTGTATCCCGTGGATAAATGCCTAGGAGTGCAATTGCTGGGTCATAGGGTATTTCAATTTTTAGTTTTTTGAGAAACCTCCATACTGTTTTCCAGAGTGGCTGCACCAGCTTGCATTGCCACCAACAGTGCAAAAGAGATCCTCTTTCTCTGCATCCTCGCCAACATCTGTTGTTGCCTGAGTTGTTAATGTTAGCCATTCTGACAGGTGTAAGGTGGTATCTCATTGTGGTTCTGATTTGTATTTCCCTGATGATGAGTGATGTTGAGCAGTTTTTCATGTGTCGGGTGGCCATCTGAATTTCTTCCTTGGAGAAGTGTCTATTCATGTCTTTCACCCAATTCTTCACTGGATTATTTGTTTTCTGGGTGTTGAGTTTGATAAGTTCTTTATAGATTTTGGATACTAACACTTTATCTGATATGTCATTTGCAAATATCTGCTCCCATTGTATTGGTTGCCTTTTAGTTTTGCTGATTGTTTCTTTCACTGTGCAGAAGCTTTTTATTTTGATGAGGTCCCAGTAGTTCATTTTTGCTTTTGTTTCTCTTGCCTCCGGAGATGTGTTGAGTAAGAAGTTGCTGTGGCCAAGATCAAAGAGATTTTTGCCTGCTTTCTCCTCAAGGATTTTGACAGCTTCCTGTCTTGAATTGAGATCTTTCATCCATTTTGAGTTTATTTTTGTGTGTGGTGTAAAAAGTGGTCCAGGTTCATTCTTCTGCATGTTGCTGTCCAATTCTTCCAGCACCACTTGCTGAAGAGACTGTCTTTATTCCATTGGATATTCTTTCCTGCTTTGTCAAAGATTAGTTGGCCATACATTTGTGGGTCCATTTCTGGATTCTCTATTCTGTTCCATTGATTTGGGTGTCTGTTCTTGTGTCAGTACCATACTGTCTTGATGATTACAACTTTGTAGTACAGTGTGAAGTCTGGGATTGTGATGCCTCCTGCTTTGGTTTTCTTTTTCAAGATTGCTTTGGCAATTCGGGGTCTTTTCTGGTTCCATACAAATTTTAGGATTATTTGTTCTACCTCTCTGAAGAATGCTGGTGTTACTTTGATAGGGATTGCATTGAATATGTAGATTACCTTAGGTAGTGTCAACACTTTAACAATATTTGTTAAAGTATAAAGTATCTTCCTATCTAGGAGCATGGAATCTTTTTCCATTTTTGTGTCTTCAATTTCTTTCATAAGGTTTCTAAAGTTTTCAGTGTATAGATTTTTCACTTCTTTGGTTAGGTTTATTCTTAGGTATTTTATGTTTTTTTGTGCAACTGTAAATGGGATCGATTCCTTGATTTCTCTTTCTGTCGCTTCATTGTTGGGGTAAAGGAATTTAACTGATTTCTGTGTGTTGACTTTATATCCTGCAACTTTGCTGAATTCATGAATCAATTCTAGCAGTTTTTGAGTGGAATCTTTTGGGTTTTCCATATAGAGTATTATGTCATCTGCCCAGAGTGAAAGTTTGACTTCCTTCTGGCTAATTTGGATGCCTTTTATTTCTTTGTGTTGTCTGATTGGTGAGGCTAAGACTTCCAATGCTATGTTGAATAACAGTTTTGAGAGTGGACATCCTTGTCTTGTTCCTGATCTTAGGGGGAAACTCTCAGTTTTTCCCCATTGAGGATGATATTAGCGTTGGGTTGTTCATATATGGCTTTTATGATCTCGAGGTATGATCCTTCTATCCCTACTTTCTTGAGGGTTTTTATCAAGAAAGGATGCCGTATTTTGTCAAATGCTTTCTCTGCATCTATTGAGAAGATCATATGGTTCGTGTCCTTTCTTTTATTGATGTGATGAATCACGTTAATGGTTTTGCGGATATTGAACCAGCCCTGCATCCCAGGTATAAATCCCGCTTGGTCATGGTGAATAATTTTTTAAAATGTATTGTTGGTTCTGGTTGGCTAATATCTTGTTGAGGATTTTTGCATCCATGTTCATCAGGGAGATTGGTCTATAGTTCTCCTTTTTAGTGGGGTCTCTGTCCAGTTTTGGAATCAAGGTAATGCTGGTTTCATAGAAAGAGTTTGGAAGTATTCCTTCCATTTCTATTTTTGGAACAGTTTCAAGAGAATAGGTGTTAACTCTTCTTTAAATGTTTGGTAGAATTCCCCTGGAAAGAAATCTGGCCCTGGACTCCTGTTTTTTGGCAGATTTTTGATTACTAATTTGATTTCCTTACTGGTCATGGGTCTGTTCAAATTTCCTGTTTCAGTTTTGGTTGTGTAAGTGTTTCTAGGAACTTGTCCAATTCTTCCAGATTACCCATTTTATTGGCATATAATTTCTTATAATATTCTCTTATTATTGTTTTTATTTCTGCAGTGTTGGTTGTGATCTCTCCTTTTTCATTCTTGATTTTATTTATTTGAGTCCTTTCCTTTTTCTTCTTGATCAAACTGGCTAGTGGTTTATCAATTTTGTTAATTCTTTCAAAGAACCAGCTTCTGGTTTCATTGATCTGTTCTACTGTTTTTTTTTTTGTTTGTTTGTTTGTTTTCGATAACATTGATTTCTGCTGTAATCTTATTATTTCCTGTATTCTGCTGGTTTGGGGTTTTATTTGCTGTTCTTTTTCCAGCCCCCTGAGGTGTAAGTTTAGGTTTTGTAGCTGAGATCTTTCTTCTTTAGGAAGGCCTGGATTGCTATATACTTTCCTCTTCGACCGCCTTTGCTGTGTCCCAGAAGTTTTGGGTTGTGGTGTTATCATTTTAATTGACTTCCATACACTTTTTAATTTCCTCTTTAACTGCTTGGTTAGCTCATTCATTCTTTAGTAGGATGCTCTTCAGTCTCCAAGTATTTGTTACCTTTCAAATTTTTTTTCTTGTGGTTGATTTCGAGTTTCATAGCATTGTGGTCTGAAAATATGCATGGTATGGTCTCAATCTTTTTGTACTTGCTGAGGACTGATTTGTGTCCCAGTATATAGTCTATTCTGGAGAACGTTCCATGTGCACTGGAGAACATCTTTATCTCTTCATCAGTTGATGGACATTTAGGCTCTTTCCATAATTTGGCTAATGTTCAAAGTGCTGCTATAAACATTGGGGTACATGTGCCCCTATGCATCAGTACTCCTGTATCCTTTGGATAGATTCCTAGCAGTGCTATTCCTGGGTCATAGGGTAGATCTATTTTTAATTTTTTGAGGAACATCCACCTTGTTCTCCAGAGTGGATGCACCAGTTTGCATTCCCACCAACAGTGCAAGGAGTTCCCATTTATCCACATCCTCTCCAGAATCTAAAGTTTCCTGATTTGTTCATTTTAGCCACTCTGACCACTGTGAGGTGGTATCTCATTGTAGTTTTGATTTGTATTTCTCTGATAAGGAGTGACGTTGAGCATCTTTTCATGTGCCTGTTGGCCATCTGGATGTCTTCTTTAGAGAAGTGTCAATTCATGTCTTCTGCCCATTTCTTCACTGGATTATTTGTTTTTCAGGTGTGGAGTTTGATGAGTTCTTTTTGGATTTTGGATACTAGCCCTTTATCCAATATGCCATTTGCAAATATCTTTTCCCATTGCATCAGTTGCCTTTTATTTTTGTTGATTGCTTCCTTTGCCATGCAGAACTTTTTATCTTGATGAGGTCCCAATAGTTCATTTTTGCTTTTAATTCCCTTGCCTTTGGGGATGTGTCAAGTAAGAAATTGCTGTGGCTGAGGTCAGAGAGGTTTTTCCCTGCTTTCTTCTCTAGGGTTTTGAGAGTTTCCTGCCTCACATTCAGGTCCTTCATCAATTTTGAGTTTATTTTTGTGAATGGTGTAAGAAAGTGGTCTAGTTTCATTCTTCTGCATGTTGGTGTCCAGTTCTTCCAGCACCATTTGCTAAAGAGACTTTTTGTCATTGGATACTCTTTCCTGCTTTGTAAAAGATTACTTGGCTATACCTTTTTGGGTCCAATTCTGGGTTCTCTATTCTATTCCATTGGTCTATGTGTCTGTTTTTGTTGCAATACCATACTGTCTTGATGATTACGGCTCTGTCATACAGGCTGAAGTCTGGGATTGTGATCCCTCCTGGTTTGGTTTTCTTCTTCAATATTATTTTGGCTATTCAGGGTCTATTATTTTCGCTATTGTATGGTTCCATACAAGTTTTAGGATTGTTTGTTCTGTGTTTTTTGAATAAAACTGGTGCAGTTTTGATTGGGTTTGCATTGAATGTGTAGATTGTTCTGGGTAGTATTGACATTTGAACAATATTTATTCTTCCAATCCATGGCATGGAATGTTTTTCCATTTCTGTGTGTCTTCTTCAATTTCCTTCATAAGCTTGTATAGTTTTCAGCATACAGATCTTTCACATCTTTGGTTAAGTTTATTCCTAGGTATTTTATGGTTTGATGCATTGTAAATGGGATCAGTTTCTTTAATTCTCTTTCTGTTGCTTCATTATTGGTGCAGAAAAATGCAACTGATTTCTGTACATTGAATTTGTACTCTGCGACTTTGATGAATTCATGTGTCAGTTCTGGCAGTCTTTTGGTGGAGTCTTTCGTGTTTTCCATGTCAAGTATCATGTCAGTTGCAAAAAGTGAAAGGTTGACTTCATCTTTGTCAATTTTGATGAATTTTATTTCATTTTGTTGTCTGATTGCTGCAGCTAGGACTTCCAACACTATGTTAAGCACCAGTGGTGATGGTGGATATCCCTGTCTTATTCCTGATCTCCAGAGGGAAGCTCTCAGTTTTCCCCCACTGAAGATGATATAAACTGTGGGATTCACATACACAGCTTTTTGATGTTTAAGTAAATTTCTTCTATCCCAACTTTATTGAGGGTTTTTATTAAGAAATGATGTGTATTTTGTCAAAGATTTTCTGCATGTATTGACAAGATCATATGTTTCTTATCCTTTCTTTTATTAATGTGATGTATCACATTGATTGATTTGTGAATATTGAATCAGTCCTGTAGCCCTGGAATGAATCCCACTTGATCATGCTGCATAGTTATTTTTATTTGCTGTTGAATTCGATTTGCTAGTATCTTGTTGAGAATTTTTGCATTCATGTTCATCAGGGATATTGGCCTGTAGTTCTCTTTTTTTGCTGGGTCTCTGGTTTGGGAATCAAGGTAATGCTGGCTTCATAGAATGAGTGCAGAAGTTTTCTTTCCCTTTCTATTTTTTGGAACAGCTTGAGTAGGATAGGTATTCACTCTGCTTTAAATGTCTGGTAGAATTCCCCAGCATAGCCATCTGGTCCAGGACTCTTATTTGTTGGGAGATTTTTGATGACTGATTCAGTTTCTTCACTAATTATGGGTCTGTTCAAATTTTCTATTTCTTCTCGTTTGAGTTTTGGTAGTGTGTGAATGCCGGGAATTTTTCCATTTCTTTCAGGTTTTCCAGTTTGTTGGCATATATCATAGACTCTAAGTCTAAAGTTTTCTTTTGTATAGCAAAATAGCAGATGCAGGATTAAAATATGAGATGGCTAATGTCCAGGAAAAAGACAAAAGCCCTGAATAAAGGTCCTTACCCCATATTTATTCAGATCAGAAGGGTTGCAAAGTTGATGGGCGTGTACAAAGAGACAAACTAGGAACATTAACTTGTGGATGTGAGGGGGAAAGGAGGTTTTGAAGATATACAGTATTTTGGGTTTAGGTCAATATAAAACAAAATCTGGGTGCTGAGCAGATGGGTAGATGGTTGTTAACAGCAGACCGGAGGCTCCATACCTGTTTATCTTTGCCAGCCCAGGAGATGAGACAAATAGGTAGAATAACCTTAGAGTTAACAAGAAACCTTTTATTACCCATCTTCGCTCTGGGCTGCTTTGCCTGCAGCATAGCAGTCCACAGTCCAATTCACCAATTTACCTAACCTGGCCCTCTTCTCCTATGAAAGCAGCTTTCTGCTATAGTACTAAACTTAGGGTGCTTTCACCCTGAATATCTAATCTTGTTATTCCTATGTATTGGGCACCTTTGTGCCAATTTTATTTCAGGCCTTTGCCTCTCTCTCTCTCTATTTTTGGGTACTCAGTACCCCTCCTTATTTTGGGGTGCTTTTGCACTTCCCTATTCTTGGAACCTTTGTACCTCCCTATTCTTGGGGTGTTTGCACCCCGCCTATTCTTGGAGTGCCAATCTGTTTTTCCCAAACTTGGGTGTGAGCATTTTATGATTCTGTGTTTTTTTATGCCTTGTTAACCCATTCGTGTAAGTCCGGGGGAGTCCTAAGCTTACCCCCCAGAGGTATATAATTTATCATAGTATTCTTTGATATTTGCCTGTATTTCTGATGGATTGGTTGTAATAAATCCAGTTTCATTCATGATTTTATTTATTTTCATCCTCTCTCTTTTCTTTTTGAGAGGTCTGGCTAGGGTTTTCTCAGTTTTGTTTATTTTTTCAAAAAAAAACCACAACTCTTCATTTAATTGATCTGTTCTAACAGTTTTCTTTTTTTGGATTCTATATTGTTTATTTCTGCTCTGATATTTATCATTTATCTTCTTCTGCTGGTGTTGGGGTCTTTGTTGTTCACCTTCTAGTTCCTTTAGGTGTGCTGTAAGATGTTGTATTTGGGATTTTACTTGTTTCTTGAGAAAAGCCTGAATTACAATGCATTTTCCTCTTAGGACTGCCTTTGCTGCATCCCAAAGGGTTTGGACCATCATATTTTCATTTTAATTTGTTTCCATATATTTTTAAATTTCTTCTTTAATTCCCTGGTTGACCCATTCGTTCTTTAGTAGGATGTTCTTTAACCTCCTTGCATTTCGAGGTTTTTCCAAACTTTTCCCTGTGGTTGATTTGAAGTTTCATAGCCTTGTGATCTGAAAGTGTGCATGATATGATCTCAATTCTTTTATATTTATTGAGGGCTGTTTTGTGACCCAGTATGTGATCTCTCTTGGAGAATGTTCCATGTACACTCAAGAAGAATGTGTATTCTGCTGCTTTAGAATGAAAATTTCTAAATGTATCTGTCAAGTCCATCTGGTCCAGGGTATCATTCAAGGTCATTGTTTCCTTATTGATTTTCTCTCTAGATGCTCTGTCCGTTGTTGTAAGTGGAATATTAAAGTCCCCTGCAATTACTACATTCTTGTCAATAAGATTGCTTATGTTTGTGATTTTTTTATATATTTGGGGCTTCTGAATTTGGTGCCTATTTATAACTGTTAGCTCTTCTTGATGGATAGACCATGTAATTATTATATAATGTCTTCCTTATCTTGTTACAGCCTTTAGTTTAAAAAATAGTTTGTCTGATATAAGTATGGCTATTCCATCTTTCTTTTGACTTCCAGTAGCATGATGGATGGTTCTCTAACCCCTCACTTTCAATATGAAGGTGTCCTCAGGGCTAAAATGGGTCTGTTGTAGACAGGAATAGATGGGTCTTCTTTTTTATCCATTCTGACACCCTATGTCTTTTGATTGGAGCATTTAGTTCATTTACATTCAGTGTTATTATTGAAAGATATGGGTTTAGAGTCATTGTTTTACCTGTAGGTTTCATATTTGTAGTGATGTCTCTGGTCCTTTGTGGTCTCTTCAACATTCCACTCACAGAGTCCCCTTTAGGGGGGCTGGTTTAGTCTCTTGTAGGGCTGGTTTAGTGGTGATGAATTCCTTCAGTTTGTGTTTGGAAAAACATTTATCTCTCCTTCTATTCTGAATGACAGTCTTGCTGGATAAAGGATTCTTAGCTGCATATTTTTCCTATTCAGCATATTGAAAATTTCCTGCCACTTCTTTCTGGTCTCCCAAGTTTCAGTAGATAGGCCTCCTACTACCCTTAGGTGTCTACCCTTGTAAGTTAAGGCTTGTTGTCCCCAGCTGCTTTCAGAATTCTCTCTTTATCTTTGTAATTTGCCAGTTTCACTATGATATGTCATGCAGAAGATCAATTCAAGTTACATCTGAAGGGGGTCTCTGTGCCACCTGGATTTCAATGCCTGTTTCCTTCCCCAGATTAGGGAAGTTCTCAGCTATGATTTGTTCAAGTACACCTTCAGCCCCTTTCTCTCTCTCTCCTTCTTCTAGAACTCCTATGATATGGATATTGTTGCATTTGATTGCATCACTTAGTTCTCTAATTCCCCCCCTCATGGTCCTGAATTTTTTTGTCTCGCTTTTTTTAAGCTTCATCTTTTTCCATAATTTTGTCTTCTATTTCACTTAGTCTCCTCTCTGCCTCTTGAATCCTTGCTGTCACTGCCTCTAGTTTATTTTCCACTTGATTTACATAATTTTTAAATTCATCTTGACTCTTTTTTAGTTCCTTGATCCCTGGAGGGATAGATTCTCTGCTCTCTTCTATGTTTTTTTCAAGCCCAGTGATTAATCTTATGACTGTTACTCTAAATTCTTGTTCAGTTATATTTTTTATATCTGTTTTGATCAATTCTTTAGCTGTCATTTCTTTCTGGAATCTTTTGAGAAGAAATTTTCCGTTTCATTGTTTTGGCTAGTTTTCTATACCTTATGTGTTTTAAAAGCTTGTCATGTGACCTGCACCTGTGAGCACTACTATATTAAGGAGGGTTCATACAGTGTCCAGGGCCTCGCTCTTCAGGAGGTGTTTTTTGTAGAGTTACTTGCTCTCTGTTGTTCTGACTTTGATTACTTTATCTTCCTACTCATAGTGATGTTTTGGACACTCCACCAAATGTGCTTTGATTACTGGAAAGGAAAACAAACAAACAAACAAACAAAAAACAAACAGAAAACAAAAACATGCAACCACACAAACAAAAAAAAAAACCCAAAAACAAAAAGCCAGAAACACCATCTACAAGTAAACAATATGGTGGAGGCTGCTGTGATGAAAGAGGCCTTTTCCCATACAAAGGGAGAAATGATAGGTGGAGAAAAAGAAAAAATAAAAGTTGACCAGAGAAAGTAACTATGTGGCTTAATCCAGAGAGAGAGAAAGGAAAATAAAGAAGGAAGCTGGAAAAAAAGTAAAATAAAGTTTACCAGACAGAAAAAACTATTCGTCTTAATCCAGAGAGAAAGGAAAGTAAAGAAGGAGGTATAGAACATGTGTCAGGAGAATGGATTAAATATGTCTGCTTAAACCAACAACCAGCGTAACCATCCTAGAGAAGGGAAGAGATTAAAAAGATAAAAGGAAGGAAGACTATATCTATACAATAAGAATTGTCTGAGAATTAAATCAAGTAATGCAATAGCACTGGTCTAGAGGAGGAGCTGTCTTATTCGTCAACCCAATCCCCCTCCAGTAGATATGCAGTTACCAGGCGCAGAGAGAGGTCGTTTGGTGTAGGTGGGTGCTGCCTCCACTGTGGGTCCACTGTCCATTCCCTGATGTCCTACCTCGTTGGTATTGGGGAGAAAAATGGTGACACCCCAGTCTCTCCTCCATCGACTGGGTGTTCCAAACCACTCTGCTCAAGCCATCCTTACTGTGCTGTGGGCACAAACGAGGTGGTTTGTGCTGTTCTGCAAAATCCCATGGCTCCCTGTCATTTGGCTGGGATTCAAACTCCTGCTCTGTATGTCCCACAAAGAGGAGCATAGCTCCGGGCCACCCAGTGTATGGACTCTGGCTGGCAGGCGCAGTCTTTGTCCTTTGGAAATATACTTTCTTCCCACAGCACTCCAGGAAGGGGATAAATTTCTTTTACTGCAGACTGGGCCCCTGACCTAGCCACCAAGATGGGGGCAAGCTTCCCTTCTCCCTAGGTGTGTGATCAGTCCAGAGAAAGCCCTTTAGTTGTAGAATGGATCTTTCTCCGGCACAGTCTGTAGTTTTTCTCTTGTCCAGATACAGTCCTATGCTTCCCCAGTCTCTCTTTCTCCTCCCTTTGTCTCTCCACATAAGGGGATCTCTCCCTTACATTCATCTTATCTCTCTTTATCTCAAGTTTGTCCCTGTGGGACCCTGGAAGCGACTCTGTTTTTTGCCTCCCAGACTCTTGGAGTTCAAAGTCCTTTGATTTCAACACTGCATTGTTTGAGAGATGAGGGAACTTCAGATACCCCTACTTCTCTGCCATGTTGGCCCATTCTCTTATTTGAATATTCAAGTTCAGCTCAGGTCATGAGTCTCTCAAAAATAAACATTAATTGCAAAAATAAAGAATTTTATTGATAAGAATGTAATTGCAGGGGACTTTAATAATCCACTTACAACAATAGACAGATCATCTAGACACAGAATCAGTAAACAAACAATGGCCCTGAATGATACATTGGACCAGATGAAATTGATAGATATATTTAGAACTCTATATCCCAAAGCAACAGAATATACTTTCTTCTCAAGTGCACATGGAACATTCTCCATATCACATCCTGGGTCACAAAACAGCCCTTCATAACTATAAAAGAATTGAGATCATACCATGCACACTTTCAGATCACAAGGCTATGAAACTTGAAATCAGCCACAGGAAAAAGTCTAGACAACCTCCAAAAGCATGGAGGTTAAAGAACAGCTTACTAAAGAACAAATTGGTCAACCAGACAATTAGAGAAGAAATTAAAAGATATATGGAAACAAGATGAAAATACAAAAATCCAAATGTTTTGGAATGCAACAAAGGCAGTCCTAAGAGGAAAATACATTGCAATCCAGGCCTATCTCAAGAAACAAGAAAAATCCCAAATACAAAATCTAACAGCACACATAAAGGAAATAGAAACAGAAAAGCAAAGACACCCTAAACCCAGCAGAAGAAGAGAAATAATAAAGATTAGGGAAGAAGTAAACAATGTGGAATCTAAAAAAAATCTGTAGAGGAGATCAATTAAACCAAGAGTTGGTTTTTTGAAAAAATAAACAAAATTGATAAACCTCTAGCCAGGCTTCTCGAAAAGAAAAAGGGGATGACCCAAATAGATTAAATCATGAATGAAAATGGAATTATTACAACCAATCCCTCAGAAATACGAGTAATTATCAGGGAATACTATGAAAAATTATATGCCAACAAACTGGACAACCTGGAAGAAATGAAAAAATTCCTAAGCACCCACACACTTCCAAAACTGAAACAGGAACAAATAGAAAACTTGAACAGACCCATAACCAGTGAAGAAATTGAATCAGTCATCAAAAATCTCCCAACAAATAAGAGTCCAAGACCAGATGGCTTCCTTGAGGAATTCTACCAGACATTTAAAGCAGAGATAATACCTATCCTTCTCAAGCTGTTCCAAAAAATAGGGAAGGAAAACTTGAAGACTCATTGTATGGAGCCAGCATTACATTGATTCCCAAACCAGACAGAGACGCAGCAAAAAACAAAAACAGACAAAAAAAAAAAAAACAAAACAAAACAAAAACAAAAACAAAACAAACAAACAAACAAAAAACTACAGGCCAAATATCCCTGATGAATATGGATGCAAAAATTCTCAATAAGATACTAGCAAATCAAATTCAACAGCATGTAAAAAGAATTATTCACCATGACCAAGTGGGATTCATTCCTGGACTGCAGGGCTGATTCAATGCTTGCAAATCAATCAACGTGATACATCACATTAATAAAAGAAAAGATAAGAACCATATGGTCCTATCAATAGATGCAGAAAAAGCATTTGACAAAATATAGCATCCTTTCTTGAAAACCCCCAAGAAAGTCGGGATAGAAGAAACATACTTAAACATCATAAAAGCCATTTATGAAAAACCCACAACTAATATCATCCCCAATGGTGAAAAACAGAGCTTTCCCTTGAGATCAGGAGCATGACAGGGATGTCGACTCTCACCACTGTTGTTTAACATATTATTGGAAGTCCTAGCATCAGCAATCAGACAACAAAATGAAATAAAAGTCATCAAAATTGGCAAAGATGAAGTCAAACTTTTACTTTTCACAGACGACGTGGTACTCTACATGGAAAACCGAGCAGACTCCATTAAAAGTCTGCTAGAACTGATACATGAATTCAGCAAAGTTGCAGGTTACAAAATTAATGTACAAAATCAGTTGTGTCCTTATACACTAATAATGAAGCAACAGAAAGAGAAATCAAGAAACTGATCCCATTTGCAATTGCACCAAGAACCATAAGATACCTAGGAATAAACCTAACCAAAGATGTAAAAGATCTGTTTGCTGAAAATTATAGAAAGCTTATGAAGGAAATTGAAGAAGACACACAGAAATGGAAAAACATTCCTTGCTCATGGATTGGAAGAATAAATATTGTTCAAATGTCAATACTACCCAAAGCAATCTACACACTCAATGCAATACCAAACAAAATTGCACCAGTATTCTTCTTCAAACCTAGAACAAACATTCCTAAAATTTGTATGGAACCACAAAAGACCCCGAATAGCCAAAGTAATATTGAAGAAGAAAACCAAAATGGGAGACATCACAATCCCAGACTTTAGCCTCTATGACAGAGCTGTAATCATCAAGACAGCATGGTATTGCCACAAAAACAGACACATAGACCAATGGAATAGAATAGAGAACCCAGAATTGGGCCCACAAATGTATGGCCAAGTAATCTTTTACAAAGCAGGAAAGAGTATCCAATGACAAAAAGACAGTCTTTAGCAAATGGTGCTGGAAGTACTGGGCAGCAATATGCAGAAGAATGAAACTAGACCACTTTCTGACACCATTCACAAAAAAAAAAAAAAAAAAAACTAAAAATTGATGAAGGACCTGAATGTGAGACAGGAAACCATCAAAACCCTAGAGGAGAAAGCAGAGAAAAACCTCTTTGACCTCAGCTGCAGCAATTTCTTGCTCGACACATCTCCAAGGCAAGGGAATTAAAAGCAAAAATGAACTATTGGGACCCCATGAAAATAAAAAGCTTCTGCATAGCAAAGGAAACAATCAACAAAACTAAAAGGCAACTGATGCAATGGGAAAAGATATTTGCAAATGACATATCGGATAAAGGGCTAGTATCCAAAATCTATAAAGAACTTACCATACTCCTCACCTGAAAAACAAGCTACTGAGGAAATGGGTAGAAGACATGAATTGACATTTTTCCAAAGAAGACATCCAGATGGCCAACAAGCACATGAAATGATGTTCAGTCACTCCTCATCAGGGAAATTCACATCAAAACTACAATGAGATACCACCTCACACTGGTCAGAGTGGCTAAAATGAACAAATTAGGAGACTATAGATGCTGGAGAGGATGTGGATAAATGGGAACTCCTTGCACTGCTGGTGGGAATACAAACTGGTGCAGCCACTGTGGAGAACAGTGTGGAGTTTCCTCAAAAAATTAAAAATAGATCTGCCCTATGACCCAGCAATAGCACTGCAAAGAATCTACCCAAAGGATACAGGAGTACTGATGCATAGGGGCACATGTACCCCAGTGTTTATAGCAGCACTTTCAATAGCCAAATTATGGAAAGAGCCTAAATGTCCATCAACTGACGAATGGATAAAGACAATGTGGTTCATGTATACAATGGAATGCTACTTGGCAATGATAAATTATGAAATCTGGCCACTTGTGGCAACATGGATGGAACTGGAGGGTATTACACTATGTGAAATAAGGCAGAAAAAGGTAGCATATGTTTTCACTTATATGTGGATCCTGAGAAACTTAAGCCCATGTGGGAGAAGGAGAAAAAAAGTTACAGGGAGGGAGGGAGGAAAACCATAAGAGACACTTAAGGACCGAGAACGAACTAAGGGTAGATGGGGGTTGGGAGAGAGGGGAAAGTGGGTGATGGGCAGGGAGGAGGGCACTTGTTGGGATGAGCACTGAGTGTTATATGGAAACCATTTTGACAATAAATTATATTAAAAAATAAAAAAGTAAATAATCATTAAATTTTTTTTAAAAAACCTATTGTTTGTAAGGAATTACTACTGACTTTTTAAAATTTTTTTCTGGTTGTTTTGTAGTTACTTCACTTATTTTCTCCTGTCTTGCCTTCCTTTGTGAAATAGTGCTTTTACATAGTAGTATACTTTGATTTCTTTCTCTTTAACTTGTGTGTGTCTTTCATACATTTTTGTTTTGTGATTACCCTGAGGCTTAAATGAAGCATTTTATTTATAAAATTATTTTAAACACCCTATCATCTGTAAAGAGAATTTTATTTATTCCTTCCCAACCCACATATCTTTAATTGTTTTCCCTGCTTTACTTACCGACTGAGAACTCCAGTGCAATGATAATAGAAGTTGTAACTGTGGAGATTTTTCCTGAGGTGGTAAATGTGGACATGTTTCTGAGCGTAGAGGAAGAGTTTTTGGGTTTTTGCTTAAGTGTGATGTTAGATATAGTTAATTTGTAGATATCCTTTAATAGGTTTTTTTTCCCTTCCTAGTTTTGTTGACAGTTTTCATCATAAATGGTGTTGAATATGTAAAATGCTTTTTTTTCAAATTTAGTAATTTCTATGAACAAATCATAATCTGTCAATAATTACAATAAACATAAAGGAACTAAACTCACCAATTAAGATACATTCAGTTTTAATTGTCTTTTAACCAGTTTGGATCTTTCTAAAAATCCAGAAATATGGAACATATAGGGCAACTAAAATATAAGGACATAAGTTAATGTTGAGAAGGGAAAAGATATGCTGACATTAAACTAAAGGTAGCTAGCAGAATTACTTTATATCAACTTCAGATAAAGATTCTTTTATGTAATTGCTCTTGTCCTTCTAGAAAATAAGAGGAAAATAGACCTATTCTCCTCCTGAAAGCTATATGTATATGTATGATTAGATGGGCTAAAGTATAGGAATATATGAAAGAAAGTAATGGAAAATAATATTTCTGGTAAAGATTGCAGCAACATTATAAATAAATTCAAATATTGGTCAATTTATCAAATAAAATAATTAAATAATAGTGAACATGATTAAGATGGTGTTGAATTAGACTTGGTCATGCTATAAAGCCTGTCATGACCTCTGTTTCTCATTCAAGAATCATATTTCTCATTCAAGGCATTTTCCTTCTCCCATTCACACACACACATACACATAAAAATGTATTAAAAGTTAGCTCTTAGAAGTTTGCCTCACGTAGACATAGCCAAAATGTCTTAAAGATATATTGTATATGAATGCATTCATCAAACATATATTAAGCAGATATAGATGATTATAAAACATGTGCATTTGCATGATTTTGTGCTATAAATCAAAGGACTCCTTATTCATACCCATGCATGTTATTTATTTATATGCTCAGAAGAGTTTGCAGTGATGAATATATTCATCTCCTCTATCTCCCTGAAGCTCAGTCAAGTCCACTCATGCTAACTCCACAAGGAATGTCCAATTTATTAGCAAAATACTGTCAAATGACACAAGTAAGTGCAGGAAAAATTATGTCTAGGAATCCACAAAGAAGAAATGGTAAATATCAAGTGAGAATTAGTATATGTCTTATTCATATAAAGGAATAAGTAACACAACTTACCCACAAATGAAAGCATTTTCAAGAACAGTTGAGAGAAGGAGCAATGACTGTGTTGTCACAGAACACACATGTTACCAGAATGAAAAGTGTCTTTTACTAGGTTTCTAAGTGAGTTTGAATCAGGCCTTGCCTTGAGCCATAAAGACAAGCCACATGACCCACTGGAGGCCACAATTAGCTTAAGACACTATCCTCCAAACTCTGGTTATCCAACTACAATATTTTAAAATTTATTTGTTTATTTTTGAGAAAGAGAGAGAGAGAGAGAACACAAGTGGGGGAGGGAGAGAGGGAGACACAGAATCCAAAGCAGGTTCCACGCTAGATCTGTCAGCACAGAGCCCGATGTGAGATCATGACCTGAGCTGAAGTCGGACACTTATCCAACTGAGCCACCCAGGCACACCCCAACTACAATATTTTATTTACTTGGAAGCTTCCCTTGAAAGAGTTCAAATCATTTGGGAAATATAGTCTCATTTATTCGTGTTAACTTCATAAAGTGCATTTTGCTGTGTGACCCCAATTTCCTTTATGTCTTATGTGTTTTGATGAAATCTATTTTACATATTGTCTTCAATTAAGCATTTCATGAAGAAGAGGCTTATTTCAAGTAACCGACATCTGAAGATAAACATGGAGTTGAGTAGATCAGTAAGGAGAGGATAAATTCTAACAACTTGATAACATTGATTTTGTCATAATTTTTAACACTTGTTTTTTATATTTTTGTTATCCCATAAAAGAATATCCATTCATTGTAGAAGATACAAATAAGCAAAAGAATAAAAATATTAAACACACACAGTTCCTAACATTCAGAATGACTAATGTGAATTTTTAGTCCCTGTGATCCTCCATTGCACAGATATTTCATTTCCCATATTTTCATGAGCTTCACTATTTCTTTAAAGTTTTAATTTTAATCCCAGTTAGTTAATATGTCACCGTTTACTTTGGTTTCTAAGGCCCTCATATTCCACACATGCAGGTTCCCTGTGATGAGTATCCATTTACTCTTCACTGTGTTAATAGAGATACAGCTCTCATCAAGATCACCAGAAACCTCATTGTACTAAACACACTATTCTACTTTTAGCTATTGCATTGTCCAGCCATCTGAAGTTCTATTGCTGCTGACATTCTCTACTATTTCCTCCCTTGGTTTCTCTGGGGCTTTATCCTACCTCTCTGTTAACTCTTGCTTTTCTTGGTTGTCCCTTTATTATTATTGTATCATGAGCATCCTATCACTGATCCTCTCCATACCAAACTGATCAAATGAACTCATTTACTCTCACTTCCACCTGTTTCTGTCAATTTCTATAATTTCAAATATGACCACATGCTCCAGACCCACACAGACAGCTACCTATTATAATACTTACAAAAATGTCTCAGAGAAATGTCAGACTCAGAAAATGATCTCATTCTCCTCCTAGGTTTCCTGCTTCAGCAAATAGGACTACGGGCCATCTGTTCTCCCAAACCAAATATGTCTTACATATACTCAACATCTCTTTTCTTTTCACCTCCTCATCTTATAAAACCTTTTGTTCATCCCCACAAGTGTATTGGTTTGGTCCTCATTGTCTGTATTTCTCCTTCCTAGAGGACTGCAGTAGTCCTAACTGGTCTGGTTGCCTCTATTCTCTTTTGATTCTCTGTAAATCCTCAGATCATAAAACCAACGTACCTTACTTAGCTGGAGTATATGAGAAGATGATCAAGGTAGACATTTCAGGGAAAGTCTTTTAAACTGAGTCCTTTAAATGGATTTAAAAAAATTTAGTTTGAAGGAGGGGGTGGGAAGATGGTGGGAATATTATTCCAAGCCAAGAAAGTGACAAGGTCAGAGGTTTTGAGGCATACAAAGCCTTTTCTAACCATACAACAAACTCTAACTGCCCCTCCTCTAACTCTATTCAGTTCTAATATAGAAATCAGAAATTGGAGGGTGAAAGATCCCAGTCTTCCATGGGCAACTGGAGGCTGGTGGTATAATTCAATGAGAATTAAATGGCCTGAGAATCAGCAGAGCTAATGGTATACATACCTGTTTAAGGGAAGAAGATGAAATAGATGAAGCAGTGAGACAGAAAAAAAGGTGGGGAGGTAAGGCAAATTTCTTCTTCCTCTGCCTTTTGTTCTATTCAGGCCCCCAGTGGATTAGTTGATGCCCACTAATATTAACCTAATTTACTGAGTTTGATTCAAATGCAAATCTCATCCAGAAACACCCTCACAAATACACCTAGAAATAATGTTTAATCTTGGTACCCCATGGTGAGTTAATTTGACACAAAATTAACCATCGCACTGGCCAAAGTAGTAGTTTGTGTCTTTTCTTGACATATAAGAAGATAATTTATTAATGGGTACCTTGCTTCTCTTTCTGTTAGAAATCACACAGCATTAATGGAAATCTACCCAAGTTTTGCCTTGATAAAACACATTTGGAAAAACACATTTCTGGAGGGTTACAGTCAAGAAATGCTTTTTTTTCTTCCACATAACCACATGAGGTCAGCAATCCCTATTCTGTGTAGGTCCATTATTTTGTCTCTTTGCAACCACTGCCTCCATGACACAGGGACATACTAACATAGAAGGTATGTTCCCTGTAAGTGATCTGGTGTAACATTAGAAGAACACAAGGGAGGAAAAAACCCTTAAACCTCTTATGGATCACCTGACTCTTCAGAGGAGACACTATTGAATAAGGTTTGATTTGGAATATACAGTGACCTACCACTTATTATTTTCTTTTATAGTAGGTATGGTATCTGTATCAGTTAGCTAATGCCATGAAAGTTCTATATAACAAACCACTCCTAAATACAGTGGCCTACAGTAACACTAACTTGACCTCTCAGATTCATTGTTTGGTGAGGATCCCCTAAGATAGTTCTGCTCCATGTATCTCTTATCTCCTCCTCCTTGTGGAATCAGCAGGCTATCAAGAGGTGCTCTTTTTATGGCAATGACAGAGGTACAAGAAAGTAGGATCATTTGTATAAGCACTTTTCAACTTATTGCTTGTACCTCATCTGCTAACATCCCCTTGGCACAAGCAAGTCCCATGGTCAAATAGAATCAAGTGGAAGAGAGTAAGCCAGAGGGCACTGAAAAGTTGCAGTGCAGAGGATATGGAAGAATAATTCTTTTACTAGAGAGGTAGTGAAGAATTGAAACAATTTTTCTAACACTGTATCAAAAACTCACTATGCTGAGACTTTTGTTATCCTTGGGCTGTGCTTAAAACTCTTATTTCCTCAAAAAAAAAAAAAAAAACCCACCCCAATTTCAAATATATGTACACTCTCATTTTACAATAAAAATAACAATCCCAACACTAAGTGCATATGTTTGGTTGGCAGATGGCTCAGTGCTTGAAACTTCAGAACCAATACATGAAATTAGCCTCTCTCTCCCTAATGGCATATAGCTTCTGATTTCCAGAAAGCCTATCTTTGTCAGGTAATGTGTGCCTACTCCACCAATAGTCACCCAGCCGTGCTGCATTTGCCATTCTTTGGTAAAAGGTCAATCCAACATTTTTGGTTTCTTTCCATGGTGGTTCCATAGATTTTCCCCCTATTTTCACCAGTATTTCCATTGGAAATTGAGAGAAACTACATTTAAGTTTCTGAAGAAGTAATGTGGCAAAAGGAATTCATCAGGCAAATCACTCTGGCGGCAAAATAGAGTTCAGATTCGCATTGTGAGAACCAGGAAAGAAGGAGACCAGGAAGAGTCAACTGAGTACAAGGAGCTATGCCCCTGGATAGACAAGAGGAAGACAGAATGAATAAATACCAGAAGGTGATAAAAGAATTGGATAGTGGTAGAAGAAGTGACTTGGCCATTTTCAGTATAATGGAACAGAAAAGCCAAAATAGACCCACATAATATGTTCAGATAGTTTCTGAAAAAGGTGCCAAAAATCAACTCAATGGAAGAAAGGTAGCCCTTTCAAGAAATGGAGCTAAGGCAATATAGATGTTCCTCAAAAAATTAAAAATAGAATTATCATATAATCCAATAATACCAGTACTAGGTATTGACTGAGAGAAAACAAAAACACTAATTTGCAAAGATACATGTGCCCCTATGTTTATTGTAGCATTATTTACAATAGCCAAGATATGGAAGCAACCCAAATGTCCATCCATAGAAGAATGGATAAAGAAAATGCAGTGTATATAAGTAAAATGGAATATTACTTAGCCATAAAAAGAAAGATCTTATGCTAAATGAAATAAATCAGACAGAGTAAGACAGATACTATACAATATCACTCATATGTGGAATTTAAGAAACAAAACAAATGAACAAAGAGAAAAAAGAGAAAAAAAGAGACAAACAAAAAAGCAGACTCTTAAATACAGAGAACAAACTGGTGGTTGCCAGAAGGGAGGTGGTTGGAAGGATGAAGAAAATAGATAAGGGGGATTAAAAGTACACTTAATTGTGATGAACATTGAGTAATGTGTAGACCTGTTTAATCATTATATTGTACACCTTAAATTAAAATAGCACCATATGTTAATTCTGGTTCAATTAAAAGTGAAAAAAAAAAAAAAGAAAAAGAAAGAAATGGTGCTAAAGCATTTGGAGACCCATAGGGCAAAAAACAAACAAATGAAACAAAAAATAAACCTTGACCTAAGTCACATTTTATACAAAAATTAATTCAAAATGGACCATGGACTTAAATGTAAATTACAACTATAATACTTTGAAGTGAATTAAAAATGAAAATCTTTAGGTTCTAGGACTAGGCAACAAGCCCTTAGATTTGGCACCAAAAGCATGATCTATAAAAGAAAAAAAATGGATAAATTGGATCTTGCTAAAATTAAAAATATTCATTCTGTGACAGACCAGGTGAAGAAGATGAAAAGAAAAACTTCAGAATGGGAAAAGATACTTGCAAGCCACATGTCTGCAAAAAGACTAGTCTGTACTAGAGAAGTCTAAAAGCTTAATAGTAAAAAAAAACAAAATAATCCAATTAGAAAATGGGAAAAATACTTGAGAAAACATTTCATCAGAGAGAATATATAGATGGCAAATAAGCATTGTGAAAAGATATTCAACATCATTAGCCATTAGGGAAATGCAAGTTAGAACCCCTATGAGATACCACTAAACTTCTATCACAAAGGCTAAAATTAAAAAAAAAAAAAAAAACTGACAATACCAAACATTAGTGAGGATATAGAGAAATTGGATCACTCATACATGGTTACTAAGAATGCAAAATGGTACAATCTTTCTGGAAATATTGCTTTTTGTAAAAAGCAAACAGGTGACTACCATATGACCCACAGTTCCACTTTTGGACATTTATCTCAGAGAAAAGAAAATTTATGTTCTCTCAAATATCTGTACATAAATGTTCATGGAAGTTTACTCAGAATACCTCAAAACTGGAACCAGCCCAGATGTCCATGTACCATGGAATGTGACCCATCAATAAAAAGGAACAAATTATTGATCCCCTTAAAAACTTGGATAATTCACCACAGTCTGAGTGTAAAAGCCAATTCCAAGAGGTTATATATGGTATGAACCATTTATATATCATTTTTGAAATGACAAAATTTGACAAAATGACAGGAGTGCTTTACTTGGCCATAAGATTCCCTAAACTATCTTGGTTTCTGTCATTTTTGAGGCACAGTTATTCAGCATTTCCCCTACTCTGAGAGCTGTCCTATAGACTTTTAATATATCTGATTTTTTGCTTAAGTCAGCCAAGATAGGTTTCTATTGTCTAAAACCTTAGAATTCTGATGGACACACAGAGGCAGAGGCAGATTGCTACTCTGCTCTTAATAAATGTCAGTGAAGTCCTGAGTCAACATCTGCAGGGATCTCTTTTCTTACCCTCTTGCTATCTATTTCTCTCCTATATTCACTCTCTGGATATTTAACGTTTGTTCTAATCAGCTTTGCAATTTTAGACTTAGTCTCCCAACAGTGACTGTGGCTTGATTGAAGATGAGGATAAGATCAGCACAATGCTATTGCTATGTTAGATATCATTTCCCCTCGTGTACTGAACGTGAGACCTTGGACCAGTCACTTCTCCTCTCTGGGACTTATTGTTTTCATTTGTAGGATTCCATGTTTACCTTCTTGAGAAGTTCTTGAGACGCTCCAATAGTCTCAACACTCTGGCATTTGTTCTCTTTTTTCAAACATTCTGCACTTACTCCCAAATAGGAACCTTGTTAGATTTACTGCTTCCTGTTTGGAACATGGTTCCTCTTGTCTTCATATCATGCAGGTGTCTGCTGAAGTGCTGCTTCATCAGACATGATGCCTTGAGTACCCTATTTAAGTGTTGTGCCACATTCTTGACCCTCTGAACCACTCTGGTCACTCTCCGTCATGTCACCTTGTTTTACTACCTTCATACTATTGTCACTCTCTGAAATTGTCACAATTATTTGGTTACATGTTTATTTTCTTGCTCCCTCGGATAAAGGGAGCTCTCTGTGAGAGCAAGGGCATTTTCTCTGATCTTCATTAATTCCTCTATGTTGTGTGAGCACAGGGACTGCTTTCAATGGTCTTCTATAGATTCCAGGCCTATGTTCAGAGTCTAAGTTGTAAACCTTCCTATGAAATCCCTCTCAGAAACTTGTTTCCTTTGACTTGCAAGATTCCTAAAATAAGACCTAGATTTTTAAGCTCTGCACACTGTCTCAGGACAGAGAATTAGAAGAAATTGAAGGTGACATTTTCTTCATTCCCTCCCCCTTAAAACCCAGGGCAGTTTACTTACATTTTTTTTCCCTCCAGAAAATTTTTTTAGAGAGAAATATGACTGTTTCTGTTTACTGATAAAATCTTCCTCTTAGGATACTTACTATCATTATGAACAATCCAAACTGGTAACGGAAAAGTAGAAATAATTGGAAATAATACATGATAGAAAAAATAGGAAAAATCCAACAAAGAGAAATTCTAATTTACATTTAGAATAAGTAACATTTTCAAAATTATTTCTCGTGTATTTTTTCCTAGTTTCAAGTTTTTATTTAAATCCTCATTAGTTAACCTATAGTGTTAGTTTCAGGAGTAAAATTTAGTGATCCATCACTAAATATTTATTCAAATATTTATCCATCATAAATATGTAACACCCAGTGCTCATCATAACAAGTGCCCTCCTTAATACCCATTACACATTTAACACATCCTCCCCCCCCAATCATCTATCCTCCAGTAACCCATATATGTCAGAAATCATATGGTATTTGTCTCTCTGATTTATTTCAGTTAACACTCTACCTCCACCAACGTTGTTGCAAATGGCAAGATCTCATTCTTTTTGATGGCTGAGTAATGTATATCACATCTTCTTTATCCATTCATCGGTTGATGGACACTTGGGCTCTTTCAATAATTTAGCTCTTGTTGATAATGCTGCTATAAACATTGGAATGCATGTGCCCCTTTGAATCAGTATTTTTGTATCCTTTGGGTAAATATGTAGTTGTGCAATTCTTGGCTCATAGGGTAGTTATATTTTTAACTTTTTGAGTAACCTCCATACTGTTTTCCAGAATGGCTGCACAGTTTGTACTCCCATGAACAGTGCGGAAGTGTTCCCCTTTCTTTGCATCCTCACCAACATCTGTTGTTTACTATGTTGTTAATTTTAGCTATTCTGACAGGTGTAAGGTGATATCTCATTATACTTTTGATTTATATTTCCCTGATTATAAGTGATGCTGAATATCTTTTCATGTGCCCATTAGTCATCTGTATGTCTTCTTTTGAAAACAATGTCTATTCATGTCTTCTGCCTATTTCTTAACTGGATTTTTTGTTTCTTAGGCATTGAGTTTGATAAATTCTTTATATGTTTGGATACTAACCCTTTATCTGAAATGTCACTTGCAAATATCCTCTCTAATTCCAAAGGTTGTCTTTTAAGCTTGTTAATTATTTCTTAACTGTGCAGACACTTTTTATCTTGACGAAATTCCAATAATTCATTTTTTGTTTTGTTTCCCTTGCCTCAGAAGATGTATTTAGTAAGTAGTTGCTATGGCTGATATCAAAGAAGTTGCTACCCATGTTGTCCTCTAGGATTTTGATGGTTTCATTTCTCACCTTTAGGTCTTTTGTGCATTTTGAATTTGTTTTTGTGTATGGTGTAAGAAAGTGGTTTAGTTTAATTCTTCTGCAGTTTGCTCTCAAGTTTTCCCAACAACATTTGTTGAAGAGACTGTTTTTTTTTTTTCCATTGGATATTCATTTCTGCTTTGTCAAAGTTTAGTTGAGCATATAGCTGTTAGTCCAATTCTGGTTTTCTCTTCTGTTCCATTAATCTATGTGTCAGTTTTTGTACCAGCACCATACTGTCTGTATCACCACAGCTTTGTAATATAACTTGAAGATGAATTGTGATGCCTCCCACTTTGCTTTTCCCTTTCAGGTCCTTTAGCTATTCAGGGCATTTGTGGTTCCATAAAAAAGTTAGGATTGTCTGTTCCAGCTCTATGAAAAATGCTGTTGGTATTTTGATATGAATTGCATTAAATGTGTAGATTGCTTTGGGTAGTATAGACATTTTAACAATATTTGTTCTTCCAATCCATGAACATGGAATGTTTTTCCATTTCTTTGTGCCCTCTTCAGTTTCATTCATAGCTTTATAGTTTGTTCTATAGTTTTCAGACTGCAGACGTTTTACCATTTTGTTTAGGTTTATTCCTAGGTTTTATGGGTTTTGGTGCAGTTGTAAATGGAATTGATTCCTTAATTTCTCTTACTGCTGCATCATTATTGGCGTATAGAAATGCAATCACTTTTTGTACATTGATTTTGTATCCTGTTACCTTACTGAATTCATGTAACAGTTCTAACAATTTTTTGATGGAGACTTTCGGTTTTGTATATAGAGTATCATGTCATCCGTAAATAGTGAAACTTTGATTTCTTCCTCACCAATTTGGATGCCTTTTATTTCTTTGTGTAGTCCAATTGCTGAGGCTAGATCTTCCATACATTGTTAAATAACAATGGTGAGAGTGGATATCCCTGTATTGTTACTAACCATACAGGAAAAGCTCTAAATTTTTCCCCACTTAGGATAATACTAGCTGTGGGTCTACCGTATATGGCCTTTATGATATTGAGGGGTGTTCCATCTATCCCTACTTTGCTGAGGGCTTTTACCAAGAATGGATGTTGTACTTTGTCAAATGTTTTCTCTGCATCAATTGAAAGTATCATATGGTTCTCATCCTTTCTTTTGTTAATATGGGGTATCATGTGGATAGGTTTGCAAATATTAAATAACACTTTCCACCTATGAATAAATCCCACTTGATCGTGGTGAATGTTTATTTTAGTATACTGTTGGATTAGATTTGCTAGTTTTTTTTGTTGAGAATTTTCGCATCCATGTTCATCAGGGATATTGGCCTGTAATTCCCTTTTGCAGTGGGGTCTTTGTCTGGTTTTGGAATCAAGGTAACGATGGCCTTGTAGACAGAGATTGGAAGTTTTCCTTCCATTTCTATTTTTTGGAACAGTTTGAAAGAATAGGTAGAATATTTAAATATTTGGTAGAATTCCCCTGGGAAGCCATCTGGCTCTGGACTTCTGCTTGTTGAGAGATTTTTGATTACTGATTCAATTTCTTTGCTGGTTAATGGTCTGTTCAAGTTTTCTATTTCTTCCTGTTTCAGTTTTGGTAGTTTATATGTTTCTAGAAATCTATCCATTTCTTCCAGATTGCCCAGTTCACTGGCATATAATTTTTCATAATATCGTCTCATAAGCATTTGTATTTTGTGGTGTTGGTTGTTATTTCTCCTCTTTCATTTGTGATTTTATTTATTTGGGTCCTTACTTTTCTTTATGTTAAGTTGGGCTAAGCGTTTCTCAATTTTATAAGTGGTTTTTTTTTTTTTAAAGAACCAACTCCTTGTTTCATTGATCTGTTCTATTATTTTTTACTTTCTATAGCATTTATTTCTACTCCCCAAACTTTATTATTTCCTTTCTCCTGCTGGCTTTAGGCTTCAGTTGTTTTTCTTTTTCTAGCCCCCTTAGGTGTAAGTTTATGTTGCATATTTGAGATTTTATTGCTTTATAATATAAGCCTGTATTGCTTCCCCTCTTATAGCTGATTTTGTTGTATCCCTAAGATTTTGGACTGCCATGTTTCATTATCATTTGTTTCCATGTGTTTTTTAAAATTATTCTTTAATTTCCTGCTTGACCCATTCATTCTTTAGTAGAACGTTCTTTAACCTCCATGTACTTGTGGTCTTCCCAAATTTTTCTTATTGTTGACTTCAAGTTTCATAGTGCTGTGGTTAGAATATATTCATGGACCTCATGAATCTCAATCTTTTCGAATTTGTTGAGGCCTGATTTTTTACCTATGTGATCTATTCTGAAGAATGTCCCCTGTACACTTGAAAAGAATGGTTTCTGTTGCTTTAGGATAAAATTTCTGACTATCTGTTAAGGTCTAGTGAGTCATTCAAGCCGTTGTTTCTTTGTTGATTTTCTGCTTAGATAATCTGTCCCAATGCTCTAAGGAGGGGTGTTAAAATCCCCTATTATTATGGTATTATTCTGAATGAGTTACTTTAGTTTTCTTATTGTTTTACCTATTTGTGTGCTCTCAAATTGAAGGCATAAATATTTACAATTGTTAGGTCGTCTTGCTGCATAGACCCCTTTATTATGATACGGTGCTCTTCATCTCTTGTTACAGTCTTTGAGTTAAAATCTCATTGGTTTGATATAACTATTGCTAATCTGGTTTTCTTTTGACATCCATTTGCATGATAAATGTTTCTCCATCCCCTCACATTCCGTCTGTGGTGTCTTTAGGTCTAGAATGAGTGTTGTAGGTAGCATATAGATGGGTTTTGTTTATTTTATTGCCTGTTTTGTCATTATTTCTGAGATTTTTCTGTTCTTTTCTAGTCTTGTTGCTTTTGGTCTTTTTTTTTTTTTTAATTTTTTTTTTCAACGTTTATTTATTTATTTTTGGGACAGAGAGAGACAGAGCATGAACGGGGGAGGGGCAGAGAGAGAGGGAGACACAGAATCGGAAACAGGCTCCAGGCTCTGAGCCATCGGCCCAGAGCCTGACGCGGGGCTCGAACTCACGGACCGCGAGATCGTGACCTGGCTGAAGTCGGCCGCTTAACCGACTGCGCCACCCAGGCGCCCCGAGGTCTTTTATCTCTATAGTAATGGAATCCCTAGTGTCTTCAATTATTTTCTCAAGCCCAGCTAGTGTCCTTATGATCGTGTTTTACATTCTGTCAGGAATATTACTTATTTCTGTTTTGATTAGATCCCTACCATGACCTTTTCTAGGTGTCTGTCTTGGTCTGTGTGTTTGCAAAGCCTGTATGGTTCATCTTCCTGAGAGTAATGGCTTTATAAAGGAGAGGCTATATACTGTCCAGGGCCTGGTGCTTCAAGAAGTGTCTCTAGTGAATGCTGTGTGCTGCCACTGTGTTTTGTCTGCTCTTTCCCTCAGATCAATCCTCTGAAGAGTTTCTCCTTGCCTGAAGTGGGGAGTGTTAGGACTTGGCAAAGAGTGTGAATGCTTGTAACTAGGTATGCTCTGTCTTGTTTGTTAAAAGAGACCTGATGCTATTTACACTAGATCTGACATTTTGCTGAAGCTCAGACATGGTGTCTGTGGGGGGTTTGTTCTGGTCTTCTGGGGGAGGGATTCACTGCACTGGATCTCAGGCACACTTGCTTGAGGAAAGCTGCAACAGCAGAATGCGGGGGTGTGGAGCTTGGTGTAAGCAGTTTAGGCCACCACTTTTGGTGGTCTGCTGCTTACTGAATTTAGTTTATGCTGAGGGGCTGGGGAGATAAATGACACCAGCCAGATTCCTAGTCCCAGAAGAAGGGAGTTTGTGTACACTGCTGTCAGAGAAGCTCTCCCAGAAGGGAGAACAATCACCCCTTGTGTGTCCCAGGCATCCCTCAAGTTGCTGCCTTTATCCTATTTCTTGGCCATCTGCCCACCTGTCAGAGTAGTGCACCTTGAGGTCTAGGGAGGCCACCTGAGTTTTTAAATGCCAAACTTTAGGGACCTGGAATGGCTGGGACCTGCACTCATCCGTGGAGAGGGTTTCACTATGCAGGTTTGTCTCAGAAAGTCTGTTGCACCAAAATGGAGCTGTGTTTGTAATAAAGAGCAGCAAGGTGTTGGTGTCCAGGTTAGCTACCCTCAGCAAGTATCTCTGTGCCCATGTTGAAGGATAGGGGAGAGAAATGATGCCTCTAAGCTTTTTTGTCCCGGGAGAGACAATGCCACTCTCCCAGAAGGCGGAACCTTCTTTCCAAGTTCATCCCAGGGGATCTTCATATCATACTGTCTTCCCCTGGGCTATCTTCCCTCTTTCTCCATAGGAGCACTGAAATGCCTATAAGGTTTCACTGGTGGTCCATGCCATGGACAGTGTTTAGGCCCTAATGATGTAAAAATTCATGAAAATCAGCCTGACTCATTTTCCCAGTCAGTGGCTTTGGGGAAGTGTTTTCCTTGTGTCTTCCTCTGGGCATTCCTTTCTTTCTCTCTCTTGCCTCTTTTCCAGACCTGGGTTCCCTCCACTCCACAGCACCCATGATCCATTTTTCCCCAAACCACATCTCCACATCTCCTACCTTCCACAGTGTGGCCTCTTGTCTCTCTCTAGGTGTGAAGTTTGTTATGTCCGTCCTCAGATTGATTTATTGAATATTCAGAATGATTTGATACTTATCTAGCTGTGTTTAAAGGATGAGGAAAGCTTAGGGTCCTTCCACTACTCTGCCACGTTAGCTCTCTCCTCTCCCTTCCAGAAATTGAACTCTGGTGTGTATCAGAAGTGAAAGCACAGATAGTGTCATAAAAAGAAAGTATTTTAACTTTCTTTTGGCAATTCATCCCTTGCATTGTGCTGTTGCCTCAATTTCACAGTAATGTCTCCCCACCTCTCCTGGGAATTGATTATTATCCAGGAGGGATCTATTTCAGGAACCTCAGAAGAAAGTGGGCATCTTTAACATTGAGAATCCCAGCATTGGCTGGTCAAGTGAGTGCTTGCAAACCAGGAAAAGTGTTTTATACTTATATAACACTTTATATAAGTGTTAGCAAGGATGTGGAGCAACTAGAACTATTGCATGCCATTGATGAGAATGATAAATGGAGTAATAGCTATGGAAGACAGTATGGATGTTCCTTAAAAAATTAAAAATAGAACTACCTTATGAACCAGCAATTACACTTCTGGATATTTACTCAAAATAATTGTAATCATGACATCAAAGAGATATTTGCACTTCCATATTCATTGCAGAATTATTCATAAGAGTCAAGACGTAGAAATAATTTATTTATTTTTTTTTCAATGTTTATTTATTTTTGGGACAGAGAGAGACAGAGCATGAACGGGGGAGGGGCAGAGAGAGAGGGAGACACAGAATCGGAAACAGGCTCCAGGCTCCGAGCCATCAGCCCAGAGCCTGACGCGGGGCTCGAACTCACGGACCGTGAGATCGTGACCTGGCTGAAGTCGGACGCTCAACCAACTGCGCCACCCAGGCGCCCCAAGATGTAGAAATAATTTAAATGCCCTTCAAAGGATGAATGGATTAAAAAGTATGAAATATACATACAATGGAATATTATTCAGTCTTACAAAAGAAGGAAATCCTGCCATTTGGAACAACATAGATGAAACTTGAGGACATAATGTTGTGTATACACACACACACACACACACACACACACCTCATCTTCTTTATTCATTTATCAGTCAATGGACGCATGGGTTTCTTCCATAGTGTGGCTAATGCTACTGGAAATATTGGGGTGCACGTATACTTCTGGCTTAATATTTTTATATTCTTTTGGCTAATACTTAGTAGTACAATTGTTGGATCATAGGGTAATTCTATTTTTAACTTTATGAGTAACTGCCATACCTGTTTCCAGAGGGCTGCACCAGTATGCATTCCCACCAATAGTGCAGGAGGGTTCCCCTTTCTCCACATCCTTACTAACACATGTTGTTTCTTGTGTTGTTGATTTTCATCATTTGATAGGTATGAGGTAATATCTCATTGTAGTTTTGACTTGTATTTCCCTAATGATGAGTGATATTGGGTATCTTTTCATGTGTCTGTTAACCATCTATATGTTTTCTTTGGGAAATTGTCTATGTCTTCTGGCCATTTTTAATTGATTATTCATTTTTGAGGTGCTTTAATTTCATAAGTTCTTTATATATTTTGGGTACCAATACTTTATCAGATAATTTAGCTGGGAACAAGTGACAAAGTGGTTATTTATTTGTTCTGGACTTGCCAGGAGCATGGGTTTATGAGGATATCCCTGGGCTTAAGGTTAACTGTGAAAGCCACCAAGGGCATTTGCTCAGCATCCATTCTGGCAACCTGCCTCCAATATGGCAGAGTGTTTGGGCCTAGACTGTTCCAGAGAAGCCTTCCTCTCCCCAAATAGGCAGAGGTAACTCTCACAGGGGTCCCCCATCCATTGCCAACCCACTGTAACCTTTCTCTTCAAAGGGCCAAAGCACTCACCCTGTGTAGTCATAGTGCATAATAAACGATAGAAGAGCTAGGCCATTATGAACCAGATATGGAGGTATGTTTGCTTAAGGAAAAGGTGATTTATTATCCTCTCTATTTTATCCTTTGTTTGCATTTTGGGTAAATATTTGTACATTCATCAAAGCTTCATGCATTAATTTAACCTGCCACCAACAAGTGAAATGTAATGCATCAAAAAGTGTGAGAGTGGTTAAAATTTATTTACTTTATTTATATTGATGTAAGCAGCTTCTAAACGACGAGATTAGACAAAACTTTCTGGTCACCAAAAAGATGACCCATCTCAACCAAAGAGCCAAACAACAACTAACATTAATTTATCTTTAAGCCTCACAGCCCATTTCCTTGCCCTCTCAGAGGTAATGCTTCAGTATTTGTGAAATGAGACTAGAAGAGATATTACAAACTAATGGTCCACAGACCTAATTTGGCACAGGGACTTGTTTTGTTTGGCTTGTACAGTGTGTATGTGTGTGTGTGTGTGTGTGTGTGTGTGTGTGTGTGTTGTGTTAATTAGTTGAAAACACTAAATCAGAAGACCTAATGTAAACACTTTAATGTAAAAGAGATGCATAATATTCAAAGATCTGGCAATGCCAGACCTTCTTTTTTTCTCAGCCTTATCCACCACAGCCAAATACAGCTGTATACATCACATGGGGGATAAGCTTCAGTTCCCACCACTCCCTGTTGTTTTGTGCCTGCTTTCCTAAAATTGGCATGATACTGGTTGGCTTCTGAAAACATTTCAGTTTCAAATCCCTGCACTACAGAGAAAAAAGCCATGTTGTGACACCTGGGGAGATGAGTAACTTAATTTCCAAGGTCTTGTGGAATTCCATGGGAATACCTAGAACAGTTAAAAGGCATGATCTCTGCTCTCAACCACCCCTTAAAGACTTAGAATAGTGGAATTGTGAAGAATTCACAACAAAAAGAATTCACAAACAAAAAACTTATTGTTATGAAAAATACACATTTTAGTCAAGGAAACCGGATACATTTGTTTTAGTTCTGACCCTTCGCTGACTCACTATGTAACTCCAGGTAGGTTATCTTCACCAGCTCCCAGTTTCTACATTTATATAATAATAGATTAGATAAGAACACCAAGAAACCTTTTGTTATGTTTTATAGCCTCATCGAAAAGGTCATTTCCTCACCGGTTACATTCATCCATGCCCCTCTGATGTCCAAGCTCATCACCTCTTAGCAGATCCCCATATGCCTGGGGACTTCCCCCCTGTAGAACTGAGCTCTGAGTCTCTGTGGCTTCTAGGCTTTGCCCTCCAGAGTGACACAGACTCCTCAAATATCTCTTCCATTCAATAGCCTGTCAAGTAAAAGTAGACACATTACATCTATCCCCCGGTCTTCTCTTTCCCAAAGTAAATGAAATACTCAAGCATGAAATAACGTGAGAACAGTATGAGATCGTTTACTCACAGGTCAAAATCATGAACTGTTCAAAATGGATATCTTGCTGCAAGTAACAAAAGGAACAGGTGGGGTGGCATTAATCACCATCTGTTTCCTGGAAGAAGTAGTAACAGATGCTACTTTTCAGACCTATGCACACTGGGCTCAGGGTTCAGGATAATACTTCTGTGGGATTTCTCAGAAACTTGACTTTCCCACCTACACAAGTCATTCTTTGATGTGCTGCCAAGTCAACCCAGAGTGTTTAGAAATTTTCTTGTTTTGTTGGGGACAAATGACTCTTACACTGAATAAATGCATTCATCCCTCATTATCTAAATATATAAAGAATTTTGTGGATGGTAGCTTTTGTTTAGTGGAAGTCTACCTTCCATTTTTCTAAATGAAAAAAATAATAATGCATTCATAGCCCATCCCATAAAAAAAGCCAGATATGCTCTCCCAAACACTTTAACTGAATAATATAAAGTATTTTAAAAAATAATTATCTAATTATTAACGATTTAATAAACAATTATATTTGTGTGCAGAATGGATTAGTATTGCCCAGTATCAGATGTGAATTAATTTCCTTATACATGGCCATTATGACTATAATGTAAATAAACAATGGACTACTATGTTAAAGTCTCTCTAGAGGACTCAAAGATCTTTTGTGAATTTGACACCAGTTGGTAGGACTCCCAGAACAGCAGCAGAGGTAGCAGCAGAAGCAAACACAGGGGGTCATAAAGGGCTAACCCCTTGGAAAAGGTATGAAAACACAGCAGTGATAATGTACAATACATTGAAACAACTGTGGCTCAGGAATAGCTAAAATACAAGAGCAGGGCACTCTGAATCCTCTTTGTCCAGACTCAACCTGCAACTTAAATGTTTTTCTTTTTCCTTTTTTCTTTTTCTGGATTTGCTGAAGTAGCTTCTCCATTTAGAAACTGAATTTGAGGTAAAATTTTTGCAAGTCATTATACTGACTATTCAGACAACTAAAGAATACCTTTAAAGTCATGACTAAAAACCTGGGTATCATGTTTATCAAAACCTAAGCTGCTGTTCACTAACTTGGTGGCTTTAGGCAGGTTATTAAACTCTCTGCCTTAATTTCCTTATTAACAAAATGACAAATAATCATCCCTATCTCATATTATTGTTATGAATGTAAAAGACATGTCTGAAAAGCACTGAGACTTCTTGGCTATTAGTAGTAATGGAATATGGTGGTTTATCATAATTGTATTATTACTGTCCATATCATCTAAGCCCTCACATGTCATGGTTATCCCTTTCTCCTTTGGAAAAGCTCCCTTATGGGGCACCTGGGTGGCTCAGTTGGTTAAGCGTCTGACTTTGGCTCAAGTCATGATCTCGCAGTTTGTGGGTTTGAGCCCTGCATCGGGCTCTGTGCTGACAGCTCAGAGCCTAGAGCCTGCTTCAGATTCTCTGTCTCCTTCTCTCTCTGCCCCTCCCCAGATCGTGTCTGTATCTCTCTCTCTCTCTCTCTCAAAACTAAATAAACATTGAAAAAAATAAAAAAAGAAAAGAAAAAGCTCCCTTATGTGTCAATAAAGAACTACAAGAGCCTGGGAGGAGGGCATCCAGAAGCAGTCCAGAAGAGGGAGAAGAATAATTCTGCTCTAGACAGGTTATGACAGCTCCAGCATTCAGGCCTTGATCCAGACCATGGACTGACACACTCCCATGTCCACCCCCACACTGGAAACAACCATTCCATCCATAAGAGGGGAGCAAAGGAGGAGAAAAAGGGAGTGAGTGTCTGATCCCTGTTCTTCAGTGCTGTATGGCTGCGTTGGGTGATGCAGTCATCAAGTTCCCATCCCTGACCTCCACCCACCAGGAAAATCTTCAAGAGAGAAAATGTGACCCCAGGTCACAGAAATGTCTCTGCTTTATCCATCCTGGGTGCTGGGGTTCTTCAGAGTAGGTTTTGCATCACATTCATGGGTCTCTGCTCCACAAACCATGCCTGACTCACAGTAGGCACTCATTCTGTGTGAAACGACAGGTGACTACTAAATGGTTGCAGTTTTTTTGGTACAGATAAAAGGTGTGGAAACACAGTCCTAACACTTCCAGTTGGACTGCTTACCTTGTTTGTTCAGTAGATCCAGAGATCCTTTGCTGTTACTTCTACTTCATAGCCAGCTCTTTGAAGAAAACAAAGATGGTATGAGACAAGAAGGTGATATAAGAGACATCTCCTCTTGTCTCCAGTCCCTTTCAGAAAATGAGCCTTATGTTGATGACTGCCTTAGATGGGAGAGAGGAACACATGAATTTTACTAGGTTGGATGGTCCTTTGCAAGTCATTCCCCGTCTTTAAATGGAAGGATTGGCTCAGGTCTTCCCTAAGCATCTTTCCAACTCTAACATGCTGAGACACTGGGATTGATCTTGCTGCCATGATCCATGCGGGCATTGAAAATGAGTGGCCTTGCTGTTTTCAGGCCATTTTATGCCACTGTTTTTTATAACCATTTTTTGCCACTGGAACTGTGCCCCAAGGACTCTTAACCAATTTACAGCCTCAATTGCCTTAAGCATTCTTTCACCTTTATTAATGTAAAGTTGCAACCTCCCCTCTCTGGTACCTCATACTTCATTTCCTAGTGATGTACCCCATGTTCCCAGTGCTAGCCTTCCCAGCATATTGCCTCCCCTACATAGATGTAGACACTAATGGCCACTGAGTGGCCATAATTGACCTGAATGTCTCATGGAATGCTAAGGACATTCCAAAAAGACTAAGGCTGTTACTGTAAGACAAATGCTTGCTTTTCTCCCTTTATCTTGTTGTCCATCACACTACAGTAGCAGGGGCTGGAGTTGACTTCTCCCAAAGCCTTCTTGAATCTGAACATTCCTTAATTCCTATAGATTCTTGACTATGAGAAACTGCCCAGAGAAACCAAAAGCATATCCTTTTGGGGGCATCTCTTTCCCTTTATCTCCAGTGTTTCTGAGGCTGTGTGAAATAAGGTATTGAGAATGAAGAGTTTGATGCATAAAATTTGGCTTCACCAAGTCTTTACCTTTCTGGGCCTCTAAAAATTGAGGTTATTCCCATCTTAAAGAGTTGATGTGAGGTGGACAAAGAGATAGTGAACACTATAGGGCCTAGAAAAAAGTGGAGATATGCAGAGCAATGATTTTCACTAAGGAGAGTGTCCAAAGCCACCTTGATAGGAAAACAGCATTAACTCAGACATAGAATTGGTGGAAATCAGTAAAAGAACTGTTTAAGAGGGTTAAAAGATGGAATAAAAAATAAAAGAAAAGCAATAAAAGAAGACATGAAACGAAGAAAAGAAAAGAAAAGAAAAGAAAAGAAAAGAAAAGAGAAAAGAAAAGAAAAGAAAATGTATCTGCTGTGCCAATCCCTTGGAATACTAACTGAAACAAAGCCCCTGATATCATAGTGTCAATGCACTATGTCTCAAGCAAATGAGAATTGAGAAACCCAATTAAATAGTCCACAAAATTCAAAGGCCTGACCATTAGTTATTTCTCCTGAGTCAGTGGACTGTTTTTCCACATTATCATCAGAGCCTGGTGAGAAAAAAATCTTTCCTTTAATAATACATCTGAATTGTATTACAAAGTCAGAATAATGACAAAAAGTGGAACAACAAACTGAAAATGCTGGAGTGTTCACTTAATTTATAACTGTTCTTTGAGTCCTAGGACCACATAGGGTCCCCACTTAAGAATTTCAATAACAAGAGCATAGTGACAATTTCTCTAGTTGACTAGCCTTACAGCACTGTGAGAGAAATAGGTATAACCATCTCCATGTTCCTTTATTATTTTTAAAGTTTATTTATTTATTTTGAGAAAAGGGGAGAGAGAGAGAGAGATTGAGAATCCCAAACAGGCTCATTGTTGACAGCTTGCGGCCCACTGCAGGGTTCAATCTCACAAATCTTGAGATCATGACCTGAGTTTATATCAAGAGTTGGACCCTCAATCAACTGAGATACCCATGCATGACTCCATGTTCCTTTAAGCTCAGGGAGAGTCATATTTCACCACATTCACCCTCCCCATGCCTCATGCATTATCAGTAAAACAAGACAAGAACCCTGGATTCCAGTTCCTTGGGCCACAATCTCTTAACGATGGTCCCTTTCTTAAATCATCAGAGCCAGAAATTCACCCAGACAGAGTGAACATGATAGGGATTAAACATACTATTGCTTTTCAGATTTTGCTCTCTCTACTTTCATTATTTTGATAACAGGGCTAAGGGACGAATCCTCAACTCCTCACAACTTTCAGCTCCTTGTTCTTTCTGGCGTGCACTGCCCTGATTATTTCTGTCTCTGCTTTATATATTACAGAAACCCTTCTTGTTAATCTCCATGCCCCTCTGCCCCCAGTATACTAAGTATAGGGTTGTGGCATAAAGGAGCTCTTCCAAAACACTTTTGCTTGGGTTGAAGAGATTCCTCAGCCACTCTTCTGAGACAACTCAAATGAAAATAGAGGAAGCTTCAAGTCTGGCTGATTGGGAGAGATTGAGGGGAAAACTACTTTAAACTTGAGAAGATTCCAAATGGGAAATATTTTGAAGGAAAAATAAAATCAGGTTTGTGACTTTCAAGGACAGTGATTTCAATGCGTAAATGTGCAGTTTTACTTCTCCAAGTTGTTATTCAACTATCAGTTAGTTAACATAAAGTGCAATGTTAGTTTCAGGAGCAGAATTTAGTGATTCATCGCTTACATACAACACATGGTACTCATGACAAGTGCCCTCCTTAATATACATCACTTATTTAACCCATCTCCCCAGCCACCTCCCCTGTGGTAACCATCAGTTTGTTCTTTATAGTTAAGAGTCTGTTTCTTGGTTTGCCTCTCTTTCCCTACCACCCCATATTCATTAGTTCTGTTTCTTAAATTTCACATTATGAGTGAAATCATGTGGTATTTGTCTTTCTCTGACTTATTTTGCTTAGCATTATACACTGTAGATCCACCTATGTTGTTGCAAAAGGCAAGATCTCATTCTTCTTTATGGCTGAGTAATATTCCATTTTAGATATATATCACTTCTTTATCTATTCATCAGTCGATGAATGCTTGGGCTCTTTGCATAATGTGGCTATTGTTAATAATGCTGCTATACACAATGGGGTCCATGTAACCCTTTGATTTAATATTTTTGCATCCTTTGGGTAAATATGTAGTAGTGCAATTGCTGGATCATAGGACAGTTCTATTTTTAATGTTTTGATGAACTTCCATACTGTTTTTCATAGTGGCTGCATCAGTTTGCATTTCTACCAACAGTGCATGAGGGTTCTCCTTTCTCTGTATCTTTTCCAACACCTGTTGTTTCCTGTATTGTTGATTTCAGCCATTCTGACAAGTATGGTGTGATTTCTCACTGTTACTTTGATTTGTATTTCCCTGATGATCAGTGATGCTGAGCATCTTTTCATGTGTATGTTAGCTATCTGTATGTCTTCTTTGGAAAAATGTCTATTCATGTGTTCTGCCCATTTTTAAACCAGATTATTTGTTTTTTAGGTGTTGAGCTTGGGAAGTTCTTTATATATTTTTCATACTAACCTGTTATCAGATATGTCATTTGCAAATATCTTTTCCAATTCTGTAGGTTGCCTTTTCATTTTGCTGATTTTTTCCTTTGCTGTGCAGACATTTTCATCTTGAAGAAGTCCCAATATTTATTTATTTTTTAATGTTACATTTTGTTATTTTCTTTTTAATTTAAATTTTAGGAGGTTAACATACAATACAATATTGGTTTCAGGAGTAGAATTCAGTGATTCATCACTTACATACAACACCCAGAGCTCATCACATTTTTGCTTTTGTTTCCCTTGCCTCAGGAGATGTATCTAGAAAGAAGTTGGTATGGCCAATACCAAAGATGTTACTGCCTGTATTCTCCTTTAGGATTTTAATGGTTTCCTGTCTCATATGTAGGTCTTTCACCCATTGTGAATTGCTTTTTGCGTATGATGTAAGAAAGTGATCCAGTTTCATCTTTTGCAGGTTGCTGTACAGTTTTCTCAACACCATTTATTCAAGAAACTGTTTTTCTCCCATTGGATATTCTTTCTTTCTTTGTCCAAGATAAATTGACCATATAGCTGTGGGTTCATTTCTGGGTTTTCTATTCTGTTCTACAGGTCTATGTATCTGTTTTTGTGCCAAGACCTTACTGTCTTGATCACTACAGTTTTGTTATATACCTTGCATTCTGAAATTGTGATGCCTACAACTTTGCTTTTCTTTCCCAAGATTGCTTTGGATATTCGGGGTCTATTGTGGTTCCATAAAAGTTTTAAGGTTGTTTGTTCTAGCTCTCTGAAAAATGCTGGTGATATTTGGATAGAGATTGCATTGAATGTATAGATGGCTTTTGGTAATACAGACATTTTAACAATATTTGTTCTTGCAATCCATGAGCATGGAATGTCTTTCCATATCTTTGTGTCATCATCAATTTCTTTCATCAGTGTTTATAGTTTTCAGAGTACAGATCCTTAACCTATTTGGTGAGGTTTATTCCAACGTATATTATGGTTTTTGGTGCAATTGTAAATGGTATCAATTCCACAATTTCTCCTTTTGCTGCTTCATTATTGGTGTATATAAATGCAAACGATTTCTGTACATTGATTTTGTATCCTGAAACTTTACTGAATTCATGTATCAGTTCTAGGAATTTTTTGGGTTGAGTCTTTGGGTTTTCTATACAAAGTATGATGTCATCTGATATACTAAAAGTTGACTTCTTCCTTGTCAATATTAATATCTTTTATTTCTTTTTGTTGGCTGGTTCCTGAGGCTAGGACTTCCAGTAATAAAAAAAATAATAGTGGTTAGAGTGGACATCCTTGTCTTATTCCTTATCTTAGGGGAAAAGGTCCCTGTTTCTTCCTATTGAAGATGATATTAGCTAATGGCTTTTTCATATATAGCCTTTATTATGTTGAGATATGTTTCCTCTAACCCTACTTTGTTCAGGGTTTTTGTCATGAATGAATGTTGTACTTTGTCAACTGCTTTTTCTGCATCTATTGAAAGGATCAAATGGCTGTTTTCCTTTCCTTTATTAATGTGGTGTATCACATTGATTGATCTGAAAATATTGAAACACCTTGCAGCCTAGAACTAAATCCCACTTGATCATGGTGAATGATTCTTTTAATGTACTGTTGGATTCAGTTTGCTATTATTTTACTTAGAATTTTTGCATCCATGTTCATCAGACATATTGGACTGTAGTTCACTTTTTCAGTGGAGTCTTTGTCTGATTTTGGTATTAGGGAAATTCTGACCTCATAGAATGAATTTGGAAGTTTTCCTTCCTTTTTTTTTTTTTTTTTTTTTTTTGAGAAAAATAGGTGTTAACTCTTCTTTAAATGTTTGATTTAAATTCCCCTTGTGAAGCA
Organism: Puma concolor; assembly: GCF_028749965.1. Classification (NCBI taxonomy): domain Eukaryota; kingdom Metazoa; phylum Chordata; class Mammalia; order Carnivora; family Felidae; genus Puma; species Puma concolor. The sequence continues at coordinate 38,539,447 of NC_141681.1, read as the reverse complement.
TTCTGATCATGGATTTGTTTGTTTGTTTGTTTGTTTGTTAGGAATTGTATATTGTCATTTTCTTTGCTTGTTACTTCTCTGTTCAAACTTTCTATTTCTTCCTGTTTCGGTTTTGGTAGTTTATATGTTTCTAGGGTTTATCAATTTCTTCCAGGTTATCCAATTTGTTGGCATGTAGTTTTTTATAATATTCTCTTATAATTTTTTGTATTTCTGTGGTATGGATTGTTATTTCTCCTCTCTCATTTGTGATTTTATTTATTTAGGTCTCTTCTATTTTCCTCTGGATAAGTCTGGCTAAGGGTTTATTGATTTTATTAATTTTTTCAAAGACCCACTCCTCATTTTATTGCTCTGTTCTATTGTTATTTTTAGTTTCTCTATCTTTTATTTCTGATCTAATTTTTATTATTTCCCTTCTTCTTCTGGCATTAGGCTACTTTTGATGTTCTTTTTATAGCTCCTTTAGGTGTAATATTAGGTTGTTTATTGGGATTTTTCTTGCTTCTTGAGGTAGGACTGTACTGCTATATACTACTTCTTATAACTGCTTTAGCTTCATCCCACAGGTTTTAGACCATTGTGTTTTCATTTTATTCATTAAAAAAAATTTTAATGTGGATTTATTTTTGAGAGACAGAGTGCAAGTGGGGAAAGTGCAAAGAGAGGGAGACACAGAAGCATATTGTGTTTTTCATTTTAATTTTCCATGTTTTTTTTATTACTTCTTTGATTTCCTGGCTGACCAATTCATTAGTTAGTAGGATATTCTTTAACCTCCATGTATTTGTGTTGCTTCCAGATTTTTTTCTTGTGGTTAACTTCAAGTTTCATCTCATTGGGGTCAGAAAAGATGCATGGTAGGGTATCAATCTCTTTGTTCTTGTTGAGGCCTGATTTGTGACCTAGTATATGATCTATTCTGGAGAATGTTTCATGTGCACTTGAAAAAGAATGTGTATGATGCTGCTTTAGTATGAAATATTAAGTTCACCTGGTCCAGTGTGTCATTCAAAGCCACTGTTTCAGTTTTGATTTTCTGTTTATATGATCTGTCCATTGTTGTAAGTGTGGTGTTAAAATCCCCTACTATTATTGTATTATTATCTGTTAGTTCCTTTACATTTATTATTAATTGTTTTATATATTTGGGTTGTTTCAGGTTAGGGGCATAAACATTTACAGATGTTAGATCTTATTGTTGGATAGTCCCCTTTATTATGATATAGTGCTGTTCTTCATCTCTTGTTACAGTCATTGGTTTAAAATCTACTTTTTCTGATATACATATTGCTACTCCAGCTTTCTTTAACTTCCATTTGCATGTAAATATTTCTGCATCACTTTCAATCTGTAGGTGTCTCAAGGTCTAAAATGGACTCTTATGAGCACCATATAGATGGGTCTTGTTTTTTGTTTTTGTTTTTACTTTTGTTTTTGTTTTATCTATTCTGGCACCCTATGTCTTTTGATTGGAGCATTTAGCTCATTTACATTCAGAGTGATTATTGATAGTAATGTATTTACTGCCATTTTATAACTTGGTTTTCCATTGTTTCTGGAGATTTCCTCCTTTTCTTTCTTGTCATTGTCACTTTTGGTCTTTCTTTTCCACTCAAAGAGTACCTTTTAATATTTATTTCAAAGCTGCTTTAGTAGTGATGAGCTCCTTTAGTTTTTGTTTCTCTGGGAAACTGTTTATTCTCCTATTCTGAATGATCTTTGCTGGGTAGAATATTCTTGGCTGCAGATGTTTCCCATTCAGCACCTTGAATGGATCATTCCACTCCCTTCTGATTTGCCAAGTTTTGTGGAAAGATTTGAAGCTAGCCTTATGGGTCTTCACTTGCAAGTTAGGGAATTCTTTTGTCTTGCTAAGTTTAGGACTATTTTTCTTTTTCAGTGTATTTTGCAAATTTAATTATAATTTGTCTTGGTGTTGGCCTGCTTTTGTTGATTTTAATGGGAATTCTCTGTATCTCCTGGATTTGGATGTCTTTTCCTTCCCCAGATTAGAGAGCTTTTTGGCCATGATTTCCTCAAATAAACCTTCTGCCTCTTTTTCTCTCTCTCTTTCTTCTTCTTGTTCTTCTTGTTCTCCTTCTCCTTCTCCTCCTCCTTCTCTCCCTCCTCGTCCCCCTCCTTCTTCTTCTTTTCTTCTTCTTCTTCTTCTTCTTCTTCTTCGATTCCTGTGGCCTGAATTACATTTGATGGAGTCATTCAGTTCTCCAAGTTTATTCTCATGATTCGTAATTAATTCTCTTTTTTCAGCTTTATTATTTTTTATTATTTTATCCTCTATATTGCTAACTTGTTTCTCTGGTTTTGCTATCCTGTGTTCATTACATCCTGTCTGTTTCTAATCCTTTTTTTGTGTTTGTTTTCATTTCTAACTGATTGTCTTGTAAGTCTTTTATATCTATGGTAAAAGCCTCCCTGATGGCTACCATTCTTCTCTAAAGCCCAGCGAGTATCCTTATGATGGTTGCTTTAAATTCTCCATCACACATATTACTTTTATCTGTTTTGATTAGATTTATGACCATAACCTTATCTTGTTTCATTTGAGATGAATTTCTCTGTCTTGGCATTTTGACTAAGTCTCTGTCTTCTCTCTGTGTTAGAAAAGCCTGTTATGTTTCCTACTCCTGGTACTTCAGGGATTGTCTCTGGTGTGTGAAACATGCATTTTGATCTATCCTTCATGCCAGTTATCTGCAGAGGTTGTCTTTGCCTGCAGTGAGCAGTGTTTGGACCTTGACCAGAGTGTGGCAAGCTTTAACTAAGGTGATCTGGTCTGCTAGTGAAATGAGGCCTAATGCTACTTCTACTAGAATTGAAGACTTGCAGAACTCACTTGTTGAAAGATATGGGGTGGGTTGGGGATTCTGCTGTTCTGGGGTAGGACCCCACTGCATTGGGACTGAGGCACACTTGCCTGAGGAGGGCAGTACCAGCAGAGTGCAAGGGTGCAGTACTTTGTGTAAGCAGGTTAGGCAGTAAGTGTAGGCACTGTGCTGTTTACTGATGGTTATGCTAAGGCATGGAAGAGGAAATGGTACCAACCATCTCCTGCTCGCCATGCTTACTGATGTCAGGGAAGTACTCCCAGAAGAGCAAATAAGCTCCCCACACTGTGTGTCCCAGGCATTTTTCATATCTCCATTTTCATGCTGTTTGTCTCCAGGTTTCTTGCATGCCTTCTCTCCAGGAGCAGTGCAGTGCACTCTGGGCTCTATCCAAGCCAAGCCTACTAACTTTTAAAACTCCAAATTTTGGGGATATGTTGTGGACAAGGACCTGCACTGGTCTTCTGGGGTAAATTCTCACTATGCTGGGACTCATGCAGGTTTAACCAGGAAGGGCAGTCATGCCAGAGTGCTGGGGCATGGGACTTGGAGCAAGTAGACCAGGCAGCCAATGTCAGAGTGAGCTGCCCTCAGCAAGTGGCTCTCTACCTATGCTGAGGGGCATAGGAGGTTAATGGTGTTTGCCAGTTCTTTTGTCCTTGGAGAGCTGTCTCTGTGAATGCCATCTCTTACAGATGTGCTCCCAGAAGAGTGAACAATCTTTCCCCATGTGCCTTAAGTTCTCCTGAGATTGTGCCATCTGCCCCAGGGTTGTTTGCCTGCCTTATCTCCAGGAGTAGGACAACATTTTCAGGGTGTTTTACCAGCCAAGTCTGCTGACCTTTAAAACTCCAGTATTTGAGACATGCTGATTACAAAAACTCACAAAAATCAGCCCTTTTCATCTTCCTAACCATTGGCTTTGGAGAAGGGTTCTCTTTGTGTGTATTCCTATGCACTCCTCTCTCTCTCTCATCTTTCTCTGTGACCAGGACTCCCTCCCCTCTGTAGCATCCATGATACATTTCTCCCCTAAACCACATCTCTGCACTTTATACCTTCCTGGATGTAGCCTCTTCTCTCCCTCTAGTTGTGAAGTTTGTTCTGTCCATTCTCTGGTCTATTTCTTGGGTATTCAGAATGATTTGATAGTTATCTAGTTGTGTTCAAGTAATGAGATAAGCCTAGGGTCATACTAATACATTGAATCTTGGCTCCCCCAATGATTTGCAGCTTTTTTTTTTTAAGTTTATTTATCTATTTTAAGAGAGAGAGAGAGAGAGAGAGAGAGAAACAGCATGAGCAGGGAAGGGGGAGAGAGAGAGGAGAAAGAGAATCCCAAGCAAGCTCCATACTCATTGAAGAGCCTGATGTGGGGCTCATTCTCATAAATCATGAGATCATTACCTGAGCTGAAATCCAGAGCTGGATGATTAGCCAACTGAGCCACCCCAGGCGCTGCACCAATGATTGCAATTAAATAAAATACTTAAAATAATTTACAATAAGTTTGTTAAATCTTGTGTATCAGTGAATGCTTTCTATGACCCTATTCTCTTACATCCATCTACAAACACAAATTGAACACCTACTTGGTGCTCTGAACTTTTCTCTTGTTTCTGCTTTTAAAATAATACTTAGGGCCTCAGGAAACTTGCAGACCAGCTAGGTATAAATTTGTGAAATCTTCAGGCAGTAACACCCTGGTATGTTGATGATTGGCTCTTAGAATATAGCATAAATAGTCCCATCATTGCCAATTTCAAGCTGTCAATATGTCACTGAATGATGAGTTGGAACACAACAAAATAAATGTAAGTAAATAACCTCAAAAGCATAAAAAGTAATGAGTGTAGAGTATATATTTTCTCTATTTTTATATAATTTACTTGTAAGTTTATATAATTTCATTTTAATAATAGCTGCATTTCACAACCAGCTAGCAAAATTCCTGAAAAGTTAACAACTGGCTTTCATGAACTGGTATCAGATAGTTCCAGTCCACCACTGCATGTAAATACATGAGATAGGCTATTACAGGTACAAAATGGCTACAAAGAAGAGATTGTGAGGGTCTGAGCTACTTAGGAATGGCTTCCTGTAGATGGGACTGGAGCCACATCTTGAAGGTTATATAAGTCCCTTTGCAGTTTTGTTTATACTTTTAATTTGCTTAGTCCAGTGATTCTTTAAGTGTGATTCCCCAGAAAACCATCATCTGAGAACTTATGAGAAGTGCAAACTATCTGGTCATCCCCTACACCTTCCCAATCAGAAACTCTGGAGCAGCTTGGGAATTATATCATCCTTTCACTCCCATAGCCTGTGACTGGCTATGGCAGAAATACAAAAGATCTGCCCCATTATACACATGGATTCTGCAGTCTGTGTTCTATGGCTCCTACATGAATCAAACTTAAGCTAGACTTCACTTCAAACCACATCCTTGAATGCCCTTCCCTCTATTGCTTCCCTCACTTTCTTATAAGTTTCTTCTTGGAAAGTGTAAATCCCTATCTCAGTATCTATTTTTAGGAAACCTGATATAAAACATCCATTTTATAGATTAGAACATTTAAAACCAGATATGTTACATAGCACGCACAAGGTAACAGAATTAGTAATACAACAAGAGCAGTGACTTAACATCAGACCCACCTGGATTGTATCACAGCCTCACTTCAGGGCCACGTCAACACTGATGATCTCAGCAGAGCAAAGAATTGGCTGGAAAAACTGTGGTGGTAATTGTGTCTGAACTTGTAGACACTTAAGAACACCGACACAGACTGTTGTATTGGGAGCCAGCAGAAAGAACATCAACTGGGAGTCACTTTACCACACCTACCCAATTTCTAATGCTGATATCCTTGGTATCCCAAGGCTGATCAGTTTACAGATGACAGGAAAAATCTCCAGGGTTTAGAGATCCACACGCAGCTAAGAGATTAATCTCTAGGAAAAAAATAAGCATAGATACAGGAAAATAAACTGTAATTTTATTTTGTGTTGCAATTTTGATATTGATTGTATCCTAAAATTCTTTTCTGAGTTGGATAATGCATAAAATACACAAAAAGAAATTAAGAGGCATTGGCAGGGGAGTTTTCTTAAAAAAAATTAATGTTTATTTTTGACAGAGAGAGAGAGAGAGACAGAACATGAGCGGGAGAGGGGCAGAGAGAGAGGGACACAGAATCCAAAGCAGGCTCCAAGCTCTGATCTGCCAGCATAGAGCCTGACACAGGGCTTGAACTCACAGACTGTGAGATCCTGGCCTGAGCCGAAGTTGGACGCTCAACCAACTGAGCCACCCAGTTGCCCCTGCAGGGGAGTTTTTAAAAAAGGATTTAAAAAGAAATGAAAATTTGAGTGTGAAGGGAAAACCACATTTCCAAGCCAAAGCTTTAAGGGTGAAACGCCAACAATACCATCTGTTGGACTTGGCCATGGCCTCCCAGGGAAGCCCACTGCAATAACCATCAGCAAAAAATAGGCCTAGGAATCAAGAAACTAGAATTGGAGGTTAGAAATAGGTCTTTTGAGATATGGATCCCAGTTGCATAACTTAATACAATACACAGATCTGCTGAGTTACATCCCTGAAAAGTGTTTTCTGATTTAAAAACAGCTAGTGTTGAGATATTCATTATCTCAGGTATTGAGCAGTACTTAAGATCTTGGGTTTTAAAGTAAAACTATGCCCATTCCAAGTCCCAAATTTACATTTTTTTCAGCTGTATGACCTTATATAAGTTATTGAACCTCTAAAAACTTTACGATATTTTTTCCATTTGAAGTGTGGAGATAAAATTATTATTTGCCTCGCAAGTTTCTTATAAGAAGGAGTAAGTTAAGCAATAATATGAAGCACTCAGCATGGGCTTAGTTTATTCCATCTTCTCCTGACTGTCCTCCTACATCACTGGCCACCCACTGTTTCTCATTTCAACCTATAAAGGTGGGGAGAATGCAAGACTTGGTCCTTATACCTTTGTCTTTGATCTATGCTTTCTTGCTGAGTGATCCCATCTGGTCTCATGATTTTAAATATTTCTATATGGAGGGGCCATGATGGCAGAACAGCATGGAAATTTTTTTTCATCTCTCATTGCTGAAATGCAGCCAGATCAACACTAAACCATCTTACACACATAGAAAACTGATCTGAGGATTTACAGAACAATCTGCACAACCTGAACCACAGAACTCAGTAGGTACACAGTGCAGAGAGGTGACCCGGGGGAGAGAGAAGCTGTGGAGGGCAGGGAGCTGTTTTTTCTTGCAGAGAGAGGATGGATATGGGGGGAGAGTATGGGAAAAGCATGGCCCCATAAGCAGCTGGAGAGAAAGTGGAAAATAAACAGTCATAGGGACTGAAAAAAATCAAGGGAGAAAGGAGAAAAGAGAGTTTAAATTCCATCAAGACTCTATAAACAAAGGGAGCACAGAGTCTGAGCTTCTGCAGCTCGATACCTAGCAGTACTCTGGTGGGAAGGGCAAATCCCCAAGAGTGGAGAGCAAGGTCCAAGGGGGTCCATGGGCCACACAGGGAGTGGAAGTTCCCCAGTGGGAAGGACATTTGGTAGAGACTGTGCAGCCACCCCACAGGCAAAGGTCCCAGTGGACCCCAGAGAACAACCACATTCACTGGTGTTGGAACAAGGATGTTAAAGGGGAGACCTGGGGCTAGCTGTGTTGTGATTTTCCATAAACCCTGAAATTCTGCTGCTACATGATCATGTGAACTTTTTCCAGGGTGGGCTGGCACCCAGCCACTGTCTCTAGGCATTAGCAGCAGCTCAGTCTTGCAAACGTTACTGGGGACGGGTCAGCACCCAGCCATTGCTCAGCAAGACCCTCCCCCAAAGGATCTGAGCAGGTCAAAGCCACAGTTCCTCAGAAGGGAAGGGTTGGAGGGAGGGGCAAATATGGCAGAGAAGTAGGGGGATCCAAAGTTCCCTCATCTCTCAAACAAAGCCGTCTTGAGGCCAAAGGACTTTGAACACCAAGAGTCTGGGAGTAAAAGAGTCAGAGTTGCTTCCAGGGACCCACCAGGACAGCCTGATGGGCCATGGTGGGTGGGGGGCCACTTTAGGGAGCAGCACACTTCAGGGAACAGTGGAGGTGGGACCTGCCTACTACAAACCATGGCCCTTCGTGCCTGGTAACTGTGTATTTACTGGAGTGGGATTGACCCTGACAAACCATTCAGCCCCTGCTCCAGATCAGCGCTGTTGTATTGCCTGGTTTAATTCTCAGACAATTGTTATTATATAGATACATTCTTCCTTCTTTTTCTTTCTCTTATCTCTTTCCTCCTCTAGTCTGGTTACTCTGGTTGTTGGTCTGTTTAAGCAGACATAATACATTCTCTTGATGCATGTTCTACACCTCCTTTCTTATTTTCCTTTCTCTCTTTCTCTAGATTAAACTATATAGTTTCTCAGTCCAGGCAACTTTATCTTCTCTTCTTTTTCCCCACCTCCTTCTTTATTTTCCATACTGTCTCTCTGGATTAAGTCATATATTTTCTTTGATCATTTTTATTTTCTCTTCTTTTTCCCTGCCCCCCTCTTTATTTTTGTTTCTCTCTCTCTGGATTAAGCCCTATAATTTCTCTGAACAACTTTATCTTATTTTCTTTTTCCCTAACTCCTTCTTTATTTTCCTTTCTCTCTCTCTGGATTAAGCTTATGGTTTCTCCGCCTGGTCAATTTTTCTTTTTATTTTTCCCTGTCCTGTCATTTCTCTCTTTGTGTGGGATAAAACCTCTTCTATCAGCACCGCCTCCACCTTATTGTTTACTTGTAGCTGGTGTTTCTAGTTTTTTGCTTTTGGGTTTTTTTGTGTATGTTTGTTTCTTGTATGTTTTTGTGTTTTTGTTTTCTGTTTGTTTGTTTGTTTGTTTTTTTTTTGTCTGTATGTTTGGTTTTGTTTCCAGGACTACTTCAACAAACATATCAAAGCACACACGGTGGAGGGTCAAAAACATCACTATGAGTAGGGAGATAAAGTAACCAAAATCACAACCACACAGAACAAGTAACAGTCTCCAAAAAACACCTCCTTAAGGGCCACACCTTGGACACTGTATGACCCCTCTTTAATATAGTAGTGGTAACAGGAGCAAGGCACATAACAAGCTTTTAAAACACATAAGGGATAGAAAACTAGCCATGATGATGAAATGGAAGAATTCTCAAAAGAAATTCCAGGAAGAAATGACAGCTAAATAATTGCACAAAACAGATGTAAACAATAAAACTGAACAGGAATTTAGAGTAACAGTTATAAGATTAATCACTGGGCTTGAAAAAAGCATAGAAGACAGCAGAAAATCTATTGCTCCAGGGATCAAGGAACTGAAAAATAGCCATGATGAATTTAAAAATGCTGTAAATTGGGTGCAAAATAAACGAGAGGTGGTGACAATGAGGTCTGAAGAGACAGAGGGGAGAATAGTTGAAATAGAAGATAAAATTATGGAAAAAGATGAAGCTGAGAAAAAGAGAGACAAAAATGTTCTGGATCACAAGGGGAATATTAGACAACTAAATGATTCAATGAAACAGAATATATCACTATCATAGGAGTTCCAGAAGAAGAAGAAGAGAGAGAAAGGGGCTGAAGGTGTACTTGAACAAATCATAGCTGAGAACTTCCCCAATCTGGGGAAGGAAATAGGCATTGAAATCCAGGTGCCACAGAGAACTCCCTTCAGATGTAACTTGAATTGATCTTCTGTGTGACATATCATAGTGAAACTGGCAAATTTCAAAGACGAAGAGAGAATTCTGAAAGCAGCTAGGGACAACAAGCCTTAACCTACAAGGGTAGACACATAAGGTAGTAGCAGGCCTATCTACTGAAACTTGGCAGACCAGAAAGAAGTGGCAGGAAATTTTCAATATGCTGAATAGTAAAAATATGCAGCTAAGAATCCTTTATTCAGCAAGACTGTCATTCAGAATAGAAGGAGAGATAAATGTTTTTCCAAACAAACAAAAACTGAAAGAATTCATCACCACTAAACCAGCCCTACAAGAGACCATAAGGGGGACTCTATGAGTGGAATGTTGAAGAGACCACAAAGGACCAGAGACATCATTACAAATATGAAACCTATAGATAACACAATGACTGTAAACCCATATCTTTCAATAACACTGAATGTAAATGAACTAAATGTTCCAATCAAAAGACATAGGGTGTCAGAATGGATAAAAAAGAAGACCCATCTATTGCTGTCTACAAGAGACCCATTTTAGCCCTGAGGACACCTTCATATTGAAAGTGGAGGGTTGGAGAACCATCTATCATGCTACTGGAAGTCAAAAGAAAGATGGAATAGCCATACTTATATCAGACAAACTATTTTTTAAACTAAAGGCTGTAACAAGATAAGGAAGGCATTATATAATAATTACATGGTCTATCCATCAGGAAGAGCTAACAATTATAAATGTCTATGCACCAAATTCAAAACTACCCAAATATATAAAACAATTAATCACAAACATAAGAAATCTTATTGACAAGAATGTAGTAATTGCAGGGGACTTTTATATTCCACTTACAACAATGGACAGATCACCTAGACAGAATATCAATAACGAAACAATGGCCCTGAATGATACTCTGGACCAGATGAACTTGACAGATATATTTAGAACTTTTCATCCTAAAGCAGAAGAATACACATTCTTCTTGAGTGCACACGAACATTCTCCAGATCACATGCTGGGTCACAAAACAGCCCTCAATAAATATAAAAGAATTGAGATCAATATAAAAGAATTGAGTGTGCATAAACTTTCAGATCACAAGGCTATGAAACTTGAAATCAATGACAGGGAAGTTTGGAAAACCTCAAAATGCATGGAGGTTAAAGAACATACTACTGAAGAATGAATGGGTCAACCAAGCAATTAATGAAATTTAAAAATATATGGAAACAAATGAAAATGAAAACACCACAGTCCAAAACCCTTTGAGATGCAGCAAAGGCAGTCCTAAGAGGAAAATGCATGGTAATTCAGGCCTTTCTCAAGAAATAAGAAAAATCCCAAATACAAAATCTAACAGCACATCTAAAGGAACTAGAAGCCGAACAACAAAGAAACCCCAACGACAGCAGAAGAAGATAAGTGATAAAGATCAGAGCAGAAATAAGCAATATAAAATTTAAAAACACACACAGTAGAACAGAGGAATGAAATGAAAAGTTGGTTTTTTGAAAAAATAAACAAAATTGATAAACCGCTAGCCAGACTTCTCAGAAAGAAAAGAGAGAGGACCTAAATAGATATAATCATAAATGAAAATGGGTTTATCACAAGCAATACCTCATAAACACAAGCAATTATCAAAGAATAGTATGAAAAATTATATGCCAACAAACTGGACAACCTGGAAGAAATGGACAAATTCCCAAACACTCACACACCACTGAAACTCAAATGGGAAGAAATAGAAAATTTGAACAAACCCATAACTAGTGAAGAAATTGAATCAGTCATCAAAAATCTCCCAACAAATAAGAGTCCTGGACCAGATGGCTTCCCTGGGAAATTCTACCAGACATTTAAAGCAGAGATAATACCTATCCTTCTCAAGCTGTTCCAAAAAATAGAAAGGGAAGGAAAACTTCTGGACTCATTCTATGAATCCAGCATTAATTTGATTCCCAAACCAGACAGAGACCCCACAAAAAAGGAGAACTACAGGCCAATATCCCTGATGAATGTGGATGCAAAAATTCTCAACAAGATACTAGCAAATGGAATTTAACAGCACATATAAAGAATCATCCACCATGATCAAGTGAGATTCATTCCTGGACTGCAGGCTGGTCAATATTTGCAAATAAACCAATGTGATACGCCACATTAATAAAAGAAAGGATAAGAACCATATGATCCTGTCAATAGATGCAGAAAAAGCATTTGACAAAATACAGCTTCCTTTCTTAATAATAACCCTCACGAAAGTCAGGATAGAAGAAACATAAACACCATAAAAGCCATAAATGAAAAGCCCACAATTAATATCATCCTCAATGGGGAAAAACTGAGATTTCCCCCTGAGATAAGGAACACGACAGGGATGTCCACTCTCACCACTGTTGCTTAACATAGTGCCAGAAGACCTACCATCAGCAATCAGACAACAAAATGAAATAAAAGCATCAAAATTGGCAAAGAAGAAGTCAAACTTTCACTTTTCACAACCGACATGATACTCAACATGGAAAACTCAAAACACTCCACCAAAAGACTGCCAGAACTGATACATAAATTCAGCAAAGTTTCAGGGTACAAAATTAATTTACAGATATTGGTTACATTTTTATACACCAATAATGAAGGAACAGAAAGAGAAATAAAGAAACTGATCCCATTTACAATTGCACCCAGAACCATAAAATACCTAAGACTAAACCTAACCAAAGATGTAAAAGATCTGTATGCTGAAAACTATACAAAGCTTATGAAGGAAATTGAAGAAGACACACATAAATGGGAAAACATTCCATGCTCATGGATTGGAAGAATAAATATTGTTCAAATGTCAATACTACTCAGAATAATGTATACATACAATGTAATACCAATCAAAATCGTAGCAGCCTTCTTCTCAAAGTTAGAACCATCCTAAAATTTGTATAGAACCACAAAAGACTCTGAATAGCCAAAGTAATATTGAAGAAGACCAAAGCGGGAGGCATCACAATCCCAGCCTTCAGCCTCTACTACAAAGCTGTAATCATCAAGACAGCATGGTATTGCCACAAAAACAGACACATAGACCAATGGAATAGAATAGAGAACCCAGAATTGGACCTACAAATGTATGGCCAAGTAATCTTTTACAAAGAGTATCCAATGTCAAAAAGACAGTCTAACAAATTGTGCTGGGAGAACTGGACAGCAACATGCAAAAGAATGAAACTAGACCACTTTTTTACACCACACACAAAATAAATTCAAAATGGATGAAAGACCTAAATCTGAGACAGGAACCATCAAAGCCCTAGAGGAGATAGCAGGCCAAAAACCACTTTGACTTCAGCTGTAGCAATTTCTTGCTTGACACATCTCCAAAGGCAAGCGAATTAAAAGCAAAAATGAACTATTGGGACCTCATGAAGATAAAAATCTTCTACACTGAAAAGGAAACAATCAACAAAACTAAAAGGCAACTGACAGAATGGGAAAAGATATTTGCAAATGACATATCAGAGAAAGGGCTAGTATCCAAAATCTATAAAAAACTCACCAAACTCCACACCTGAAAAACAATCCAGTGAAGAAATGGGCAGAAGACATTTTTAGACACTTCTCTAAAGAAGACATCCAGATGGCCAACAGACACATGAAAAGATGCTCAACATCACTCATCATCAGGGAAATACAAATCAAAGCCACACTGAGATACCATGTCACGCTGGTCAGAGTGGTTAAAATGAACAACCACAAAACTTTAGATGCTGGCAAGGATGTGGAGAAATGGGAACCCTCTTTCACTGTTGGTGGGAATGCAAACTGATGCAGCCACTCTGGAAAACAGTGTGGAGGTTCCTCAAAAAATTAAAAATAGAACTACCCTGTGACCCAGCAATAATGCTATTAGGGATTTACCCGAGGGATACAGGAGTGCTGATTCATAGGGGCATATGTACACCAATGTTTATAGCAGTGCTTTCAACAATAGCCAAATTATGGAAAGAGACTAAACATCTATCAACTGATGAATAAATAAAGAAGATGTGGCTTATATATACAATGGAATACTACTTGGCAATGAGAAAGAATGAAATCATGCCATTTGCAGCAGCATGGATGGAACTGTAAGTTATGTTGAGTGAAATATATCAGTCAGAGAAGGACGTATATCATGTTTTCACTCGTATGTGGATCTTAAGAAACTTAACAGAAGACCATGGGGGAAGGGAAAGGGAATAAAATAGTTACAAACATGGAGCGAGGAGGGAAACCACAAGAGACTATTAAATACAGAGAACAAACTGAGGGTGGATGGGGGTTGGGGGAGGAGGAAAATGGGTGATTGGCATTGAGAAGGGCACTTGTTGGGATAGCCGTGGGTGTTGTATGTAAGCCAATTTAACAATAAATTATATTTTTAAAACAGCTAAAGTTTTCTAAAATGAAAAGAAAAAAACTTTACTGAGGAAAAAAAAAAGATATGAGTCCTCATTGGGAGAGTTAGGGAGGTGGTGTTACAGTAGCAATCAAAATCCCAGGACACCTTACCAGCATGTCAGATAACTTTAATTGAATAGTATTTAACTTAAAACATGTACATAATTTCTGAATGCAATAAATTCAAGCAAAATTCCAGGTCTACCATTTATCAGTTTTGTGACCTTGAGATATTTCTGACCCATGCAATTGAAATACCTTATTCTGCAAAATATCTCTGAGAGGTAAATAAAATAAATGTGTGAAGCCCTGGGGAAAAAAATATTTGTATAGACTGATGGAATTCTAATTCATATCTTCAGCCTGGGTCTCTACACTAGAATCCTGACTGGTATATCTAGCCATCTTATCTGTTCAATATCTCCATCTTAGTGTTTCATAGGAAACTTTTATATATGTAAGTGGAACTTGTGATGTTCCACCATTTTCTCAAGTCAAAACTTTAGAAGTCATTCTAGATTTTTTCTTTCCTAATTCCCCACATTGAAATCATTAGAACAACATTTTACTACATAGCCCAAATTATACCTTGAACTTGTCACTTTATCCTTTCTTTATTGTCTCCCTGATCTAAACACTATAATTTCTCGCTTGAACAACTTACAATGTTGGCTTCCTGTTTCCATGCTTGTACTCCTGCAACCTATCTTCCATTCAGCAGAGAGAGTGGTCTTTTACAGAATAGATCATATAGCATCACTGCTTATTCACAACTCTCAATGTTTTCCTGTCACTCTCAGGGAAAGGGATAGGCCCCTGCTTGTCTGTCTGATTTCACCTTCTACCATTGTCTGGTAGAAGACAGGTTTCATGAGAGCATAAACCTCATCTTACTCAACACTGTGTTCCTAGTTCATGGGGCATTATAGGTGGTCAAAAAATAACTGTTTAATGAGTGAATGAACTAATGAGTATATCCCGTGCATGCTTTTCTTGGTTTTCTCTGAGCTGATCTGAGCCCTCTGTGCCTTAAATGACACAGTGAGAACTTTCTTACTATCCAGATGCTCCAGATTTCTAAAGATTTGTCATATCAACCTCTACACAGGTCATTTAAGAGTACTGTGTCTGGAGTACTTTTAACCATGCTCTGCCAAAATGAAGTATATGACAAAGTCCTGGCTGAGATATATTGTGTTGTGTGAATAGAGTGGGGTACTATGGGATCCATAGAGGTGTAAGAAGTCTGTAAAGTGGATTGGGTGAGCCAGTAATGAGATTAGGTTTTATTCTATGAGCACCAAGGAGACTTGAAGTCTTTTGGACTAAAGAATACACAATCAACACCTAAGAAAAATAATCCTTTGAAGAGTATGGATAATGAAATAGAAAAAGACTAGAGGCAGGAGACCAGCCATGAAATTCTGGCACTGGGTCAGGCAGGGGGAGATGAGAGAACCATAAGTGAACCTCAGAGTTTCATCATTACTTTTTAAAATCAGAACTCAGACTCATTGGTGTAAAGCAAAGTGAACTTGAAATCATTTTAGGCTCAGAGAGTCACTAATAGAACACAAGAACAAAAATAATGAAGCATTTTATTTAATAACTTGACTTTGAAAGGATTCAAATATCTATAACAAGTTGATATTGATTCATTGATCATAACACTATGATCTGAGTACACACCAAGCTCTGCTTAGCTTCCAAATTTGTAATATAAAGATGGATACGATATCGTCCAAGCCTTTAAGTTCAATGGGACAGAGAGGGGCTCAGGGACAAAAGAGATTGACAACATTTCAGTAGGGTAAGTGCTATAATAGTGGCTAAAGAAAAGTAGCATGGTGGAAGGCAGGCTCTCTCAAGTAGGAAGAGTCACTATCCTTGTTTGATGGGGTTGACAAAGGTTTTCCAGAGAGAGATAACATATAATCAGGTTTGTAACTAGGAAGGAGTCTATCATGGGAACAATGGTGGAAGAATTATGGAGTAAGAGAATGTAGTATGTCTGTCTGAAGGTGCTGGAACACTTGAAGAATGAAAGGAAATTCTATGTGACTAGAGCTGGGACATATTGCATGGGTAACCATACTACTACTAGTAATGATTGGTGTTCATTTCTTTAATATTCACAACAAGCCCCAAGAGAGATTTTGTTACCCCAATTTGATTAATGCAACGTATATGAGGAAAGGTTAAGTAAATTGTCTAGCAAATAAGATAAAAAATGAAAAAACCAAATATCTGACTCAAGAGCTCAGGCTTCTCTTTGTGATGCTCTACAAAAGCATAGTGTACTCTATGGATCCAAAAAATTATACTATCCAGAGTCAAGATGGCTGATGTCCACAAGTCCATGACACTGTGCAATGTCTTGAGTTTACTTAAATTTGAAAAGCCTCTTTCCAGAGCTAAGTTCAAAAGTGATGGATGTGACAGTGAATTGCTAAGAATATACCATGCAAAATTTATCTCTTAATTTTAAGGGTCCTTCTGTCACCATGGCAATGACTTCACGATTTTTTTTCCTTCAGTGGATTTCCTAGAAGCAGGAATCCTTGCCCAGGCTTAAACCAGACAGCCCCCTGAATTTAGAATCATAGGTGGCAAAGCTGAATCCAACAAGGGTATCCATTCTCAGAAATATGACTATCTCAAACCCAGTGGGACCCAGGGAACACTTTCCAACTCCTCAGTTCTCACCTATAATATTTCCTTTCTCCGAGCACTTCGAAAATTCCTGTTATTGCCCTATTATTTATTAATAAATATCCCAAGTCAGTTCACCACTGGTAAAATATTTAATAATGACATTGCTATAATACACCAAGGGCTAGCCATATGCTAGCTGCCACTTTAGATGGAATCCCAATTGCCAGCCAGCCAGCCAGCCAGTGGGAAGTCTAGATCTGATATGATATTTTAGTATGTATCTTTGTAGACCACTATTGGCACCTAACTTAGTAGGTTGGGTTTCCTGGAGAACAGACTGAAAATGAGGATTTATGTGCAGGTGGTTTATAGGAAGTGTTCTCAGTAACAAGAGTGGTGAGTGAAGGGAATAATATTAAGTAAAGGGAGAAGTCAAAATATGTGCAATCACAAAAAAGTCTCAGTTAGTCCCTGGCGATGACCTTTCAGAGATGTAACAAATTATGAGTAGGTCTTTATAAGCCCACCATCAACCACTAAATATACATGGACTCCCCTTGCCCCAATGGGAGGAGATGTAAACTTGGATGAAGCAAGAGTGGTTTGGAGCAAGGAACTGTTTTTAACTGCCAGCAGTTAATAGTTCTGGCATTCAGGAGAATAAATGTCTTCTCATTCTGAATGATCTGGTGAATCTGGATGGCACAGCATAGGATCTACTGTACTACTTTAGGCTTAGGGGATTTAAAATTAAACTAACTCAGGGTGCATGGGTGACTCAGTTGATTAAGTGTCTGACTTCGGCTCAGGTCATGGTCTTGCGGTCCTTGGGTTCAAGCCCTGAGTAGGGCTCTGTGCTGACAGCTCAGAGCCTGGAGCCTGCTTTGGATTCTGTGTCTCACTCTCTCCCTGCACCTCCCCTGCTCGCGCTCTGTCTCTGTCTCAAAAATACACATTAAAAAAATTAAACTAACTGTATTATGAATAAATAATGTACACATTCCCAAAGCAGGCCACATCACTACAGAGATTAAAAAATCTATTCACACAGAGAAATAATGTTCAACACAAGATTATCTGGTGCAAGTAAAATATTGGATATCATATATGTCTATCAATAGGGTAACACAAATAAAAATATCATGAAGTGCTATGTCACACCTAAAAACAACCGGATATGCTAAATGAAATATTATCAGGGAATACTACCTATAATGTGAAAGATTTATGAACATATTATAAAAGCATTTAAATATTACCACATATTATTTATGAATATACACATATGTGATAAAATTATAAAAGCATGACAGGGAGAATACAAGCTGAATATATAAGGATAATGGTGTTTTGTTCAAGTAGGTAGAAGGGAAAAAGGACTGAAAATGGCAACAGTAAGTTCTTTAATTTTATCAGTAATATATTATTGCTATTATTAAAATATGGCAACTGATAAATATCTTTTAAATGCTGACATTGGTTATATCAGAACCTATATTTTTAAATATATACAGTATTTTAAATTTCCTAATTAAAAATAAGTAGATAAGTCATTAAATTCACAGACCTCCTTAATTTCTATGGTTTACCCAGAAAAACACTACTTTCCATCTGATTTTTAAAAATTGGAATCCTAGGAATTCCTTTTTTTTGAAAGGAACTAATAAAATTGTATTTATTTATTTGTGGTATGATTATGTATATAAAAATCTTATTTTAATTTAAATTCATATTAGTTAACATATAGCATAGTATTGGTTTTAGGAGTAGAATTTAGTGAGTCATCACTTACATGTAACATTCAGTGCTCATTCAAACCAGTGCCCTCCTTAATGCCCATTACCTATTTAGCCCATTCCCCCACCCACCTCCTCTCCAGCAACCTTGTTTGTTCTCTGTACTTAACTGACCTCTGCATTGTTCTCTTTTCTCTGAGTCTCTTATAATTTGTCTCTCTTTCTGTTTTTATCTTTTTTAATTTTAAAGTTTATTTTTGAGAAAGAGAGAGAGCGAGCGCACACACACACACACACACACACCCCACACGAGTGGGCGAGGGGCAGAGAGAGAGGGAGACACAGAATCTGAAGCAGGCTCCAGGCTCCAAGCTGTCAGCACGGAGCCTGATGCGGGGCTCAAAAACACGAACCGTGAGATCATGACCTGAGCCAAAGTCAGATGCTTAACCGACTGAGCCACCCAGGCACCCTGCTTTCTGTTTTTATCTTAATTGTCCTTCACTTCCCCTAAGTTCATCTGTTTTGTTTCTTAAATCCCACATTTGAATGAAATTATATCATATTTGTCTTTCTGTCTGACACTCTAGATTTCATTCTTTTTGGTCACTAATATTCCATTATATTTTTGTATATTATATACATATACATATATGTACAATATTCCATTACATAATATATATATATATATATATATATATATATATACACACCACATCTTATTTATCCATTCATCAGTTATTGGACATTTGGGTTTTTTCTATGATTTGGTTATTGTTGATAGCACTGCTATAAACACTGGGGTGCATTCAGCATTTTTGTATCCTTTGGATAAATAGCTAGTAGTGCAATTACTGGGTCTTACTGTACTTCTATTTGTCATTTTTTGAGAACCCCCCCATACTTTTTCTAGAGTGGGTGCATCCGTTTGCATTCTCACAAACAGTGCAAAAGAGTTTCCTTTTCTCCGCATCCTCACCAACATTTCTTCTTTCCTGAATTGTTAATTTTAGCCATTCTCACAGGAGTGAGGTTGTGTCTCATTATGGTTTTCACTTGTATTTTTCTGATGATGAGTGATGTTGAACATCTTTTCATGTGTCTGTTAGCCATCTGGATGTCTGGGAAAGTGTCTATTTATGTTTTCTGCCTATTTATACCTTGGGTTATTTGTTTTTAAGGGTATTGACTTTAATAAGTTCTTTATGGATTATGGATAGTAACCTTTTATTTGGTATGTCATTTACAAATATCTCCTCCTATTTCATTAATTTCTTTTTAGTTTTGTTGATTGTTTCTTTCACTATGTAGAAGGTTTTTTTTTATTCTTGATGAGATTCCAATAGTTTATTTTGCTTTTATCTCTTGCTTCTGGAGACATGTCTAGTAAGAAGTTGCGGTGGCCGACGTCAAAGAGGTATCACCTCTTTAAAAAACAAAACAAAACAAACAAAACAACAAGAACAACAACAAAACAGTATCTTGTTTTCTTCTGTAGGATTTTGATGGTTTCCAGTCTCAAGTTTAGGTCTTTCATCCAACTGAAATTTATGTTTGTGTATGGTGTCAGAAAGTGGTCCAGTTTCATTCTTCTGCATGTCACTGTCCAATTTTCTCAGCACCATTTGCTGAAGAGACTTTTTCCATTGGATACTCTTTCCCTTTTGTTGGACATTAGTTGGCCATACATTTGTAGGTCTATTTCTGGGTTCTCTATTCTTTTACATTCATCTATGTGTCTGTTTTTGTGCCAGTACCACACTGTCTTACAGCTTTGTTATACAGCTTGAAGTCCAGAATTTTGATGCCTCCAGCTTTGTTTTTTTTTTTTTTTTTTTTTCAACATTATTTTGGCTCTTCAGGGTCTTTTGTGGTTCCATACAAATTTTAGAGTTGCTTGTTCTAGCTCTGTGTAAGAATGCTAGGGTTATTTTGATAGGGACTGCATTGAATGTGTTGGTTGCTTTGGGTGATATAGACATTTTAACAACATCTGTTCCTCCAATCTATAAGCATGGACTGTTTTTGTTTTTATTTCTTTGTGTCTTCTTCAATTCCTTTCATAAGCTTTCTATGGATCTCAGTGTACAGATCTTTTACCTCTTAGTTTAGGTTTATTCCTAGGTATCTTATAGCTTTTAGTGCAATTGTAAGTGGGATTGATTGCTTGATTTCTCTTTCTTCTGCTTCATTTTTGGTGTGTAGAAATGCAACCAATTTTTGTACATTGATTTTATATCCTGTGACTGCTAAATTCACGTATCAGTTCAAGCAGTGTTGTGGTGGAGTCTTTCATGTTTTCCTTGTGAAGCATCATGTCATCTGCAAAGAGTGAAAGTTTGACTTCACAAAATAAAAGGCCAATTTTTATGCCTTTTATTTCTTTTTAGTTTCTGATTGCTGAGGCTAGGACTTCCAGTACTGTGTTGAGCAACAGCGGTGAGAGTGGACATCCCTGTCATGTTCCTGACCTTATGAGGAAAGCTTTCAGTTTTGTCCCCATTTAGGATGACATTAGCTGTGGGCCTTTCATATTTGACCTTTATGATGTTGAGGTATGTTCATTCTGTCCCTACTTTATTGAGAATTTTTTATCAAGAAAGGATGCTACATTTTGTCAAATGCTTTTTAGCATCTATTGAGATGATCATATGGTTCTTATCCTTAGTCTTATAAATGTGTTGTATCAAGTTAACTGATTTGCAGATACTAAACCAGACCTGCAGCCCAGGAATAAATACCACTTGATTGTGGTGAATAATTCTATTTACTAGTATCTTGTTGAGAATTTTTGCATCCAGGTTCATTAGGGATATTAGCCTATAATTCTTTTTAGTGGGGACTTTGTCTAGTTTTGGAATCAAGGTAATCTGGCTTCACAGAATAAGTTTAGGAGCTTTCATTTCATTTCTATTTTTTTGAACTATTTGAGAACAATAAGTATTAACTCTTCTTTAAATGTCTTGTAGAATTTCCCTGGGAGTTCATCTGGCCCAAGATTCTTGCTTGTTGGGAGATTTTTGATAACTGATTCAATTTCCTTGCTGCTTATGGGTCTGTTCAAATTTTCTATTTCTTCCTATCAGTTTTGGTAGTGTGGGAATTTCTGGGAATTTTTCCATTTCTTTCAGATTGCCCAGTTTGTTGGCATACATTTTTCATAGTATTCTCTTATAATTCTTTGCATTTCGTTGGCATTGGTTGTGATCACTCCTCTTTCATTCATGATTTTATCTACTTGGGTACTCTCTCTTTTCTTTTTGATAAGCCTGGCTAGGAGTTTATCAATCTACTATCTGATCCATTGTGTCTTTCAAGGCCATTGTTTCCTTGTTGATTCTCTGCTTAGATGATCTGTCCATTGTTGTAAGTGGAGTGTGAAAGTCTCCTATTATTATGGTATTAGAATGAATGAATTTCTTTATGTTTGTTATTAATTGATTTATATATTTGGCTGTTTCCAGGTTGGGTGCATAAATATTTACACTTGTTAGATCTTTATGTATATACTTGTCAATTATAATAGAGGCCCTTCTTCATCTCTTGTTACAGTCTTTGTTTTAAAATCTTCTTTGTCTTTTATAAGTATGACACTCCAGCTTTCTTTTGACATCCATTAGCATGGTAGATGTTTCTCCATCCTGTCTCTTGCAATCTGCAGGTGTCCTCAGGTCTAAAATGAATCTTTTGTAGGTGGCATGTAGACGGATCTTGTTTTTTGTTTTTGTTTTTGTTTTTGTTTTTTTTTTTATCAATTCTGATACCCTATGTCTTTTGATTGGAGCATTTAGTCCATTTATGTTCAAAGTGATTTTTGAAAGATAAGAATTTAGTACCATTGTGTTACCTATAGAGTTGATGTTTCTGGTGATGTTCTCTGGTCCTTTGTAGTCTTTGTTGCCTTGGACTTTTTTTTCTCTCTTTCTCTACTCAAAGAGTCCCCCTTAAACTTTCTTGTGGGTCTGGCTTAGTGGTCACGAACTCCATTAGTTTTTGTTTGTATGGGAAAGTTTTTATCTCTCCTTTTATTCTCAATGACAGCCTTGCTGGATAAAGAATTCTTGGCTGCATACTTTTCCCATTCAGGGCATTGAATATTTCCTGCCACTCCCTCCTGGCCTGCCAAGTTTCAGGACACAGGTCTGCTGTTAAAATTATGTGTCTACATTGTAGGTTAAGGACCTTTTACAGAATTCTCACTTTATTTTTTTATTTTGTAGGTTTCACTATATATATCACAGTGTTGACCTGTTTTTTGTTGATTTTGAATGGAGTTCTCTGTGCCTCTTGGGCTTGAATGCCTGTTTCCTTCTCCAGATTAGAGAAGTTCTCAGCTATAATTTGTTAAAATAGACCTTCTCTCTCTTATTCCCTCTCTTCCTCTTCTGGGACACCTATGATATGAATATTGTTTCATTTCATGGAATCACTTAGTTCTCTCTCTTCATGATCTAGCAATTTCCTTTCCCTATTTTTTAAGCCTTATTATTTTCCACATTTTTATCTTCAATCTCACCTATTCTCTTCTGCTTCTTCAGTCATTGTCATCACTGTATCTAGTTTATTTTCATCTTAGTGATAGCATTTTTTTTCAACATTTATTTATTTTTGGGACAGAGAGAGACAGAGCATGAATGGGGGAGGGGCAGAGAGAGAGGGAGACACAGAATCGGAAACAGGCTCCAGGCTCTGAGCCATCAGCCCAGAGCCTGACGCGGGGCTCGAACTCACGGACCTCAAGATCGTGACCTGGCTGAAGACGGACGCTTAACCGACTGCGCCACCCAGGCGCCCCAGTGATAGCATTTTTAATTCATTCTGAGTAGTTCCTAGGTTTTTTATCTCTGCAGCAATGGTTTCTCTGGTGTTTTCTATGCTGTTTTCAAGCCAAGCTAGTAGTCTTATGACTTTTGTTCTAATTTTTTTTTCATATATATTGCTTATATCTGTTTTGAGCATGCCCATGGCTGTGATTTCTTCTTGACCTTTCTTTTGGGGAGAATTCCTCCATCTTATCATTTTGGCTAAGTTTCTGTCTTTTGTGTGTTTTTAAAGCTTGTTATTTTTCCTGCACTTGATAATACTGCTATATTAAAAAGGGGTCATACACTCTCTAGAACATTACACTTCAGGAAGTATTTCTGGTGTATGCTTTGTGCACTCTGCTGTTGCATTTTAGCTGCTCTTTCCCACTGGTCAGTCTTCTGTAGAACTGCTCCTTGCTTGCAGTGGTGGTGTTTGGACATTAACTAGGTGTGCTTTGATTTATTTGTTTGTTGAAGAAATCCTGGAAAGGGGGAGGAAAGCCTGATGTCCCAAAATGAGAAGAGGAAATGGAGACAAAAAACCAGAGAATCAAAATCTATACAGTGATTCCAAAGAAAAATAAAGGAGAAAAATAAAGAAAAGAAAAAAAGAATTAAAAAGAAAAGAATAGGGGCGCCTGGGTGGCTCAGTACATTAAGCACCTGACTTCAGCTCAGGTCATGATCTCACAGTCTGTGAGTTACAGCCCGATGTCAGGCTATGTGCTGACAGATGGAGCCTACTTAACATTCTGTCTCCCTCTCACTCTGCCCCTCTCCCACTCACACTCTGTCTCTCTCTCTCTCTCTCAAACATAAACAAACATTAAAAAAAAAAAGAAAAGAATAAAAAAGTCTGATCAAAGAGAGAGAGAGAGAGAAGAAGAAAATGGGGGAAAAAAGCAAGAAGGAAGGAGCCTGATTCCAAAAGCAAGAAAAAAAGGAAGAATGAAAAAAAAAAGGAAAATAAATGCTCCTGTTGTTTTGAAGCACTCAATTTTCAGTGCACTTGATGTATGCAGATTCTGACTACTGGTCTTTTGGAGGATAGGCCCACTGCATTGGCTCAGAGTCAGTCTTGCCCCAGTAAATAAGCAGTCACCAGACAGGGTGTGTGGGGTAGGGGGCTTTAGTGTAAGTTGGTCCAGACTCATTTGGGGGTTGTTGTGTTTCTCTCTGAAGTCCCACTGTGTTCATGTGGCGGGAAAATGGTGAAACCCCAATTTCTCATCCCAGGACTGGGGATTTCACTCCCCCTCACTGTTCAGATCCTCAAATAATAGCAAATGCAGTCAGCTGACCCTGAGCCACAACTCTTCTCAGTTTTTCTTTGGCGTGTGGCCGGGGTTCAAAACCTGAAATCTTAAAGGACCCCATCCGTACTGCACAGATCTGCTCCCTTCCTCAGGAGCAGAGACTTTCCATGCTGTGTCTGAAGTCCTGTCCCTGAAAAACAGTCCCACACCTGCACAGTGTGTGGAATCTGTGCTGTAGCACCACTAAAAGCAGCAAGGGTTATATTCCCTTTGGGTACACCTTGTTCCCTGCTGATGAAAGGCCATGTACTGACACCTGCAGGGTCTTTTGTCCTTGAGGAGGCAATATGCCTTCTTCCAAAAGTACTCTAGGAAAGGGAATGTTCTCTTCCAGTGTGCCCTGGAAACCTCTACAATCTGGGAACAGCTCCCTCCTCCCCAGGAGCATGCATTACAGCTCCACCCTGGGAAAGTCGTGCACTTTCAAAATCTCAGAGTTTGAGTTCCAAATGCTGTTAAACAAACAAACAAAAAGAAAGAAAAAAACACTAGTGACACTTAGTACTTCTTGCTCCCCAGTCTGTTGTCCAGAGAGGTTTTCCTCTTTTGCTAACTCCTTGTCCCACTTTCTCAACTCTTCTCTCTGTCTCTCTCTTTTGTCTCTCCTCTCAATTCACGTCCACACACCTCTCACCTGCCAAGCTGTTTCTCTCCCATTGTGGATATTATTCTGCCACTCTGCAAATCAATTTCCTGGGTGTTCCAAGTGACCTAACCTAATACAGCTGTGTTTGAAGGATGAGGAAAGCCCAGAGTCCTCCGACTTCACCATCTTAACTTCTCCCTCCAAGAAACAGACTCTTACTTATAGACAACAAAGTGATGGTTACTGGAGAGGAGATGGGTGGGTTGGGGGTGGTTTAAATAAGTGATGGAGATTAAGGAGTGCACTTATGATGAGCACTGGGTGTTGTATGGAAGTTTGAGGCACTATATTATATACCTGAAAATAATATTAAACTTACCTTAATTAATGGGATATACATAAAAATGTAGAAAAATTCTATTAATTTCTATAAAGCTGGCACTATTATGATTCCTATAAATATTAATAATATTTACCTGCTACTTACAGAGCACCTATTCTATGCTTGATCCTTGTAATCTCCTACTTACAGCTCCTCTGAGCAATGGTGCTGTAGAAAGTACTGTTTCCATGTGACAGCCCTTTTCCCACTCCAGCCATATTTTCCTAATTCAAGGATAGAAACATAATCCAAGTACAGTCCATTTATGGCCAGTAATCTATTGTGTAGATGTCTTTATTAAAAACAGATGAATTAACCCAGTCATACTCGTCTCTCAGGAATTTGGTACTGGGAGGAAAGGTCATTTAACTTATGGGACTTTTGGGTATTTACATAAGAAGTCTGTGTTTAGCAGACCATAAGAAGCCAATGAGTAAAGAAGAAGGTTCACGAGCTGGAAAACAAATTCTCCTTGAGGCCTGAATGCATTTAATATCTTCTCTTTGAATTCTGTGACATCTCTCCATGTCCTTATCATTTGCTCCACCTTCCCTGCTTTTTATCAGAACTACAGTTAGTGTGTCTATTTTCTTTAGAAAGCTTTTTCTTCTGTATTGTCAATAGTCCTTTAAGTAGAAAAGAATTTTTTATTATATAGATGAAAGAGAAGAAACGTTCAAAGTCTCAAAGCTAATGATTACCAAAGCCATGATTCAATCTACATTGCCTGACTTAACAGCTATGCTTCTGTTGGACAGCAGATTTGCCAGGCAGTGAACATTGTTTCAAACAGGTCAACATGGAAAAAGAGAAAATGTCCTGTCTCACCCTGATGTTCCAGGCCCTGACTCATTGGCCATTTCTTGACCTTCATTGGAAACAATGGAAAATATTCAGATACAATTGTGATTATTTTATTCATGCTTTTTAAAAGCATTTTCCTCACTCTGAGCATTTCTTAAGATGAAGTAGCTTCAGTGCTCACAAAGAAACAGAGACTTGTGATTGTCAGCATCTTCTCAGCATCAGAGAGCATGGTTAATATGAAGGTCGGGTTCTGATTCACTGAATTCTTTGTGTGGGTAAATGCCATTAGTAGGGCAGAGGGAAGCCTGTGTTTTCTGAACGCAGGTGGCAAAATGACACTTTTCTTTCTGTCATCTTTGCACTTCCTTAAACCTATGTCTCTAACTAAAAAGGGAGTCATGACTGAGGTTCTGAAAGGGGAAACCAATATTTTCTCTGCACCATGCACAGACGTTGATGACTACCTCCCAAGTCCTTGGGAAGAATTAGCAAATTACCACTACCTCAGAGGGTCACCCTGGCACAATTGGCGCTCTGCAGTTTTCTTGGCCCCAGAGAAACTCCTGTTTTCTTAATATCTAGACTTAAATTCTGTTTACTTTGTGTCATTCATATGAATCAAGTTTTTCCACTCTGCAAGAAGTCTTGTCTTCCAAATTAGAACTTAATAAGGAAAAAGTTAAATAAACTTGAAGCTTTTAAAGATACTTGAGTCTCTAAGCGCCAATTTTCTCAAATTTTCAAATTCAACCAAGAAGAAAAGTCAAAGGATATTCAGTCCACAACAAAGTCATCCACACCCCTCTGTTTTACTTTCCCCCTCTGTGTGTGTACATATGTGAGTTGGGAAAGCTCTTGTGTGTGCATATTTCTCCTCCTCTGATTTTAATGGTTTTTAGCAAACTTGCAAGACTCTAGGGTGGGCAGTACAGAAACTTATCCTCATCTTGTGTTGGGAAAAATAAGCAAGTCTCTTCTAAATATGTGTTGTCTAAGAAGAAGGTCAAGAATCAAAAGTGAAGAAGCAGGAATGACTTCTGCAACTGACCTCTCACTCAACAGCCATCTCAAGTCTCTTGGCTGAGACCCTGCCTCATTACCAAGTAGTTAATGCCATCTTCTCCTGCCTTACCCAGGAAGACATTGGAAATGTTATGCTGAGCATTTGTGGATACACAGAACACTGAGTTAAGGAAGATATCCAAAATAAAGCATCTCACCCTGGGATATTTTCTAACAGGTCTCCCTTATGTTGTCCCACTTATTTTATCAATTACCCCATTTTCTTGGGATGAATGCATCAATGATCATTCTATGGTTCATGGGGTACCTACTGCATAATTTTACTTATTAAACCATGCAAATCAAGAAAAGTAGGTAGAAAGTCTGATTGCCTGGTAAGAAAGAGAAGAATGACAGAAGTTGAGAAGTTGCCAAACTTACTTTTTGTTTTATTTGCAAACAAACCCACTCTAATTCACTGGGTCTTCACTGGCTAGGGAGAGTATTTATTTTTAAATTTTCTTATTAACAAATACTTATCGATTACCCACTATCCAGCTAGGAACTCCAGTTCTGGGCCATGAGAATGAATATAAGCTGATGAAGAAACAAAATGTGCTCCTTGCTCTCATGAAGCAAGGCCAAGTAAATAAAACTCACATTTTTTGAATTTTTAAAATGATCTTTTAAATTTAGGAAAATGTTGGGCACCAGGGTTGAAAACCAGGACCCTGCAATTAGTCCTCTACTAGTCAGAAGATATCAAATGGAAAATGAGATGTTGGTTTTCCTCCATGTTAACCGGGGGTTTTATTGACCTGATGAAGAGGAAATTCTTTTCTAATTGCTTTTTGAATCATCACCAAAAGCAAACATATGATTCCTGGAAGAATTATGACTTTGTTGGAAGACAGAAAAGCCCAGAAAAAACATAAGTCTGGTCTGGGGAAGTTAGGGAATATCTATGTAGGGAATGAGGTTGAAGCTGGAGGGAGACAGCCAGAGGAGATCACACAGGAACAAACTCTATGCAGGCAGTTGGGTGGATATCCTATAACTAGGGATTATTTCTGCCCAGAGAGTGAGCCAGAGCCCCAGAGTAGGAAGAACTAAGGCACAGGGCCAGAATTAAGGGAGCAAGGCAGGACCTGGGACTGTTTGAAAGTTGTAGCCTAAATAGTGACTTAATCCCAAGGAAAAGCACAACATCAAAAACTCAGGAATCCATATAGACATCATAACAGGAACAGAAGACACTAATTATCAAGGATTTAACTTAAATAGGTCTTGTCTTTGGACAGGAGGGATATCAGACATTAAGAAAGGGTTGAAATAGCAACAAAGACTGAAGTTCTACAACCTCATGAATTAGAAAAAAATTTTGGAGTCAGAAGTCATTTATCTATTCACCAAATATTTACTGATCACCTATTATTTTCAAGCATTGTTCTAGATATTGGTAATACAACAGTGAATTAGATGGGCAAGAGGCAGAGAGTGACCACCTTAATGCATACTTTCAGGAAAGACTTTTAAACTGAGACTGAAGGAAGAGAAATGGTCAGATACATGAAGTTCTAGGGTAAGAGTTCTAGCAGAAGGACAACAAAAGCCAAGGTCTTAGGGGGCATAAAGAGACTTGGTGTATCCAAGACACAACAAAAAGACCTGTGCAGCTGGTCACATGACAGAGAGGAAAGCAAAGGTTTATAAGACCGGGGGAAGCCCAGATTTTCAAGGCTTTCCTTGTATTCAAAGTGCCACAGGGATCATACAAGGCTATCAGGAGGGAGTGGCATGATCTTCCAGGTATTAAAAAAAGATAAGCAGGGCACCTTGGTGGCTCAATCAGTTAAGCATCTGATTCTTGATTTCGGCTCACATCATGATCTCACAGTTCATGAGATCAAGGTCCTCATCAGGCTCTGTGATAACAATGTGGAACCTACTTGAGATTCTCCTTCTCCCTGTCTCTCTCCCTCTCTGCCCCTCCTCCATTCATGCTCTAAAAATAAATAAACAAACATTTAAAAAGGAGACAAGCATATATTCCAGAAGGCACTGGGCTAAGATCATCATTATCATCCACAATAACTTGGTGTGGAACATGATGATTGCCAAAGAGCTAACACTTCTGGCCAAATAATAAGGAATCAATCAATATGTACTCAACAAATAAATACAAAAATCTAATCATTGGCACCAAACATAATTGTTTTCAGGCCAGCAACAATTCCACCACGGAACTATGAATTTTCCTTTGAAGCATTCTTACTTGTGAATATTTAAAAACTCTCCTTAAATTGTACCCATTGAAGTATTTCATTCTAAGCCCCTCAGAAATAGTAGAACCCAAAATGATCTTTTCAAGAAAATATTTCTGTATTAAGTATTTACATGTGTCTCAAAACAAAACCATACAACATTCTTAGGAGACTGGGAGAATCTAATTAAATTGCAAGCTATTTTCCCTGGTTAATTCAGCCAGCTTAACTGTTGTTATATTTGTACAAAGCTCCTCTCTGTTCTACTGCTATTCTGCAGATAGATGTCAGCCCATGTAGGACCTGGAGCATGCAAAGTTTCAAGAGAGAAGAGGTTAGTTTTGAAACACGCATCCCAGAAAAGACAGCATTATCAGTTCCCTGGCAGTCAGAGAGAGAGAGAGAGAGAGAGAGAGAGAGAGATCATTTAGGAGATCTCTCCCAAGTTCTCAGGCCCCAAACATATTAAGAAACTTTTCTCTCTCACCCAGCTTCCCAGGTTCAAAATCACAGTTTCCAACCAAGCTTGGAAGGCATATCAGAAGGAGTGCAGTATTTGAAGGAATAGACATTATGAAAGACACCTAGCCCTATCTAATGGTTTAAATTCTCAGTACTACCCTCAAGATGGCTGGCTGAGAAAGTCAATGCCTGGACAATTTGTAAGATGAAGAATGGGAAACCACCTAAAAACTTTCAACATAATAATAAATACATTATAGAAATCTATTTGTGCAATACTACAGAACAAATTTCATTCCACATATGATATTTGGGCTAGGCATTCTGCCAGGTGCTGGGAGTCAGTACTAAATAAGGAAGATGGAGTTCTGCCTGTAAGCAACTTATTTTGTGGAGGGGACTAGGTGTAGCAAAGAAACAGAGAGCATTATAAATTTATTTAAATTGTTTGTTAGGTAGTGGAGTACTCACAAAGAGATAAAGTGCAATAACGTGATAAACAGGAATGGAACGGGAAAGTTACCAGTGTACAATGTGGTGTTAAGGTTTGGCCTCTCTAAGGAGGAAGAGAAGGCAGTTGATTTGAATAAAAAGAAGGAGCCACATTATAGGGTGTTATATGTATATATGTATGTTATAAGGTAAGAAGAAAACAGAAAAAGAAAAAAGGAAAGGTTGAAGGCTTATTACAACTTTTACAGGCCTAAGAAAAACTCCTGCATCCTTCCAATAAAATCTCTTTTTCTATTTAAGCTATTCTGATCAGGTTTCTCTTTATTGCAGCCAAAAGCTTTCTAAGTAAGATGTGCTTTTGCCATGACATCATGTGGAGTTTAATAATTGTTAGGGTAAAACTAGTATAATAATGCTCTTATAAAACTATTATAAGAATGTGATAAGAATTATAACAATTCTGACTTAGTGCCTGAGCTGAGACTTGAAATAGGAGTAAGGTTTGGTCTGGAGTACAAGCTACTCCAGACCGACCTGTGTGGAGCAAAAAAAAGTAACCACCTGGTAACTTCCCCACATCACCAGCATTATCAGCATCACACTAAGAATTTAACTTGTATCATTCCATTTAATCTCTATGATAATCCCTATGATAACCCTACAAAGGAGATATAATTATCTTAGTAAGTAAGGAAACTGATGGCCAGATAATTAAGTGACTATCCTGAGGTCACAGAGCTTATAAATATCAAACCTGGGATTTGTATCAAAGTTTGTTCTACCTTAAAGCCAGTCTCCTGAGCACCAATCTGTGGACAATTTTGTAGATATGGAAATTCATACTTTCTTTGGAGAAGAAAGTAGGTATAGGAAGGCTGGCATTGTTTCCCAGAGAGATAGAAGGAATTTATACAGGACAGCAGGGAAAGAAAAATTATGGTGTTAAGACTGAAGACCAGTATCCTATGTAAGGTTATTTCTGCCTGAACATATGTGGGGTCTCAGCACAGGTCTCAGGACCTGTGCAAAAGTTATTATACCAGAATTCTCTGGATGCTGTGAGCAGTTACCAAGGATGAACAGAGTGGCTTTGTTCCTGGACTGAAATTCAGGTGTTATTCTTCACCTGTCACATCAAGAAAGTTGTCCTCTGTCCTTCCCTTGAGTAAAGTACAGGTCCAAGAACTATGTTCAGCTCTGTGGGAAAGATTCACATCTGAGTCCATTCAAGCACCAGTAAGAGGTGTTCAGTCCATGGCTTACACAATTGTATGTAATATGCCTAAAGCAAATATCTGTCTTTCCATGCTGGACACTATATAAAAGGGTATTCTCAGTGGTGGGAACACTGGATAAAACATCTTCTTCAAAATCTAGCAATCACTTCTTCAAAAACTGTGTTTTGTTCCTCTCTGTTCAATCTGTAAGCATCAGAGTTTGTTATTTAGACATTCTGAGACAAGCAAATGCAGGGCCGTAATCCCTGTACTGTTCTATTGCTTTCACTAGACCATAAGTCTTCTCAAGGTCAAGGACTATGATTCACCTTATTTCTCAGCCTGGAGGTCCACACTAGACACATAGTAAGTATTCAATAAATAGTTAACAAGTGTATACATGAATTAAATAATGAATGAGCAACACTGTTTTGGATCTCTAAATTTGACTTTGAGGTAGAATTGTGATCACAGGTTCAGCCCGATATACCTTGCAATGTAATCTTGCACAGCTTTGGTAGTATTTCTAAATAAATATTTTAATTTCAAGTGCCCACAGTGCTCATTTAAAATCTTCTGTTCCCTAAAGTAAACAAATCAACAGCTTTTTCAAACAATGCATAGAGTAATAATCAATAATTAGAACATCTCTTTCCTTTAATGATTCAATTGAAAAGTTAATTATATTTCACTTTTCTCCTCTCTGAGTAACTGTGGTTGGGAAAGATTTGGAAGTGAAGAAGATTTAGACCTCAGAATGAATCCCAAACTCAACAAGAAAGAAGTGTTCTCATTTTTCCTGGAGGCACAAGCAGGCCAAAAAGAAAAAAAAAAAAAAAAACAGAACCTGAAAGGAAATAATTCACTGGCCCAGGAAGATGGCAGTACAGTAGGAGGACCCTAGGCTCATCTCATCTCTTGAATACAACTAGATAACTACCAAATCATCATAAATGCCCCAGAAATTGACCTGAAGACTGGCAGAGCAAACTCCACAGCTAAAGGTAGAGAAGAGGCCACTTTGGATAAGACAAGAAGTGAGGAAACATGGTTTGGGAGAAAAATGGCTCAAGGCTACTGCAGTATGGAGTGGGCTGCAGATGCAGAGAAGACAAGGAGCACACAGGGGGAGCATACACAGGGAAGATAAATCCCTATAGTAATTGGCTTGGAAAGTGAAAGGAGTAGAATTTTATGAGTTCTTGCAACTACTGGGTCTTAAAACCTGGAGCTGTAAAGGCCAGCAGGCTTGGCTCAGGAAGAGCCCAGAGGCATTGAGGCTGCTCTTCCACAGAAGAAAGAACAAACAGCCTCCAGAAATTAAGAGTATAAACAACAATCTGAAGAGGGCCTGAGGCACACAGTGGAGAGGTTACTCACTCTTCTTGGAGTGTGTTGCAGAGAGGCAGCATTCATGGAGAGTCCTCTGGGAACATAGGAACTAGCCAGCATCCTTTCCCTCACTTGCACCATTGACTGGACACAAGGCAACCTGCAAGAATCAGCTCAGTGTCCATGCT
Organism: Puma concolor; assembly: GCF_028749965.1. Lineage (NCBI taxonomy): Eukaryota > Metazoa > Chordata > Mammalia > Carnivora > Felidae > Puma > Puma concolor. The sequence goes on along the minus strand of NC_141681.1, from coordinate 38,506,228 downwards.
CTCTCCGTAAGTTACCTACACCAAGCCCCACCCACCCACATTCTGGGGAAACCACCTTTCCCCATCACACTTGCCTCAGTCCAGGTGTAGTGGGCACCTTACCCAGAAGACTGGACCAAGCCCCTGCCAACACCGCATCTCCCGATCAGGAATTTCTTCTCATAAGGGCATTACCCTCAAGAGTAGGAGACATAGCTGACTTTCCTAACATACAGAAGCAGGCACAGAGACTTAAACAAAATGAGAAGACAAGAATTTGTCCCAAATGAAAGAACAGGACAAGGCCATAGCCAAAGATCAAGGTGAAACAGATATATGTAAAATATGTGATAGAGAAATTAAAATGATGATCATAAAGTTATTCACTGTACTTGAGAAAAGAATGAAAGACCTGAAAGAAACCTTTAGTACAGAGGTAAGGAATAACATAGCATAGATAAAGCATTCAAAAAATGAAATGAGGGGTTGTCTGGGTGGCTCAGTTGGTTAAGTTGTTTGACTTTGGCTCACGTCATGATCTCACCATTTGTGGGTTTGAGCCCCACGTTGGGCTCTGTACTGACAGCTCAGAGCCTGGAGCCTGCTTTGGATTCTATTTCTCCCTCTCTCTGCCCCTCCCTGGCTTGCACTCTGTCTCTTTCTATCTCTCTCAAAAATAAATAAACATTAAAAAAAATGAAACGAAAAACATGCTGGACAGAATGAACAGTAGGCTGGGAGAAGCAGAGAAGTGAATTAATTACCAAGAAAACAGAGTAATGGAAAGTAATAAAGGTGAACAAAAGAGAGAAAAGAAGAATTATGCATAAGGAGAATAAACTTAGGGAACTCAGTGACTCTATCAAATGTAATAACATTCACATTGTAGGAGTCCCAGTAAAAGAAAGAGAAAAGGGGGCAGAAAATTTATTTGAAGAAACAATACCTGAAAACTTCCCTAATCAGGAGAAAGAAACAGATATACAAACCTAGGAGGCACAGAGAACCCCCACAAAATCAACAAAAGTAGATCTATACCAAGACATGTTATAATTAAAGTGGAAAAAAAAACATAATGAAGAATATAACATTTTCAAAGTGGCAAGACAAAATAAGACAGCTGCATACAAGGAAAACCCCATAAGGCTAGCAGGGGATATTTCAACAAAATGTCCAAGCCAGAAGGGAGTGACACGGTATATTCCATTTGATAAATGGGAAAAACATGCAGCCAAGAATACTCTATTCAGCAAAGCAATCACTTATAACAGAAGAAGAGATAAGGAGTTTCCCAGAAAAACAAATCCTAAAGGGGTTCATGACCACCAAAACAGCCTTGCAATAAACAAAGAAACAAACAAATAAGATTTTTTGAGTGGAAAGGAAAGACCAAAAGTGATAAATCAGTCAAGAAACTCCCAATATGAAAGGATGTAAAATATGAAACCATACACCTAAAACATGGGAAAGAGAGTATTAAAGAATGGGTTCAAACTTAAATGACCATCAACTTAATATAGGCTGCTAAATGCAAAAAAGTTTACATACAAACCTAATCATAACCACAAATAAGCAACTAATATGCAAAGAATAAAGAGAAAGAAATCCAAACGTATTAGTAAAGAAAACCAGAAAACTATGCAAGAGAGAAAGATAAGAATTAGAGAAAATTTTCAGAAATGACAAAACAAGTAATAAAATGGCAATAAATATATATCTATCAATATTTACCTTTAATGTAAATGAACTAAATGCTCCAATCAAAAGACATCAGGTGATAAAATGGATAATAAAACTATCTATATCTATATCATCTATATATCTATATCTATATCTATATCTATATCTATCTATCTATATAGATGCTGCCTACGAGTCTCATTTCAGACCTGAAGATACCTACAGATTGAAAGTCAGGGGATGGAGAAATATGCAAATGGAGATCAAAAGAAAGTTGCATATAAGGCAACACATACCAAACTAGACTTTAAAACAGACTGTGGGATGCCTGGGTGGCTCATTTGGTTGATCCAGTAACTTGTGATTTCAGCTGAATCATGAGATCAAGCCCCATGTCAAGCTCCTCCTGGGCATGGAGACTGCTTAAGATTCTTTCTCTCCCTCTTCTTTTGTCTCTCTCTCTCTCTCTCTCTCTCTCCCTTTCTCTTTCTCTAAATAAATAAATAAATAACATTTAAAAAATAAGTAAAACAAAGACTGTAACAAGAGACAAAGAAGGGCACTGTATAATAATAAAGGAGACAATCCAACAAGAAGATATAACAATTTTAAATATTTGTGCACCCAAATGGAGCACCCAAACATATAAAACAATAACAAACATTAAGGAACTAATTGGTAGTGATAAAATAATAATAGTAGGGGACTTTAACACCTCATCTACATCAATAGGCAGATCTTATAAACAGAAAATCAACAAGGAAAGAATGGCTCTGAATGACTCACTGGACCATGGGAATTTAACAGATATATTCAGAATATTCTATTCAAAAATAGAAGGATAGGAGGAGGAGTTAAGATGGCAGAGAAGAAGGGAGACCCTGGGCTTTCCTTGACCCTCAAATACAGCTGTACTGAGGTCAAATCACTTGGAACACCCAGGAAAATCAATCTGTAGAGTGGCAAAAGGATCACTACAGTTGCAGGGGCACAGTTTAACAGGTGAGAGGTGTGTATAAGTGAATTGGGGACAGAAAAGCAGGTGCTGTGGAGGGGAGGGAACACTTTCCATGGAGATTCAAATGTTTGGCTTTGAGAAAGTAGGGCATTGAGTTAGCACAAGAGGAAAACTTCTCTGGACCATTGACTGGGGAGCAAGAAGTACTGAGTGTTCCAGTTGTTTTTTTGCAAACAGCTTTTGGAGCAAACTCTGAGGTTTTGGAAGTGTGTGATTTCCTCCAGAGAAGAGCTATGTCATTGGCTCCTGGAGAGGTGGGAGTTGGCCTTAGAGTACATAGGGTGGTGTAGAGATCTCCAGGGTGCACTGGGAGAGAACATTCCTCTTCTTGGAGTATGTTTGGAAGAGGGCATATTGCCTTCCCAGGGACATAAGATCCTGCAGGTGCCAGCCAAGGACCTTACATCAGTAGGATAAAGAGGCTTTTCTCTGGAGGAGGGTAGCAGATCCACACACTGCTGGGTCTTTTAAGAGTTTGGTTTTTGAATCCCAGCCACGCACCAAAGAAAAAAAACAGAGAGATCTATGGCACTGGGCCAGCTAATTAACCTCACTATTCTTTGAGGGCTACCTGAACAGCAGGGGGAGTGAGATCACCAGTCCAGGGATGAGACATTGGGTTGGTGCCATTCTCTGCCCCCGGCCCCACCACTAACATGGTGGGAATTCAGAGAGCAACACAGCCACCCTCAGTGGAAGCAAGAACCACTTACACCAAACCACCCCCTGCCATGCGCATGGTGACAGCATATTTACAACTAAGACTGATTCTAGGCCAATACAGTGGGCCTCTCCTCCAGAAGACCAGCATAGCCAGCACCACTCATGCATCAAGTACACTGAAAATCCCGTACTTCAAAATGGTACTTACAGTTTTTTTCTTTTTTTCTTTCTTCTTCCTTTTTTCTTTTGGAATCAGGCTCATAGTTTCTTCTTTGTTTTTTACATTTCCTTTTCTCCTTTTTTGCATCAGGCTTTTTTATTCTTTTCATTTTACCTCTTTTTTTCCCTTCTTTTTTATCTTGTTTTCCCATTCTTTTTCTTTGTACTCAGCCTAATAGTTTTTGGATTTTTTTTTTTAATTTTTTTTCAACGTTTATTTATTTTTAGGACAGAGAGAGACAGAGCATGAACGGGGGAGGGTCAGAGAGAGAGGGAGACACAGAATCGGAAACAGGCTCCAGGCTCTGAGCCTGATCAGCCCAGAGCCTGACGCGGGGCTCGAACTCACAGACCGTGAGATCGTGACCTGGCTGAAGTCGGACGCTTAACCGACTGCGCCACCCAGGCGCCCCAGTTTTTGGATTTTCTATTTGTTTGTTTGTTTGTTTATATGTGTTACTTTTCATTTTCTCTTTTTTTGGGATCAGGCCCCCACCCTTTTTTCCAGGGTTAGTTCAACAAACAAATCAAAGCACACCTAGTTAAAGATCCAAACACTCCACCAGAGTAAGCAAGGAGGAGCTCAGCAGAGGACTGAAAAGTGGGAAAGAACAGCCAAACACAACCACAGATTGTCCACAGCATACAACAGAAAGATTTCCTGAAGTGCCAGGCCCTGGATATAGTGTATTACCACTTTTTAATATAGCAGTACTTTTAGATGCAAGAAAAATAACAAGCTTTTAAAACATGCAAAATAAAGAAACTTAGCCAAAATGACAATATGGAGGAATTCTTCTCAAAAGGAAGGTCAAAGGATTCATAGCCAGGGACATGCTCTAAACAGAGATAAGAAATATATTTGAACAAAAATTTAGAACAAAAGCATAGGACTACCAGCTGGGCTTGAAAAAAGTATAGAAGACACCAGAGAAACCCTTTCTATAGACATCAAAAACCTAAGAACTATTCAGGATGAATTTTAAAAAGCTGTAACTGAGATGCAAAACAAAGTGGATGCAGTGAAAAGGAGCATTAAGAAAGCAGAGAAGAAAATAAGTGATATAGAAGATAAAATTATGGAAAACAATGAAGCTGAAAAACAGAGGAAAACAATGGTTACTAGATCTCAAGGGGGAGACTTGAGAACTAAGTGATTCTATGAAATGAAACAATATTTGTGTCATAGGAGTCCTAAAAGAAGAAGAGGGGGAAAAAGGGAGAAGTTTTATTTTAACAAATTATAGCTGAGAACTTCTCTAATCTGGGAAAGATAACAGACATTCAAGTCCAAGAGACACAGAGAACTCCACTGAAAATCAACAAAACAGGCCTACACCACAACATATCATAGCGAAACGTGCAAAATAAAAAGATAAAGTGGGAATTCTGCCAGAAGCTAGAGGCAAAATGTCCTTAACCTACAAGGATAGACACATAAGATTAGCAGAAGATCTGTCCACTGAAACTTGGCAGTCCAGGAGGGAGTGGCAGGAAATATCGATGTGCTGAGTGGGAAAAATATGCAGCCATGAATTCTTTATGGCTTTATGACAGCAAGGCTGTCTTTCAGAATAAAAAGAAATAAAAACTTTCCCATACAAACAAAAACTAATGGAGTTCGTGACCACTAAACAAGCCCTGTAAGAAATTTTAAGGGGGACTCTCTGAGTGTGTGTGTGAGGGGAGACAAAAGCAACAAAGACTACAAAGGACCAGAGAACATCACAGAAATATCAACTCTACAGGTAACACAATGGTACTAAATTCATATCTTTCAAAAATCACTCTGAATGTAAACGGATTATATGATCCAATCAAAAGACATAGCATGTCAGAATGGGTAAAAAAACAAGATGCATCTATATGCTGCCTACAAAAGAATCATTATAGGCCTAAAGACACTTCCAGATAGAAATTGATGGGTTGGAGAAACATCCACCATGCTAATGGATGTCAAAAGAAAGATGGAGTAGCTACACTTATATCAGACAAACTAGATTTTAAAACAAAGACTGTAACAAGAGATGAATAAGAGCATCATGCCATAATTAAGGGGTCTATCCATCAAGAAGATTTAACAATTATAAATATTTAGGCACCCAAGTTGGAGCACCCAAATATATAAATCATTTCTAGCAAACATAAAGGAACTCAATGATAATAATACCATGATAGTGGGGGTCTTTAACACCCCATTCCCTGCAATGGACAGATGATCTAAGTGGTAAATCAACAAGAAAATAATGGCTGAATGACCAGATGGACTTAACATATCTATTCAGAACATTTCATCCTAAAGCAGCACAATATACATTCTTCTCAAGTGCACATGGAACACCAATGGGTCATAAATCACAAATAGCTAACATACTGGGCCACAAATCAGCCCTCAACAGGTACAACAAGCTCAAGTTCATACTATGCCTATTTTCATACCACAATGCTAAAAACTTGAAATCAAACACAAGGAAAAAAATTGGAAACCCCTCAAAAACATGGTGGTTAAAGAATATCCTAGCCAAGAATGGTTGGGTTAACCAGGAAATTAAGGGCAAAATAAAAAAATACATGGATGCAAAAATAAAAAATAAAAACACTATAGTCCAAACCCTTTGGGATGCATCAAAGGCAGTCCTAAGGGGAAAGTACTTTGCAAATAAGGCCTGTATCAAGAAGCAAGAAAACTCCCAAATACACAACCCAACCTTACACCTAAAGGAACTAGAAAAGGATCAGCAAATAAAGTCCAAAGCCAACAGAAGAAGGAAAATAATAAAGATTAGAGCAGAAATAAATAATGTACAAACAAACAAACAAAAAACTCAGGACAGATCAATGAAATTAAATGTTGGTTCTTTGAAAGAATAAATGAAATTGATAAACCTCTAGCCAGACTTCTCAAAAAAGAAAAGAGAGAGGACCCAAATAAATAAAATCACCAATGAAAGAGGAGAGATCACAACCAACACCACAGAAATACAATTGTAAGAGAATACTATGAAAAAATATATGCCAACAAACTGGGCAATGTGGAAGAAATGGACACATTCTAGAAACTCACACACTACCAAAACTAAAACAAGAAGAAATAGAAAATGTGAACAGACCCATAGCCAGCAAAAAAATTGAATCAGTTATCAAAAATCTCCCAACAAACAGGAGCCCTAGGCCAGATGGCTTCCCAGGGAAATTCACCAGACAGTTGAAGAGCTAATACCTATTCTTCTCAAACTGTTACAAAAGAAAGAAAGAAAAAAGAAAGAAAGAAAGAAAGAAAGAAAGAAGAAAGAAAAGAAAGAAGAAAAAGAAAATAAATGGAAGGAAAGCTTCCAAACGCATTCTATGAAGCCAGCATTACTTTGGTTACAAAAGCAGACAAAGACCCCACTGATGAACCTGGGTGCAAAAATTCTCAACAAGATACTAGCAAATAGAATTTAACAGTACATTAAAATAATTATTCACCATGATCAAGTGGGATTTATTTCTGGGCTGCAGATTTGGTTCAATATCTGCAAATCAATCAACTTGATACATCACATCTGTAAAAGTAAGGATAAGAACCATATGATCCTCTCAATAGATGCAGAAAAAGCATTTGACAAAATACAGCATCTATTCTTGATAAAAATTTGTAAGAAAGTAAGGATGGAAGGAACACACCTCAACATCATAAATGTCTAGTATGAAAGGCCCACAGTTGATATCATCCTCAATGAAGAAAAGGAGACCTTTCCCCCTAAGTACAGGAAAATGACAGGGTTGTCCACTGTCCCCTGTTGTTCAACATAGTACTGGAAGCCCTAGCCCCAGCTATCAGAAAACAAAACAAACACAAAAAACAAACAAACAAAGGTGTACAAACTGGCAAAGAAAAAGTCAAATTTCACTCTTTGTAGATGACATGATTTTCTATGTGAAAAATCCCCAAAGACTCCACCAAATACTGCTAGAAGTGATATATGAATTCAGCAAACCTGCAGGATATGAAATCAATGTACAGAAATCCATTTTATTTCTATACACCAATAATGAAGCAGCAGAAAGAGAAATCAAGCAATTGCTCCCATTTACAATTGCACCAAAAACCATGATACCTTGGAATAAACCTAACCAGAGAGATAAAAGATCTGTAGGCTGAAAACCATAGAAAGCTTATGAAAGAAATTGAAGAAGACACAAAGAAATGTGGAAATATTCCATGCTCATGGATTAGAACAAAATATTGTTAAAATGTCTATACTCCCCAAAACAATCTACACATTCAATGTAATCCCTGTCAAAATAACATAAACAGTTTTCATAGAGCTGTAACAAACAATTCTAAAATTTGAATGGAACCACGAAAGACCCTGAGTAGCCAACATAATGTTGAAAAAGAAAACCACAACTGGAGGCATTACAATTCTGAACTTTAAGCTGTATTACAAAGCTGTAGTCATCATGACAGTATGGTATGGGCACAAAAGTGAACATATAGACCAGTGGAACAGAGTAGAGAACCCAGAGATAAACTCATGGCTAACTAATCTTCAACAAAGCAGGAAAGAGTATCCAATGGAAAAAAGACAGTGTCTTAAGCAAATGGTGCTGGGAAACATGGACAATGACAGGCAAAATAATGAAACTGACCACTTTCTTATACCATACACAAAAATAAATGCAAAATGGATGAAAGACCTATATTTGAGATAAGGAAACCATCAAAATCCTACAGAAGAAAACAGGTAGCAACCTCTTTGACCTCGGCTGCAGCAACGTCTTACTAGACATGTACCCAGAAGCAAGAAATAAAAATAAAAATGAACTATTAGGATTTCATCAAGAAAAAAATCTTCTTCACAGCAAATTAAACACTCAACAAAACTAAAAGGCAACTTACAGAATGGGAGAAAATATTGCAAATGACATTTCAGATAAAGGGTTAGTATCCAAAATCTACAAAGAACTTACCAAACTCAACACCCAAAAAAACAAACAATCCAGTTAAGAAATGGGCAAAAGACGAGAACAGAAAGTTTTCCAAAGAAGGCATCCACATGGTAACAGATACATGAAAAGATGCTCAAAATCACTCATCATCAGAGAAATACAAATCAAAATCACAATGAGATACCACCTCACGCCTGTCAGAATGGCTAAAATTGACAACTCAGGAAACAACAGATGTTGGTAAGGATGCAGAAAGGGTGAAACTCTTTTGCACTGTTGGTGGGAATGCAAACTGGTGCAGCCATACTGACAAACAGTATGGAGGGTCCTCAAAAAATAAAAAAAAATAGAATTATCCTATGATCCAACAATTTCACTACTAGTATTTACCCAAAGGGTACAAAATTGCTGACTGGTAAGGGCACATGTAGCCCAATATTTATAGCAGTGCTATCAACAATAGCCAATTTGATTATTTCGATCAGAGAAGAGGAAGATGGCGGCGTAGGAGGACGCTGGGCTCACCGCGCGTCCTGCTGATCACTTAGATTCCACCTACACCTGCCTAAATAACCCAGAAAACCACCAGAGGATTAGCAGAACGGAGTCGCCGGAGCCAAGGGCAGACGAGAGGCCCACGGAAGAGGGTAGGAAGGGCGGCGAGGCGGTGCGCGCTCCACGGACTGGCGGGAGGGAGCCGGGGCGGAGGGGCGGCTCGCCGGCCAAGCAGAGCCCCCGAGTCTGGCTTGCAAAAAGCGGAGGGGCCTGACGGACTGTGTTCCGACAGCAAGCGAGACTTAGCGTCTGGGAGGTCATAAATTAACAGCTCTGCTCAGAAAGCGGGAAGGCTGGAGGACAAAGGGAAGGAGAGCTGCTGAGCCCCCGGACGACAGAGCTCAGTTTGGTGGGGAACAAAGGCGCTCGCCAGCGCCATCTCCCCCACCCATCCCCCAGCCAAAATCCCAAAGAGAACCAGTTCCTGCCAGGGAACTTGCTCGCTCCGCACAAACACCCAACTCTGCGCTTCTGCGGAGCCAAACCTCCGGCAGCGGATCTGACTCCCTCCTGCTGCCACAGGGCCCCTCCTGAAGTGGATCACCTAAGGAGAAGCAAGCTAAGCCTGCCCCTCCTGCCCCTGTGCACCTTGCCTACCCACCCCAGCTAAGACGCCAGATCCCCAGCATCACAAGCCTGGCAGTGTGCAAGTAGCCCAGACAGACCACCCCACCCCACAGTGAATCCCGCCCCTAGGAGAGGGGAAGAGAAGGCACGCACCAGTCTGACTGTGGCCCCAGCGGTGGGCTGGGAGCAGACATCAGGTCTGACTGCGGCTCCGCCCACCAACTCCAGTTATACACCACAGCACAGGGGAAGTGCCCTGCAGGTCCTCACCACGCCAGGGACCATCCAAAATGACCAAGCGGAAGAATTCCCCTCAGAAGAATCTCCAGGAAATAACAACAGCTAATGAGCTGATCAAAAAGGATTTAAATAATATAACAGAAAGTGAATTTAGAATAATAGTCATAAAATTAATCGCTGGGCTTGAAAACAGTATAGCTGACAGCAGAGAATCTCTTGCTACAGAGATCAAGGGACTAAGGAACAGTCACGAGGAGCTGAAAAACGCTTTAAACGAAATGCATAACAAAATGGAAACCACCACGGCTCGGATTGAAGAGGCAGAGGAGAGAATAGGTGAACTAGAAGATAAAGTTATGGAAAAAGAGGAAGCTGAGAAAAAGAGGGATAAAAAAATCCAGGAATATGAGGGGAAAATTAGAGAACTAAGTGATACACTAAAAAGAAATAATATACGCATCATTGGTATCCCAGAGGAGGAAGAGAGAGGGAAAGGTGCTGAAGGGGTACTTGAAGAAATAATAGCTGAGAACTTCCCTGAACTGGGGAAGGAAAAAGGCATTGAAATCCAAGAGGCACAGAGAACTCCCTTCAGACGTAACTTGAATCGATCTTCTGCACGACATATCATAGTGAAACTGGCAAAATACAAGGATAAAGAGAAAATTCTGAAAGCAGCAAGGGGTAAACGTGCCCTCACATATAAAGGGAGACCTATAAGACTCGTGACTGATCTCTCTTTTGAAACTTGGCAGGCCAGAAAGAATTGGCACGAGATTTTCAGTGTGCTAGACAGAAAAAATATGCAGCCGAGAATCCTTTATCCAGCAAGTCTGTCATTTAGAATAGAAGGAGAGATAAAGGTCTTCCCAAACAAACAAAAACTGAAGGAATTTGTCACCACTAAACCAGCCCTACAAGAGATCCTAAGGGGGACCCTGTGAGACAAAGTACCAGAGACATCACTACAAGCATAAAACATACAGACATCACAATGACTCTAAACCCATATCTTTCTATAATAACACTGAATGTAAATGGATTAAATGCGCCAACCAAAAGACATAGAGTATCAGAATGGATAAAAAAACAAGACCCATCTATTTGCTGTCTACAAGAGACTCATTTTAGACCTGAGGACACCTTTAGATTGAGAGTGAGGGGATGGAGAACTATTTATCATGCTACTGGAAGCCAAAAGAAAGCTGGAGTAGCCATACTTATATCAGACAAACTAGACTTTAAATTAAAGGCTGTAACAAGAGATGAAGAAGGACATTATATAATAGTGACAGGGTCTATCCATCAGGAAGAGCTAACAATTATAAATGTCTATGCGCCGAATACCGGAGCGCCCAAATATATAAAACAATTACTCATAAACACAAGCAACCTTATTGATAAGAATGTGGTAATTGCAGGGGACTTGAACACCCCACTTACAGAAATGGATAGATCATCTAGACACACGATCAATAAAGAAACAAGGGCCCTGAATGAGACATTGGACCAGATGGACTTGACAGATATATTTAGAACTCTGCATCCCAAAGCAACAGAATATACTTTCTTCTCGAGTGCACATGGAACATTCTCCAAGATAGATCATATACTGGGTCACAAAACAGCCCTTCATAAGTTTACAAGAATTGAAATCATACCATGCATACTTTCAGACCACAACGCTATGAAGCTTGAAATCAACCACAGAAAAAAGTCTGGAAAACCTCCAAAAGCATGGAGGTTAAAGAACACCCTACTAATGAATGAGTGGGTCAACCAGGCAATTAGAGAAGAAATTAAAAAATATATGGAAACAAACGAAAATGAAAATACAACAATCCAAACGCTTTGGGACGCAGCAAAGGCAGTCCTGAGAGGAAAATACATTGCAATCCAGGCCTATCTCAAGAAACAAGAAAAATCCCAAATACAAAATCTAACAGCACACCTAAAGGAAATAGAAGCAGAACAGCAAAGGCAGCCTAAACCCAGCAGAAGAAGAGAAATAATAAAGATCAGAGCAGAAATAAACAATATAGAATCTAAAAAAACTGTAGAGCAGATCAATGAAACCAAGAGTTGGTTTTTTGAAAAAATAAACAAAATTGACAAACCTCTAGCCAGGCTTCTCAAAAAGAAAAGGGAGATGACCCAAATAGATAAAATCATGAATGAAAATGGAATGATTACAACCAATCCCTCAGAGATACAAACAATTATCAGGGAATACTATGAAAAATTATATGCCAACAAATTGGACAACCTGGAAGAAATGGACAAATTCCTGAACACCCACACTCTTCCAAAACTCAATCAGGAGGAAATAGAAAGCTTGAACAGACCCATCACCAGCGAAGAAATTGAATCGGTTATCAAAAATCTCCCAACAAATAAGAGTCCAGGACCAGATGGCTTCCCAGGGGAGTTCTACCAGACGTTTAAAGCAGAGATAATGCCTATCCTTCTCAAGCTATTCCAAGAAATAGAAAGGGAAGGAAAACTTCCAGACTCATTCTATGAAGCCAGTATTACTTTGATTCCTAAACCAGACAGAGACCCAGTAAAAAAAGAGAACTACAGGCCAATATCCCTGATGAATATGGATGCAAAAATTCTCAATAAGATACTAGCAAATCGAATTCAACGGCATATAAAAAGAATTATTCACCATGATCAAGTGGGATTCATTCCTGGGATGCAGGGCTGGTTCAACATTCGCAAATCAATCAACGTGATACATCACATTAACAAAAAAAAAGAGAAAAACCATATGATCCTGTCAATCGATGCAGAAAAGGCCTTTGACAAAATCCAGCACCCTTTCTTAATAAAAACTCTTGAGAAAGTCGGGATAGAAGGAACATACTTAAAGATCATCAAAGCCATTTATGAAAAGCCCACAGCTAACATCATCCTCAACGGGGAAAAACTGAGAGCTTTCTCCCTGAGATCAGGAACACGACAGGGATGCCCACTCTCACCGCTGTTGTTTAACATAGTGCTGGAAGTTCTAGCATCAGCAATCAGACAACAAAAGGAAATCAAAGGCATCCAAATTGGCAAAGATGAAGTCAAGCTTTCGCTCTTTGCAGATGACATGATATTATACATGGAAAATCCGATAGACTCCACCAAAAGTCTGCTAGAACTGATACATGAATTCAGCAAAGTTGCAGGATACAAAATCAATGTACAGAAATCAGTTGCATTCTTATACACTAACAATGAAGCAACAGAAAGACAACTAAAGAAACTGATCCCATTCACAATTGCACCAAGAAGCATAAAATACCTAGGAATAAATCTAACCAAAGATGTAAAGGATCTGTATGCTGAAAACTATAGAAAGCTTATGAAGGTAATTGAAGAAGATTTAAAGAAATGGAAAGACATTCCCTGCTCATGGATTGGAAGAATAAATATTGTCAAAATGTCAATACTACCCAAAGCTATCTACACATTCAATGCAATCCCAATCAAAATTGCACCAGCATTCTTCTCGAAACTAGAACAAGCAATCCTAAAATTCATATGGAACCACAAAAGGCCCCGAATAGCCAAAGTAATTTTGAAGAAGAAGACCAAAGCAGGAGGCATCACAATCCCAGACTTTAGCCTCTACTACAAAGCTGTCATCATCAAGACAGCATGGTATTGGCACAAAAACAGACACATAGACCAATGGAATAGAATAGAAACCCCGGAACTAGACCCACAAACGTACTGCCAACTCATCTTTGACAAAGCAGGAAAGAACATCCAATGGAAAAAAGACAGTCTCTTTAACAAATGGTGCTGGGAGAACTGGACAGCAACATGCAGAAGGTTGAAACTAGACCACTTTCTCACACCATTCACAAAAATAAACTCAAAATGGATAAAGGACCTGAATGTGAGACAGGAAACCATCAAAACATTAGAGGAGAAAGCAGGAAAAGACCTCTCTGACCTCAGCCGTAGCAATCTCTTACTCGACACATCCCCAAAGGCAAGGGAATTCAAAGCAAAAGTGAATTACTGGGACCTTATGAAGATAAAAAGCTTCTGCACAGCAAAGGAAACAACCAACAAAACTAAAAGGCAACCAACGGAATGGGAAAAGATATTTGCAAATGACATATCGGACAAAGGGCTAGTATCCAAAATCTATAAAGAGCTCACCAAACTCCACACCCGAAAAGCAAATAACCCAGTGAAGAAATGGGCAGAAAACATGAATAGACACTTCTCTAAAGAAGACATCCGGATGGCCAACAGGCACATGAAAAGATGTTCAGCGTCGCTCCTTATCAGGGAAATACAAATCAAAACCACACTCAGATATCACCTCACGCCAGTCAGAGTGGCCAAAATGAACAAATCAGGAGACTATAGATGCTGGAGAGGATGTGGAGAAACGGGAACCCTCTTGCACTGTTGGTGGGAATGCAAATTGGTGCAGCCGCTCTGGAAAGCAGTGTGGAGGTTCCTCAGAAAATTAAAAATAGACCTACCCTATGACCCAGCAATAGCACTGCTAGGAATTTATCCAAGGGACACAGGAGTACTGATGCATAGGGGCACTTGTACCCCAATGTTCATAGCAGCACTCTCAACAATAGCCAAATTATGGAAAGAGCCTAAATGTCCATCAACTGATGAATGGATAAAGAAATTGTGGTTTATATACACAATGGAGTACTACGTGGCAATGAGAAAAAATGAAATATGGCCTTTTGTAGCAACGTGGATGGAACTGGAGAGTGTGATGCTAAGTGAAATAAGCCATACAGAGAAAGACAGATACCATATGGTTTCACTCTTATGTGGATCCTGAGAAACTTAAGAGAAACCCATGGGGGAGGGGAACAAAAAAAAAAAAAAAAAAAGAGGTTAGAGTGGGAGAGAGCCAAAGCATAAGAGACTGTTGAGAACTGAGAACAAACTAAGGGTTGATGGGGGGTGGGAGGGAGGATAGGGTGGGTGATGGGTACTGAGGAGGGCACGTTTTGGGATGAGCACTGGGTGTTGTATGGAAACCAATTTGACAATAAATTTCATATATAAATAAAAAAAAAAAAAAAAAAAACAATAGCCAATTTATGGAAAGAGCCCAAATGTCCATTGACTGATGAATGGATAAAGAAGATGTGGTATATATATATATATATATATATATATATATATATATATATATATACATACATACAGTGGAATATTATTTGGCATGCAAAAAAAATGAAATCTTGTCATTTGCAACAATGTGGATGGAACTAGAGTGTATTATGCTAAGTGAAATAAGTCAGTAAGAGAAAGACAAATATCATATGATTTCACTCATTGTGGAATAAGAAACAGCAGATGAACATATGGGAAGGGAAGGAAAAATAAGATAAAAACAGAGAGGGAGACAAATCATGAGACTCTTAACTACAGAGAACAAACTGAGCCCTGCTAAAGGGGAAGTGGGTGGGAGGATGGCCTAAATGGGTGATAGGCATTAAGGAGGGCACTTGTTGGGATGAGAAC
This sequence comes from Puma concolor, assembly GCF_028749965.1. Classification (NCBI taxonomy): domain Eukaryota; kingdom Metazoa; phylum Chordata; class Mammalia; order Carnivora; family Felidae; genus Puma; species Puma concolor. Next base: position 38,490,861 of record NC_141681.1, on the reverse strand, counting down.
AGGGTTTTATATATAAATGATGAATCACTTGGTTCTAATACTGAAACCAGTACTGTACTGTATGTTAATTAACTTAAATTTAAATAATATTTAAAAAAAAGCATAATCCACATTCTTTGCAAGTTCACATAGGACATTCTCCAGAATAGATCACATAGGAGGTCACAAATGATGACTCAACAAGTACAAAAAGATTGAGATTATACCATGTAAATTTTCCTACCACAATGCTATGAGACTTGAAGTCAACCACGAGGAAAAATCTGGAAATGACACAAATACTTGGTAGTTAAACAACATGCTACTAAACAATGAATGGATCAACTGGGAATTCAAAGAAGAAACTAAAGAATACATGGAAAGAAATGAAAATGAAAACACCTCAGACCAAATGTTTGGGATGTAACAAAAGTGGTTCTAAGAGGCAAGCATATAGTAATACAACCTCAAATAAACAACCTAACTTTACACTTATAGGCCCTGGGAGTGGGGGTAGGGACAACAAATAAAACCTAAAGCGAGCAGAAGCAAGGAAATAATAAAGATTAGAGCAGAAAAAACAGATTTGGAAACTAGAAGAAGAACATACAATGAAACCAGGAGCTGGTTCTTTGAGAAAATGAATAAAATAGATAAACCCCTAGTCACATTATCAAAAAGAAAAGAAAGGACACACATACATAAAATCAGAAATGAGAAGGGAGAAATAACATCCAACACCATAGAAATATAAACAATTATAAGAAAACAGTATGAAAAATTCCAGGCCAAGAAATTGGACAACCTGAAAGAAATGGACAAACTCCTGGAAACATATAAACTAGCCAAAATGGAAACAGGAATAAAGAGAAAACTTGAACAGACTGATAACGAGCAAAAACGCTGAATCAGTAATCAAAAATTTCCCAACAAATCATAGACCAGGTTCCAAATGGCTTCACTGGAGAATTTAACCAAACATTTAAAGAAAAGTTTATATGTATCCTTCTCAAACTATTCCAAAAAAAAGAGGAAGAAATACTTCCAAATTCATTCTATTAGGCCAGCATTACCCTGATTCCAAAACCAAAGACTTCATTAAAAAGAGAACTACAAGCCAAAATCCCTGATGCAAAAATTCTCAATAAAATACTAGCAAATCAAATCCAACGTACATTAAAAGAATCATTCACCATGATGACGTGGGTTGGGATTAATTCCTGGGCTGCAAGAATGGTTCAATATTGGCAAATCAATCAATGTGAAACACCCCATTAGTAAAGGAAAGGATCAGAACCATGTGATAATTTCAATAGATGCGGAAAAAAACATTTGACAATATACAACGTCCATTCATGAGAAAAACACTCAACAAAGTAGGGTTAGAGGGAACATACCTCAACATAATAAAGGCTATAACAAAAAACTCACCGCTAATATAATCCTCAATGGGGAAAAACTGACAGCTTTTCCTCTATGGTCTGAAACAAGACAGAGATGTCCACCCTCACCACCGTTATTTATCATAGTATTGGAAGTCCTAGCCACAGCAATCAGACAACACAAAGAAATAAAAGGCATCATATTGGCAAGAAAGAAGTCAAACTTTTGTCATTTGCAGATGACATGGTTATACTGAAACCTGAAAAACTCCATCAAAAATTTGCTAGAACTGATACAGGAGTTCAGTAAAATTACAGGCTACAATATCAACGTATTCTATACACCAAAAAATGAAACAGCAGAAAGACAAATTAAGGAATCAATGCTGTTTACAATTTCATCAAAAACTATAAGGTGCCTAGGAATAAACCTAACCAAAGAGGTGAAAGACCTGTACTCTGAAAATTACAAAACACAGATGAAAGAAATTTCAGTTGACACGAGGACATTGAAAAACATTTCATACTCATGGGTTGAAAGAGCAAATATGCTTAAAATGTCATATTACCCAAAACAATCTACACATTTAATGCAATCTTTATAAAAATACCAGATGCATTTCTCAAAAGCTAGAACAAATAATCCTCAAATTTGTATGGAACCACAAAAGACTCCGAATAGCCAAAGCATCCTTGAAAAATAAAAGCAAAGCTGGAGGCACCACAATTTCAGACTTCAAATTATATTACAAAACTGTATTGATGAAAACAGTGTGGTCCTGGTACAAAAATAGACACATAGATCAAAAGAACAGAATAGAAAATGCAAAAATGAACCCACAACTAGTTGGTCAATTAATATTTGACAAACAAGGAAAGACTATCCAATCAGAAAAAGATGGTATCTTCAACAAATGGCGTTGGGAAAACTGGAGAGCAATATGTAAAAGAATAAAACTGGACCGCTTTCTTGTACCATACACAAAAGTAAATTAAAAATGGTTTAAAGACACCTGTGAGACAGGAAACCACTAAAATCCTAGAGAACACAGGCTGTAACCTCTTTGACATCAGCCATAGCAACTTCTTACTAGATATGTCTCCTGAGGCAAGGGAAACAAAAGCAAAAATAAACTATTGGGACTTTATCAAAATAAAAATCTTCTGCACAGTGAAGGAAACAATCAACAAACCAAGAGGCAACCAAAGAACTGGGAGAAGGTATTTGCAAATTATATATCTGATAAAAGGTTAGAATCCAAAATATATAAGGAAATAAACCTCAATTCCCAAAAAACAAAAATCCAATTAACAATGGGCAGAAGACATGAATAGACATTTCTACAAAGAAGACATCCAGATGGCCACCAGACACATGAAATGAAAAGATGCTCAACATCACCAATCATCAGGGAAGTGCATATCAAAATTACGATAAGATATCACCTCAGGATGTTGAAAATCAACAACACAGGAAACAATAGATGTAGGCAAGGATGTGGGCAAAAGGGAATCCTCCTACACAGTTGGTAGGAATGCAAGTTAGTGCAGCCACTCTGGAAAATATTATGGAGTTACCTTGAAAAATTAAAAATAGAACCACTCCATAATCCAGTAATAGAACTACTAGGTATTTACCCAAAAGACACAAAAATTCTAATTTGAAGTGATATATACACCCCAACGTTTATAACAGCATTATCTACTGAGTCAAATTATGAAAAAAGCCAATTGTCCAGCCATAAAAAATAATGAAATCTTGCCACTTGCAATGACATGGAGGTTGAAAGTATTTTGCTATGTGAAACGAATCAGTCAGAGAAAGACAAATACCATATGATTTCACTCATGTGGAGTTTAAGAAACAAAACAAACAAATACAGGGGAAAAAGGCAAACCAAGAAACAGACTGTTAAATTAACTATAGAGAACAAACTAACAGTTAGTGGAGGGGAGGTAGGTGGGGGGATGGGTGGAAGGGATGACGGGAATTAAGGAGTGTAATTTTAGTAATGAGCCCTGGGTGTTGTATGTAAGTGTTGTATCATGAAATTGTGCACCTGAAACAAATATTACTCTGTATCTTAACTAACTACAATTCAAGCAAAAACACTAAAAAAAAGACAAGCATCAAGAAATTTAAAAAGATCAAAGTCATATTATGAGTCTTTTCTGACCACAATGCTATGAAAGTAGAAGTCAACCAGAAGAAAAATCTGAAAACACCACAACTACGTAGAGGTCAAAACATGCTACTAAACAATGAATGGGTCAAGCCGGAAATAGAATAAAAATTAAAACTACATGAAAACAAATTAAAATAAAACATAATGGTTCAAAATCTTTGGGATGCAGCAAAAGTAGTTCTAAGAATAAATCTTACAGCAGTACAATTTTACATGAAGAATAAAATCTCAAATAGACAACATAACCTTGCAACCAAAGGAAATAGAAAAAGAACCACAAACAAAACCCAAAAACAACATAAAGAAGGAAATAATAAAGATTAGAGCAAAAATAAATATTGAAACTAAAAAAAAAAATGGATCATTGAAACCAAGAGCTGGTGTTTTGAAAAAAAAAATCAAGACAATTGATAAACATCTAGCTAGATTTATCAAGAAAAAAATGAAAGTACTAAATAAAATCATAAATGAGAGAGAAGAAATACCAACCAACACCACATAAATAAAATCATGAGAATATTATGAAAAAATATATGCCAACAAATTGGACAATGTAGAAGAAAGGGATAAATTTCCAGAAACACATAAACTCCCAAAACTGAAACAGGAAGAAATAGAAAACTTGAACAGACAGATAACCAGCAAAGAAGTTGAATCAGTGATCAAAAAACTCCCAATAAACATGGGGCACCTGGGTAGCTCAGTGGGTTAAGCGACCGAGTTGGACTCAGGTCATGATCTTGTGGTTCATGGGTTTGAGCCCCATGTCAGGCTCTGTGCTGACAACTCAGAGCCTGGAGCCTGCTTCAGATTGTTTCTCCTTCGCTCTCTGCCCCTCCCCCGCTTGCGCTCTGTCTCTGTCTCTCTCTCAAAAATAAATAAACTTAAAAAAAACCTCTCAATAAACAAAAACCTGGGACAAGATGGTTTCACAAGCAAATTCTAGGAAACATTTAAAGAACAAGTAATATCTACTCTTCTCAAATGATTCCCCAAAATAGAAAAGACAAAAAATGTCTAAATTCATTCGATGAGGCCTGCATTACCCTGATACCAAAACCAGTTAAAGACACTTCAATAAAGAAAAAAAGAAAGAAAGAAAAAAGAAATACAGGCCAATATCTGATGAGCATAGATACAAAAATCTTCAACAAAATACTAACATCTAAATCCAAAAATACATTAAAAAAATCATTCTGACAATCAAGTGGGATTTATTACTGGGTTGCAAGGGTGGGTCAATATTCTCAAATCAGTCAACATAATACATCACATCAATAAGAGAAAGGATAAGAACCATATTATCATTTTGACAGACACAGAAAAAGCATTAGTCACATACAACATCAATAATGATAAAACCCTCAACAAAGTTTGTTTAGAGGGAACATAGTTCAATATAATAAGGGTCACTTAAGATAAATTCACAGGTAACATCATCCTTAATGGAGAAAAACTGAGATATTTTCCCCTAAGGTCAGGTACAAACTGATGGTTACTAGAGTGGAGGTGGATGGGGAGATGGGTGAAATAGATGATGGGGATTAAAGAGTGCACTTCTTGTGATGGGCACTGGGTGTTGTATGGAAGAATTGAATCACTGTATTGTACATCTGAAAGTAATGTTACATGTTTGTTAACTAACTGGAATTTAAATAAAAACTTAAAAAAATAAAGGAGCCTGAATATCTACTGTCTGGTAAAATAACACTTTTGTCTTTGTAGGCAGAGAGGAAGGGTGTTGATGCAAAAAAAAAAAAATTCTAAAATTTTAAAGAGAAAGGAAAAGAATTTTATTCAAGCCCAAGTTAAGACAGCTGCCCAGGATACACAATCTTCACAAAGCAGAGAGTGCTCCAGGGAAGGGCCATTTGGTGCAGGGTTATTTATATGTGTTTTTTACATAAAGAGTTACAAATCATCTTAACAAAGGACATTCTGAAAAATTATAGACTTTATGTTACGTGTTTAGTATATGCAAGGCTGTATGACTTTAATCTTATGGTAACCACGGAAGTTTTTTGTTTGTTTTCTTATCTTAATGTTTGGAATGCTCCTTTATGTGTTTTTTTGTTTGTTTGTTTGTTTGTTTTTCTAAGAAGCAGATGTATAATGTGTGTTTGGAGCAGAAATAGAGCTCATGCTTTGAAGTTTTGTGGAGTCATTTTGGCCCTGGTAAATGTTAAGGTATAGCTTCCCTGGGAACCCAGGAACAGGCCCCACAATACCAAAATTTGAAAATTTCTGGGGTGTCTGGGTGGCTCAGTCAATTAAGTGTCTGACTCTTGATTTTGGCTCAGGTCATGATGCCATGGTTCAGGAGTTCAAGTTCCACATCAGGTTCCTTGCTGACAGTGTGGAGCCTGCTTGGGCCTCTCTGTCTTGCCCCCTCTCTGCCTCTCTCTCTCTCAAAATAAAATAACTTAAAAATAATAAAGGGATAAATTTAAAAAGTTGTGACAATTTCTTTTATAAGGATAATCAATCAGAGTTTTGGGTGCTTCAGGTTGGACAAAGTATGTTCATTTCCCCAATCTCCTTCAATAGTTACTCCTGAGCACTTGTTCTCTGCAAGTTTCTCAGAGTACAGAAATGATGTTCAGTTCATCTTCATAGTAACTTTAGGAGGCTGTCAATATAACTTTACAATCCTATTTCATAATTGAGAAAACCAGATGCAATACAGTAAGTGGCTTGGCCCTTGTCATGCAGTGTTATCAGAAAATCCACATCTCCTGATCCTAGACTCCATTCCAGTTACTTGTCAAATATTGTCTGCACAGTCACAGTGTACCTAGTCAAACCATGAATAACCCCACCACTTTGACACTCAGGCCACCCTGTGTTTAGCATTATCATCATCCAAACTCCTATTTTGTCCCCTCACTTTGCTGCTGAACTCCAATTGCAGAATTTAAAATACTCAAAGCCATAATGATCTGGTACCTGAATATAATGTCATGCACACTTCCCAGCCCAGACTTTATTCTAGCTATTGTCCACTACAACTGATTTTTCAAATACTCTCCCATACACTAAACATCTCCCTAAAGACAGCCATTTATCCCATTTGTCCCCCAAACCATCAGTCAGCTGGAAGGTACCTCAGTAAGTATCTAGGCAAAAGGTGACAAACAGGCAATAGTGGACCACATCAGACAGATGGAGGATTTATGTGGCCTGTGGAGAGTTTCAAAATAAAAAAAAAAATCAGGTGCCCAGTGCAATGTAAGTGCCTGACATTAAAATTTCTGACTGTCAAGACATCAATTTCAAAGTCATCTATATGGAATAAATGTATTTCCAGCTGTATGACACAGCTATTAGTAAAACAGCTAGATAAGAGACCAGGACACCCCACCCATTAACTTCTCCTTTTAGAAAGCCCTGGGTGACTGAGATAACTGACTGCTTGAGTGACCCCACTTTTCCCTTCCCATGCCCTAATATCTGTTCTTTTATTTTTAATTTGCTCATAAAGAACTTCCAAAGCCCTAGGCACCCCATCCTTATACCCCAATAAAGACAGAGCTCCAGGTTCTCTTTCTCTCTCTCTTTCCCTTTCTTTTTCTTCCCTACACCCCCATCACTTTGCTGGTGGCCCTTGGGCATGACGTATACCTTCTAGGACCTGTGAGGAATAGACCTTTTTCTGAAGTTCCATGATGGTTATTGTGGAGGTATGTCTTGCAATCATAGTAAGAACCACAAAAGCTTGTCCAGCCTCAACATTGGCTCTGGTCAAGGAAATGTCTGTGGAGGATTACCACAGTAGTAGGGGTCCAGGGCATTCCCAGCCAATAGCACAATTATTAATGGGCTGAAACCAAAACAAAACACTCAGCTTCTCTTAAACAATCAGAAAATCTGGCAGCACAGGCCTTGCCTTCATTCCAAGAATGTACACATGACAGGTAGGAGACAACCCATTAGAAGGTCATGAACTTTCCCAGACCTGCCCAGTCCTTGACATTTTTTATTGTCCCTGAGCCCTGAGGATGAAAGTCAGTTACTATTTATCATCTTGTTCATCTTATTGTTTATTATCAAACTGAAGAGATTGATCTCTGTATCCATATTGCTGCCAAAGTGCAGAAGCAAAATACTGAGAGGATGAGTATTTCAAGAGAAAGAGGGGGCAGCCATTTGTATTTCTTTAGGGTATGAAACCTTACATGTTTATCATGTAAAGAAGGTGTGTTCTCAAAAGATCCCATTCCAACTCAGCCCATCTTGCTCATCTGTTTTACCTTTATGGTGACTGCTACATTTCTCACTATTGATTTTGTCACATTTTATCCTTATCTTACTTAATCTCCTAGTCTCAGAGAGAAGAGATGTTCTCACATCACACAATAAGTGGATGGTGGAGTGAAGACTGGAAGCCATATCTCTGCAGTCCAGTTCCAGTGTTCTGACTGAAGCCTACCCACCTGGGAAGAGGTGATACACTTAATGCCACATCAGTCATACCATCATCAAGGCTGATCAACACTAATCCAACAGTAAACACCACACACACACACACACACACACACACACACGTGCACACACAAAATTCATACAGAGTTTTGATAATTAGACAGAGAGTAAATGCCATAATAATAGCATGCTTGAGAGATACCTATTTTGTGGCCATCCTTTTTAGAAGAATTTCCGCTAGAAGATCAGTGATTGAAAACAAGCTCAGACAAATAGCAATTAGGCTGAACAGTGTAGCAAATGATTCATCGGCTGTTGGGTAATTATGGGTCTAGAAAGACTATATTTGTCAGAATACTTGGAATAAATACTTCGTTCAAGAGCTCGTTCAAAGAACTTGGTTTGGAATATTCAAAGAGCCCATGACTAGCTCCTAGGTCTTCTGGCACAGCACTAGGAGAAGAGTGGAGAGGGAGGGTCACCAGTTGAGCTGGGCAGAGGGTTGGACATTCAGTAGGGTGCCACTTTCTCTTCCAAATAATAGGATGCCACATGACATGGCATATCATAAATGAATTCAGAGTTATTTATTGATCTTCTCCAGTCCCTGGACCTATCTCTGCTATTTCTACCTGGACACCGACAGGTTCCCTGATGTTCCCACTCCCTTAAGAAGTATCTCAGCAAAGGCAGCTCCCTGTAACTGCCCCAGCCTTTCTTTTCCATAAACACTTAGCAATCATCCATTCAATGATATTTATTCTATCCTGACTACCTGCCAGGAATTATACTAAGTAGTAAAGAGTGGTAAATAAAGCACACACAATCTCCTTCCTTATCCAATTTGGAAGGTTAGCATTGAAGAAATAATAGATTTATTTTTAATCCCTTCTAGGGCAGCCTAGTAAAAGGAATAAAATTTGAATTTTCTTCTAAATAGGTCTCTTCTGAGGTGAAAACTCACCATGTTTGCCTTCTAGGAGTGTCATTTAAAAAAGGATACCTTAAAACAACATTATCTATGGAGAAACATAAAGTCATATTACTAGGTGAAAGAAACCACTGAAAAAGCTGCATATACTTTGACTCCAACTATATACTATTCTGCAAAAGACAAAACTCTGGATACAATAATAAGATTAGGGGTTAGGGAGGAGGCAGGGATGAATGGAGGTAAAGAATGGAGGATTTTTAGGGCAATGAAACCATTCTGTACTATAATACAATGGTGGTTATATGTCATTATACATTTGTCAAAAACCACAGAATATACAACAGTAAAACTGAACTATAACGTAATCTATAGATTTGAGGTAATAATAATATACAATGTAGGTTCATAAATTGTAACAAATGTACCATTGTGGTATGGGATGTCCACAGTGGAGGGGTTTGTACATGTTGGGGGACAGGGATATATGGGAACTCATTATACTTTCCACTCAATTTTGCTATGAATTTAAAACTTCTATAAAAAGTAAAGTTTATTAATTTAAAAAAGAAACATTATCCTAATCCAGATCTAGTTATGGGATTTTGGCTGGACTAAGGTCAGTGATGTCTCTGTGATCACACCATACAGAGTTGACCATCTGTTCCCTCTGTTCTTTAACAAGAAAAGCAGATACTGAAATCAGAGACTGTGAGGATGAAGGAAGAAAATATCATCTTGGTTTTGTCTTGACTTTGAAATGTAAGTTTAGCACTTTCCTTTATCCCTCTCAGAATAAACTATTATTTTTCATATTTATGTCTCACAGAATCTCACCTCAGTTTCCCTTTCTGTACAGTAAGAGACTAAAATTGGATGGAAACGTAGGTTGTTTGTTTAGTTTTTTTTTTTTAATTTTTTTTTCAACGTTCATTTATTTTTGGGACAGAGAGAGACAGAGCATGAACGGGGGAGGGGCAGAGAGAGAGGGAGACACAGAATCGGAAACAGGCTCCAGGCTCTGAGCCATCAGCCCAGAGCCTGACGCGGGGCTCGAACTCATGGACTGCGAGATCGTGACCTGGCTGAAGTCGGACGCTTAACCGACTGCGCCACCCAGGCGCCCCTGTTTGTTTAGTTTTGAGCATTAGTTTGAGCCTGAGAAATACTTTTTGACCAAAGAGTTTCAGTCTCAGTCCAGAGATGCCTTGGACTATGGCAGTGCTGATACCCTGATTCAGAGACCCCAGGAAGGACCACAGCACCAACCTCTATTTCAGCAAACATTTATCTCCTGGTGTTCCTAAGGCCTGGAGAAATAATACATATTTCCTAAGTAAAAGCTTTTTAGAACAGCTAAAGCTTTCAAAAGAAAGGTACCTTTTATATGTGTTGATGTTTATGCTTTATTTCTTTAAACTTTTCTTTTTTTCTACAGGTCCCAACTTATATTTAGGGTATAGAACTTAAAGCTTTTAAATCAAACAGATGCTTTTTTTTTTTAATTTTTGGGAGAAATGTAGATACTTTTTATGCCAAAGATAAACTTTAACAGATAATTGTTTTGGGGAAAATGGAGCATGATTATTTTATATACCTCACAATGGATGGGAAACCTAAAAGACAGTAAGAGTCCAAGTGCTTTCATTTGGGAGCTGGCAGGCTAGAGCCACCTATCCCATCGCTAGCCTTTCCAAGGCAGTGGGATCCTTCTTCTTCTCAGTTTTAGCCACATCTAGCTGCTTTCTTGCTGATTTCCTGCTGATCATCATTTTCTCCTTGTTTAATTGTTCCCAGAACTTGAATAGTGAAAAATAACTTAACCAATATCTGGGAACAACAGAGTTTGTTATCTTGTTGGCATAGACATTTCTCACTTTTTTGATAGGTTTTTAAACTCTAAAAGTGCTCCTATGTGGTTGTCTGATAAGAAGTTTTACCTAGCCACTCAGCTGTGGTCCAGCAGTGTCAGCCCCATTCCTCCATAAATGGAGGGGGTTGTCTATAGGACTGATCACAAGGAAGCCCAGACATAGCCAAAGGGCTCTGGCCTGTTTGAAGTGAGGGAGAAGGCAGGTAACAGTTGGAATAGCTCTTTCCAAACCAGAAGTTTCATCTCTGGAGCAAGGTTTTCTGAAGACCAGCCTGAAGACCTGATGTGCCTACTTTCTTTAGTGAAAGCAAAATTTCTGCCCTCATATATCCTAAACCAATAGTCTGTAGCTGAGATTGACCCAATTACTTCCTTTTAAACTGTTTCACTCATTCTGTACCTTTCTAAGCAAAAGCCAATGAAGGGCATGATCTCCCAAGATTTCTTCATTGCTTCTAAAGCCATATTTTCTTGGTTACATCATGCCAATTCCACATGACTGGGTCTGTGCTAAGCCCATGCTTGTTCAATAACATGTTAACCCTGATCATAGCTTTGGCCCCTAGTCTTCTTTGCAGTCTCTGGCTTAGCTACCCTTCATCACCAGCAGCAAGACTCTCACAAGTATGAGCCCATGGTTCTCACTGTCTTTTTCAGGGATTCCCTGCTATGGCCTCACTTCCCTGAGTCCAACACTGATTCCAATCATTCAGTCAGATTCCCATGTGGGCAAGCTCCTCCCACCATAAGAAAAAATGAGATAAAAATTTAAGAGGAGATTTTCTTTGATACCAAAAGATAAGTAGCAAAAAACCACAATCTTATTATGTATAAACATAAACTTTTATGTTTAAAAGTAGCTTTGAGCTGACTGTTTACTGGAAAAGAAAGAGGACAACAAGGTATATCCATCCATCAGTGTGAGTAAATGCAAACTTCTAGGTATTTCAAACAAAAGAAATTTAATACAGGAAACTGGTAACATAGGTGACAAAAAATACTGAGAAGCCACATGCAAACTCAGAATTAGCAACAGTAAAAGACATTTCTCCCCAAGAGCTGGCAGAACAAAGGGACATGGTAGACACCAGGAGTCAAGGCCATATAGAAGGAGCTGGAACTATGGTGGAAATAGTAGTGGTAGATGGGAGATAGAAACAAGAAGACATGGCTGTTGAAGGGTACACCTGTCAAGGCAAAGAGAAAAAGAGAAAGAGAGAGAGAGAGAGAAATACCTTGACTTGTCCCTTGCAATTTCCCTCTATTATTTGACCAGTGACTCCCATTAACAAAATTTAGACAGAAGCTAGTTGGCAAGGGAGCCAAGGAAATGTAGTTACCTGGAATATAAAGGATAGTGAGGGAAGGATAAAAGTCAGCAGGCAAATAACCAGACAAAAGGAAGGGTATGTGCCTGAAGGTGTGGGGCTCCCTGTTTCTGAAAAAGGAAAGATCTACACATGTTAAAGCAGTGTGTGTGAGCGTATACAGAGAGGTGGGGTAGTAGTGGAGGTATTCCTGCAGTATCAGCTGCATTTAAGCTGCACTGGTGGTATTACCCCAAAAAAGGGAAGAGGTGGGGAATGATTGAATCATCTCTTAGACTTCTTCCAAGGGGTCTTTGGCCACCAGGTGCAGATACCCACACTGGAGTTAGTTAGCCTAGACACAGACAGAAAGATTCCTGGTGAGTCCATCACTCCCTTGTAGCCCTCAGGAGCAGGTCTCATTCCTACCTTAACTGGAGAGACTCAAGAAAGTACAATAGTACAGGAAAGCTGGGGTGCAGGGGAAGAGGGGCTTTCATTTCTTAAGTTTAGCTTTTCCTCCACCCAATATGAAATAAGTTTATCTCCTTCCACTCCATATAGTTCCAGTTTGCGAAGTTTAAATAGCCAAGTCTGTTATGAAAAATGTGTTTCTGAAAGATAAATGTAAAAATAGAAAGGAACTCAGAAATATTTACCCAGTTCACATCAGAGCCAGTTACAAACTGGATTTTAAGGCAAATCAAAAATGCTGTGCTCTGGAGGGGTTTGCTTTGGGTTGCCAGAAGACAGTGTCCCATGGGGAAGGAGGACCTTTCCAAGTGCAAATCCTGGTGACAGAATTACCTCCTGCATGCATACTGATAGGACAGAGCTGCTGAAAGTCTGCCCCTTTGTTCCTCTTCCAGTCCCTTGGACCTTTGGGGGCAGCTCCTTGTGGCACTGGAAATCTCCATTTAATTCAGAACATTTAATATTTCATGAGATGATCTTGTTCTGTAAGATAATGTTAGGCGCCATGGCCTTGACCAGCCTCAGGTGTAATAGATTCAGAGCACACTTGACAGGAAGAGAGCAGAAGCCAGAAGCTGTCATGAGCTCTCTTGAGGCACTCTAGGTAGTGCACCCTCAGCAGACTGAGCTGATCACAGTATTGGAAACAAGCAGGCTTCAGTCTACTTGAGAATAGCAGATTCCATATCAAAAATACCATCAGCCATCGCTGCTCAGTGAATTCAGGTCAGCCTTCAGAAATGGGACTCACACAGCCCTTCCTAAGTGCACACAGGTGCTTTCCACGTTTGCAACAAGATCCAAGTTCCATCTTGACTGAAGAGTTAATTTAGATATGAAAGTTTCCCTCATTGCCCACAGCATTGTCTGAAACAGAATATTCAAGGATCTTTACAAATCTGCTTCAACCTACCATTCTTCCATCTGATAGGTGTCCCTCAAACATGCTGTGAACTTTCTTTTCTTCCTATCTCCCCCTCTCCCACTGCCTCTCATAATGTTGCATGCACTAGAAATTTTTCTCCAGGTCCCCATCTCCACTCTTGTATTTGAGGAATCCAACACTGTGGGAAGCTTCATAGAAAGCAGGGCCCCTAGCAAGGTCTAGAAGGCCAGACATTTTCTTCTCACCGCACAGCTGGGTATGCTCCTGCCCAGTCTAGTGAGTGATTAAATGCTCACAGGTAGCTCAAAGCTCATCCAAGCTTACATGGCAGCAACAAGGATCCAATATAGGGCACAGGAGAAGGACCAGATTTGGCCTTCTATGCCTACCAGGGACAATGGAAGCAGTGATGTCCTTCTATTAGGGCTATTCTTGAGGTGTGACTTTGACTGTTGTTTCTGACTCCAAGCTTCCTATCTATTATCTTGTCCCCAAGTCTCCAAGCTTTCTGTGAGTTCTAGTAAATATCATTTTTGCTCAGGTTAGCTGGTTTCTGTTCTATGCAACCAAAATCCAAGCATAACTTGAAGGTCCGTCTTAGATGCCATCCTCTCCATGAAATTCTCCCTGACCTTGCTAGCTAATATCAGTTGAGGCCTTGACCCATGCCTCGTCTGTCTCCTCTATTTTGGCTTAGCTCTTGAGAAGCCTCTCTTCTTGTGGAGGACCCAGCTTACAGCTTATCTCATCCTTACAGCTGACTTATCCAGTAGAGATAACTTCAATTTCCCAGCAGTTCCAACAAAAGTCTTGATACCAAGATTTTCTCGATCATCTGTGTCACACGTCCACTCCTGGAGTGGGAGCCAGACCCTCATGAGAGAAAGTGGTAGGAGTACTGAGGGGTAGACAGTGAGCAGGCAGTGCAAGGACAGGCCTGCTCTCTATCCTCATTTGAAGCCCAGCCAGGACTGCCCTCCTGTAGGTTTGCTGTAGCCCTCAGTCTCCCACCCTTCAATGTGTGCACCCATCTCTTTCTGTCAAATTCGACCTGCCAGATGCTATGCATTGTGCTCCTTCCTCAACTTTTGCTTCCACAAAATGCCTAAATTCCTGCTTTCTGTGCTATACAGATGTCAGACAAGAAAACCTAAGACATCCTTCCCTTTTTAATCATGCTTTAATTTCCCTCCAGTCCCAATACAGATACTTTAAGAGGTGGTTGACAGTTCTTACACTAGATTATGCCTATGACTATTGACATTGAGTCAATATTCAGTTGTGTTCTCTGTGTAAATTCTGCTATTCTGCTTCTCTTTCTCTTCCTCTTTGGCTCCTTCTCTAATACCCCAGGGCTCTTCATATCCTGACATTTCTTCCAGATGTGACTTCAGGAAACTTCACTATGAATCTCCATCATTTTTTAACACCCAGAATTTTTTTCCTGTAAAGTTCTATTGAAGATCCTTAGAAAAATAATCTCAGGAATGATAGTGTATATTGAACACACTGCTCTGGGAGAAGGAGAGATAATAATACATTACTGAACTGAGAGTTGTATAAAGGTTCAAGTACAATTACACAGTTTATCTTTCATTCTTGCAAAGACCATATAAGACAGGTATTCTTGTTCTCTTTGCAGATGAAGAAAATGAGCCAGAGATGCTAATGCCTTGATCAAGATCATGTAACTAAGATGGCACATTCAAGACTGGTTTTATACCTTCTTTTTCTTCCTTTAAGTTCATTTATTTATTTTGAGAGAGAGAGAGTGTGCATCAGTGGAGGAGGGACAGGAGGGGCAGAGAGAGAGAGGGAGAGAGAAAAACCCAAGCAGTCTCCATGCTCAGCATGGAGTCTGATGGAGGGCTCGATCCCACAACCATGAGATCATTACTTGAGTCGAAACCAAGAGTCAGACACTTAACGGCCTGAGCCAGGTGCTCATGAGCCAGGTGCGTTATGTCTCTTAATGGCCTGAGCCAGGTGCTCATGAGCCAGGTGCGTTATGTCTCTTAACGGCCTGAGCCAGGTGCTGTGCCTGAGCCCAGGCACCCCTGGTTCCCTACCTTCTAATGCTAGGTTTCTAATCTACTTGAAGAAAGAAGGAACATATGAGGGAAACACGACAAACTGATGTTCAGAGGAAGGTGAGACAAATAATACAGAGAAATGAAGAAGGTCTTTGGTAAATCTTGTCTGAACCCTAGAGACTGCATGAGGGATTATCTCTGGGAAGATAAAGAGATGGTGAAAGGAACAATCCAAATGACAGCCCTGCCTTAGTTTAAAGCTAGGTTCTCTTTTCTGCTTATTATGGATCTTTGATAAGAAATACAATTGCTGAGAAGTCTGTTTTGCTTGCTGTTTGCTACGAGCATTGTGAAGCCTTTCCTGAATGTAACCTGCTGTGTAGTAGAATGGGTTGTAAACCTTCCTAAATGTAGTCTGATAGGTAATGGAATGAGTAATTGTACATAAACTAACCGGCATTTCTCGCTTCTGTAAACCTGCTTGCTTAAGCACATTCCCCACCTACCCTACCCTCTTCCCCCTTCCCCCTTTTTCCTCCCGCCACAAGTAACGGACAAAGCCTTCCCACCAAAGGACAGACAAAGGACGCCCAATCAGAGAACAACAAATGTCCTTACTTTAAAATCAACCAATCAGGCCCCTCATAATTTGAAACCTCCCCTGTGCTATTTGTCTCTGTCTATAAAAACGCTGTACCAACCCTGATCGAGGCCTCTTGCGTCATCAGCGACGAGTGCGCAGGGGACCAGGTTCGAACCTGCAATAAACGACCCTTGCCGCTTGGCTTTGACTTACGACTCTGGTGGACTTTTGTGGGAGGTTTTGGAACTTCGGGCATTACAATGGGACTTGCAGGTAGCAGTGCCTTTATTCTAACCTGGATTTATACCTATTTGGGTACAATCTGATTCTTCTGAGAGAGATGTATAAATTCAGAGGAAAAATCACTCAGCTTAAAATCCAGAGACTGTTGAATGAATGACATGATAACACTGTTTACATTATGACATAAAACTTTGCAGTTTACAATATATGTTTGTATAAAAGATCTCATTTACTACTCACAATAACCCCAGTAAAGTGGGCAGAAGTTTTTCCCCAAAGACTTGAACCTTCATTCATAAGGGAGTAAGCCTGAGTTTGGATTGATTTAGAATTTTCTTCCATTTTTCCATCTTAAAGGATGTCTTGATTGAAATGGCTGACCCCCTTTCTATGGTAATGTAAATATCTTTGACTGGATGGGTGAAAAGAATGAAAGTCATTTCCACCAAGCTGAGGAGGTTGTAGTTTTCATCCATGGGTGGAATCCTCAGATTGGTAGAACTGCATGCCAGCAGAGCAGCATGGTATCTACCAAGCAGGTTTCCATTCTGGAACCCCTCCTTTGGATTTTGCAGTTGAAAAGGAAGAAGAGAGAGTGGTATGCTTTTGTGATCAGGAGTGTTTCATGGATATCATTTGGATACTGGCTTATAAGTTAGAAAAAAAAGTCAACTGATGTCTCAGAGAAACCCACTCTACAGAGGCAATGTGGCTATAACCTGAAAGGACTGGAGCCAAAACCAGTGCCCACTAAATGAAATTTTAATGGGCTTGAGCTAAGATTAGTATAGAATCTTTCAGACAATTGATAATGTAGAAGATTCTTCATGGATCATAATTCCCCCATCATTCATGTAATGGCTAATGCCAAAAACTCCCAGGAAAAGGCTTTGAACAATTGCTACAGGTCTTCTCTATCATTCAAGACACTGTCCATAGCCCTCCCCAGGACCATGCGCAGCTGATATTGACATGTGCACTTGAGTTTGTTTTCTGCTTTGCACCTGAACTTGACCTAGATTCTCCCTGTAGTCCAGCCAGAAGCTTCCTTTACAAGGTGAAGGCAAAGAGAAAAAGGGAAAATTAGGAGCCTCCTAATCTTATAGGTAATGATTTTTAAAGGGCAGAAAATGGCCTTGGCTTTTGAGGTTCAGCTCTGAGCCATATTGTTGGCCAGATGTGCTGGCAGTTGGGGTGGCCACAACAGCACAGACTCAGCAGCACTGTAGGCATTGCCAAGGCAAGCCCACCTGCAGCTATAAGAGAATGCTTCACATGATAATAAAGAATAAGAGTGATAAAGAGGTTCCTCATCTGCCTATCCTGATACCACCTTGTTATCAACCTTAAAAATCTAGGGCTAGATCTCTGTCAAACAATAGTTCAGAAACTGGAATCAACACTTCTCCTTTTCCCTATAGCAACTATTGGTTCAAGTCCTCCATAGTCTGACCACCTTCCTTGCTTTACACTTACCTTTCCATTTTCTGTGGAACCAATGTGACTTCTTACCACCTGTTCTTCTTGCCTTGTCACTGAAGCATGCAGCCTCTTCAGACCCCAGCTCTGCTAGGTAGAATAACAGGTGTTATTTTATTACTTTCTTCCATTTCCATTTCTTCTCAATTACTAAGGCAGATGACATATCCTTCTTGTAATTTAAACTCTCTTTATTATTACATTCTTGCTACACAGATGCTTCCTTTCAACCAACATGGAATCATCACCATCATATTCAATTTGAATTTTTATGTCTCCATGCTTTTGTGCAACCAAGATCTACACCTGGATCTGTCGTTAAAAATATTGTTGAATCCTTGTGTTTCCTCAAAGGTGATCCCAGCAGCGTGCAGTAACAATTCTTACCTCAATGTCCCCATGGCCTGTAACATCCTCAGCACTCAGTCAGTCCTTCCATAAAAATATACATTATACACCTCTAGTTTTCCTACTACCCTGGAAGCTCTGGATGCAAGTATCTGCCAAAACACAGGGCCGAGCACACAGTGGAGACTCAAAGAATCTGTGCAGCTTCTGATGAAAAGGGAGGTGATAAAACTGATCAACCTGACCCTCAACCCACTGAATTTTACATGTGCCCAATTATATGCATTTTACATGAAACACAAGATCCCAGGCACAGATATTGCAAATGTCCTTTACCTGTCATTATCCACTAAACCCATATTTGTTTTATCTTGAAAGCAAGTGAGAGATGGCAGTTAATCTATAATAGATAATCCCCATTATGGCATTTATTTTTACTGCAGAGACAGACAAAATGACTTGTTCAAAGTAGCCACCTTATAATTCTTCTTATGAGAGATTAGCCCAGCTCCTTTCCTGGGGCAACAATGTATCTTGAAATACATTGGCTCTTTAATTTTTTTAATGTTTATTTATTTTTGAGAGAGAGAGAGAACACTCAGAGGAGGGGCAGAGAGAGAGGAAGACACAGAATCTGAAGCAGGCTCCAGGCTCTGGGCTGTCAACAGAGCCCAATGTGGGGCTTGAACTCAGAAACTGTGAGATCATGAGCTGAGACAAAGTTGGATGCTTAACTCACTGAGCCACCCAGGTGCTCAGGCTCTTTAATTTTTTGAGTTTCACCCTTTCACTGTGGTGCATTGCTGTGGAGTCCTCCCAATCCACAGCACAGTGTCTTTGAGGCTATAAGTTTTATGGAGTGTTTAGAATTGATCAATTTTGCTATTCCCACATTTGGAGAAGGTGAGATTACTTTTTATGTACAGATTCTTTCTATATTTTGCAGCAGTCTACCATAAACCTCACATTTTTATTATTCTACCCCCAATATTCATATTACTGTACTTTATTCATAAACAGCTATGATTTTACTTTGAGGTTGGACCTTGTACTAGAAGGAAATAATTATGAATAACGTTGAAAGAAACATTGCTAGAATAACAGATGTCAAAGTGACCCTTTTCTTCTCTTTCTTCCATTTGTCCTTAATTGCTAGGTAGATGTGGTGTTCTCTCTGGCTCTGTGTTTCATTCTCTTGCTTTCTCACTTATAATTTAAGCCTCCTTCATTATTTTCATCAAAGTTGAGGTCAGGCTTAACCTCTGAATCTGCCATTCAGGTTAATATAAAGCATCATCTAATTCCCTGCCTGAAGACAGCTTCTGGTTACTTATTAAAAATGTAGTAATAACAGGGGCACCTGGGTGTCTCAGTCAGTTAAGCAACTTTGGCTCAGGTCATGATCCCAAGGTTCCTGAGTTTGAGCCCCGCGTCAGGCTCTGTGCTGACAGCACAGAGCCTGGAGCTTTCTTCAGATTCTGTGTCTTTCTCTCTCTGTGCCCCTCCCCAGCTTGCATTCTGTCTCTATTTCTCTCTCTCTCTCTCTCTCAAAAAATAATAAATAAAAAACATTTTTAAGAAAATGTAGTAATAAAAAATTTGCTGTAGTCTTTTCTAATGTATATAAATGTTTGACCTCCATGGTAAAGAAAGGAAACTGGTCTGAGGGCACGAGGAAAATGTGAGAAAGAAATTATACTATGACATGGTTTTGCTGGACAAGAAAATATTGCTCCCAAACTAATTCTGACAACAGTAAGGAGGAACAGAGTGTTACTAAACCCCAAACTCAGCTGCTTACTGCTTGAAAGGTCAATACTCACAAGAGGAGTTTTGATTGGAAAGGAATTTAAGCTTTTTTCAGGAGGCTGACTATCTGGAGATAAGGTAGACTCTTGTCTAAAAGCCAATTCCTATAGTTAAGAGGCTGTTTCTTGGTTTACTTCTGTCTCTTTTTCCCTATGCTCATTTGTTTTGTTTCTTAAATTCCACATATGAGTGAAATAATTTGGTATTTGTTTTTCTCTGACATATTTCACTCAGCATAATGCTCTTTCACTCCATCCACATCATTGCAAATGGCAAGATTTCATTCTTTTTATGATATATATCCATATATATCCATATACATATATTAGATATACATATATGAGATATCATATCTATATCTATCCATCAACTGATGATATATATATATATATATATATATATCCATCCATTCATCAGTTGATGAATATTTGGGCTTTTTCCATAATTTGGCTACTGTAGATAATGCTGCTATAAACATTTGGGTGTATATGTCGCTTTATTAAGTCTTTTTGTATTCTTTCAGTAAATACTTGTAGTGCAATTGCTGGATCATAGGGTAGTTCTATTTTTAACATTTTGATGAACTTCCATACTGTTTTCCAGAGTGGCTACACCAGTTTGCATTCCCACCAACAATGTAAGAGGGTTCCCCTTTCTCCACATTCTCACCAGCACTCGTTGTTTCTCGTATTGTTGATTTTAACCATTCTGAGAGGTGTGAGGTGATATCACATTGTAGTTTTGAACGAACTGATGGTTATCAGTGGGGAGGTGGGTGGGAGTGGGTTAAATAGGTGATGGGGACCTTGTTGTGATGATCACTGGATGTTGTATGTGTAAGTGTTGAATCACTAAATTATACACCTGAAACTAATATTGCACTGTATGTTAACCAATTGGAATTAAAAAACTGAGTTTTATTTGTTTATTTTGAGAGAGAGAGAGAGAGAGAGAGAGAGAGCATGAGTGTGGTAGGGGCAGTGAGAGAGAGAGAATTCCAAGCAGTCTCTGTGCTGTCAGCACAGAGCCCCATGTAGGGCTCCAACTCACAAGCTGTGAGATCATGACCTGAGCCAAGATCAAGAGTCAGATGCTTAACTCAACCGAGCCACCCAGGTGCCCCCTAATTAAAGAATTTAAATAAATACTTCTAAAAAACCAATTCCTGATGGTTGTGTCTGTCCCAGAAGCTTTTTTTTTTTAATGATTATTAATTTTTGAGAGAGAGAGAGAGAGAGAGAGAGTCAGAGCATGAGCACGGGAGGGAGAGAGACAAAGGGAGACACAGAATCTGAAGCAGGCTCTAGGCTCTGAGTTGTCAGCACAAAGCCTGATGCAGGGCTCAAACTCAAGAACTGTGAGATCATGACCTGAGCTGGAAGTCAGATGCTTAACCAACTGAGCCACCCAGGCGCCCCATGTCCCAAAAGTTTTTAAAGGGGTTTAGTGTACTTAGTAAAAGGAGCACAGTATTCTGCAACATTTTTTGATTACATGCAGGCTTAATGGTGCCAACTACAAATGTTATTTCAGTGGTTGAGGGTTGTATGAGGGGGTTAGATTCTTGTTTTGTGATGTGCTCTGCTCTTTCTGCAAAGGATAGTAAGGTCTAAGATATCCAAAAGGTTAGTAAATTCATTTGTGTGACCTAAGAAAATAAAAACATTTTGCTAAAAAAAAATTGCTAGGCTAATCATAAAGCCAATATGGTTTCAAATAGAGCTGCTAGTCTATGCAGCTTGGGAAAGTTCTGGTCCTTCACTCATTAAGGCCACTGGTCTGTCTGTTACAAATCAAGGGTCTTATGTCAGCAAGTAAGGAGTATGTTATCTTGAAGTAAGTTAACCCTTAAGAGTAGTTGGAGAGCTGTTATAAGAGGCAAAGGGGCAGAGTAAATTCTATACCTAGAATTTCTTCTGTGGATCAAAAACAGTGTAAAATCAATCTGTATTTAAGGAAGAAGGATAAAGTAAGCCCCACTACAGGGTCACCATGTTGCTAAGTAATTCAGATAAACTTCAAGAGAAATGACTCTATTGAATTTATTGAAATGGCTTGCAGCACTTCAAAAAGAGGATAAAATATATTGATTTGGTTAATAAACTGGAAAAAATTATTAAGTTTGAAATATATATGCATTCAAATAGGATAGATTCCAATTCATCTGTAAAGTCCCAAGAATTCTACAGGGCTCAGACTTCAGAGCTATAGCCACTTATCACTGGTGTGGCTCCTGTATCTGGAAAGATCCTGCATGATCACCACCATCTGCATAACTCCATCTGCTCACCTGTCCATCTGCAACAGGGGATCCAGATTAATCTAATGACTAGCAAACTTTTTTTTCCCAATCAACTGAAAAAGACGTTTACTCTGAGCCACTCTCACAAATGGTAGAAGAGTGGGAAGCCTCACCAGGAGCTGTCTTTCCTTGATCCTTCTACTGCAGACTTCTGCTGCCCTAGTTTCCCATCTCTCTGGCGAGAGCAATGTGGTAAAAACAAATGATACGAAAAGAACTTTAGTGTTAGACAGACTGACCTGGGTTCAAATCCTGAGACATAGTAGCTATGTGGCCTTCATAAAGTTGCCAACTCTTTTAAACTTTGGGTTCTCAAACTATCTTGAAGAATTTTTTTTGTGGACTGCAAAAGCCAATATATATAGAATGACCCATCAGGATAATGCCTGAAATGTAATAGATACTCAATAAATAGAAAACAAAGTAAATGTAGAAAATAATTGCCCTCCTCTGCCTCTGAAAAACTGGCATGGACAGTGCCAAATATGTCCAGACAGATACTTTATATCAGATTTTTTTCTGCTGCTTATGTGAAATAATAATTTGGGATATAACATGTGGGGATGTATATTTCATTTTCTAGTTCTGCTATCAATGCACCTTATCTTGACCTGAGCACAACCATGTTCACATTTGGAGATACACCATAAATAATTTATTTTAAGTTGAAATTTTTTAGGAAAAAAAGGTATGATGAAATTTAAATAAAAATGTTTTGTTGTCATTGTTTTGTTGAATTTGTCTCAAAGTTATATATATGCTTACTATTCAAAGGTTAAATTGTCCTTAGGCTGATCACACACAAAAAAATCTATCCTATCCTTTCCTCTCAGTTTCTCAGAGCACTCCTTTTAATATTTAGCCATTTCTTTTGGTATTTACACCGACACTTCTAAATAACACGTTTCTGTTTTCAGCATCATCTTTTGACTTCCCACTCTGAAAGGTCAGTATTAGTTATTCGCCACCATCTCACACATACGTTTACAAACTTCCCATTCTTCATCTCCAGACAGAGAATTATAAATCTTGTTAGTCAAAGCCCATTGACAAATGTTCCATTTTGTGGCTGTTGAGCCATTCGCATACAATCTAATCTATCCCCATCCCCATCCTGAAATTTATATTGATCCTTTTTCCCCCTACATTTCTAGGTAGTTACCACTAATGCATCCCCCCAAATCTCAGCCAACTGTGTAAATGTCCCCTTAGTACAGTTAAATACACTGGGTATTTCATAAGTTTCATTTGCTTGGAGTTAATTATCCCAGTACAAAAACAGCCCCTCTAGTCAGTTTGTCCTCTAGGCTTGGTTTACAACTATCCTCCTAGGGTCTCCCTTTACTGTTATCCTAGGGTAATCTTCACCTTCCATGAGTCAGATCCCCTGTATTGAGAGTCTCTGTTTTACTGTTTCTTGGTTTACTCTCTCATTTTAGATTTTGTTAGATTATATTTTTCATTAGATTCCTGGAGAATAGTGTAAGGATGGTTCATTTTTTGAGAATTTATACTCCTGAAAGTAATTATGTCATTATCCTTACAGTTTAACAATGTATAGAGTTCTAGGTTTGATAATTTCTTTCATAATTATAAAGATATTTCTTCCTTGTCTTTTAGCTTCCAGGCTTGTACTTGAGAAATCCAAAGGAATTCTAAGCAATGAACTTTTGTATGCTATCTAGTTTTGTCCTCACTAAAATCTTCTATTTGTCTTCATTGTTCCAACATTTTTACAGCTTTAGTGTGAGTCTATTAACCAGAGTACTGGAAAACTTTTTCTGTAATGAACTATGCAGTAAATATTTTAAACATTGCAGGCTAAGAAGCAAAATCAAGAATATCATGTTGGTACTTATATGATCATATAAAATGTAACCATTTAAAAATGTAAATATCCCTTCAAATCCTGAGACATATGAAAACAAGTAGGGGCCAGAATTGGTAGTGGTTTGCTGGCCATTGGACTAGGTCAACCATTTTACTGGGCATTTCACAAGCCTTAAAAACTGACAATCCATGTTCTTCACTCCTTTTTCTAATGATTACCTCTTCTCCAATTTCTCTGTTCGGTCTTTAAAATTTATATTATTTGGATATTGGGTCTTCTGGATTTATTTTCCTTCCCCTGTTCTATTTTTTTGTCTTTTTCTTCTTCTTTTTTTTTTTTTTTTGGTCTGTTTTTAATTAACTTGACAAATATGCTGATAAGTACATGAGCACATGAATAGATATTTACCCTGATGTTTTTGTAATGTAAGTGCCTTCTCTGACTTCCCAGCACCTTCAGGAGTTAGCTTTTCTGTGTCTAGTTGCCAGATTCTAATGTTTTCATTCCTCTAATGTTCTAACCTTTTATTTTTGCTCTTGGGGGTACCATGATTGGCTTTAAAAATTAATCTTTTCACTATCATGGGATATCTGGATAAGATAGGTAATTAGAAAACAAAGGCAAGTGTTTGGTCCACCATCCCTAAACAGAGGTCTATACTTAATAGAGTATTAAATAGGAGTAAATAAATTATGGATTTAACTATCTACTAAATTAATGAAAACTGATGAGGGAATGAACATAAGGCAAGCTGACAGACCATAACTCCCTCTCCCCCCACCTCCAGGTGGGATATGTGTGATATTCCTGCGCACTCCTGGCTGCCCAAGAACAAACAAAAGGGGAAAAAATGATTAACTGATAGAGATCATAGTCTTGCTGGGCCTAAAAGTCTCATTCACCCCTCCAAAATGATGTGGGAAACAAAGGCAGAAGGAAAGGGCAGATAAAACTAAATTTACTTATAACCTGCAGCCCATTGACAAATAAGGTTGGCAGAGTGAAACATTTCTTCGGGAACTCCTTACTGTCTTTTTAATGCCTTGCCAGAGGGAAAAAAGCTACCTTACCTTGACAATAACTAGGCTTCCAGTATCCTGTGAGTCTTCTTTAGCATATGAAAATCTCACTGGAAACTTCCCCTGGACTTTACCTCCCCCAACTCCATAGTATATAACCAGTCTCTCCTCTTGGTCCCTGGGCAGCTTTTCTGCCCATGGGCCCTGTCCTCATGCTTCAATAAAATCACCTTTTTGCACCAAAGACGTCTTCAAGAATTCTTTCCTGGTTGTTGGCTCCAGACCCCACGAACCCCACCACTATCACCCCCAAAACCTCAACACTAATCATTATAATAATATCTACAGCTAAAGCTTGTTGAATTCTTAGTAGATAGTAAGCACTGAGTTCAGTGCTTTTACATGTATTATCTTTTTTAAGCTTCTCCACCTCTAAGATACTTATTACTAAGTTTTACAAATGAGGAAACAAAAATTCCTACAGAATAAATAATTTGCCCAAAGTCACATAGATGGACAAGGGTCAGAGGGAGATTCAAACTCAGATACTCTGATCCCAAACTTAAAATTAATTTTACTATAGTATCTACATCATAAAAACAAAAACTTCTCTTGATAGGTACTTCTAGCTAGGACTTGAAAATTAAAGATGTTGCTCACAAAAAAGGAATGGTGTCTGATTTTTGAAAAATAGAAGAACTATAGATTTTTAAATAGACTTTTATAGTATAAAACATATAGACATGTAGAAGGAAAAAAAGAACTTTAAATCATTTTGTTATAGACTTTTATTTTATTATAAGCCTAACATTACTAATTTTCAGAAGGCCAAAAATCTGATTATATAGTATTTATGTACTCGTATATTTGCCAACACATTTATCCATTTAATCAATCATTAACGCATTTGTTCATTTATCATTCATATAACAAGCATTTATTGAGAATGCCGTGGCTATATTATGCTAACTGTCATTAATTGCTATTTCAAACTACTCAGCTGAAGCCTGCTTCTCAGAAACAAATATGTGACGCTTCTCTGACTTAGAGACATTTCTCTTTCAGATTATATTTTCTTTGTGATAAATCAAATTATAATTAGATGATAATTCAGAGACATATCTTGACCTAATTTTTCATAATTCTTATATCTAACAGGCTGGATATTTTTTCTATGTAAGAGATTTTTTTCCCAGACAAAATGTATACATTTTTCTAATGTATACACATCTTCTTTTTCTACAAACAAAAACTCAAGAAATCACTCTAGTAAGGAATTTAATAAGAATGAAAATCAAAGCAGAGTTGGGAGGAGATGAGGAGCAGTCACTCTAATAAAGGTCTTATCAGGAGATAGGTTTTCCATTATGAACCATAGAAAGCTTGCCCTCACCCAGAAACCCCTTATCAAACAATAATCACAGCAAAGAGAGGAGAAACTTCTCTTTTTTTTAATATGAAATTTATTGTCAAATTGGTTTCCATACAACACCCAGTGCTCATCCCAACAGGTGCCCTCCTCAATACCTATAACCCATCCCCCTTCTACCCCTCATAAACCCTCAGTTGGTCTCAGTTTTTAAGAGTCTCATGTTTTCGCTCCCTCCTTCTCTGAATATTTTTTCCCTTCCCTTCCCTTCCCTTCCCCCATGGACTTCTGTTAAGTTTCTCAGGATCCACATAAGAATGAAAACATGTGGTATCAGTCTTTCTCTGTATGACTTATTTCACTTAGCATAACACTCTCCAGTTCCATCCACACTGCTACAAAAGGCCATATTTCATTCTTTCTCATTACCAAGAAGTATTCCATTGTGTATATAAACCACAATTTATTTATGCATTCATCAGTTGATGGACATTTAGGCTCTTTCCATAGTTTGGCTACTGTGGACAGTGCTGCTATAAACATTGGGGTACAAGTGCCCCTATGCATCAGCACTTCTGTATCCCTTGGGTAAATTCCTAGCAGTGCTATTGCTGGGTCATAGGGTAGATCAATTTTTCATTTTTTGAGGAACCTCCACACTGTTTTCCAGAGTGGGTGCACCAGTTTGCATTCCCACCAACAGTGCAAGAAAGTTCCCGTTTCTCCACATCCTCGCCAGCATCTATAGTCTCCTTATTTGTTCATTTTAGCCACTCTGACTGGCGTGAGGTGGCATCTGAATGTGGTTTTGATTTGTATTTCCGTGATGAGGAGTGACGTTGAGCATATTTTCATGTGCCTGTTGGCCATCTGGATGCCTTTTTTAGAGAAGTCTCTATTCATGTTTTCTGCCCATTTCTTCACTGGATTATTTGTTTTTTGGGTGTGGAGTTTGGTGAGTTCTTTATAGATTTTGGATACTAGCCCTTTGTCCGATATGTCATTTGCAAATATCTTTTCCCATTCCATTGGTTGCCTTTTAGTTTTGTTGATTGTTTCCTTTGCAGTGCAGAAGCTTTTTATCTTCATGAGGTCCCAATAGTTCATTTTTGCTTTTAATTCCCTTGCATTTGGGGATGTGTCAAGTAAGAAGTTACTGTGGCTGAGGTCACAGAGGTTTTTTCCTGCTTTCTCCTCTAGGGTTTTGATAGTTTCCTGTCACATTCAGGCCCTTTATCCATTTTGAGTTTATTTTTGAGAATGGTGTCAGAAAGTGGTCTGGTTTCATCCTTCTGCATTTTGCTGTCCAGTTCTCCCAGCACCATTTGTTAAAGAGACTGTCTTTTTTCCATTGGATATTCTTTCCTGCTTTGTCAAAGATTACTTGGCCATACTTTTGTGGGTCTAATTCTGGGGTTTCTATTCCATTTCATTGGTCTCAGTGTCTGTTTTTGTGCCAATGCCATGCTGTCTTGATGATTACAGCTTTGTAGTAGAGGATAAAGCCTGGGATTGTGATGCCTCCAGCTTTGGTCTTCTTCTTCAAAATTACTTTGGCTATGCGGGGTCTTTTGTGGTTCCATACAAATTTTAGGATTGCTTGTTCTAGCATCGAGAAGAATGCTGGTGCAATTTTGATTGAGATTGCATTGAATGTGTAGATTGCTTTGGGTAGTATTGACATTTTAGCATTATTTATTCTTCCAATCCATGAGCACGGAATGGTTTTCCATTTCTTTATATCTTTTTCAATTTCCTTCATAAGCTTTCTATAGTTTTCAGCATACAGATCTTTTACATCTTTGGTTAGGTTTTTCCTAGGTATCTTATGCTTCTTGGCGCAATTGTAAATCAGTGTCCTCCTATGCCACCATCTTCCTGGACCCAAAAGTTCTGCCTCTGGTGCTCCCAACCACACAACAATCACTGATAATAATTGCAACTATCATTAATAACCTCTAATACAGTACTGAAACATTACAATCAGAGATCCAGGCTGAATTCAAATGCCATTATGCTTAGTAAATACTGGCTGACTGCTGAGTGACTGGCCTTATGTGTGCATTCTCTGTAGTGTAGGAAAAACTCATAAGCAGAACTTTTGGGTCCAGGAAGATGGCGGCATAAGAGGACACTGGGCTCACCATGTCCTGCTGATCCCTTAGATTCCAGCCACAACTGCCTAAATAACCCAGAAAACCACCAGAAGACTGGAAGAATGGACTGTCCAGAGCCAAGCATAGACAAGAGGCCCACAGAAGAGGGTAGGAAGGGCAGAGAGGCAGTGCATGCTACACGGACTGGCAGGAGGGAGCTGGGACGGTGGAGGGGAAGCCCGTCTGGCAAAGCAGAACCCCAAAGTCTGGCTAGCAAAAGGAGAGGGGCTGGACTCCGTGAGTTCTGACAGCCAGAGGGACTTAACATCTGGAATGTGAAAAGTTAACAGCTCTGTGCTCGGAGAGCAGGGAGGGTGAGAGGACACAGGGAGGGAGAGTTGTTGAGCCCCTGGAAGAGAGAGCTCAGCTCAGCGGCGAACAAATGTGCTGACCAGTGCCATCTCCCTCTCCCATCTCCCAACCGAAATTCCAAAGGAAGCAATTCCCATCACTGAACTTGATTGCACTGCGCAAATGCCCAATGCTGTGTCTCTATGGATCCATCCCTCCAACAGGTCTGCCTCCCTCCCAGTGATTCAGGGCCCCTCCTGCAGAGGACCACTGATGGCAAAGCAAGCTTAGCCTGCCCCTCCTGCCCCTGTGCACCATGCAGATCCACTTCAGCTAATAGGCCCTTGGCCAGATCCCATCAAAGCATTACCACAAGCCTGGCAGTGTGCAAGTAGCCCAGACAGGGGCCACACCACTCCACAGTGAGTCCAGCCCCTGGGAGAGGGGAAGATAAGGCACACACCAGTCTGAATGTGGCCCCAGTGGTGGGGTGGGGGCAGACATCAGGTCTGACTATGGTTCAGCCCACCAACACAAGTTTCTCACAACAGCACAGGGGATGTGCCCTGCAGTTTGGAGCTACTGCAGGGACCATCCAAAATGATGAAATGGAAGAATTATCCTCAAAAGAAACTCCAGGAAGTACTGACAGATAACGAATTGATCAAAAACGATTTAAGCAATATAACAGACCAAGAATTTAGAATAATAGTCTTAAAATTAATCGATGGGCTTGAAAAAAGCATAGAGGACAGCAGAGAATCTATTGCTACAGAGATCAAGGGACTAAGAAATAGTCATGAGGAGCTAAAAAATGCTAAAAATGAGGTGCAGAATAAAATGGAGGCGGCCATAGCACGGATTGAAGAGGCAGAGGAGAGAATAAGTGAATTAGATGATAAAATTATGGAAAAAGAGGAAGCTGAGAAAAAGAGAGATAAGGAAAAAAAAACAGGATATGAGGGGAGAATTAGAGAACTAAGTGATGCATTCAAACAGAACAATATCCATATCATAGGAATTCCAGAAGAAGAGAGAGAGAAAGGGGTGAAGGTGTACTTGAACTTCCCTGACCTGGGGAAGGAAAAACACATTGAAATCCAAGAGGCACAGAGAACTCCCTTCAGACGTAACTTGAATCGATCTTCTGCACGACATATCATGGTGAAACTGGCAAAATACAAGGATAAAGAGAAAATTCTGAAAGCAGCTAGGGATAAACACACTCTAACATATAAAGGGAGACTCATAAGACAAGTGACAGACCTATCTACTGAAACTTGACAGGCCAGAAAGGAATGGCAGGAAATCTTCAATGTGATGAACAGGAAAAATATGCCCCCAAGAGTCCTTTACCCAACAAGCCTGTCATTCAGAATAGAAGGAGAGATAAAGGTCTTCCCAAACAAACAAAAAGTGAAGGAATTCATCACCACTAAACCATCCCTACAAGATATCCTAAGGGGGATTCTGTGAGTGAAATGTTGCAAGGACCACAAAGGACCAGAGACATCACTACAAGCATGAAACCTACAGACATCACAATGACCCTTAACACTGAATGTAAATGGAATAAATGCTCCAACCAAAAGACATAGGGTATCACAATGGATAAAAAAAAAAAAAAGACAAGACCCATCTATTTGCTGTCTCTCAACAAGAGACTCATTTTAGACTTGAGGACACCTTCAGATTGAAGGTGAGGGGATGGAGAACTCTCTATCATGCTACTGGAAGTCAAAAGAAAGCTGGAGTAGCCATACTTATATCAGACAAACTAGACTTTAAATTAAAGGCTGTAGCAAGAGATGAAGAAGGGCATTATATAATAATTACAGGGTCTATCCATCTGGAAGAGCTAGCAATTATAAATGTCTATGCGCCAAATACGGGAGCCCCCAGGTATATAAAACAATCACAAACACAAGCGACCTTATTAATAAGAATGTGGTAATTGCAGGGGACTTTAGTACTCCACTAACAACAATGGAAAGATCATCTAGACACAGAATCAATAAAGAAACAAGGGCCCTGTTTCTTTATGATGATACATTGGATCAGATGGACTTAATAGATATATTTAGAACTCTTCATCCCAAAGCAACGGAATATAGTTTCTTCTCGAGTGCACATGGAACATTCCCCAAGATACATCACATGCTGGGTCACAAAACAGCCCTACATAAGTATAAAACAACTGAGATCATACCATGCACACTTTTAGACCGCAGTGCTATGAAACTTGAAATCAACACAGGAAAAAGTCTAGACAACCTCCAAAAGCATGGCCATTAAAGAACACCCTACTAAAGAATGAATGGGTCAACCAGGCAATTAGAGAAGAAATTTAAAAATATGTGGAAACAAATGAAAATGAAAATACAAGAATCCAAACGCTTTGGGATGCAGCAAAGGCAGTCCTGAGAGGAAAATACCTTGCAATCCAGGCCTATCTCAAGAAACAAGAAAAATCCCAAATACAAAATCTAAGTGCACACCTAAAGGAAATAGAAGCAGAACAGCAAAGACAACCCAAACCCAGCAAAAGAAGAGAAATAATAAAGATCCGAGCAGAAATAAACAATATAGAATCTAAAAAAAGTGTAGAGCAGATCAGTGAAACCAAGAGTTGGTTTTTTGAAAAAATAAACAAAATTGATAAACCGCTAGCCACACTTCTCGAAAAGAAAAGGGGGATGACCCAAATAGATAAAATCATGAATGAAAATGGAATTATTACAACCAATCCCTCAGAAATATAAGCAATTATCAGGGAATACTATGAAAAATTATATGCCAACAAACCAGAAAACCTGGAAGAAACGGACAAATTCTTAAGCACCCACACACTTCCAAAACTCAAACAGGAAGAAATAGAAAACTTGAACAGACCCATAACCAGAGAAGAAATTGAATCAGTTGTCAAAAATCTCCCAACAAAGAAGAGTCCAGGACCAGATGGCTTCCCTGGGGAATTCTACCAGACATTTAAAGCAGACATAATACCTATCCTTCTCAAACTGTTCCAAAAAATAAAAATGGAAGGAAAACTTGCAGACTCATTGTATGGAGCCAACATTACTTTGATTCCCAAACCAGACAGAGACCCAGCAAAAAAAAAAAAAAAAAAAAAAAAAAAAAAAAAAAAAAAGAGAGAGAGAACTACAGGCCAATATCCCTGATGAATATGGATGCAAAAATTCTCAACAAGATACTAGCAAATCAAATTCAACAGCATGTAAAAAGAATTATTCACCATGATCAAGTGGGATTCATTCCTGGGATGCAGGACTCGTTCAACATTAGCAAATCAATCAATGTGATACATCACATTAATAAAAGGAAAGATAAGAACCATATGATCCTGTCAATCAATGCAGAAAAAGCATTTGACAAAACCCAGCATCTTTCTTAATAAAAACCCTCAGGAAAGTCGGGATAGAAGGAACATACTTAAACACCATAAAAGCCACTTATGAAAAGCCTACAGCTCATATCATCCTCAATGGCGAAAAATTGAGAGCCTTCCCCCTGAGATCAGGAACACGACAGGGATGTCCACTCTCACTGCTGTTGTTTCACATAATGTTGGAAGTGCTAGCACCAGCAATCAGAAAAGAAAAGGAAATCAAAGGCATCAAAATTGGCAAAATTGAAGTCAGGCTTTCACTTTTTGCAGATGACATGATATTATACATGGAAAACCCGATAGACTCCACCAAAAGTCTGCTAGAACTGATACATGAATTCAACAGTGTCGCAGGATACAAAATCAATGTACAGAAATCAGTTGCATTCGTATACACTAACAATGAAGCAACAGAAAGACAAAGAAACTGATCCCATTTACAATTGCGCCAAGAAGCATAAGATACCTAGGAAAAACCTAACCAAAGATGTAAAAGATCTGTATGCTGAAAACTATAGAAAGCTTATGAAGGAAATTGAAAAAGATATAAAGAAATGGAAAACCATTCCGTGCTCATGGATTGGAAGAATAAATAATGCTAAAATGTCAATACTACCCAAAGCAATCTACACATTCAATGCAATCTCAATCAAAATTGCACCAGCATTCTTCTCGATGCTAGAACAAGCAATCCTAAAATTTGTATGGAACCACAAAAGACCCCGCATAGCCAAAGTAATTTTGAAGAAGAAGACCAAAGCTGGAGGCATCACAATCCCAGGCTTTATCCTCTACTACAAAGCTGTAATCATCAAGACAGCATGGCATTGGCACAAAAACAGACACTGAGACCAATGAAATGGAATAGAAACCCCAGAATTAGACCCACAAAAGTATGGCCAAGTAATCTTTGACAAAGCAGGAAAGAATATCCAATGGAAAAAAGACAGTCTCTTTAACAAATGGTGCTGGGAGAACTGGACAGCAAAATGCAGAAGGATGAAACCAGACCACTTTCTGACACCATTCTCAAAAATAAACTCAAAATGGATAAAGGGCCTGAATGTGACAGGAAACTATCAAAACCCTAGAGGAGAAAGCAGGAAAAAACCTCTGTGACCTCAGCCACAGTAACTTCTTACTTGACACATCCCCAAATGCAAGGGAATTAAAAGCAAAAATGAACTATTGGGACCTCATGAAGATAAAAAGCTTCTGCACTGCAAAGGAAACAATCAACAAAACTAAAAGGCAACCAATGGAATGGGAAAAGATATTTGCAAATGACATATCGGACAAAGGGCTAGTATCCAAAATCTATAAAGAACTCACCAAACTCCACACCCAAAAAACAAATAATCCAGTGAAGAAATGGGCAGAAAACATGAATAGAGACTTCTCTAAAAAAGGCATCCAGATGGCCAACAGGCACATGAAAATATGCTCAACGTCACTCCTCATCACGGAAATACAAATCAAAACCACATTCAGATGCCACCTCACGCCAGTCAGAGTGGCTAAAATGAACAAATAAGGAGACTATAGATGCTGGCGAGGATGTGGAGAAACGGGAACTTTCTTGCACTGTTGGTGGGAATGCAAACTGGTGCACCCACTCTGGAAAACAGTGTGGAGGTTCCTCAAAAAATGAAAAATTGATCTACCCTATGACCCAGCAATAGCACTGCTAGGAATTTACCCAAGGGATACAGAAGTGCTGATGCATAGGGGCACTTGTACCCCAATGTTTATAGCAGCACTGTCCACAGTAGCCAAACTATGGAAAGAGCCTAAATGTCCATCAACTGATGAATGCATAAATAAATTGTGGTTTATATACACAATGGAATACTTCTTGGTAATGAGAAAGAATGAAATATGGCCTTTTGTAGCAGTGTGGATGGAACTGGAGAGTGTTATGCTAAGTGAAATAAGTCATACAGAGAAAGACTGATACCACATGTTTTCATTCTTATGTGGATCCTGAGAAACTTAACAGAAGTCCATGGGGGAAGGGAAGGGAAGGGAAGGGAAAAAATATTCAGAGAAGGAGGGAGCGAAAACATGAGACTCTTAAAAACTGAGACCAACTGAGGGTTTATGAGGGGTAGAAGGGGGATGGGTTATAGGTATTGAGGAGGGCACCTGTTGGGATGAGCACTGGGTGTTGTATGGAAACCAATTTGACAATAAATTTCATATAAAAAATAAGAAACTCCTACAAATAAGTATATGTAAACAAATGGGAAAATCAGGAGAAATGGACAAATTCCTAAAAACATAAATATACAAAAAATGATTCAGAAAGAAATGGAAAATCTGAACAGTCCAATCACTAGTAATGAAATTGAATCAGTAATCAAAAAACTCCCAAAAAACAAAAGTCCAGGACCAAATGACTTTGCAGATGAATTCTGCCAAAGATTCAGAGTTGATATCTATCCTTTTCAGTCTCTTCCAAAAAAATTGAAGACAAAGGAACACTTCCAAATTTATTCTACAAAGTCATCATTACCCTCTTACCAAACAAGACAAAGATACCACCTAAAAGGAAAATTACAGGCGCATCTGGGTGTCTCGGTTGAGTGTCTACTCTTGATGTGACAGTTCATGAGTTCAAGCCTCACATTAGTTTCCACACTAACAGTGAGGAGCCTGCCTGTGATTCTCTCTCTCTTCTCTCTTTCTTCCCCTTCCCTGCTTGCACTCTGTCTAAATAAGTGAACTGAAAACTAAAACAAAGGTAAAATTACAGCCCAATAACCTTGATGAACAGAAATGCAAAAATTCTCAACAAAACATTAGCAAACCAAGTTGAACAACATATTCAAAGGCTCATACGCAATTATCTAGTAGACTTTATTCCAAGAATGCAAGGATTATTCAATATCTGAAAGTCAATCAACATGATACATCACATTAACAAAGAAAAAAGGATAAAAATCATATGATCATCTCAATAGCTACAGAAAAAATATTTAATAAAATTCAACATCCATTTTATCTGTAGCTTGCTTTGGGTGGTATAAATATTTCAACAATATTTGTTTTTCTAATCTATGAACATGGAATATTATTTCCCTTTCTTTGTGTTTTCTCCAGTTTGTTTCATCAATGTTTTATAGATTTTAGAGTACAGGTCTTTCACCTCTTTGGTTGGGTTTATTCCTAGGTATCTAATTAGTTTTGGTGCAATTATAAATGGGATTGTTTTCTGAATTTCTTTTTCTGCTGCTTAATTAATAGTATATAAAAATGCAACAGATTTATGCCCATGGATTTTGTATTCCGAGACTTTATGGAATTAATTATCAGATCTAGTCGTTTTTTGGTGAGGCTTTTGGGTTTTCTATATAGGGTATCATCATCTGCAACTAATGAAAGTTTCACTTCTTCCTTACCAATTTGAATGCCCTTTTCTTCTTTTTTGTTGTCTGATTGCTGTGGCTAAAATTTCCAGTACTATGTTGAATAAAAATGGTGAGAGTAGACATCCTTGTATTGTTCCTGACCTTATAGGAAAAGCTCACTATATGAATCACTATATGATATACCTGAAACTAATTAAACTGTATGTTAATTATACCAGAATTAAAATAAAGCCTCAAAAAATATTCCTTTTTTATGAGTGAGTATATGTATGTATGCACTGACTATAATATATATATGCTGATAGAACTACACAACTACAGGCAGAGAAGAGGCCACTTTGAGGAAAGTAGGAAATGTAGAGATGTGGTTTAGGAAAGAAATGGGTCATAGCTGCTGTGGAAGGGAGGGAGCCCTGGTTATTGACAAAGGTGAGAACGAGTGGAATGTGTAAGGATAAGTAGAAGGAGAACACTTTCCCCAAAACCATTGATTGGGGAAAGGAGGGGCTGAAATCCATGAGTCTTTGCAAAAAGCAAGGCTCAAAGATAGGAGTTTCAGAGGTCCCCAGGCTTGGCTGTGATAGGGACCTGAGGATGCTGCCTTCTTCCTAGAGCAGAGGCAAGTAAATAACCCCATGATCTAAGGGACACATAGAAATAGTCTTCCTACTTTTTCAAATGCATCAGTGAAAGGTAGCATTCCCTCTCCAGGGACCAAAACAAAACAAAACAAACACAGTGTGTGTCATTTCTTTCCTGTGCCCCTCAGCACAGTCACAGAGACTTATGCTGAGGACAGCTAACTGGGACACTCTTGTTTAGATTGCTTGCTCTAAATCCCACACCCCTGTGTTCGGGTGCAACTGACCTTCTGTATCAAACCTGCATCAGTCTCAGTGCAATGAGACCCTTTCCCAGAGGGCCAGTGCAGTTTCCTGCTATACCAGGTCCCTGAAGTTTGTAATTTTTTTTTTATTTTTTTTTCAACGTTTATTTATTTTTGGGACAGAGAGAGACAGAGCATGAACGGGGGAGGGGCAGAGAGAGAGGGAGACACAGAATCGGAAACAGGCTCCAGGCTCTGAGCCATCAGCCCAGAGCCTGACGCGGGGCTCGAACTCATGGACCGCGAGATCGTGACCTGGCTGAAGTCGGACGCTTAACCGACTGTGCCACCCAGGCGCCCCTGAAGTTTGTAATTTTAAACGTCAGCAGACCTGGTTAGAGTAGAACTCAAGGTACCCTGTGCTTCTCTAGGCAGACAAATGACCCAGAGACAGAGAATGTGAAATTAGCAATCTGAAAGATGCCTGTGACACCAAAAGGGAAATTATTTGCTTCTCTGGAAGTGCTTCCCTGAGAGCAGCAAGCATGGACTCCCCTCTTTACTTTTTTTATTTTATTTGTTTATTTATTTATTTATTTTTGGTATGAACAATACAAATTTATTATCTTAGAGGTTTAGAGATCTGATTTCTCAGTGAGCTAAAATCAAGGTGTCCACAGGGCTGTGTTCTCTTTGATGCTCCAGGGGAGAATCTATTTCCTTGTGTCTTTTAGCTTTTAAAGGCTCTTGTCATTCCTTGGCTTATGATGCTCTTCCATCTTATTTATTTATTTTTTAAATATATGAAATTTATTGTCAAATTGGTTTCCATACAACACCCAATGTTCATCCCAAAAGGTGCCCTCCTTCCCACCCCCCATCAGCCCTCAGTTTGTTCTCAGTTTTTAAGCGTCTCCTATGCTTTGGCTCTCACCCACTCTAACCTCTTTTTTTTTCCTTCCTCTCCCCCATGGGTTCCTGTTAAGTTTCTCAGGGTCCACATAAGAGTGAACACATATAGTATCTGTCTTTCTCTGTATGGCTTATTTCACTTAGCATAACACTTTCCAGTTCCATCCACATTGCTACAAAGGGCCATATTTCATTCTTTCTCATTGCCATGTAGTACTCCATTGTGTATATAAACCACAATTTCTTTTTCCATTCATCAGTTGATGGACATTTAGGCTCTTTCCATAATTTGGCTATTGTTGAGAGTGCTGCTATAAACATTGGGGTACAAGTGCCCCTATGCATCAGTACTCCTGTATCCCTTTGGACCCCCCTCTTTAGGGACAAAGGAGTAGCCTGGCACCATTTCCTTCCCCTGCCCTTCAGCATAAACCAACTTCAGTAAACAGCACAGTGCCAACACTAGCTGCCTAACCCCAAGCCCCCTCTTTCACCAGATCCCACCCACCTGCACTCCACTTGTATTGTTTTTCTAGGGAAAATGTGCTTAATGACCAGTGCAGCTAGTCCCTCCCCCTGAAGACCAGCACGCAACATTTCTACTCATCACAGAGTTCAAAAACTCGAATTCTACTGAAATAGCATCAGATCTCTTTTGGCAAGCTAGCAAGAGCACACTGAGGTAAAATGTTCCACACTACAGCCAAGGTCCAAACACTCACCACTGCAGACAAGGAGAAATACTGCAGAGGACTGACCTGAAAAAGAGAACAAAGCAGCAGAGTACACACAGCATATATCAGAGACACTTCCTGAAGTACCAGTTCCTGGACATTATCTGACCTCTTCTTCATAAAGCCATTACTCTCAGGAGCAGGAACCATAATAGATTTTCCTAACACAGAATAAGATAGGGACATATCAAAGTGCCAGTTGTTTTGGGAGCTGATCCCCAAAGAAAGAACAAGAAAAGATCACACCAGGGACATAATCCAAAAAGATATAAGTAATCTGCCTGATCCAGAATTTAAAGCAACAATCGTAAAGATACTAGCTAATCTTGAGAAAAGCATAGAAGACATCAGGGAGACCCTTAAAGTAAAGATAAGAGAACTAAAAATCAATAAGGCCAAAATGGAAAATGTGATAACCAAGTATTGAAACCAAGTGGCTGCAATGACCACAAGGATAATAGCACTCATATCATAAGAGTCCCAGAAGATGAAGACAGAGAAAAAGAGGCAGAATTTTTATTTGGACAAATTGTAGCTAAAATCTTCCCTAATGTTGGGAAGGACACAAACATCAAAATCCAAGAAGCACAGAGAGCTCTCATTAAATTCAACAAAAGCCAAACATTGTCAAGGTATATCATAGTCAAATTCACAAAATATACAAAGAAAGAATCTTGAAATCAACAAGGGAAAAAAGTCCTTAACATACAAGGGAAGACAGATCAGTTCCACAGCAAATTTTTTCACAGAAACTTGGCAGGCCAGAAAGGACTAACGGGATATTTTCAACATGCTGAATAAGAAAAAATATGCAGCCAAGACTTCTTTACCCAACAAGGCTGTCATTCAGAAGAGAAGGAAAGATAAAAGAATTCTCAGACATACAAGAACTAAAGGAGTTTATGACCATATAAACAGTCTTGAAAGAAATTTTAAGGGGGACTCATTGAGTGGATTGCAAAAACAAACAAACAGAAGCAGCAAAGGACTACAAAGGACCAGAGAACATAAACAGAAACACCAACTCTACAGGTAACAGAATGGCACTAAATTTGTATCTTTTAATAATCACTCTAAATGTAAATGGACTATATGCTCCAATCAAAATACATAGAGTATCAGGATGGATAAAAATGAGATCTGTCTATATGCTGCCTACAAGAGACTGACTTTAGACCTAAAGACACCTGGAGATTGAAAGTGAGGGGATGGAGAACCATCTATCATGCTAATGGACCTCAAAAGAAAGCCAGAGTAGCCATAATTAATCAGACAAACTAGTCTTTAGAAAAAGACTGTAACAAGAGATGAAGAAGGGCATTATATCATAATTAGGGGTCTATCCATCAACAAGAACTAATAGTTGTAAATATTTGTGTCTCCAACTCAGATTACCCAAATATATAAATCAATTAATAACAAACATTAAAAAAAACCTCATTGAAAATAATACGATAATAGTAGGGGTCTTGAACACCCCATTTACAATAATGGACAGATCCTCTAAACAGAAAATCAACAAGGAAACAATGGCTTTGAATAACACAATGGACCAGATGAACTTAACAGATATTTTCAGAACATTTCATCCTAAAGCAGCAGAATACACATTCTTTTTGAGTCCACATGGAACATTGTCCAGAATAGATCACATACGGGGTCACAAATCAAGCATCAACCAGTACTAAAAGATTGAGATAATACCATGCATATTTTCACTCATCACTCTATGAAACTTGAAGTCAACAACAAGAAAAAAATTGTAAAGCTCTCAAATACATAATGGTTAAAAACATCCTACTAAAGATTTAACGGTTAAGAAGGAAAAGAAAGAAAAAAAAAAAGAAAAAAAGAAAAAAAACATGGAAGCAAATAAAACGAAAACATAACAGTTAAAATCCTTTGGAATGCAGCCAAGGCACCTGAGAGGGAAGTATATTGCAATACAGGCCTATATCAGGAGGCTAGAAAGGTCTCAAAATGCACAACCTAACCTTACACCTAAAGGAACTAGAAGAGGAACAGCAGAAAAAGTAGAAAAGCATTCCATGTTCATGGATATGAAGAAAAAACATTGTTAAAATGTGTATACTACTTAAAGCAATCTGCACATTTAATGCAATCCCTATCAAAATACCACCAGCATTTTTTGCAGAGCTAGAACAACCAATCTTAAAATTTGTGTAGAACCACAAAAAAAACCAATATAAAGCAATTCTGAAAAAAATCACAGGATATAAAATCAATGTACATAAATCTGTTGCATTTCTATACACCAAAAATGAAGTAGCAGAAAGAGAAATCAAGGAATCAATCCCATTTACAATTGCATAAAAACCCATAAGGTACTTAAGAATAAACCTAACTAAAGAGGTAAAAGATCTTTACTCTGAAAACTGTTAAACACTTATTAAAGAAATCGAAATTGATACAAAGAAATGGAAAAACATCCCATGCTCATGGATTGGAAGAACAAATATTAAAATTTCTATACTACTCAGGGGAACCTGGGTGGCTCAGTTGATTAAGCATCTGACTCTAGATTTTGGCTCAGACAGTGATCTTGCGGTTCATGGGATTGAGCCCCATGTCAGTCTCTGTGCTAACAACACAAAGCCTGCTTGGGATTATCTCTTCCTCTCTGTCTCTGTCTGCTCCTCCTCTGCTCTCTCTAAACAAACAAACAAACAAACAAACATTAAAAAAAGTCTATACTACCCAATGCAATCTACTCATTTAATGCAATACCTATTAAATACCAACAGTATTTTCCATAGAGCTAGAGCAATCCTAAAATTTGTATGAAACTGCAAAACAAAATATCTGGATAGCCAAAGCAATTGTAAAAAAGAAAAGCAAAGTTGGAGGCATCCAGATTTCAGACTTCAAACTATATTACAAAGCTGTAGTGATCAAGACAGTATGGTACTGGCACAAAACAGACAGATAAATGGAATAGAATAGAAAATCCATAAATGGACCCATAACTATATGGTCAACTAATCTTTGACCTAGAAGGAAAGAATATTCAGTGAGAAAAAGACAGTCTCTTCTACAAATGGTACTGAGAAAACTGGACAGCAATCTGCAAAACAATGAAACTGAACCACTTTCTTACAACATACTAAAAAATAAATTCAAAATGAATGAAAGACCTAAATTCCTAGAGAAGAACATAGGCAGCACCCTCTTTGACATCAGTCATAGCAACTTCTTACTAGATACATCTCCTGAAGTGGGGATAACAAAAGCAACAATGAACTATTGGGACTTTATCAAGATAAAAAGCTTCTGTCCAGTGAAGGAAAAACTCAACAAAACTAAAAGGCAACCTTTTAAGTTGCCTGAATGGGAGAAGATACTTGCAAATGACATATCTGATAACATGTTAGTATCCAAAATCTATAAAGAACTTAACAAACTCAATACCCCAAAACAAATAACCCAATTAAAAATGGGCAGAAGATATGAATAGACATTTTTCCAAAGAAGACATACAGATGCTTAACAGATACATGAAAAAATGCTCAACATCACTGATCATCAGGGAAATACAAATCTAAACCATGATGAGATATCACCTCACACCCGTCAGAATGGCTAAAATTAACACAGGAAGCAGCAGATGTTGTTAAGGATGCAAGAAAGAGGAACCCTCTTACACTACTGGTGGTAAAGCAAGTTGGTGTAGCCACTCTGGAAAACAGTATGGTGGTTCCTCAAAACGTTTAAGATACAACTATCCTACAATCCAGCAATTGTACTACTAGATATTTACCAAAAGGATACAAAAATAGTAATTCAAAGGAACACATGCACCCTGATGTTTAGAGTAGCATTATAAACAATAGCCAAATTATGGAAAGAGCCCAAATGTCCCTCGACTGATAAACAGAGAATAAATGGTATTCCATATGCAATGGAATATTATTCAGTCATAAGAAGAATGAAATATTACCATTTGCAATGACATGGATGGAGCTACAGAGTGTTATGCTAAGCAAAATAAGTCAGAGAAAGACAAATACCATATAATTTCACTCATATGTAGAATTTAAGAATTGAAACAGATGAACATGGTGGGTGGGAAAGAGAGGCAAACCACAAGACAGACTCTTAAATATAGAGAACAAACTCTGGGTTGCTGGAAGGAATGTGTGTTGGGGGATGTGTTAAATAGGTGATGAGTATTAAGGAGTACGCTTGTGATGAGCACTGGGTGTTGTATGTTAGTGATGAATCACTAAATTCTACACCTGAAACTAACATAGCACAATATGTTAATTGGCTGGAATTTAAATAAAAACTTGAAATGAAAAAAAAAACACAACAAATCCAGGAAATGAGCACACATTATCCACAATTAAAAACATGTATGGCTGTATCCAAAATCAGAACACTACAACAGTCAAGGATGAACTACAGTTCTGTCCCATGTATTATGCCTGCCTTTTTAGTTCATCGGACTCTGCAAGGTATTATGTCTGATTACCAGAGACCATTCTCAAATATATTATCCTCCAGCCATGGATGCCCTTCTCCCCTATTTTGACGTTGATCCCTAAGAATTTGTGCCACCCTCTCTTGCTTTGAATCTGGTTGGCAAACCCTGACTATGTTACCAGGTGAGCCAGCCAATGAATTTGCCATTTCTCAACCCCAATACCTGGAGAATTTCAAGATTAAAATTTTATTATGGACCCATATGACCATAGCAAGCTTCTGGGAAGAGATAGGATGCACACTTGTGATTAAAGTACAGGCAGTATTAAGGTAATAGGAATGAAATGGAGAGTCTCTAAGGGTTATTTTGGGGGTAGTACGTTACTTAATTATGGGCTTATTCCCTTAAGTGCTGTGGCTTAAGAAATGGTTTCAGA
The DNA here is from genome assembly GCF_028749965.1 of Puma concolor. NCBI lineage: Eukaryota > Metazoa > Chordata > Mammalia > Carnivora > Felidae > Puma > Puma concolor. The sequence continues at coordinate 38,447,826 of NC_141681.1, read as the reverse complement.
TGTCAGTCAATTGCTAAACAGCAAAAAGGATGCTAGACACTATGCACACAATGGACTTGTTTTAAGCAAGACCTGTCTAATGAGTAAGATGAACGTGACTCTCCATCTCTCAGTGTTTGACACAACTAACAGGAAAGGCAAAGGTTAATGAAGACTCTGAATAAGATTGGCAAAAAATATGTGTTTTAAGAAGAAAACTACTATATTCTGTGAGCCAATACTCTATTTTTGTACTCCTGCAGTACAGAAAAATACTAAGCAAGACGAATTATGTACAGCTACTCTGGATTGGAATATTGAAATCCTATCTAATGTGGAAATTAGTTTATTCAATTTATATCTTCAATTTATACTGTTTTATCCTGTTTTTGCTATACTTAAATTTCAAGGGATCAGTTTTTTTCTTAATAGTCATAAATTGGAAGTAAAACAAAGTTCCATCATTTGAAAAGTATATAAATAAATTTTCATACAATGATACAATCAAAGCAATAGAAAGAATAAACTACTGAAACACACAAAAACATGGATGAATGTTAAAAATGCAGCATTGTGGAAAAGAACCCCAAAGCTAAAAGTTTATATAATTCCATTGATATGAAATTCAAGAATAGGTAATACTATTGATGATGATAGAAGTCAAAATAGTGGTTACCTATGTGGGATTATTAACTGAGAGGAATATACTAGAAAAATTGCATTTCTCTATCTGGTTGGTGGTTATAAGGATGGACATTTTATGAAAATGTACTGTGGATGTGAAATAATAGAAAAAATATATATTCATATCTGGTCCTACTTTCTGTCACAGAACTCCTAAATCCATTGTACTTTCTTAAGGGATAATATCATTAGGAGCATCTTTTGGTCTAATATTTGACATCTGACTCTTATTTCTGATACAGAGCTCCTAACTCTCCTGGAATTTCCTGGATGACAGTTATATCTTTTGTTCTAGTGAAGCTATCATCAGAAATTTCAATCCATGTTTAGAAGGGTTGAAATTTCAGGGGGCACCTGAGTAGCTCAAGGTCGTCTAACTTGATTTCAGTTCAGGTCATGATCCCAGGATCGTGGGATCAAGCCCTGAATTGGGCTCTGTGCTTAGCATGGATCCTGCTTAAGATTCTCTTTCTTTCTCCCTCTGCCCCTATCCCCTGCTTGTGCACTCTCTCTCTCTCTCTCAAAGAAGAAGAGCAACAACAACAACAACAACAACAACGGTGGAACTTTCAGTCCCATCTCCCTTCTTCTGAGAAAGGGGGAGGGATTGGAGATTGAATTAATGATTATCATACCTATATGGTAATGCTTTCATAAAAATCCCAAAAGTACAGGATTCAGGGCTCTTATCCACTGGTGAACAAATGGAAGTGCTAAGAGAGCGGTGCACTTGAAGAGGGCATGGAAGCTCCCCATCCCTTCCCCCATTCTTTGCTTCAGTGTGTCTCTTATATGGTTGTTTATCTACATCCTTTATGATGTCCTTTGTATTAAACTGGTAAATATAAGTTGCACTTCTTCAGTTCTGTGAGCCACTTTAGAAAATCGTCAAACCCAAGGAGTTTATGGGAATCCTGCTTTATACCTGGTTGGTACAGGGGACAAACTAGGACTTTGGACTGTCATCTCAAGTGGGGGCAGTTTTATGGAACTGAGATCTTGTCTTGTGGTATCTTATACTAATAGAGTCAGATCTGAATTGGATTATAGGACACCCTGCCAATGTCACAGAGAATGCAAAGTACCACTCCCATCTCCCTGAAATGTAGGAAGCAACAGGTGCCAGCAGGGAGAGAAAGCCTGGACACTTATTTGCCTGTGAAAAAATACCAGCAGAATTCAGGTAAGAATTCATCTAGAATAGTTGATGTGAATGGCAAGAGAGAAGTCAGAGATATGGGAGAGGGAGGTTGCAACTTCTTGTTGGTTTTTTCCTCACAAACCTCACAAGAAAACTTGTGGGGTTCCTAAGAATGCATGTCTCTCCTCCAAGATACAGAATGCAGCCACTGTGGGAGGGCCATTAAACTCTGTCAAGACCCATCTTCCCTAGTCCTCTATGGAACAAAGGCATTTATCTACAAGGAGAAGCACAACAGAAACTGAGGCACTAGGGCACTGGTGAAAACCCATTGCAGCTGAGGGAATGTTACAGAAAACTCCACTAACCCTGGGAAAAGGGCAATAATACACAATGGACCTCGAAATACTCCTGAAGGAGAGGGCAGGCACATTTGTGAAGTCTACATCCCCAAGGTACAAAGACAAAGTCCTTGCCTAGGACTGATGTTTAACCAGAACATCAGCCTCCACCAGCAGACTAACAAGTCACAGTGGAATATTACTGGGAGAGCTGCAACAGACAAACCAGTGCAAAGGGAAAAAACCCTCCAGCAAACAAGCCCCACCATGGGCATAAAATATGGACAAAGATCATTAAAACCTGTGGTACCATAGCCACAATAAACATCGGATCCTGGAGCACATTCAGCAACTGGGGTGTAGATCAAAAGTGAGCCACTCTGCCATCTAGTGAGCAGCAAGGAGCATCACTCCCACACAACAGCAAACAAAACAAAACAACAGCAACAACAAAACAGCCGCACATTTTTCAAATTCCTGACTTTTATTTTTAACCCATCTGAGAGCTGAGATAGCAGAGCAAATAACTAACACAAAATCTGGGGCAAGACTGCCACCTGCAGGTAAATAGGAAATATGAACACTTGTTACTTAGGATAGATGCAACTGGAGAGCTTAGCTAGAATTGATAAATTGGTGAACGCTGAGTTTGGGCTGCAGGAACGCTATGAAACCATGGGAACTGCAGAAATAGAGGAAGTCCATACTCTCTTTTTTTTTCCATGAATCTTAATGGTTTACCAAAAAAAAAAAAAAAAAGGCAGAAAAAGCCTTAAAGTTTCTATTGTAATGCAGACCTGGGAAAGGGGAATGACAGCTGTTCAGGAGTACTGAGAAAGTTGGCCAGATTCTTCCTCCCCCCCATGTCTCTTACGGAGCAAAATTTTAATCAGTACATGGAGTGAGGAGTTATAAACTTTAAAGGAACTGGTAAAAAGTTATTGCAACAAGGAAACAGAGAAATAAAAAAAGATACTGTTCCTGGAGGAGGAACAGAATATGTGCTTGACTCAGAACTACAGTGGAGAATAACAAGAGAGCTGAGAAAAACACACCTTAGAAGGCCAGTGACACAGGGCTTGCCTAAGACTGTGGCCTAATCAGAACATGAGAGAAGGACCCTTCCCCCACCATTGAGCTAACTCTTTAGGTTTTTTTTCTGGAGTGCCCCATTGCCATTAGAGAAAAAACATGAAACAGGGTGAAGACGCCTACACTTTGGTTCCCAAGGGTTTCCTCTGTCCTGCTGGCTATACTCTGCTTTCCCCAATTCATCAATTCTTCCAGCTGAACTCTGCCGGAATCCAGGTGCGCCTATACTAGGTAAGCAAGTATTCATGACTTTCTTCTCTCTGCATGTGTGGATTTTGGACTAGTTGTTTCTTCTGTCACTGTTGCTTTCTGATTAGTGCAAAAACAGTAATCAATTTGAAGTTCAGCCAGCTGAAGTAGTTACATTAAAATCATACAAAGTAGACTTTAGAATATTATTCTGATAAAAGGGTCAGTTCTTCAAGAAAATGTAACAACTGTAAATGTAGATGTGCTGAATAATAAAGCTTTAAAATATATTTTCAAAATTGAAAGAACTTACACAAGGAATAGGACATCCACTATTATGGTTGTAGGCTTCAATACCCGTCACTCTAGAGTTGAAGGGCATACAATCAGTCAGATACAGAAGACTTGAGCCAACTTGACCTGAAATTTACTGAGCACTCTTCCAAAAAATGGCAACGTATGCATTTTTTAAATTTGATATGGCATATTCACTAAGATAGTCTGTGTATGGATCATGAAGAAAATCCTAACAAAGTGTAAAATAGTAGAAATCATGAAAAAGTAAATCATGATGGAATTAAACTAGAAGTTGATAACAGATATGTGAAGTATCCCAAAATATTTGACAATTAAACTTATTTTTCCCTACAATGGAATATTTTTCAATCATAAAAAGGAATGGGGTACTGATACATGCTATAATATGGCATGTATCGCCTTAAAACATCATGCTAGGTGAAAGAATCTAGACACAAAAGGCAACATATTGTATGTTTCTATTTTTATTAAGTGTCCAAAATAGACAAATCTATGGAAACAGTAGATAAGTAGTTGCCTGGAACTAGAGGGTAGAGGAATGGGGAGCAACTGTCAATCAGTACACATATTCTTTCAGGGTTATGAAAATGTCCTAGAATTAGATTATAGTGATGGTTACACAACTTTGCAAATATACTAAAAAAAATTGAATTGTACACATAAAAAGTAAACAAGTAAACTTAAAAATTATGACCTAATTTGCAGCGATTAGGTTTATACATCTGCAATCTTTTTAACCAGGCCATAAATTCGTCAAAAGCAAATATAGCCTTGATGCATGAGTCTGGTATATTTTCCTGAACATATTAAGTCAATAAAAATGTCTACTGATGTTGATTGGGAGGTATTATAAGTTTAAACTTAATTCTGTAATTTTCAGAGACATGATTCTACAGAGACACAGTGTTCATTGTTGGGATCTTTGTAGAGGCATAATAAACCATAACTCTTGTCCTTACCTAACTTTTGAACAAACTGAAAAACAAAGGAAAAGAGCGGCAATAAAAGTATCACCTTGAGTACTGTTAAGGGATAATTTGGAGGAAGTGGCATATTGGAAGAGCCACTAGGCCTGAAAATTGTATCCCAAGACTTGTCCAGGTTACTTGTCTAGGAATAATAATGCCATACCAAGGTGGTCTAGAGCAACAAATCTTACCTACTTTCTTTGGACAGGTAACTCTCAAGAAAAAATAAGGGTAAGAATGAGCTGAAGATGGAGAATGTATTCTTCCCACATCTTTAATACCAAGTAAGTCACACCACATATCTTAAGAAAGGGGAGCAGTGAGTGATTTGGGAGAGTGCTATGGATACGGTGTCAGAGAAAAGAGAAGAATAGGAATATCAGGAACTTTGCTTAAGACTTCTCTTTTGGTAAAATGACCAATGTAATATGATAGGAAAAGATGAAGTTTGCAGGGAGGTAGATAAAATGCTGGAAAATTGGTTTAGATCTTTATAAAAGCTGCCCCCCACTTTTTGTTAGTCAGGCTTGGTTCAGAATATAGTGTCCCCCGCATGGTAGTAAGTACAAAGAAACCAAAAAGATAAGTTTAAAAACCTGTGAGTTGAACAGTATTGTTTGCTTTTCAGTATGCCCTAGATCACAAAAGGCCACAGCAACTAGGGTTTAGATAATGGGGTTTGTAATGCTCAAATACAGAATGATCAAGTAGGCCTAACAAGGATATGGTGAAACTGAAAAATTACCTCTAACCTCACAAAACTTTATCAGCTAAAGATATGAGATTATCCCAAATCACTGATCTGGGTAGTGAATTTGTAAAATGACATAAACAAATGAGAATTTAACAATAGCCCTTATTCAATTTTCTTTAATACAAACATTTATAAATTGTTGTCTTATGTAAGTCTCTGGCCCTATCAGGTGTTTCATTATTCATTTATCTTGAGTAATTGAGATTCTTTGAAATGTAGCCACTGTAGCAGTTTTTTGAAAAAAAAAAAGTTAGGGGTACCTGGGTGACTCAATCAGTTAAGTATCTGACTTTGGCTCAGGTCATGATCGCACAGTTCATGAGTTTGAGCCCCACATCAGACTCTGCACTACCAGTGCAGAGCTTGCTTGGGATTCTCTCTCTGCCTCTCTCTGTCCCTCCCCAACTTATGCTCTCATTCCCTAAACAAACAAACTTAAAAAAATTAAAACAATTTTGGAGTTTTTATTTTAATTTGAGTTAGTTAACAGTGTTATATTAGTTTCATGTGGGTAATATAGTGATTCAGAACACTTCCATATACCACCCTATTTTCATCATGACAAGTGCCCTCCTTAATCCCCATCACATATTTACCTATCTCTCCCATCCCTGTCCCCTCTGGTGACCATCAGTTTGTTTTCTATCATTAAGAATCCATTTCTTCTTTTTTCCATTTTTTTTTTTTAAGTTTGAGAAGTGTTATTTTATTTTATTTTTTTTTATTTATATATGAAATTTATTGTCAAATTGGTTTCCATACAACACCCAGTGCTCATCCCAAAAGGTGCCCTCCTCAATACCCATCACCCACCCTCTCCTCCCTCCCACCCCCCATCAACCCTCAGTTTGCTCTCAGTTCTCAACAGTCTCTTATGCTTTGGCTCTCTCCCACTCTAACCTCTTTTTTTTTTCCTTCCCCTCCCCCATGGGTTCCTGTCAAGTTTCTCAGGATCCACATAAGAGTGAAACCATATGGTATCTGTCTTTCTCTGTATGGCTTATTTCACTTAGCATCACACTCTCCAGTTCCATCCACGTTGCCACAAAAGGCCATATTTCATTTTTTCTCATTGCCACGTAGTATTCCATTGTGTATATAAACCACAATTTCTTTATCCATTCATCAGTTGATGGACATTTAGGCTCTTTCCATAATTTGGCTATTGTTGAGAGTGCTGCTATGAACATTGGGGTACAAGTGCCCCTATGCATCAGTGCTCCTGTGTCCCTTGGATAAATTCCTAACAGTGCTATTGCTGGGTCATAGGGTAGGTCTATTTTTAATTTTCTGAGGAACCTCCACACTGCTTTCCAGAGCGGCTGCACCAATTTGCATTCCCACCAACAGTGCAAGAGGGTTCCCGTTTCTCCACATCCTCTCCAGCATCTATAGTCTCCTGATTTGTTCATTTTGGCCACTCTGACTGGCGTGAGGTGATACCTGAGTGTGGTTTTGATTTGTATTTCCCTGATAAGGAGCGACGCTGAACATCTTTTCATGTGCCTGTTGGCCATCCGGATGTCTTCTTTAGAGAAGTGTCTATTCATGTTTTCTGCCCATTTCTTCACTGGGTTATTTGCTTTTCGGGTGTGGAGTTTGGTGAGCTCTTTATAGATTTTGGATACTAGCCCTTTGTCCCATATGTCATTTGCAAAAATCTTTTCCCATTCCGTTGGTTGCCTTTTAGTTTTGTTGGTTGTTTCCTTTGCTGTGCAGAAGCTTTTGATCTTCATAAGGTCCCAGTAATTCACTTTTGCTTTGAATTCCCTTGCCTTTGGGGATGTGTCGAGTAAGAGATTGCTACGGCTGAGGTCAGAGAGGTCTTTTCCTGCTTTCTCCTCTAAGGTTTTGATGGTTTCCTGTCTCACATTCAGGTCCTTTATCCATTTTGAGTTTATTTTTGTGAATGGTGTGAGAAAGTGGTCTAGTTTCAACCTTCTGCATGTTGCTGTCCAGTTCTCCCAGCACCATTTGTTAAAGAGACTGTCTTTTTTCCATTGGATGTTCTTTCCTGCTTTGTCAAAGATGAGTTGGCCATACGTTTGTGGGTCTAGTTCTGGGGTTTCTATTCTATTCCATTGGTCTATGTGTCTGTTTTTGTGCCAATACCATGCTGTCTTGATGATGACAGCTTTGTAGTAGAGGCTAAAGTCTGGGATTGTGATGCCTCCTGCTTTGGTCTTCGTCTTCAAAATTACTTTGGCTATTCTGGGCCTTTTGTGGTTCCATATGAATTTTAGGATTGCTTGTTCTAGTTTCGAGAAGAATGCTGGTGCAATTTTGATTGGATTGCATTGAATGTGTAGATAGCTTTGGGTAGTATTGACATTTTGATAATATTTATTCTTCCAATCCATGAGCAGGGAATGTCTTTCCATTTCTTTAAATCTTCTTCAATTACCCTCATAAGCTTTCTATAGTTTTCAGCATACAGATCCTTTACATCTTTGGTTAGATTTATTCCTAGGTATTTTATGCTTCTTGGTGCAATTGTGAATGGGATCAGTTTCTTTACTTGTCTTTCTGTTGCTTCATTGTTAGTGTATAAGAATGCAACTGATTTCTGTACATTGATTTTGTATCCTGCAACTTTGCTGAATTCATGTATCAGTTCTAGTAGACTTTTGGTGGAGTCTATCGGATTTTCCATGTATAATATCATGTCATCTGCAAAAAGCGAAAGCTTGACTTCATCTTTGCCAATTTTGATGCCTTTGATTTCCTTTTGTTGTCTGATTGCTGATGCTAGAACTTCCAGCACTATGTTAAACAACAGCGGTGAGAGTGGGCATCCCTGTCGTGTTCCTGATCTCAGGGAAAAAGCTCTCAGTTTTTCCCCGTTGAGGATGATGTTAGCTGTGGGCTTTTCATAAATGGCTTTTATGGTCTTTAAGTATGTTCCTTCTATCCCGACTTTCTCAAGGGTTTTTATTAAGAAAGGGTGCTGGATTTTGTCAAAGGCCTTTTCTGCATCGATTGACAGGATCATATGGTTCTTCTCTTTTTTTTTTTTTGTTAATGTGATGTATCACGTTGATTGATTTGCGAATGTTGAACCAGCCCTGCATCCCAGGAAGGAATCCCACTTGATCATGGTGAATAATTCTTTTTATATGCCGTTGAATTCGATTTGCTAGTATCTTATTGAGAATTTTTGCATCCATATTCATCAGGGATATTGGCCTGTAGTTCTCTTTTTTTACTGGGTCTCTGTCTGGTTTAGGAATCAAAGTAATACTGGCTTCATAGAATGAGTCTGGAAGTTTTCCTTCCCTTTCTATTTCTTGGAATAGCTTGAGAAGGATAGGCATTATCTCTGCTTTAAACGTCTGGTAGAACTCCCCTGGGAAACCATCTGGTCGTGGACTCTTATTTGTTGGGAGATTTTTGATAACCGATTCAATTTCTTCGCTGGTGATGGGTCTGTTCAAGCTTTCTATTTCCTCCTGATTGAGTTTTGGAAGAGTGTGGGTGTTCAGGAATTTGTCCATTTCTTCCAGGTTGTCCAATTTGTTGGCATATAATTTTTCATAGTATTCCCTGATAATTGTTTGTATCTCTGAGGGATTGGTTGTAATAATTCCATTTTCATTCATGATTTTATCTATTTGGGTCATCTCCCTTTTCTTTTTGAGAAGCCTGGCTAGAGGTGTGTCAATTTTGTTTATTTTTTCAAAAAACCAACTCTTGGTTTCGTTGATCTGCTCTACAGTTTTTTTAGATTCTATATTGTTTATTTCAGCTCTGATCTTTATTATTTCTCTTCTTCTGCTGGGTTTAGGCTGCCTTTGCTGTTCTGCTTCTAGTTCCTTTAGGTGTGCTGTTAGATTTTGTATTTGGGATTTTTCTTGTTTCTTGAGATAGGCCTGGATTGCAATGTATTTTCCTCTCACTACTGCCTTCGCTGCGTCCCAAAGCGTTTGGATTGTTGTATTTTCATTTTCGTTTGTTTCCATATATTTTTTAATTTCTTCTCTAATTGCCTGGTTGACCCACTCATTCGTTAGTAGGGTGTTCTTTAACCTCCATGCTTTTGGAGGTTTTCCAGACGTTTTTCTGTGGTTGATTTCAAGCTTCATAGCATTGTGGTCTGAAAGTATGCATGGTATGATTTCAATTCTTGTAAACTTATGAAGGGCTGTTTTGTGACCCAGTATATGATCTATCTTGGAGAATGTTCCATGTGCACTCGAGAAGAAAGTATATTCTGTTGCTTTGGGATGCAGAGTTCTAAATATATCTGTCAAGTCCATCTGATCCAATGTCTCATTCAGGGCCCTTGTTTCTTTATTGACCGTGTGTCTAGATGATCTATCCATTTCTGTAAGTGGGGTGTTAAAGTCCCCTGCAATTACCACATTCTTATCAATAAGGTTGCTTATGTTTATGAGTAATTGTTTTATATATTTGGGCGCTCCGGTATTCGGCGCATAGACATTTATAATTGTTAGCTCTTCCTGATGGATAGACCCTGTCACTATTATATAATGTCCTTCTTCATCTCTTGTTACAGCCTTTAATTTAAAGTCTAGTTTGTCTGATATAAGTATGGCTACTCCAGCTTTCTTTTGGCTTCCAGTAGCATGATAAATAGTTCTCCATCCCTTCACTCTCAATCTAAAGGTGTCCTCAGGTCTAAAATGAGTCTCTTGTAGACAGCAAATAGATGGGTCTTGTTTTTTTAATCCATTCTGATACCCTATGTCTTTTGGTTGGCGCATTTAGTCCATTTACATTCAGTGTTATTATAGAAAGATATGGGTTTAGAGTCATTGTGATGTCTGTATGTTTTATGCTTGTAGTGATGTCTCTGGTACTTTGTCTCACAGGGTCCCCCTTAGGATCTCTTGGAGGGCTGGTTTAGTGTTGACAAATTCCTTCAGTTTTTGTTTGTTTGGGAAGACCTTTATCTCTCCTTCTATTCTAAATGACAGACTTGCTGGATAAAGGATTCTCGGCTGCATATTTTTTCTGTCTAGCACACTGAAAATCTCGTGCCAATTCTTTCTGGCCTGCCAAGTTTCAAAAGAGAGATCAGTCACGAGTCTTATAGGTCTCCCTTTATATGTGAGGGCACGTTTACCCCTTGCTGCTTTCAGAATTTTCTCTTTATCCTTGTATTTTGCCAGTTTCACTATGATATGTCGTGCAGAAGATCGATTCAAGTTACGTCTGAAGGGAGTTCTCTGTGCCTCTTGGATTTCAATGCCTTTTTCCTTCCCCAGTTCAGGGAAGTTCTCAGCTATTATTTCTTCAAGTACACCTTCAGCACCTTTCCCTCTCTCTTCCTCCTCTGGGATACCTATTATGCGTATATTATTTCTTTTTAGTGTATCACTTAGTTCTCTAATTTTCCCCTCATACTCCTGGATTTTTTTATCTCTCTTTTTCTCAGCTTCCTCTTTTTCCATAACTTTATCTTCTAGTTCACCTATTCTCTCCTCTGCCTCTTCAATCCGAGCCGTGGTGGTTTCCATTTTGTTATGCATTTCGTTTAAAGCGTTTTTCAGCTCCTCGTGACTGTTCCTTAGTCCCTTGATCTCTGTAGCAAGAGATTCTCTGCTGTCAGCTATACTGTTTTCAAGCCCAGCGATTAATTTTATGACTATTATTCTAAATTCACTTTCTGTTATATTATTTAAATCCTTTTTGATCAGCTCATTAGCTGTTGTTATTTCCTGGAGATTCTTCTGAGGGGAATTCTTCCGCTTGGTCATTTTGGATAGTCCCTGGCGTGGTGAGGACCTGCAGGGCACTTCCCCTGTGCTGTGGTGTATAACTGGAGTTGGTGGGCGGAGCCGCAGTCAGACCTGATGTCTGCCCCCAGCCCACCGCTGGGGCCACAGTCAGACTGGTGCGTGCCTTCTCTTCCCCTCTCCTAGGGGCGGGATTCACTGTGGGGTGGGGCGGCCTGTCTGGGCTACTTGCACACTGCCAGGCTTGTGATGCTGGGGATCTGGCGTCTTAGCTGGGGTGGGTAGGCAAGGTGCACAGGGGCAGGAGGGGCAGGCTTAGCTTGCTTCTCCTTAGGTGATCCACTTCAGGAGGGGCCCTGTGGCAGCAGGAGTGAGTCAGATCCGCTGCCGGGGGTTTGGCTCCGCAGAAGCGCAGAGTTGGGTGTTTGCGCGGAGCAAGTTCCCTGGCAGGAACTGGTTCTCTTTGGGATTTTGGCTGGGGGATGGGCGGGGGAGATGGCGCTGGTGAGCGCCTTTGTTCCCCACCAAACTGAGCTCTGTCGTCTGGGAGCTCAGCAGCTCTCCTTCCCTTTGTCCTCCAGCCTTCCCGCTTTCTGAGCAGAGCTGTTAACTTACGACCTCCCAGACGCTAAGTCGCGCTTGTTGTCGGAACACAGTCCGTCAGGCCCCTCCGCTTTTTGCAAGCCAGACTCGGGGGCTCTGTTTGGCCGGCAAGCCGCCCCTCCGCCCCGGCTCCCTCCCGCCAGTCCGTGGAGCGCGCACCGCCTCGCCGCCCTTCCTACCCTCTTCCGTGGGCCTCTCGTCTGCGCTTGGCTCCGGGGACTCCGTTCTGCTAATCCTCTGGCGGTTTTCTGGGTTATTTAGGCAGGTGTAGGTGGAATCTAAGTGATCAGCAGGACGCGCGATGAGCCCAGCGTCCTCCTACGCCGCCATCTTCCTTCTCCTCCCCATTTTTTTTCTAGTTTTTATTTAAACTCCAGTTGACATTGGGGGCGCCTGGGTGGCGCAGTCGGTTAAGCGACCGACTTCAGCCAGGTCACGATCTTGCGGTCCGTGAGTTCGAGCCCCGCGTCAGGCTCTGGGCGGATGGCTCAGAGCCTGGAGCCTGTTTCCGATTCTGTGTCTCCCTCTCTCTCTGCCCCTCCCCCGTTCATGCTCTGTCTCTCTCTGTCCCAAAAATAAATAAACGTTGAAAAAAAAAATTAAAAAAAAAAAAATTAAAAAAAAAATAAACTCCAGTTGACATTAATTAACTAATACTTGTTTCAGGAGTAGAATTTAGTGATTCATCACATACATATAACACCCAGTGCTCATCACAAGTACCCTCTTTAATACTCTTCACTGATTTAAACCATCCTCCTGACAACCTCCCCTCCAGCAACCCTCAGTTTGTTCTCTATAGTTAAGAATCTATCTTCTGGTTTGTCTCTTTCTTTCTCCCTATGTTTGTTTGTTTCATTTTTTAAATTCCACATATGAGTGAAATCAAATGCTACTTGTCTTTCTCTGGCTGACTTATGTGTGTCCCAGTTACTATTTCAAATGGTGTTTCAGATGGAAACACCATCTGTATGTCCATATGCTGTTTACCTTGCCTTTTCTCCAAAGGTAGCCACAACATCTCTGGGATCTCCCTGACTCATCATGCCTGCTGACCTTTAGAACTCCAGGGTTTAAGCCCCACTGGTTGCAATAACTCACACAGTTTGGCCAGTCTCACTTTCCAAGCCAATTATAATGGGGATTCCTTTTCCCTGTGCACTCTCCTGTGTGTTAATCTGTTTCTTGCCATTATTTTTGACAATAGCCCTTGCCACCACAGTAGCCATGATCTGTTTCTCTCCCAAGCCACATCTCCTCACTTCCTACCTTCTTCAACATGGCCTCTTCTCTACTTTTAGCTATGGGGTTTGTTCTGCCAGTATTCAGGTCTATTTCTGGGGTATTTAGGATTATTTGACAGTTATCTAGCTGTATTTGTAGGATGAGATGAACCTACTCCACTGCCATCTTCCTAAGTCCTGTCACTATAGTAGTTTCCTGGGATAGAATAGGGACCAAAATGATGGTCTCTCATGGCATTTATATTCTAGAGGAAAAGCTGATCATTAAATGCTCACCTTAATAAATATATAATAATAAAATATATAAATATATAACACTTTAGGTATTAGGAAGGAAATAAGGAGATGTTAGAGAGAATAATTTAGAATTCAGTTCAAAGAATGTTTCTTTGAAGAAGTGATATTTAAAGAATGAATAGATGGATGATTAGCCTAGTGTAAATGTCATTTTAATTATATCCATTCTAGTAGGTGAATGGTGGTATCTTACTGTGTTTTTAAATTACATTTCTTTGATGAATAATGATCTTGAACATTTTTCATGTTTTTTTTTGGCATTCCTTTATCTTCTTTTGTGAATGTCTTTTTGTCATTTTATTTTCATTGAGATGTTTATCTTTTTATTGCATTGTAAGAATTCTTAAATATTTTGGAAACACTTCTTTTCTTTTTCAGATACATATTTTACAAAAAAAGATTTCTCCATAAGCTATGGTTTGAATGTTTGCATCTCTTCAAATTTATATGTTAAAATCCTACCCCCCAAAGATGATAGTGTTAGGAAGTGGGACCTTTGGGGATTCCACCCTCATGACTGAGACTAGTATCTTATAAGAGAGTCTCCAGAAAGTTTCCATAGCCCCTTCTACCATGTGAAGATACAGTGAGAAGGCACCAGTTATGAACCAAGAAGCAAGATCTCACCAAAACATTACCATGCTGGCACCTTGATCTTGGACTTACCAGCCTCCAGAACTCCACAGTTATATTTAGGTCTATGATCCATTTTAAGATGATTTTTCTGTATGATGTGAGGGATTGAGATTCATTTGTTTACCATATGTATAATCCATTTGTTCTAGCACCATTTGTTAAAAATACAATTATTTCCCTTGTACCTTGGGTAACTTTATTAAATATCAATTGATAATATATACGTGGGTCTATTTCTGGGCTAGTTAGTCTCTTTCATGTATCTATATGTCTGTCCTTACACCAATACCATACTGTCTTGACTATTCTAGTTTAAGAAGAGTAAGCCCTGAAATCAAGTAGTTTAAGTCCTCCACCTTTATTATGTATTTTTTCAAAATTATTTTATCTATGAATTTTTATATAAATTTCGGGATCATCTTGTCAATCTCTATTAAAAGCCTGTGTTAAGAGCTCAAATGTCCATTGATGGATGAATGGATAAAGAAGATATGGTATATATACACAATGGAGTATTACTCAGCAATCAAAAAGAATGAAATCTTGCCATTTGCAACTACTTGGATGGAACTCGAGGGTATTATGCTATGTGAAATTAGTCAGTCAGAAAGACAAAAATAATATGACCTCACTCATATGAGGACTTTAAAAGACAAAACAGATGAACATAAGGGGAGGGAAACAAAAATAATATAAAAACAGTGAGGGGGACAAAACAGAAGAGACTCATAAATATGGAGAACAAACTGAGGGTTACTGGAGGGGTTGTGGGAGGGGGGATGGACTAAATGGGTAAGGGGCACTAAGGAATCTACTCCTGAAATCATTGTTCACTATATGGTAACTAATTTGGATGTAAATTAAAAAAAATAAAAAAAATAAAAAAATAATTAATAAATAAGTGAATAAAAATAAAAAAAATAAAATGTTAAAAAAAAAAGCCTGTAGACGTTTTGATTGGAATTGCATTGAATCAAACTGGATAACATTAGCATTAAGATACCCATCTTCAATTGACAAACTTCTTCATCTATCTTTAATTTCTTTTGGCAATCTTTTGTGGTTTGAGTGCACTGGTCTTGTGAATATATTGATAAATTTATCTCTAAATATTTACCTTTAATGGTAATGCAAAAATTAATATTATTTTCAATTTTTCCAATGCTAATATGTATAAATACAATTGATTTTTGTAGTTTGACCTTCTACCTTATAATATTGCTAAATTTATTATTTCCATCAATAAGGATAGCTTTACTTCTTCAATTCAAAATTGTATTTTTCTTTCTTGTCTCATTGCTTTGGCTAGAACCTCCAGTACAATGTTCAACAGAAGTGAAAACAGATATCCTTGCTTTCTGATCTCAGGGGGGAAGATCCCCAATCTTTCACCCTGAAGTATAAAGTTAGTTGTAGATTTGTTATAAATGCATTTCACAGGTTGAGAAAATATTCTTCTATTCCCAGTTTGTTAAAATTCTTCTACTCCTAGTATCAATGCCTAGGAGGTATTATTATATCAATACCTAGTAGATATTAAATCTTGTCAATTTTTATTCTGACAAATTATTTACTGAGAAAATCTTATCAGTTTAGCCATTTATTCTGTAAATATGGTGACCTACACTGGTGACTTTCAAATGACAAATCAACCTTGCATCATTGGGTAAGTCCTCTTTGGTCATGATGGATTATCTATCTTATATATTGCTGGGTTTCATTTGTTAATATTTCATTAAGGGATACTGGTCTGTATCTCATTTCTTTATTCTGATTCTTGTAATAGGGTAATGCTGGACTCATACAATATATTGGGAAGTGCTTCCTCCTCCTCCTGTATTCTCTGAGTTTGTGTAGGATTGGTACTTCTTCCTTACATTCACAGAATTCAACAATGAAACCATCTGGTCCTGGAATTTTTTTGTAAGAAGGCTTAAATTGATATTCTTTAATATAGATGTATTTATATTATATATTTATGCTTGAGTCTTTAAAATTTGCATCATTTAAGTTACTAAAAAAACTTTTTAATTTACTAAAAAGTGTTTCATAAAACTTACCTATTCTTTTTATGTCAGTAGGGTCTATAGTGATATTCTCTTTTATTTGTCATATTTGTGATTTGTGTCTCTCTTCTCATTCTCTTTCTCTCTCCCTCCCTCTCTGTCTCTCTTTCTCTCTCTCCCCATCAGCCTAACTAGAATTTTGTTAATTTTATCGGTCTTTTCAGCAACAAATGATGTTTAGTTTTATCAATATTTTATATTACTTTTGTTTTCTATTAATTGATTTTTGCTTTTATCTTTATCACTTCTGTTATTCTATGTTCTTTAGGTTTGACTCACAGTCTCTTTTTTTTAGATTTTTGAGGGCAAATTGTAGATAATTGATTTTAGACATTATTTCTTCTAAAGCTATACACTTCCCTTTTGTCCTATTTTATCTGGGCCCCAAAATGTTTATATGTTGTGCTAATTATTCAATGCAAAATATTTTCTACTTCTGCTTTAAATTTCCTGTTTGACCCATTGGTTGCTAAGAATTATGTCATTTAATTTGTCATAAATTAATATGTCATTAATATGTCATAAAGTACCTCAAGATTTTTTAGAGATCCTTTTATTATTGATTTATAATTTTGTTTTACTGAATCAAGAGAATACTTTATATATTTTCAAGCCTAGTAAATTTGTTGAGACTCACTCTATGGACCAATATATGATTTAACTTGGTAAATATTTTATGTATACTTGAAAGCAATATATATTTTGTCATTGTTAGCTATGATCTTCTATAAATGCCATTTAAGTCAAATTGGTTGATAGTGTTGTTGAAGTTTTTTTCTGTTTTTAATCATTTTCTGTCTAGCAGTTCTATCAATTACTGAGAAAGAAGTATTGAAATTTAAATTATAATGAAAATTTGTCTTTTTCTCCTTTCATTTATGCCACTTTTCTTCCATAATTTTTAAAGCTCTGTTATTAGGCACTTTCAGCTTAGATCTTCCAAAAAGCAAACATTGAGCCATGAATAAAAAAACAGAAAATGTTTTGGTGGAAATGCTTGTGACAGATATAGGGGAAAACACATGAAAAATCATGGAAAGCCTTCAGACCATGAGGCAGATATGATGAATATAATGGTGAGAGGGAAGGAAAGGATATTGGGTAGAAAAAGTCTTGGGCAGCTGTGTAGTAACACCAAAAGTTCAAACAGACAGTTGAGAAAATTCTTAACCTAAGACCTCCTAATGGAGAATCCCATATCCCATAGGAATTAGTTTATCTTAATTTCTTTGCCATGCTCAGACATTGGTTTGGAGCAGCCTCAGAAAACATGTAAGCAGGGAGGTGGGTCCAAGGGCCTAGAGTAAATATATGGAGCATTTTCTTCTGGTGTTATCTCTTGCCTGCTGATTCCAGCATCTCTGTCATTTCTGAGTTTAGTTCTATTGATTTATTTTTGTTTGTGTGTTTATAGGTTATGCTTCCTGGTTTTTTGCAGTTCTAGTAATTTCTGATTGGATATTAAGTATTGTGATTGTCACATTGTTGAATGCCTGAATTTTGTTATTCTTTAAAAAGTGTTAATATTGGTTGCTGGAGTCCAGTTCCAGCAGGCCCAGGGGTTCCTGAAGTATGAATGGCATTGGCGAGAAAGTGAAAATAAAATAAAGCAAAAATAAAAATGGACACAGACAACAGCAGTGTGTTGAACTGCTGCTTTATTGTGGCAAACATAGCATTATATATTTGTTAGCAATTTTCTTGTAGCATACGTCACCTATGTTTTCTGGCATTATCTAATTCTAAAAATGTTCCTATGTGTAATCACCCTTTAAGGAATAACATGGTTATTTTCTCATAATGTTCCCTCCTGCCCTTTGCTTATTAGTTTCTTACATTATTTTCATTATGTCTCTACGTTTATCTATAATCTATAAAGCATTTGCTTTGCTGTTTTCATGAAAGGTCATCTATCTCTCAACACCCCAAGTGGAACAGTTACAGGGACATAGCCTCTTAGTTGTTTCCCTGAACCATTTGTGGTTTGAGGAACAAAAGTGTTCGCCTCTGTCCGAGGTGCCAGGAGGGGGCCAAGAGGGTCTTAGGAACCCACGCCTTATACATTCTCAGAGAGACAATGCAACTAGGAACTAATGAACCATTCTGTACTTTAACTGACTGGGTTCAATCATCATCTGGAATGCCTCCTGGGGGCCAAGTGGGCCTAGGGGTTGGAGTAACTTGTGCCCATAGATACACTCCTTTGTTGTTGCCAGAGTGGGGCTTTCAAATCCATTTATTCCTTCCTTGGCTAGGAAATGTATGGGGCTATCCTTCCTTTAGATAGAGGAGTCTTTATAGGGGGTGGCAAGGGCTAAATGTAGGGCCGCACGATTTCCTTGTGGAACCTTATTTTCTTTCCCCAGTGGTTCTTTTCCCAGGGGTCCTGTTGAGGACAATTCCCCAACAGATGATTCCCCAGGTACTTCTATTAAGGCCAAATTACATAAAAGCAGGCGTACAAGGAGATTCACTGTCAGTGGACTGCCCTGCAGTCAGGCCCTGCCATCAGGCTGGTCGGATAGCTCAGCTTCCAGCAATTGGTTTTGACATTTCTTGTTTATCAGTTTGATCTTTTGATGGCTTGTTTTATGGTTTTGTTGAATAAGCCATTTACTCTAGGACTGATTTGGCTTTACTACCAAGGCATGACCTTTCTGGGGCTCTACAGAATGCCTTTGGTATTCAATAAGGACTTATCGCTCTGACTCGTGGGAATTCAAACATCTTCCAGCCCCATGTAAAGTCTGGAAATTATTTAGAGTTTTCTGATAGTCGTTCTTTGCCCAATATCATGACATATATAGATCACTACTCACCAAAGACTCAGGTGAGCCCCATGCAGGTTTTCTTGCTCTTTTTTTTATGTGACTCTCTCCTCTATGGTTCTATGCTTTGAAAATTCCAGGTGTCCTGAAGGTTCCCGTTGCCTCTGAAATTCAGTCATTATCTCCTCAATCCAGCATGACCATCTTGATCAGCTTGGGTTTCCTCTCCTGCACTGCCATCTGGAAAATTCCTGTAGGTAAAAAGTTGGGACATAGGATTCACCTCATTTTTTTCTTTTCTATCTGGAATTATAATCTTACGCTGCCTCATTACCAATGTCTGAAAACAGTTCAGTCATCTATTTTTTTTCACTGTCCTCACTGTTTACCATAGGACAGTAAGTTCAGTGCCCAAAACTCTGCCATGACCTGAGAAAGAAATTCCACTGAAGGATTTTAACAAGAGAGTAACATGATGTCATATGTCACAGGTCTTCATCCTCAGGAATTTACACATCAGTGGCAGGAACAGATATTAGCACAGTTAAATGATACTACATTAAATGAAAAATAAATGTACAAACAATTCATTTTGGAAGCTGTTAAACCATCCATGTACTATCTTGTTCCTTAATTGCCTTTGTATGACAGGCTTATCAATCCTGCTAGATTGTAGGCTTTTTTTTGTCTTTCTCCCCCTCAGTCTTTAAAATCAGTACTAAATACATCCCAGGGAACTCAATAGAGACCCACCAGTAGATGGATTGTGCTCAGCTCAAGGGGCCAGTTGTATAATCTAGTGCTATAAAAGGAGTCTGGTTTCTCCCTGATACTTGAGCGGATGATCCTTACCTTGGAACACTAACAACATTGGAAGCAATAATAGACACTGCAAAAGAAGCTCTTCAAAGCCCTGATGAGAAAGCCTCCAAATCAGAGTCACCATCTGTTAAGTGAAGAATGAGTACTGCTAACACAGAGTGAACAATTGAATTTTCATCTGTCATATTCTGAATTAGAAAATAGTAAAATAGCCATTTATTACTTTTTAATTATATATATCACCACATAGTTCATACTGTAACATCCAGTACTAAAGTGCTCTGATTGAAATGAAAACATTTCACTTGTAAGTGCTCTTTCAGGCAAAGTGGCCCGGACAAAATGATCCCCCTCTTTCAATCCCAGTAATTCATAATATCTTAAAGGCATTTCCTCATGATATCATTGCATTCATTATCCCATCTGTTTTTGTTATCAGCTCTGTAATTTAGCTAAGCCAGAGTGGTTACTTCTGCTAATCTCAATTGAGACACTCCAACTTCAGCAAAATTAAAAGACGAATTTAACCATAATTATAGCTCATAAACAGAGATCTTGGCTCTTACTTTTCCTTATATTGGAGATAAACATAATAAGTGTCCAATATGGATTGACTGGATAATAGGTTGGTAACTGATTCAGTGGCACATGGTAAATTATAAATAGCCAAAATATCTGTTTCTCAGTTTAAATTTCAAAAATCTAATAAAAACTGCTTAAATATTTCCCACAACAGAAATTTTTGTACCAAAACTAGATTATACAGGGGTATGCTAAAAAACAAAGATGAAATGGTGTTTTAATGTTTCTCCCTTTCTTACCTCCATTGGAACAGAAATCAAAATGGAAATAGGATTTAAGGGGATAGAGACAGAGAGATAGAGAGAAAAGTATATGGTTTCTCTCTTCTCACTCTTGGCCCACTTGTTCACAAAGGTGGGAGAGAAAGTAAGAGACTCTCTCTTATACCCTAAATAGACAGGCAGTGGGGCTCTGCTTAGAAAAAAACAGGTTTTTAAAGCTCTTCTGTCCCTAGGTGGCTAGTGTGGAATTTGCACCCATGCAACTTGCTGTAGTCATTCCATATGAAGCTTGTAGGAGGATCTTAGCTTCCAGAATTTCTGTTCAAGATAGCGGTCTTAGCCCTTCTATCTGTCCATGGAGCTTCCCCCATTCATTCCTCCAAACCCTAGATCTTCAGCCCTGATGGAAGACTCTAATAAATTATTAAAGAAAATTTATCTCTGGTCATAATTTTGTTCCTAGTTTATGCTTTACAATTCTAGCTAATTCTCCTCTCTGCTTAGTGGTAAACATATTGAAAAAAAAAATAGCTCTGATTCTTCATTCCTTCTAAAAGAGACAGAGCTTATTCTCTGTTCCTTGAATCTGAGATGACCTTAAAACTTGCTTTAGCTAATAGAACACTGGGGAAATGACACTGTGCCATTTCCAAGCCTATGTCTCAAGAGGTCTTACATGTTTCCTCTTTCTTGCTATTGAACCCATAACTCCACAATAAAAGCATGCCTGAGCTAGTCTGCTGGAGGAATATGAAAGACACCCCAGAGAGCTAAGACATCCCAGTTATCCCAAATAAAGCCAACCTAGATCAGCTACCTAAAGAGTACACAGTTGACCTCAGATTTATAAGCAAGCTCAAAAGATCAGAGCTACGTATATGACCCACAGACTCATGAACAATAATAAATGCTTGTTGTTTTAAGCTGCTGTGTTTAACAGTTGCTTGTTACACATATCCTTAATTATAGCAACAGGTAGCTAATATACTGTCATCATATGTATTTAGAAATTCACTTATAATGATATATATATAATAATTATATATTTATTACATGTATCACATCCAATATAAGTAATTTCCTAATTGGTCATATCCACACACAAGATTTATATTAATAATTATTATAAATATATATACATATATATGTATATATACATATATGTGTGTGTATATATATATATACGTATGTGTGTGTATATATATACATATATATACATATATATACATATACATATATATATATACATATACATATACATATACATATACATATATATATATATATATAATAGTTGGGAAAAACACCCTGATTAAAGATGGAACATACCACAAATATGCATTGGGTAAAACCATGGGCTCTTTAGTGAATTGAGGATTATCCACAAACATCCTTTTCTTCAGCTTTCCTGAATATGTCATGTGGACATTCATTTATTCAGCAGATATTTATGAAGCACCTACTACATGTTGATCCATAAGTAAGGCACCACAAAGAGTCTGTTCTGAATTCTGCTGAGGAGGTTTCACAGCCAGAATCTATGACCTTATGAGAAGTAGAGTCGGTTCAGGAATGCCAAACTACCTAGACTTCTGAACATGCTTGGGAATGTTGAGGCAGGAGACATAGAGGAAGCTCACACTCTGTCACAAGGCATTAATTAGTTATGCTCTTCCTTAGCTGAGTCATCTCAGCAAATCATGAAGTTAGTAAAATAAATGTATACTATTATAAAAGCAGAAGCCACTACTATTAAATAACAATGAACCAGCAAACAGAGGCTTTAGATCACAGAAGAGACTTAAATTACCTTGGCATCTCACCCTTCAAGGAAGCTAATGTTAAAAAGTGCTTACAATACTTTTCTGAAAAGTTAGTTTTTCCTTGCTCTGCTGAGTGGCTAACACTCACTTTGCTGGAAAGTTAGTTTTTCCTTGCTCTGCTGAGTGGCTAACACTCACTTTGCTGGAAAGTTAGTTTTTCCTTGCTCTGCTGAGTAGCTAAAACTCACTACAGACTCTAGTTCCATAGTAGATTGAAGCACTCTGGGTCTGGCAGTTTGAGAGGGAGTGTGCTTTCTTGCAAGTCCATTAGCAGAAGTGAGTGTTATTCTTGCCAAATGATGGGACAATTTACCCTTAAGACCCAGAATTGGATGAATATCACAATTTTGAGGCAAGGAAAAAATATGAACCCTTTCCTCTAGTTAAAAACATGAAGGGTTTCTGTAAGAACTAATAAAATGTTTAATGTGTGTCTGCTTATAGGAAAGAGGCTCCTTCTAATTGGAAAACAAGTAGTGAAATTCTTAATTCAAAAGAATTTAAGAACATCCCTGGAGTCAAGAAATTTTCTCTAAAGAGCCACATCTACTTCACTATCTCTAAAAATATCTAAGGGATAGTATCCATCCCACAACCATTCTAAAGAGATCAAAGTTAACTTTGAGGCACTAAAACCAGGAATATACCAATCATACCTTTTAATCCATCTTTGCAAAGAGAAGCTTGGAAGATAGGTCTACAGAACTTACCTGACTAGCTGCCATACAACCTGTCCACCCCAAGGAAAAAGCACATTCTATGATTCACTCAATATAAATATGGGGTCACTGGGAGTTACCTTTGAGGGAAGACAAGATTCTGGTTGTAACATACTGGTTTGGAAATTAGAATAACCAATCTCATGAATCAATCTACTTTCATCTTTGTGTTTAAGGCACTAGGCATGGCCCAAAATTGGATCTCTATGTGCCAGACACTTTAAAAGCATTATCTAATTTAATTTTCTCAGAAATCCTATGAGATGGGTCTAAATTTTTGCCTATTTTCAAATATTAAAAATAAGAACTTGGGGATATTAGGGGCTTGTCTAAAGCCACATAGTAAGCAATTAGTCAAGCTAGTCCTCATGTCTTTTTTCATGCCAGCCTGGAGTCCTGACCACTCTGCTGAATTGTTTTCTTCATATCACCTGATGTCTAGCTTTTTAAGCCCTAACCCTACTACATTTCCCTATGCTTGCATTTCCTTTCCGCATGCACATGGGCCTTGCTACTTCTGTCTGAACAGATATTACTTTCTTACCTGTGGGGTTTTTTTGTTTTTGTTTTTGTTTTTTGCTCATGCAAATCTCTCCATCCTTCACTCCACTGCTCTCTGTTATCTTACCCACTTCCCGTCACCCTGTTTATATTCCATCTGTATCATGGAACCAGTTCTAGTCCTTTTTCTACTATTGGTTCCCATAGTAGTTGGACTGTTCCAGCTTGAGATCAAGCAGAACACAATTACTGTAGAGTATATAGGGCTTTGATATTCTGTTTACCTTAATATATCATTAACTCTTGAGGTCAAGATCCACGTTTAATTTTATTATGGTCTTCTCAGTGCAGTGTCATGTACATAAGAAGTACTGAAGAAATGTCTTTTGAATAGAAAGAAAAGACGTGAGATTCAGCTCCACAGCTATCTAAGATTCCTTCACTCTTGCACCTCATCTAACTTGTTCACTGTGATATTTTCAGAGCCCAACACAGTTCTTAGTATATAATAGATGATTGCCAAATGTTTTTGGAATAAATGAATCAATGAATAAATAAGTCTAATTATCCTGAAAGAATACAAACAAACAAGGTACCATGGTTCTGTAATTAGAAATACAGAGTCACACTAGTCTAAGCTCAGCCTTGGCCTTGCCTTTTATTACTTTGAGACACTGACCTTTCAAAGTCTCTTTATTCTGGGGTGCCTGGGTGGCTCAGTCAGTTGAGCGGCCGACTTTGGCATAGGTCATGATTTCGCGGTCCGTGAGTTCGAGCCCCGCGTCGGGCTCTGTGCTGACAGCTCAGAGCCTGAAGCCTGTTTCAGATTCTGTGTCTCCCTCTCTCTGACCCTCCCCCGTTCATGCTGTCTCTCTCTGTCTCAAAAATAAATAAACGTTAAAAAAAATTTTAAAAAAAGTCTCTTTATTCTTTATCTGGTGATAATAGTGGTAGCTACATGGCTGAGACAGTGGTGCTCATTGTATTTTATTTTATTTTTTTACAGTGGTGCTCATTAACTGGCTCACATGCTTCCCTCCATTTCCCAATCTCCTTTGCATTTTGTCTTGGCCAGATGACTGTTTTAGTTTGTGAGGGGAGTTAAAATATGCCAATTCTGGTCTGAGGCAGATAAGAAAAAATGTGAGTTCTCCACACTTTGTTTTCAACAAAGTGTTTCTTTGTTTCTTTGTTTACAAGTTCTTGAATCCTAGAGATAAAGAGGAGTGTCAAGATGGGAACAGCCTGGATCACTTTATCATTGTTTTAGTGTAATCACAAAAGAAACTATAACAGATTATGATATGAGCAGCTTTGCTTTTCTAAGATTGCTTTGGCTATTTAGGGTCTTTTCCATACAAATTCTAGAATTGTTTTTCTAGTTCTGTAAAAAATACTGTTGGTATTTTGATAGGAATTGCATTGAATGTGTAGATAACTTTGGGTACTATAGACATTTTACAATATTTGTTCTTCTAATCCATAAGCATGGAATGTCTTTCCATTTTTGTTTGTGTCATCTTGAATTTCTTTCATCAGTGTTTTATGGTTTTTGGAGTACAGGTCTTTCACATCTTTGGTTAGGTTAATTCCTAGATATGTTATTATTTTGGGTACAATTATAAATGGGATTGTCTTAGAATAAGTGCATTTAAAAAAAAAACAATAGAATAAACAGGTGGAAATCACTCTGCAAGAGAAGGAAAAACCATAAGGCATTGCTTTGTTAGGAAGCCATGTGCAGGCCCCTCAAAGGAAGCAGCCTTTATAAATGATTTCTTGGAAGAGCTTTTCTTGCCTTTGAAGTCTTTCCTCTAAAAGAAGCTAAGTATTTATCTTGATATCTTAAGAGAGGGATAACAAAAAGCCAGGTCACTAACAGGAGGTATCCTGAGTTTATATTTATATGGTTCAAGTCTGGAAAGTCAACTTCGGAAGCTGGTTTAGTGATAAATCATCCACACACATGTTCCTATCTCCAAATATCATCTTTTATTAATGAAGGGCAGTGCCTTCAACTCAGAATTTTATTATGGAAAAAGACACAGTTTTTTTAAAAAAAGGTTTGCCTCAGAATATTTCTGAGATACCAGCTCATTTGCAGAAAATAAGTACTAAACTACATAACCCAAGGCTTAGAAAGACATTAGACAACAATCCTTGAATGAATTGGCTTCCTTTGTCTTTTCTCTTTGACCCTTCAGGTTGGATCTCTAGAGAATGGTGACTAAGATTGATGACTGGATGGAATAAAAGGCCAGATAAATGCAAGAAAAGGGTGGTGTGAGAAAATATGATGGCATTGATGAAGGGATCTAGTTAAATGGAGTCTAGGTTTTGGTTTTACCCCCTGGAAAATGAACTGGACCTTCATTGGCTGCAAAGTCTTTCTTGAAGACATTTTTTTGTTTCCTGTGTCTAGTATATAGTTGACCTAGAACATAGTGGGTGCCCAGAAATTGTTGGTTGAGTGAATAAATGAATCAATGAGGTATTCCTGGGGAGTCATCCATAAATCAGACTGTCATGAAGCTAATCACATTTTTACACAGTAACAATGCCTTTATTTGGAAATTCATCCTTCCTAAGGGCTCAGCATCCAATAACTCAGAGCTATAACCAAACTATCTTAAACACAAATATTCAATAGCTACAACTCTCTATGGCCATCTGAAACAATTCTCTCATGCCCAAGTCCCATAAAACAGGCATTAGCTATATCAGTAATCTTAATTATACAAAGGGACCTATAGTGGTAAGTACACATGCAACCATTCTGCACTGTAAATGCAACTGGCATGGCGGCCCCAGTATAAGATTAACAAACACGGAATCATATTTTTACCTTCTGGGAGAGCAGAAAGGTTGGAGGGGCGGATTTAGATCACTAAAGTATCTTAAAGATGCTTTGCAAGGAGAGGTGTTTAAAATTTACACCCATGCCACACCACACAAGTCCCAATTATTATCATTTCTTGCTGAAAAATTGTACTATCCCCTGACTGGTTTGGAACTTCACATCTTCTCCCCTCCAATTCATTTCCACATAGATCAGCAATGATCTTTAAAGAATGCTAATCTAATCTTAATCATGGCTTGCTTAAAATCCCTCTCCTTTCTGTTAACAGACTCTCCAAACTCCTTATCATGGCCTTTGAAGTCCAGTATAATGTGAGTTCTTAGTGTTGCCTTCCTCATCTGGCATCACTCTCCTCCCTCACACTCTCCAGGTTCTAAATAAATGTGTTCTTATCTTATTTCACTCCTCACACACACATCTGTCACTTTTTCCTCACTCTTTACCCTGCCTGAAATTTACTTCCTTGTTTCTTGCCAGTTCCTAGTCACCTTCAGATTCCCAGTCAAACACACATTTCCAGATACCCAGGACAAATCAGGTTCCTCTCTTATCTATACGCTCTGTACTCTTAATCTCAGAGCCAATAGCATTGCTGGGATTAAATAGCACATTTTATTTATATATTTTTTTAAATATATAATTTATTGTCAAATTGGTTTGCATACAACAACCAGTGCTTATCCCAACAGGTGCCCCCCTCAATGCCCATCACCCACTTTCCCATCTCCCCCAACCCTCACCAACCCTCAGTTTGTTCTCAGTATTTAAGAATCTCTTATGGTTTGCCTTGTTCCCTCTATGTAACTTTTTTCCCCCTTCTCCTCCCCCATGGACTTCTGTTAAGTGAAAACATATGGTATCTGTCTTTCTCTGCCTTACTTATTTAACTTACCATAGTACTCTCCAGTTCCATCCACGTTGCTGCAAATGGCCAGATTTCATTCTTCCTCATTGCCAAGTAGTATTCCATTGTGTATATAAGCCACAACTTCTTTATCCATTCGTTGGTTAATGGACATTTAGGTTCTTTCCATAATTTGGCTATTGTTGAAAGTGCTGCTATAAACATTGGGGTACAGGTGCCCCTATGTATGAGCACTCCCGTATACCTTGGGTAAATTCCTAGCAGTGCTATTGCTGGGTCATAGGGTAGTTCTATTTTTAATTTTTTGAGGAACCTCCACACTGTTTTCCAGAGTGGGTGCACCAGTTTGCATTCCCACAAACAGTAGAAGAGGGTTCACGTTTCTCCACATCCTCCTCCAGCATCTGCAGTCTCCTGATTTGTTCATTTTAGCCACTCTGACAAGTATGTGGTGACATCTCAGTGTGGCTTTGATTAGTATTTCCCTGATGAGTGGTGATGTTGAGCATCTTTTCATGTGCATGTTGTCCATCTGTATGTCTTCTTTGGAAAAGTGTCTATTCATGTCTTCTGCCCATTTCTTGGCTGGATTTTTTGGGGGGGGGGTGTGTGTGGAGTTTGGTGAGTTCTTTATAGATTTTGGGTACTAGCCCTTTATCTGGTATGTCATTTGCAAATATCTTTTCCCATTGCATCAGTTTCCTTTTATTTTTGTTGATTGCTTCTTTTTCAGTGCAGAAGCTTTTTATCTTGATGAGGTCCCAATAGTTCATTTTTGCTTTTAATTCCTTTGCCTTTGCTTTAATTCCTTTGTCCAGTAAGAAATTGCTGTGGCTGAGGTAAAAGAGGTTGTTGCCTGCTTCTCCTCTAGGGTTTTGATAGTTTCCTGTCTCACATTCAGGTCCTTTATCCATTTTGAGTTTATTTTGTGAATGGTGTAAGAAAGTGGTCTGGTTTCATCCTTCTGCATTTTGCTGTCCAGTTCTCCCAGCACCATTTGTTAAAGAGACTTTTTTCCATTGGATATTCTTTCCAGCTTTGTCAAAGATGAGTTGGCCATACTTTTGTGGGCCTAATTCTGGGGTTTATATTCTATTCCATTGGTCTATGTGTCTGTTTCTGTGCCAATACCATGCTGTCTTGATGTTTACAGCTCTGTCGTAGAGGCTAACGTCTGGGATTGTGATGCCTCCTGCTTTGGCTTTCTTCTTCAATATTACTTTGGCTATTCGGGGTCTTTTGTGGTTCCATACAACTTTTAGGATTACTTGTTCTAGCATCGAGAAGAATGCTGATGCAATTTTGATTGAGATTCCATTGAATGTGTAGATAGCTTTGGGGAGTATTGACATTTTAACATTATTTGTTCTTCCAATCCATGAGCACGGAATGGTTTTCCATTTCTTTATATCTTCTTCAATTTCCTTCATAAGCTTTCTATAGTTTTCAGCATACAAATCTTTTACATATTTGGTTAGATTTATTCCTAGTATTTTATGCTTCTTGGTGCAATTGTGAATGGGATCAGTTTCTTTATTTGTCTTTCTGTTGCTTCATTGTTAGTGTATACGAATGCAACTGACTTCTGTACATTGATTTTGTAACCTGCGACTTTGCTGAATTCATGTATCAGTTCTAGCAGACTTTTGGTGGAGTATATCGGGTTTTCCATGTATTATACATTATATTATATATATAATAAATACAATATATTACATTATATTATACAATATATTATATTATAATACATGACATTATATCATGTCATCTGCAAAAAGTGAAAGCTTGACTACAATTTTGTCAATTTTGATGCTTTGATTTCTTTTTGTTGTCTGATTGCTGATGCTAGCACTTCCAACACTATGTGAAACAACAGCGGTGAGAGTGGACATCCCTGTCGTGTTCCTGATCTCAGGGGGAAAGCTCTCAGTTTTTCGCCATTAAGGATCATGTTAGCTGTGGGCTTTTCATAAGTGGCTTTTATGGTGTTTAAGTATGTTCCATCTATCCCGACTTTCTCGAGGGTTTTTATTAAGAAAAGATGCTGGGTTTTGTCAAATGCTTTTTGTGCAACGATTGACAGGATCATATGGTTCTTATCTTTCCTTTTATTAATGTGATGTATCACATTGATTGATTTGCGAATGTTGAACGAGTCCTGCAGCACAGGAATGAATCCCACTTTATCATGGTGAATAATTTTTTTTACATGCTGTTGAATTTGACTTGCTAGTATCTTGTTGAGAATTTTTGCATCCATATTCATCAGGGATATTGGCTTGTAGTTCTTTTTTTTTTTTTTTTTTTTTTTTTTTTTGCTGGGTCTCTGTCTGGTTTGGGAATCAAAGTAATGTTGGCTCCATACAATGAGTCTGCAAGTTTTCCTTCCATTTTTATTTTTTGGAACAGCTTGAGAAGGATAGGTATTATCTCTGCTTTAAATGTCTGGTAGAATTCCCCAGGGAAGCCATCTGGTCCTGGACTCTTCTTTGTTGGGAGATTTTTGATGACTGATTCAATTTCTTCTCTGGTCATGGGTCTGTTCAAGTTTTCTATTTCTTCCCGTTTGAGTTTTGGAAGTGTGTGGGTGCTTACGAATTTGTCCATTTCTTCCAGGTTGTCCACTTTGTTGGCATATAATTTTTCATAGTATTCCCTGATAATTGCTTATATTTCTGAGGGATTGGTTGTAATAATTACATTTTCATTCATGATTTTATCTATTTGTGTCATCCCCTTTCCTTTCTAGAAGCCTGGATAGAGGTTTATCAATTTTGTTTATTTTTTCTTCAAAAAAACCAACTCTTGGTTTCATTGATCTGCTCTACAGTTTTTTTAGATTCTATATTGTTTATTTCTGCTCTTATCTTTATCATTTCTCTTCTTCTGCTGGGTTTGGGTTGTCTTTGCTGTTCTGCTTCTATTTCCTTTAGGTGTGCACTTAGATTTTGTATTTGGGATTTTTCTTGTTCCTTGAGATAGGCCTGGATTGCAATGTATTTTCCTCTCACTACTGCCTTCGCTGTGTCCCAAAGCGTTTGGATTGTTGTATTTTCATTTTCGTTTGTTTCCATATATTTTTTAATTTCTTCTCTGACTGCCTGGTTGACCTATTCATTCTTTAGTAGGGTGTTCTTTAAAGGCCACGCTTTTGGAGGTTATCTAGACTTTTTCCTGTGGTTGATTTCAAGTTTCATAGCATTGTGGTCGAAAGTGTGCATGGTATGATCTCAGTTGTTTTATACTTATGAAGGGCTGTTTTGTGACCCAACATGTGCTCTATCTTGGGGAATGTTCCATGTGCACTCGAGAAGAAAGTATATTCCATTGCTTTGGGATGCAGAGTTCTAAATATATCTGTCAAGTCCATCTGATCCAATGTATCATTCAGGGCCCTTGTTTCTTTATTGATTCTGTGTCTAGATGATCTATACATTGTTGTAAGTGGGGTACTAAAGTCCCCTGCAATTACCACATTCTTATTAATCAGGTTGCTTATGTTTGTGATTAATTGTTTTATATATTTGGGGGCTCCCGTATTTGGCGCATAGACATTTATAATTGTTAGCTCTTCCAGATGGATAGACCCTGTAATTATTATATAATGCCCTTCTTCCTCTCTTGTTACAGCCTTTAATTTAAAGTCTAGTTTTTCTGATATAAGTATGGCTACTCTAGCTTTCTTTTGACTTCCAGTAGCATGATAGAGAGTTCTCCATCCCCTCACCTTCAATCTGAAGGTGTCCTCAAGTCTAAAATGAGTCTCTTGTAGAGAGACAGCAAATAGATGGGTCTTGTCTTTTTTTTTTTTATCCATTGTGATACCCTATGTCTTTTGGTTGGAGCATTTATTCCATTTACATTCAGTGTTAAGGGTCATTGTGATGTCTGTAGGTTTCATGCTTGTAGTGATGTCTCTGGTCCTTTGTGGTCCTTGCAACATTTCACTCACAGAATCCCCCTTAGGATATCTTGTAGGGATGGTTTAGTGGTGATGAATTCCTTCACTTTTTGTTTGTTTGGGAAGACCTTTATCTCTCCTTCTATTCTGAATGACAGGCTTGTTGGGTAAAGGACTCTTGGGGGCATATTTTTCCTGTTCATCACATTGAAGATTTCCTGCCATTCCTTTCTGGCCTGCCCAGTTTCAGGAGATGGGCCTGCTACTACCCTTATATGTCTACTTTGTATGTTAAGGCCCGTTTATCCCTAGCTGATTTTAAAATTCTCTTCTTATGCTTGTATTTTGCCTGTTTCATTATGATATGTCATGCAGAAGGTCAATTCAAGTTATGTTTGAAGGGAGTTCTCTGTGCCTCTTGGATTTCAATGCCTGTTTCCTTCCCCAGATCAGGGAAGTTCTCAGCTATGATTTGTTCAAGTACACCTTCAGCCCCCTTCTCTCTCTTCTTCTTCTGGAATTCATATAATATGGATAATGTTCTGTTTGATTGCATCACTTAGTTCTCTAATTCTCTCCTCATACTCCAGGAATTTTTCTTTCTCTTTGTTTCAGCTTCCTCTTTTTCCATAATTTTATCTTCAAATTCACCTATTATCCCCATTGCCTCTTCAATCTGCACTGTGGCCACCTCCATTTTATTTTTGCACCTCATTTATAGTATTTTTTTCATTAATCATGCCTATTGTTTAGTCCCTTGATCTCTGCATCAATCAATTGTCTGCATTCTTCTATGCTTTTTTCAAGCCCAGCAATTAATTTTACGACTATCATTCTAAATTCTTGTTCAGTTATGTTGCTTATATCTGTTTTGATCATTCTTTACCTGTCACCTCCTCCTGGAGTTCCTTTTGAGGAGAATTCTTTTGTTTCCTCATTTTGGTTAGTTTTCTGTCCCTTATGAGCTTTAAAAGCTTGTTATGTGCTCTGCAAGTATGAGCACTGCTATATTAAATGGGGGTCTTACATTGCCCAGGGCCTGGCCCTTCAGGAGGTGTTTTTTTGGAGAGTGTTACTTGCTTTCTGTTGTTGTGACTTTGGTTATTTTGTTTCCTTACTTGTAGTGATATTTTGGACACTCCACCATGTGTGCTTTGATTTGTTCCTTGACGTAGACCTGGAAAGCTAAATAAACAGACAAACAGGAAGCAAAAACACACAAATAAAACAAACAAAC
Organism: Puma concolor; assembly: GCF_028749965.1. NCBI lineage: Eukaryota > Metazoa > Chordata > Mammalia > Carnivora > Felidae > Puma > Puma concolor. The sequence goes on along the minus strand of NC_141681.1, from coordinate 38,415,516 downwards.
AAACAAACAAACAAAAACAGAAAACTAGAAACTAAAAACAATCCAAAAGCAAAGAACGAGACACACCAGCTACAAGTAAAGAACAGGGTGGAGGCAGTGCTAATAGAAGAGCACATACAAAGAGAGAAATGACAGGGACAGGGAAAAACAAAAAATAAACATTGACCCGGCAGGGAGACTAAAAGTCTTAGTCCAGAGAGAGAGAGAGAAAATAATGAAGGAGATGGAGAAAAAAAAAAAAAAAGAAGATAAAGTTATCCAGACAAATAAACTATATGGCTTGATTATTCCAGAGAGAGAAAGGAATATAATTAAGGTGGTGTGGAACATGTATCAAGAGAATGGATTAAATATGTCTTTTTAAAAAAAAACCAATAAGCAGAGTAACCAGCCTAGAGGAGGAAAGAGATAAGAAGGAGAAATGGAAGGGAGAATATATCTATATAGGAAGAGTTGTCCTAGAATTATTCCAGACAATGCAGCAGTGCTGGTCTGGTGGAGTGGTCCATCTGGTTCCACAGCATCTATCCCAGTCCAGTAGATATGCAGTAACCCAGTGCAGAGGGGTGTGCTTTGGTGCAGGCTGGCCCCGCCTCTACTGTGGGCCCTGGGGACCAATCCCTGAGGCCCCGCCTTGGTGGTGGTAGGAAGAAAAATGGCGAATAGGAATAGGTGGTAGGAATAAAAATGGTTTTATTATGTGCCACAGCACTTCAGGGGAGGGGGTCTCTTGCTGCAGGCTGTGCCCCTGACCTACCACCTAACCTGGAGGTGGCTCCCCTCTTCCCCAGGTGCATGAACAGGGCAGCCAGCCCCAGTCTGAAGAAAGTCCTGCAGTTAAAGATGGGATCCCTCTCCATCCCAGTCTGAAGTTTTTTCTCTTTTCCAGATACAGTCCTGCACTTCCCCAGCTTCTCTTTCTCTTCCCTTTGTCTCCCTGCAAAAGGGGATCCCTAGCCTCTGTGCCTATGTGGCCTGTTTTATCTCCCCCAGTTCACAATCACCCACCTATGGCTCATCAAGTCATGTCAGTTTCTCCCTGGTATACTGTCTCTTTTTCTCCCAGAGTCTTGGGGTTCAAAGTCCTTTGGCTTCAGCCCTTCTTTGTTGGAGAGATGCAGGAAGTATGGATCCCCCTACTTCTCCACAATGTTGGTCCCTCTCCCAAGGCCCCACTTCTTAAAAACTCGCACTGGGAATTATGTTTCAACATATGGATTTTGGGAAACACATTCAATCCATAGCAGGTGATAGTAACACTTTAATGTTATTATGGGGATTAAGTAAAAAAGTTTGCATAAAGCATTTAGAAAAGCGCTGGGTATATATTAAATACTCATCATATGATAACTAATACTGTTACCAATAAATTTAGTCTCCATTCTTTCTGCTGTGAAGTCCCAGCATACCAGTGTGGAATTTTCATTTGGTCACTTAGGTGAATGCAGGAGTCCCCAGCATCCTGGATAGATATGACACACATAAAGAAGCATCCTTTCCTCTAAGGTAAGAAAATATTTCCCAGAAATTTCTTAGCTTCTCAAACTATGTGAGGCGAAGAACCAATTTTTTTCCCTCCATTCCATCATGAAACATTATTTTTGTAAAACACAATAAAGATCAATTACTAGATAGATAAAATTTAAAAATAAAGATATTGGAGAGGAAAGATGGCGGCGTAGGAGGACGCTGGGCTCACCGCGCGTCCTGCTGATCACTTAGATTCCACCTACACCTGCCTAAATAACCCAGAAAACCGCCAGAGGATTAGAGAACGGAGTCCCTGGAGCCAAGCGCACACGAGAGGCCCACGGAAGAGGGTAGGAAGGGCGGCGAAGCGGTGCGCGCTCCACGGACTGGCGGGAGGGAGCCGGGGCGGAGGGGCGGCTCGCCGGCCAAGCAGAGCCCCCGAGTCTGGCTTGCAAAAAGCGGAGGGGCCTGACGGACTGTGTTCCGACAGCAAGCGCGACTTAGCGGCTGGGAGGTCATAAGTTAACAGCTCTGCTCAGAAAGCGGGAAGGCTGGAGGACAAAGGGAAGGACAGCTGCTGAGCCCCCTGACGACAGAGCTCAGTTTGGTGGGGCACAAAGGCGCTCGCCAGCGCCATCTCCCCCGCCCATCCCCCAGCCAAAATCCCAAAGAGAACCAGTTCCTGCCAGGGAACTTGCTCGCTCCGCACAAACACCCAACTCTGCGCTTCTGCGGAGCCAAACCTCCAGCAGCAGATCTGACTCCCTCCCGCTGCCACAAGGCCCCTCCTGAAATGGATCACCTAAGGAGAAGCAAGCTAAGCCTGCCCCTCCTGCCCCTGTGCACCTTGCCTACCCACCCCAGCTAAGACGCCAGATCCCCAGCATCACAAGCCTGGCAGTGTGCAAGTAGCCCAGACGGGCCACCCCACCCCACAGTGAATCCCGCCCCTAGGAGAGGGGAAGAGAAGGCACGTACCAGTCTGACTGTGGAAACAAGGGTGGGCTGGCGGCAGACATCAGGTCTGACTGCGGCTCCGCCCACCAACTCCAGTTATACACCACAGCACAGGGGAAGTGCTCTGCAGGTCCTCACCACGCCAGGGACTATCCAAAATGACCAAGCGGAAGAATTCCCCTCAGAAGAATCTCCAGGAAATAACAACAGCTAATGAGCTGATCAAAAAGGATTTAAATAATATAACAGAAAGTGAATTTAGAATAATAGTCATAAAATTAATCGCTGGGCTTGAAAACAGTATAGCTGACAGCAGAGAATCTCTTGCTACAGAGATCAAGGGACTAAGGAACAGTCACGAGGAGCTGAAAAACGCTTTAAATGAAATGCATAACAAAATGGAAACCACCACGGCTTGGATTGAAGAGGCAGAGGAGAGAATAGGTGAACTAGAAGATAAAGTTATGGAAAAAGAGGAAGCTGAGAAAAAAAGACATAAAAAAAATCCAGGAATATGAGGGGAAAATTAGAGAACTAAGTGATACACTAAAAAGAAATAATATACGCATCATTGGTATCCCAGAGGAGGAAGAGAGAGGGAAAGGTGCTGAAGGGGTACTTGAAGAAATAATAGCTGAGAACTTCCCTGAACTGGGGAAGGAAAAAGGCATTGAAATCCAAGAGGCACAGAGAACTCCCTTCAGACGTAACTTGAATCGATCTTCTGCACGACATATCATAGTGAAACTGGCAAAATACAAGGATAAAGAGAAAATTCTGAAAGCAGCAAGGGGTAAACGTGCCCTCACATATAAAGGGAGACCTATAAGACTCGTGACTGATCTCTCTTTTGAAACTTGGCAGGCCAGAAAGAATTGGCACGAGATTTTCAGTGTGCTAGACAGAAAAAATATGCAGCCGAGAATCCTTTATCCAGCAAGTCTGTCATTTAGAATAGAAAGAGAGATAAAGGTCTTGCCAAACAAACAAAAACTGAAGGAATTTGTCACCACTAAACCAGCCCTCCAAGAGATCCTAAGGGGGACCCTGTGAGACAAAGTACCAGAGACATCACTACAAGCATAAAACATACAGACATCACAATGACTCTAAACCCATATCTTTCTATAATAACACTGAATGTAAATGGATTAAATGCGCCAACCAAAAGACAGAGGGTATCAGAATGGTTAAAAAAACAAGACCCATCTATTTGCTGTCTACATGAGACTCATTTTAGACCTGAGGACACCTTTAGATTGAGAGTGAGGGGATGGAGAACTATTTATCATGCTACTGGAAGCCAAAAGAAAGCTGGAGTAGCCATACTTATATCAGACAAACTAGACTTTAAATTAAAGGCTGTAACAAGAGATGAAGAAGGACATTATATAATAGTGACAGGGTCTATCCATCAGGAAGAGCTAACAATTATAAATGTCTATGCGCCGAATACCGGAGCACCCAAATATATAAAACAATTACTCATAAACATAAGCAACCTTATTGATAAGAATGTGGTAATTGCAGGGGACTTTAACACCCCACTTACAGAAATGGATAGATCATCTAGACACACGGTCAATAAAGAAACAAGGGCCCTGAATGAGACATTGGATCAGATGGACTTGACAGATATATTTAGAACTCTGCATCCCAAAGCAACAGAATATACTTTCTTCTCGAGTGCACATGGAACATTCTCCAAGATAGATCATATACTGGGTCACAAAACAGCCCTTCATAAGTTTACAAGAATTGAAATCATACCATGCATACTTTCAGACCACCATGCTATGAAGCTTGAAATCAACCACAGAAAAACGTCTGGAAAACCTCCAAAAGCATGGAGGTTAAAGAACACCCTACTAACGAATGAGTGGGTCAACCAGGCAATTAGAGAAGAAATTAAAAAATATATGGAAACAAACGAAAATGAAAATACAACAATCCAAACACTTTGGGACGCCGCGAAGGCAGTCCTGAGAGGAAAATACATTGCAATCCAGGCCTATCTCAAGAAACAAGAAAAATCCCAAATACAAAATCTAACAGCACACCTAAAGGAAATAGAAGCAGAACAGCAAAGGCAGCCTAAACCCAGCAGAAGAACAGAAATAATAAAGATCAGAGCAGAAATAAACAATATAGAATCTAAAAAAACTGTAGAGCAGATCAACGAAACCAAGAGTTGGTTTTTTGAAAAAATAAACAAAATTGACAAACCTCTAGCCAGGCTTCTCAAAAAGAAAAGGGAGATGACCCAAATAGATAAAATCATGAATGAAAATGGAATTATTACAACCAATCCCTCAGAGATACAAACAATTACCAGGGCATACTATGAAAAATTATATGCCAACAAATTGGACAACCTGGAAGAAATGGACAAATTCCTGAACACCCACACTCTCCCAAAACTCAATCAGGAGGAAATAGAAAGCTTGAACAGACCCATCACCAGCGAAGAAATTGAATCGGTTATCAAAAATCTCCCAACAAATAAGAGTCCAGGACCAGATGGCTTCCCAGGGGAGTTCTACCAGACGTTTAAAGCAGAGATAATACCTATCCTTCTCAAGCTATTCCAAGAAATAGAAAGGGAAGGAAAACTTCCAGACTCATTCTATGAAGCCAGTATTACTTTGATTCCTAAACCAGACAGAGACCCAGTAAAAAAAGAGAACTACAGGCCAATATCCCTGATGAATATGGATGCAAAAATTCTCAATAAGATACTAGCAAATCGAATTCAACGGCATATAAAAAGAATTATTCACCATGATCAAGTGGGATTCCTTCCTGGGATGCAGGGCTGGTTCAACATTCGCAAATCAATCAACGTGATACATCACATTAACAAAAAAAAAAGAGAAAAACCATATGATCCTGTCAATCGATGCAGAAAAGGCCTTTGACAAAATCCAGCACCCTTTCTTAATAAAAACCCTTGAGAAAGTCGGGATAGAAGGAACATACTTAAACACCATAAAAGCCATTTATGAAAAGCCCACAGCTAACCTCATCCTCAACGGGGAAAAACTGAGAGCTTTTTCCCTGAGATCAGGAACACGACAGGGATGCCCACTCTCACCGCTGTTGTTTAACATAGTGCTGGAAGTTCTAGCATCAGCAATCAGACAACAAAAGAAATCAAAGGCATCAAAATTGGCAAAGATGAAGTCAAGCTTTCGCTTTTTGCAGATGACATGATATTATACATGGCAAATCCGATAGACTCCACCAAAAGTCTACTAGAACTGATACATGAATTCAGCAAAGTTGCAGGATACAAAATCAATGTACAGAAATCAGTTGCATTCTTATACACTAATAATGAAGCAACAGAAAGACAAATAAAGAAACTGATCCCATTCACAATTGCACCAAGAAGCATAAAATACCTAGGAATAAATCTAACCAAAGATGTAAAGGATCTGTATGCTGAAAACTATAGAAAGCTTATGAAGGTAATTGAAGAAGATGTAAAGAAATGAAAAGACATTCCCTGCTCATGGATTGGAAGAATAAATATTGTCAAAATGTCAATACTACCCAAAGCTATCTACACATTCAATGCAATCCCAATCAAAATGGCACCAGCATTCTTCTCGAAACTAGAACAAGCAATCCTAAAATTCATATGGGACCACAAAAGGCCCTGAATAGCCAAAGTAATATTGAAGAAGAAGACCAAAGCAGGAGGCATCACAATCCCAGACTTTAGCCTCTACTACAAAACTGTCATCATCAAGACAGCATGGTATTGGCACAAAAACAGACACATAGACCAATGGAATAGAATAGAAACCCCAGAACTAGACCCACAAACGTATGGCCAACTCATCTTTGACAAAGCAGGAAAGAACATCCAATGGAAAAAAGACAGTCTCTTTAACAAATGGAGCTGGGAGAACTGGACAGCAACATGCAGAAGGTTGAAACTAGACCACTTTCTCACACCATTCACCAAAATAAACTCAAAATGGATAAAGGACCTGAATGTGAGAAAGGAAACCATCAAAACCTTAGAGGAGAAAGCAAGAAAAGACCTCTCTGACCTCAGCCGTAGCAATCTCTTACTCGACACATCCCCAAAGGCAAGGGAATTCAAAGCAAAAGTGAATTACTGGGACCTTATGAAGATAAAAAGCTTCTGCACAGCAAAGGAAACAACCAACAAAACTAAAAGGCAACCAACGGAATGGGAAAAGATATTTGCAAATGACATATCGGACAAAGGGCTAGTATCCAAAATCTATAAAGAGCTCACCAAACTCCACACCCGAAAAGCAAATAACCCAGTGAAGAAATGGGCAGAAAACATGAATAGACACTTCTCTAAAGAAGACATCCGGATGGCCAACGGGCACATGAAAAGATGTTCAGCGTCGCTCCTTATCAGGGAAATACAAATCAAAACCACACTCAGGTATCACCTCACGCCAGTCAGAGTGGCCAAAATGAACATATCAGGAGACTATAGATGCTGGAGAGGATGTGGAGAAACGGGAACCCTCTTGCACTGTTGGTGGGAATGCAAATTGGTGCAGCCGCTCTGGAAAGCAGTGTGGAGGTTCCTCAGAAAATTAAAAATAGACCTACCCTATGACCCAGCAATAGCACTGCTAGGAATTTATCCAAGGGACACAGGAGTACTGATGCATAGGGGCACTTGTACCCCAATGTTCATAGCAGCACTCTCAACAATAGCCAAATTATGGAAAGAGCCTAAATGTCCATCAACCGATGAATGGATAAAGAAATTGTGGTTTATATACACAATGGAATACTACGTGGCAATGAGAAAAAATGAAATATGGCCCTTTGTAGCAACGTGGATGGAACTGGAGAGTGTGATGCTAAGTGAAATAAGCCATACAGAGAAAGACAGAGACCATATGGTTTCACTCTTATGTGGATCCTGAGAAACTTAACAGGAACCCATGGGAGAGGGGAAGGAAAAAAAAAAAAAAAGGTTAGAGTGGGAGAGAGCCAAAGCATAAGAGACTGTTGAGAACTGAGAACAAACTAAGGGTTGATGGGGGGTGGGAGGGAGGAGAGGGTGGGTAATGGGTATTGAGGAGGGCACCTTTTGAAAAAAAAATAAACAAAAATAAAAATAAAGATATTATACAATGGAATATTACTCAGCCATCAAAAAGAATGAAATCTTGCCATTTGCAACAATGTGGATAGGACTAGAGTGTATTATGCTAAGTGAAATAAGTCAGTCAGAGAAAGATAAGCATCCTATGATTTCATTCACATGTGGAATTTAAGAAACAAGATTAGCATAGGGGAAGGGAAGGAAAAATAAGATCAAAATAGAGAGTGAAACAAACCATAAGAAACTCTTAAATATAGAGAACACACTGAGGGTTGCTGGAGGGGGAGATGGGTGGGGGGATGAGTTACATGGGTGATGGATGTCAAGGAGGGCACTTGTTGGCATGAGCATTAGGTGTATATGTAAGTGATGAATCACTAAATTCTACTTCTGAAACCATTATTAGCTTGGATTTAAATACAATTTAAAATAAAAATAAAAATAGTAAATAATAAAAAAATAAAAAATAAAGATATTAAAAATACAATCCAAAATATATTATTATTATTAGATTCCATAAGCATAAAACTACTCAGTTAAATTGCTGTAAAATTTTCTAAATGCACCAAACCACAAGTGTATAAAGCAACACCACAATTTGCATCATCCTGCCTAAGCAGTTGTCCCCATAGTTCTCAATGGCCAACATTTGGTCACATGACTGAGCTAAACCAATCTCTGGCCTAGAACCCTCTCGTTTCATTGGATCCATTTCATTAAACACACATATACAATGCTTACTATAAGCAAACACATAGACAGGCAGCCAGTGATATGCCCCATGTGAAAGAACAAGTGACATGCTATGGGAGAATAGATTCAAAATAATATTTGACAAGGGTACCCAGGAATAGCCTTTTAAAGCAGGTAGGGTTCAAGCTTGACTATAATACTTGCAGCTTTCACATAGTTACAGGCGGGGGAGGGAAGGTATCCTAGACAGAGGGAACAATGAGTTGGAGCTGAAAGGAGGGAATGTTGTTCAGTGTATAAAGAAATGTTTCACAATAAAACCAAAAGGCCATTCAACCAAATGTTTTAGAGCATAAAACAATGTTAGAGGTCATGTGTTCACCATTTGGTTTGGAATTTGCGATAGGCAGGATAGTGACCCTTCAAAGATATCCACATCCTAATCCTTGAACCAGCTCTCTAGATTAAAAAAATTTTTTTTAACGTTTATTTATTTTTTAGAGACAGAAAGAAAGAGAGCATGAGCAGGAGAGGGGCAGAGAGGGAGGGAGGCACAGATTCCGAAGCAGGCTCCAAGCTCTGAACTGTCAGCACAGAGCCCAACGCAGGACTCAAATTCATGAACTGCGAGATCATGACCTGAGCTGAAGTCAGATGCTTAACAGACTGAGCCACCCCTCAGATAGAGGCGCCCCTCTAGATTTTTAAACTTGATCTTTTCACTAAGAATTTTTAAGAGGAAGTTTGATGTAGTGGTGAGGGCTTTGGAATGAGACAAACCAGGTTTAACTTTTAATTTTGTTACCTATTGTTGTGTATCCCTGGATAACCTACTTAACTTTTCTCAGCCCCAGCCTTCTCATCTTCCCTTTGGTGATGAGAATATCTACTTCTCAGCTCAGGGTGAATTAAAGAGTTACATACTTTTACACACGCACATAGTAAATGCTTACTATATGACAGCTATTATTAAGTATGGCTTTAGTTTTACCATGAAGGAAAAGTAAGAGCCAAACAACTTCAAACTCTCTCCATGCATTGCTGCTGATGACTGCTTCATGACCTCTCAACACAGTACACATCAGTCACTGAATTCATTCGTTCATTAAATACAGTATGACAGTATTGATATTTATTCTGCCCAAATATGTTTACTCTACCATGTGCCAGGCACAGAGAAAAGTAGAGCTGAATAAAACCTGGTCATTGCCCTGCAGGGAAGCCCTAAGTCCAGAGGACAGTGTTTCCAAAGGGTGAGACACTAGAAACCCTGTGGATGGAATGAAAGGGGATTTGAGGTGGCTTACAGACATAACATAAAGTCACATAACTCAATGAAAAATTCTTCCATGTTTAGTTCTCTTTCAGTCCTTTGGAGAAAGGACATTTAGGAGAAAGTCTAAGTTTTGTGTCAGTCTGTCTCATGCTTTTCCATGACTGGCTAATCTCAAAGAGGGAACAAGTCTCAGACTGCAGGCCTTTGGCAAAAATCAGGGTTCTTCTGGAATCAAAAACTATTTGATCATTTCTGTGACAAGTGTTATACTTGTGTCTTGCCTATAGAATTAATTTTTAGCTTTCTTGCAAATTTTAAAGGTGAACAACTTAAAAAAATATTAATGAAGTAAAAGTAAGAATGAAACATAGATATGGCAAAAATCATGAAAGTTGAATGCATATTGGTTTTTCAAATTCTATAATAGTGAATAATGCCATGGAAACACATTTGCAAGGCTGAGTTGTGAAGGCTAAAACATATCCTAGGTAAAGTGGAAGACAGAGATGGGAGTGATCAACTTAGGCTGAGTAATGGAACATCTTGCAAAGCAAGGGGATACTTAATCTTCAAGAATACAGATGAATTAGTAGGGGTGCCTGGGTGGCTCAATATAGTGTCTGACTCTTGGTTTCACCTCAGGTCCCGATAGCACGGGTTTGAGAGATCAGGTCCCTACATTGGGATCCATGCTGACAGCACAGAGTCTACTTGGGATTCTCTCTCTGCCCCTCCCCTGCTCTCATGGGCTGTCTCTCTCTCTCTCAAAATAAATAAATAAACATTTAAAAAAAAGGAATACATATGAATGAGGGTTTCAGAAAGTGGTGAGGAAAGGGGAGCATTATAGGTAGAAAGAACAGTGTGTTTACAGCACTATGGGTTCAGGTAACTGTTATAAAATATATAAACATAGAAGATTTCTACCTTATAATGGCAGTCATCACACTCACTGGAGAAATCCTATGTGTATGTGTGTGCCACTTAAAATACAATGATTAAACAGTTTTTGAAACCTTACAGAATATGAGCATCTTTCTCTGTTATGGCAGGAAAAGATCTCTGATTAGACTTTGGCCCCACTGAAGTGATGCAAAAAAAAAAAATAATAATAATTTGTCTTAATCCTTAAAACCAGTTCTTTAAGTATAAGAGAAAGATTTTATCACCTTGGTGCTGAGTAGTCCTATCAGATGAGGCTCTGGAGGGCAAGGCAACACAGTTTTATGCTTTTCCCTTGAATGGTAGCTTCACTTACAAATACAGTGTACTCCACTGGAGATTAATTAATTGCTGTTTTGCAAACCACTCTTTTTTACTATAAAAAGGGACAATTAGATAAATTAAGCAAAGTTTTGTTATCACATTCAATTCAATATACTTTCATTAATATCCACTATGTGCCAACCTTCTCTAGGAGATATGAAGGAGACTGAGATACACTAGGCTGCCTCTACTTACCCAAAGCCTACTGGGGAAGACAGATGTGTAAACAGACAACTCTAACACCAGCCATAGCATGTAAGCTCTATTACTCAGGGACTACAGATAGGGCATCAATTCACCTCATCTGGTGGAGGAGGCAGGAATTGAGCCAAACCTTAAAAGATAAATAGGATATCAATAGGTACAGAGGGGAAGAAAGGCATTCCAGGTAGAAGGAACAACATGGGTGAAAGTCTAGAGATGATTGTATGGGAAACAGGGGGACAGAACTACCCTGTGAATTATCAGAAATTAATCCCAGAAAAATGGTTGGTTTCCAGATTGTAAAGGATCATGGTAATAGATGATAAGGGCTCAGGAGATAACTTTTTTTATATCTAAATAGAGATCACATGTGACCTTTGTTACACACTCTGCACTCTCCTGGCACTAAGTTTGACTTGTTCAAGTGATCTATTTACCATAGACTGTTCCAGGAAGTTGTGGGTTCAAGAGAAGAGTCAATTTCTCTCCATCTGGGCACAGGAGAGGGCATTTAAATAGGGCTGTGAGGACTGGAAGAATGCATTGTCCACCCCCAGACAAATGAAAGCAGCCTCACCTTTACTCCTCCTCCAGAATCATGCATAGCAGGCATTGGTCTGCTTCAACACTGACTCCAAAAAACTGTGAATATCCATCACCACCACTCCATCTCCTTCCAAGCTGACCAAGTCTCATTATTCTCTAAACTATTGCAGTATCCTCCCACTTACCCTGAGCTCCCACCAACCACGACTACTCCCAGAAAGCACAGCATGAGACAGCAGCTTATATGCACAAATACATGATGCAATATGATCTTATGGAATAAGAATGTGGCACTAAGAAAAACAAAACAGGAAGTAAGGTTTAGCTAATGTGAGTTACCAATGTGGGCAAGTGATACTCAGTTCTGCTAGGACCATCTGAGAAGCCATTTAGAGTATACTTCAAGTTATTCCAGGCAAAAGACAGAGGAAGCATTTACTTACTATCTTTAGTCTCCTATTGGTCAAAGACTATACCATGAAGTTGTTAACTTTCTCACACTTTCAGGCCATGCATGTAGGTTTTTTGGGTGGTTCTTAAAGACATTTATATTATCAGAGAAGCACAGGGGTGGGGAGGAAGGAAAAGGTATATATGATACAGGCAAGGCAAGTTGCTGTGCTTACTCCTGTGAGGAGCTAGATGCTGCAGCAATAGCTAGAGAAAAAAGCAGGCTGAGAGGATGCGAGGTTGAGGTACCTAGTGTAGTGTACAATATACCTGCTAAGTAGTCTTCTCATCCCCAGGATAAAGTCAAAACCAGTAGACCTGGCATGTAAGGCCCCATCTGTCTCACCATGCACCCCTGGCTCCTCCTCACATTCTAGCCACAGGGGCTTTCTCCAAAGACATTTCTGTCTTTGGTCAAAGATATTCTGGGATGCCTGTGTGGCTCAGTCAGCTAAGTGTCTGCCTTGGGCTCAGGTCATGATCTCACAGTTCATGGTTTAGAGCCCCACATGAGGCTCTGTGCAGATAACTCAGAGCCTGGAGCCTGCTTCAGATTCTGTGTCTCCCTCTCTCTCTGCCCCTCCCTGACTCATGCTCTGTCTCTCTCTCAAAAATGAATAAACGTTAAAAATTTTTTAAACAGATATTCTTATTGCTTGAGTGTTCTTTTCCACTCTACCTGGAAATCTTATAGCCGGATCGATTTGTTTCAAACAGTACCTCCTGAAGCCTTCTCTGAGGTAGACATAGTCACACCTTCTGGATTCCATTAGCATCTTCAATGATGCTAACAACCAGAGATAGGAATTTGGTTTTATTCATATTTTTATTCTCAGTTAACAGCACTAGAGACACAGCAGATGTGCAATAAATGTGCTTGATCCTCTAACACCAACTGGATGTTCAACAATGGAATACAATTCTGACACTATGTATATAGAGTTAGCTTCAGATACTGCAAGTTAAAAAACTCAGTTCCACAGGACTGTCCTTACTTCAGATACCAATGACAAGTCACAGACCACCCGTATTTCTGCCCAACTGGCTAAAATTGAAAATTCCAATGACTTCCTCTTCAGTTTCAAAAATTTGCTAGAATGGCTCACAGAACTTAAGAAAACATTTTTCTCACATTTACTGGCTTACTATAAAGGATACAACTCAGGAAGAGGCAAATGGAAGACATGAATAGGGTAGACTATGAGGAAGATGGGGGAGGTTGGGTGGGCAGAGTTTCCAAATACTTGTCAGGAGTGCCACTCTCCCAGGATCACAATGTGTTCACCAACCTAGAAACTCTCTGAACTCTCCTTTAGGGATTTTCAAGGAAATTTTGTTACAAAGGCATGATTGCTTAAATCATTTGACTACCAGAGATTGAACTCAATCTTCAACCCCTCTCCCCTCCCAGGACATCGGGGCAGAAGCTGAAAGTTCCAAACCTCTAATCAATGTTTGGTCTTGCTGGAGAACAGCCTCCGCCCTGAAACTATCTAGGAACTGTCCAAGAATCACATTAGCATAAATTCAGATCTGGTTGAAAGGAACTTGTTATAGGGCGCCTGGGTGGCTCGGTCGGTTAAGCGTCCAACTTCGGCTCGGGTCATGATCTCACAGTCCGTGAGTTCGAGCCCCGCGTTGGGCTCTGTGCTGACCGCTCGGAGCCTGGAGCCTGTTTCAGATTCTGTGTCTCCCTCTCTCTCTGCTCCTCCCCTGTTCATGCTCTGTCTCAAAAATAAATAAACGTTAAAAAAATTAAAAAAAAAGAAAGGAACTTGTTATTAATAACAAAACATTCTGCTTTCACTTAGGAAATTCCAAGACTTTTAGGAGTTCTGTGCTAAGCACCAGGAACAAAGACTACACGTATATTTGCTATTATACCACAAGTAACTATTGAATAAATGAACAAAAGGAATGAGGAAGAGGAAAGAAGGAATTATTTCTGCCAATAATACTGCCTTTGTCAGTTTCACTGTTTTACATCTCCTAGGCAAATATTTGGTCAACTTTGGCTTGATAGGTCCCTCCCAAAATGCCTTTCCATAACTGAGTATTGTGACTCCCAAATAAACCCATGCAAAAACAGACCTGATTGTTCCTGCTCACAGCCCAACCATGACCACTCCTGGGCTCAGAGCTGGCAGAGATAAGACGGATTCATGGTTGGATTGGCTGGCTGCTGAACAGCTAGAACCCTTGGGGACTGGAGGATAAACATTGACTGTTCCAGCCCTGTCTTGCTTCTGAAATGTAAATGAGCCCCAGGTGGGAATGAGATTGGTGGAGCTGGAACTGGTGGTAATCCAGCCCATTACAAGGGGACACCAATAGGCATCCTCCCATCAAGCCCTTAATCGAGTTAAAAAAGCAATCATGGTTTAAAGGAATGGACTGCTTTTTCTTTGGTTACAGTCTTGCTCCTGAACAGCTGCAGAAAAGTCAGGAGAATAAACAAAATGCTGTTTATGTGTATGACAAGTTTCAATTTCTTAACCAATTAAAGTCAGAATTACCTTCACCACCATCTAGTTTTTTTCCAGAGTGGGGAGGGCAATTTCACACTTTGTACTTCTGTATGTGTCAACAATTAGACATCATCTGGAAGCCAAAATGAATAGCACTGCAGAATTGTAATGTAAATGAACCCAGCGCAAATTCCTATCATCATTGTTCTCTTGGGAGCTGTAGGCATTGCAGTAATCCAGGAGGGGGAGGAAATTTTTTCAGTCATACAGCATCTGTCCAGTCAAGTTTTTCTCAAACTACTTTTGTGACAAGACACCTCTGATGGATAATGTTTACATATGCAATTTGGGCTATGGGCAGCAGCTTAGGCAAAATAGAATGAGAATTAAAACTCAAAACACTATCTGCATCCTTTCTCTCTCACTTCTAAAAGTGAATCAGAATACATATGGATGAAAATCATGTTGCTATAGGGAACAACTCAAAATGCTTTCGTTTACACAAGAAGTAAATCATTTACAAACACTGGTACTTTATTAGTAACAAATTTCATGCAATAATTTTCACAGCTGTTCACAATACCACTTTCTTTTCAAGACCAAAATTGAAAACTCATCTAGCAATGCAAACCATTTATTATCCACGGTCTTTTTAACCTATAAAATCCAGAGGAAATAGTCTCTATACCATGACCTAGGTAAAGGCCAATTTTAGCTTCACATTTCTACAGGTGTTCAGGGAACTTCCAGCTTGTGGTCACCTATGTCTCCAAATTTCTGTGTCCTTAGCTTGTCTCTTATTCCTCTGACAATGCACACACACACACACACACACACACACGGCAAAATGAAGTAGTTAAGAGAACAAATTCTGGAACCAGATAGACTGGGATTGAAGATTAACTCTACCATGTATAGCAGAGTAACTTTGGACAGGCTATACTATCTTTCCAAGTTTGTTTTTTCATACTTAAAATAGGAATAATAGCACTACTCAACTCCCATGGTTGCTGGGAGGATTGAATGAGTAATATATGTATTTTGGATGATATTTTGCACCTAATAAGAACTTAATTAATAAGAACTTTGTCACCATCATGATTATGATTGAAGTTCTGAGAAGAGTTCCACTACAAAACAAAACAAACTAAGCAGACAGCAGTGTCCCTCAGCCATCCCCGTTCCCTCCTCCCCTTTTCTCCTACATTAGCTACTCTTTCCCACCTTACTCTTTGTTCATTTCTGATTCATGTCAGTTTCATTCCTATTTTGAAGCCTTGCCTTTTTCAAATCAATATTCTATGGTCCTACCTTCTTTTCCCATCAATTTGACAAGGTATTTGGCTCAACAAAGGCAATAATCTTTCCATTTTTGTGATGATTTTTTTTCACCATACTCAAAAAGTTAAAACCCCAATTGCTAGTTCTATGCAATTCTCAGCTGTTACACATAAACTCACTATAGTTGTTAAGAAAATAGTTTCTCAGGGTGCCTGGGTGGCTCAGTCGGTTGGGCATCCGACTTCGGCTCAGGTCATGATCTCACGGTTCGTGGGTACAAGCCCCGCATCGGGCTCTGTGCTGACAGCTCAGAGCCTGGAGCCTGCTTCAGATTCTGTGTCTCCCTCTCTCTCTGACCCTCCCCCATTCATGCTCTGTCTCTCTTTGTCTCAAAAATAAATAAACATTAATTTTTTTTAAAAAAGAAAATAGTTTCTCATTATTTCATTGTAGTTTATTATTGGCAGTAACATTAACTGCAGGAGAGGGGAGGAGGGTATGATGTGTAAAATGCCACCACCTAATTGTGGAGATATGGAACAATTACCATGCCACCCTTGATTTTCCTTCCCTTGTTGTCCATCCGTTCTTTCACCCATGGGTAATACTCATTCCATTCTTTAGAAGAATAAGAATCTGACTATCTTTATGTCCTTTAATTTTCCTGACATGCCTGGAAAGAAGCTGTGGTCACTACAGGGAGCCCATGAAGAGACAAGGCCACACTCTGCCTAAGAGCCCTCTGCCAGCTCTCCCAGAGCCTGCAGTCAGTCATGGCTTGTGGTCAGAATATTGACCGCAGAATCTCTTGGTGTTTACTTTTATACAACCTCAGGTCTGATCTGCTTTTCACACACCTGAACTTCTTCTGCCCCAATTGTCCAGGCTTTTCTCTGCAGAGAAAACTAGACTTCAACTCTTAGTTACTTGCTGACTAGAACAAGGCTTGCCACGTGAGTAGGAAATGTGAAGGTCCAAGATCCAGAAATCAAGTCTTAATATCAAACTTATACAGAGAAATCAGAATTTAGGGAGAAGGTAAGAAGGGAAATTATAACATCCCAAGAAGCTGGGATCTCCATGGAGGACTCTTGCATCTCTCAGTTTCTTCACTTTCAACCCCATATTCAATCAGTTTATAAATTCCATCCAGTCTTCACACATTTTCTAAGATCCTTTTCCCCTTCTCTTTCAGCTGTTCTTCATTCCATTTTGGTGTTTGCCACAGACATGCTTTTTGTCAGTTCATACCCTTTCCATCTCATTGGCCTTGGAGGTTGCAGTCTGACAGTGCCTTACCTCACTCTCAGAGGGTCCTTTTTTATACTAAAGCATGAGAAGCCCACACATGTGCAATCTAGAAGTGTGGGGGAAGTTACTGCCACATGTGGCCAATTTTGACCAAGGAAAAAGAGGTCCTGCAGTTTGGCTCCCACCTAACCCGCTCAAGACTGGAAGATTTCCAATTTTGTATGATCTTCCCTCCTCTTTTACTATCATGTCAGAATTTCATTTTAAAAACTCTGGCAGCTACATAATGGCTCCAAACCTGATTGAAGCTAGCAGAAATATTCATGCCCAGTGGTCCTTGCTTAGTTCTCCATTTGTATCTATTTTAAAATAAGTGCATATTATGAAAGCATCCAGACAGACAGGCAGATGTGAAGGCAGGTAGGAAGAACGCAGGCAGAGGATGCCCAACTAGACTCCCAGACCATTGCCTTCACTGGAAAAGAGGTCCTGGCATACCCAGTCCAGACAGTAAGACTTATCAGAAATACTGAAGCCAATTGTCCTTTTTAGCAAAGCATTAGTGTTAAAATAATTTCAGCTTCCATTTACACTGTGCCCAGCTATGTGCTGTGTGCATGGCATGCATTATCTTACTTGATGCCTGGAACAACCCTATAAGATGAACAGTCTCATGTCCATTTCACAGATTAGGATACTGAGGCTTCTTACCAGACTCCTTAATTTCTGGCACTTGTATGCTTACTGAGCAGTAGGATCTCCTTGGTGTGTTCCAGCCATAATTGCCGCAGTTCATTCTGCCTCAGGGCCCTTGCAATTGATTTTCTTTCTGCCTGGACTTCTTTACAAGACCAGCTTCTTCTCCTCATTCAATTTTCTTTCTTTCTTTTTTCACAAATAAACCAACTTTAATAGATATTATTTTGTATTTATATAGTGTCTTGTTCAAGAACCTTAGATGCTTTACAGATATTATATCCATTTAATCCCCACAACAACCTTGTGAAGTAGGTATTACTCTCATTTTACAAGATAGGAAGACTGAAGCGCAGAGAGGTCAAGTCAATTGCCCAAGGTCACACAGTTAAATTCACTAAGAACCAGGACCTGAGCACCTTAGCCTCCCAGATCCCAGTTAAATATTTCACGAGAGAATCTTTACTGAAAAGTATCCTTACAGAAAGTATCAAGAATAGTATTTTATCATCCAAGAAATCTCCTCTGAAAGAATTTGCCCAGACACGCTGAATAAAGCATAATCCCACCTACTCCCAGCCACTCTCTTTCTCATATCCTGTTTTATTTTATCCATAGCTTATATTACTACTTAGTACTTCTTGTTTATTCATTTGTTTACCTTTTAAATTGGCTAACTATGCCACTAATAGAATATAAACTCCATGAGAACCAGCACCAGGTTTATCTGCTCACCAGTTGTCTTCAGCACCTTGCATAGTGTCAGGTCATTACAGGTGCATAATTAGTATATGTTGAACAAATGAGTGAGTGAATGAATGAAAGAGAGAGTATATGCCTGAGATCACATAAGCTTCTAGTACATTAAGCCCTGAGGTTAGTGAAATACAAGTTTGTGACAAAATTTCTCAATTGCACCAATTACCTTAAGCTATAATTCTGCATCTCAACACCTTATTGATCCTTCCATCCATCCATCCATTTATACAGCAAATGTTTATTGAGATCCTTTTCAGGTTCACACTATCCTAGGTGCTGGGGATACCATGGAGAATCTGATAATGTGCCTGCCCACAGAAAGCTGACTATCCAACAGAATAGTGATATGTGCACTTATTTATCATCTAACCTAATGTCAGGCAATGTTATTTCTTACATATAGAGAGGAACAAGTTGCACATTGGATACTGAGGTCAGGGAAGGTTTGACTAGAAAGGAAACTAAGGTATACCTTGAAGAAAACTCCAGAAATACGGACCACAAGTGCTCTTCTCTGAAGCAAGAAACTGGGTGTGTCAAAGAATAAAGAGAAGGAAAGTGTGGGCGGAGCTGAATAAGGAAACTAGAGGGTGAGAGCTGATGTCAAAGAGGCAGGAAGAGCTCTGACACAGAAGCCTGGGTTGACTATGGTGATGACACATTATTTTGTTCTAAGTATAATGGCAGGCCTTGGAAGAATTCTGAGTGATGGCAAACATGATCTGATCTACGTTTTAGAAAGTTTACTCTGGCTTCTGTGTGGAGTAACAATTGAAGAAAGCCAAAGTAGAAGCTGGGAATCTCACTTCATACCCCCCTGTTAGGCTGAGGTGGAAGTCTCTGAACTGCCAGAATAGCATCCTGGGTAGGACACAGCCATCATGATGAACCTACTTTTTCAGAATGAGAAGCAAGTTGTAGGGGAGTTTGTGCTAGAATAAAATATACTATTTGGGTGTGTTTTGTTATGTATATAAATGTGTAATGTTTTGGTGAAATTATTTATGAACCAGAGGTATGCCAAAATATAAATCTAGGAGGAAGAGACATCCACAATGAGTGCTCAGGTAGATTGAAGACATGCACTTAGGATCTTTTCCATCAGAATTCAGTGGTTTTAAAATTTATTGCTTTCATGAACACTCTAACACCATTTCTCTCTTTCAGTTATGTGTCATAGGAATTCCTATCTCAGTTGCACACTGCTGCTCATGAATTGCTCTGCTATTATTCTTTTATGCCTTCCTAATGAACTGGAACCCCAGCCTATGATAAAAAATATTTTTGTTTATTCTCCCAAATTATTTATCTCTGCATCCTAAATTTACCTCTTCCAATATTGCCTGTGGATTTTGAGAACATCAAGTGCCCATGTCCTGGGACACTTTACTGGTCTTGATTCTAAGGGGGGGCCTGACTTAAATAAAGGGTCCTTGACCCAAGCAGGGCTGGGTAAGTGGAAACTTCTGATGAGTAGCTATTATCATTGCTGTTTTATTTTTATTTTTTTAATTTTTTTCAACGTTTATTTATTTTTGGGACAGAGAGAGACAGAGCATGAACGGGGGAGGGGCAGAGAGAGAGGGAGACACAGAATCGGAAACAGGCTCCAGGCTCTGAGCCATCAGCCCAGAGCCCGACGCAGGGCTCGAACTCCCGGACCGCGAGATCGTGACCTGGCTGAAGTCGGACGCTTAACCGACTGCGCCACCCAGGCGCCCCTATCACTGCTGTTTTAAATCTGCAAATATCCTGAGGCAAGTAGCCAGGGATACCAGCACTGTGGCTAAGGGTTTATGAGCTCCCTGTATGATCCTACCTATCCACTTCTTCCTTAGTCCTCTAACATATGAACACCCTCAAAGTCACATACGCTGATCAAGGTCAGGATCTCGACTAATTACATTAAGACTACCGTGATGAGGGGCTCACAGACTTAGTGGAGGTGTTCAGGATTTTGCTTTTTAGCTGCTCATTGGGCTTAATAAGTCCTTTAGTTCAAATAACTAAAGGACTTTTTTATGTCCTTTACGAACAATATGTCTTGCTGACTGCATTTACTCTGTTAGGCAGCTGTGATTGTTCTGTGGCAAGACAGAACAGGTGATATTCTTCCTTTTCTTTCCCTTAAAGAGAAATGCACTTCTTAGGTCAGAGAACACTTTTACCACTATCTGAGAGGTCTTTCATTTCCATTTTAAAAGCAAAGAATTGAGGCTCAGTGAGGCTGGCTGGATTGTTCAGCACCAAATAGCTGGTTAATGTCATGATATGTATTAGTTTCCTGGGACTGCTATAACAAAGTACCACAAATTTGGCTGCTTACAACAAAGGAAATATATTGTCTCACAGTTTAGAAGACTGAAAGTGTAAATTCAAGGTTTCAGCAGGTCCATGCACCCTTCTAAGCCTCAGAGAGAATCCTCCCTTGTCTCTTTCAGTTTCCAGTGGCTTCAGGTATTCCCTGGCTTGTGACAACATCACTCTAGTTTCTGCCTCTATCCTCACATGGCCATCTTTCCTCTGTTTCTGTATAAATTTCCCTTTTTTTAGGGACACCAGTCATATTGGATTAAGAAGCCACTTTACTCCAACATGACTTCTGCTTAACTAATTACATCTGCAACAACCCTGATACCAAATACAGTCATATTCTAAGGTACTGGCAGTAAGGATTGCAACATATCTTTTGTGGGGACACAATTCAATCCATACCATGATCCAAGCTATAATCCTGGTGTCTATACTCCAAGTTCAAAGCAAATCTATTTGTTCCTGGCAGGGAATCTCCTACTATACCAGAGTTGTTTCTAAACTATCTCCAGTGGAAGCACAGAAAACTCCATTCTCATAGCTAGGTGACTATACATGCTAGTTTGCTTGGAGAGTCTCAGTTTATGCCTGTAGCCCAGTATAAATACCGACAGTGCCTCTTTCATCTCAAACTGGAATTTTAAACAATTTGTTATATGACACCCTACTTACTGCAGACATTTTTCAAGCATTTCCTAAATAATCAAACATTGTGCTAAGACAATTGCATGTAATCTTATAATATAGCTACTATCATAATGTCTATCTTATATGAAGAAGCACTAAACAGTTAAAGCCTTAAAAGTTGGATAAGAAACAGAATTAGAATTTTAGTTGAGATAGGTCTGATCTTCAACCCCTTGTAAGGAATCACAGTATCATACTGCCTTCTGGATGCGGATGGAGCATAGATCCTTGTTTAATTGCTCATGAACTTTGGCAAGCTAAGCTAAACCATGTCCCTAGCATCCCAAGCTTATGTCCTGTAAATTGCAACTGTAATCAAACAATTGTTCTTTTGAACACGTTGCTCTGATTTTTCTAAAAGGAAAGTCATGGCCTGATGTGATTGTGGGCAGAGCAGAATCTATCATTTTCCTTCTCAGGAAGAGTCTGGCTCTAAGAGAAGATGTCCACTGCCTGGGAACAGTGCTAACCACATTTCCAGAGATGCCCTGTTCCTCCTGGTGGCTGACCTCGGGGGCAGGATCAGAGCTCTGCTATGGCATCATCATTCAGGCTAGGTACCACTGATGCAAGGAGGAGAAAATTTCCATTTCAAACAAGTGCCCATTTTTCTGAGAATAACTTTATTAGCTATTCTTAAACATTGAGAACCCAGGATTGTTTAGCGATTATGTTGGTGAGGTGGGTGGGTGGTGGTGTTATACATATTCTAATCCAATGTAGAAGATTCTCCTCTTGGTATAAGATATGAATTTTCAGGAGAAAATAAACACCTTTTCTGCCTGCTGTGAGTCCTGTTGTGAACACCAGTGAATATGTTGTGACACCAGAAGTATAGAACATAACTTATTCTTAGAGAACTGGGTTGAAATCTTAGAAACGTGACTCTGATGGGAAAACATAGCAGAAAAGATTCAGTAACATGTATTTTTATAAAAAAAAAGGATTCTACCCCATACTCCATTTGGAATGACTTCTGGTAAATTTGGGGAAATAGAGGGCTGTGTCTTGCCCATTCCTGAGTAAGCACATGCTATACCTTCTATCTTTGCTGTCACCTGTTTTTCAGCATCACCCTTTATTTACTGAATTGTGTCCCCTCAAAATTCATATATTGAACCCCTAATCCCCAATGTGATTACATTTGGAGATTGGGCCTTTGGGGAGATAATTAAGGCTAAATGAGGTCCTAGAGGAAGACCCTAGAGCTGGTACTCTTTTAAAAAGAGAAGAAAAAAGGAGGAGACATAAGATTCCTCACTTTCTTTCTCCATGCACATACAGAGGAAGGACCATCTGGAGACACAGCGAGACGGTGGCCATATATAATCCAAGGAGAGAAGTCTGACCAGACACCTGTGGAGAATAAGTTTAAGAATTTTCTGAGCTTGCACCAATGGGCTAACAAGGCTTATGGTGGAAAGCCACCACTGGTGAAAGAGCACAGTGTAGAACAAAGCATAGAGCAGAAAGCCATTCCACAGGATGAAAGCTTTGGAGAACAGGTAGAGGTGGAAAACCACAGCAGCAGGGTAAAAGCACCCAGGATTAATCATTAAGTAAAGCAAAGCATAGAGCGGAAAGCTCCTACAGGGCAAAAGCGCCCAGAACTAATGAGCAAGAAAAATGCCTTTTTAACCCTGAGGTAGCATGCTCTGTCTGTCTTAGCCCTTAGAAAAGTTAAGATAAACAGAGACGGTGCCTGGTGCCTGCAGTAAATGGCCATCTGCTGGTGCCTACATTTTGATTTGTCTTGACCCTAACCCCTAACACTGCATACCTTGGAAATCCCCTTTCTCTCACACACATGAGTTAATGGTCACTGTTTTATTGTCTTTTTATGCACATCCATCACATATGTAAGCCTTCTGATCCTAATAAATATGGAGAAAGAAACTTTATTCAGGGCTGTTGTCTCCTCCTGGACATTAGCCTCTCTCATATTCAATTCTGCATCCACTCTCTTGCTGGACAAGACAGAACTTCAGACTCAAAAAGTCTGTGACAGATACCAACCTTGATGATACCTTTGTCTTGGATTTCCAGTCTCCAGAATTGTGAGAAAACTAATTTCTGTTATTAAAGCCCCCCACCTGTGGTATTCTATTACGGCAGTCTGAGCTAAGACAGCTTGATTCCCCCAGCTGCCACCCCTCACACTGACCCACTTGTCCCATCCTGAAGACCGCTCCAGTCCCCTGAGAGTATTACCAAATAAAATTTGCTGAGTGCACCACACTTTTAAAAAGGCTTGGAAGCATGCTGGGTAATTACGACACAGATCTGGTAACAAAATCACAAATTTAATTGCAGACATAACTTTCCCTAGATATAAAACTAATTGACAACTTCCCCCAACAGAAGATTTTCTGTTGCCTGCATGCCAGCCTGTCACTTGCCCATTTCTCCCTACCACCTTTCCTATGTCTCCCTCTTTCTTCCCCTTCCTCCCAGGCTGCTCATTAAACCCACATAAACAGGCATAGTGTTCTGCCCTCTCTTTGGCCTTTGCCTTCCAAGCTATGCAGGACCAAGTGTGGAGTAGACTGGCCTACCAATGAGAGCAGATAAGACCTATGAAGGTTGTTTTCCCCTATCACCTGGCTTCTGAGATGGGTCATGCTGCTTCATGCATGTAAAAGCAGCTTCTGTCAGCTTTTGTTTCAAAAGAATTCCCCCCCCCCCTTAGGTTATATAAGATTAAAGTTTCCTAAATTTACACATACTTTACTTATTAAAGCCTCGAGTGATCAGGATTCTACTTTATTCTACCTTTACTACTTAGCTCTTCTGAGTTCTGATGACGTCAAGCCCTTTCCATCCTCCAGTGAATGTGTCACCACAACTTTCAGTTGCGGATGTGTTTCTGAGAGGTTGTATGCATATTATTTTGTGGAAATCAAATTTTCCTTAATACACTTGTGAAGCCAGGTTATTGAAAAAATCCCTGAAAATGGATGCATCTGAAATGAAATCTCTGACTTGTATGCCTAATACTTTCAAAATGTCTGGGTTTAAAGATGCATGGTTTTGTAGAACAACAAACCATGACTAACTCTCTTTTAGTAGTCTTCTACTTCAGTAAGCTAAGTCAACCCATGTCAGCGGTGAGGCAAAGTACAGCCACTTCTGAATACCAGGAAAACAACATTCTAACATATATAATTCAATCTACCTCTGCATATGGGTCATCATGTTAAAGTGTTGTACAAATAAAATCCAAGACCTTATGATCTATCTATACAGGTATAGAGGATGATAATTCCTTCTATTCTCTTATGTTCTATGGCTGGCCTAAGAATGAAACTGACATAAAACAGATTAACAGAAGAAACACATACACAATCATTTATTGTGTATTTTAATATTTTAATATGTACAAAGGAAAATTCAGAAGGAAAATAAAGACCCAAAGAATCCATTAGGCCCAAATAGTTATATAGCTTTTTACACAAAGAATGATAAATTGTAGGGATGTGACAAGACAAAGGCAACTGGGCTAAGGGAAGTAACTTGTGGGACGGTGACCAGGAAATAGATGAGAGATAGACACTAATAGGAGATAAAGGTTATTTTAGCAGGTCTGTTTGCACAGGTTCATTCCAGTGTCAGCTCCCGGTCCCTGATGATAAGAATGTTCTCTTCCTGGTACAAGGTTGGGGGGGAGGGCATCTTTCTCATAAGAAATTTTATGATCTGTTTTTAATATAAAGAAGGAGGACAGAGACCCTGTTCCATATCTGCTGTTTGTAAAGTGCCCTAGGCCAATTTTTGGGTTGGAATATTCTGAATTCCTTCACTGGAGAAGAATCTAGCAGGAGGAAATAAGTATGGGTGTTGGAGACAGACAGACTTGAGTTGTAACTCCACCAATGATAGTTGCAGCTGTGTGGTATAGTCAATAACTTAACCTCTTTATTTTTGACGTTCCCATCTACAGCGTGGAATGGCAACAGCACTTACCTTATAGGGCTGTCATGAAGATTAAATGAATTACTGTGTACATACTGTGCCCAGCACATAATGTGTCCCATGACTGGCAGTACTATTATTAGCTGTAGGCCTAAATCACTTCACTCATCCTATGACCATGGAGAGTCTCTTGAACCTCATCCTCACCCATTATCTCACGAATGCTTACAATTTTACGGAATTTCAGTGGAAAGATTGCCTGAAGGAGCAAGGATGATTTTGGGTAAAGCAGAACCAGTTGGGAAAAGTTTAAGTATTGTATCTGGAACATCACTTCCCCATATATTGTCTGACACCATATTGTAAAGCCTCCCAGGAGACAAGAGCATATGGTTGAGGAAAATCCAAGCACAAATCATATATTTTTCCATCCAAACCATGAATTCTGAGTCACGTCTCTACCATCACAAAGTTCATGGGGGAAAATTGGCCAGATACCCCAGTGCAGCCATATTTATAAATCCCGTTTCTATTTTAGAGGCTGCTCCCTGTCCAGGAATTGGTCCACCCTGGCAGAGTTTTAACCCGGTGTCCCAAAGAAAGCTTCCATGATCTTATATCCTCTGTCCATGAAGTGGGGACAGAACAAGGGCGGATGGAATATAGTCCCTGCTACAAGAAACTCATGAATTCATGGGGTAAATCAGAATCACACAACAAAATACAACAATGAAACTATATCGAGTCATGACAATAAAACCAAGCAGTGTGGGAGCCACTAAGGTGGTTTAGACAAAAGACTGTGGGAGGTATCGTGGAATGTTAACTAAACCTTGAAGACAAATTGATGCAAGAAGGCAAAGGAAAGCACTTCTCATGGCCCTGACACTGTGTTAAGTGCTTTACACACAACATGCAATTCTCACAACTATACTGTGAAATAAGTGATATTATATCTATTGCATAGGGAAAGAAATAGGCTTATAAGTGTTATTATTTGTCTACAGCCATTTGGCTAGAAAGGGAAATAAATTGGATTCAAACCCAGTTCCATGTAACTGTGAAACCTACCCTCATGTATTCCATCTCCTCAGTTCATGTAGAATTTGGGATCAAGGTTTCATTTACACTATTCCCTAAGTATTTGAGCTAAATATGGCAATGTATTAGGTCTACATATTAAACTAATTTTTATATGATTTTCACACCATATATTATGGGCAAATAAAAAATATGACTGTAGGCATTGAAAATGGGGAAGGAGCTGTGGAAGGAGCACTGGATCAGGAGTCAAGTGACCTGGGTTTTGATTCCAGATGTGAAATATTTCAGCTCTGAAATCTGGGAAACTGCCAGTGTCTTTCTGGACACTTTGAACCATTAGTGATTGGTATATACTCTCACTAAATTTCTCTGAAGAGGTCTGGGTATGCTATGGATCTATACAGAGAAGACCGTATAGGGTAATGATATTATTTTGACAAAGGGTGGCAGAAAAATTGCCTGAGTTTGTTCTAAGAAAATGCTAATAACTTGACCTTCCCATTCTAGGAAAGTACGAATCACCACTGTGCATTTATATCTCCTTTCAATTCGTTATTTTATCTCATTTTTTATTATATGAAATTTATTGTCAAATTAGTTTCCATACAACACCCAGTGCTCATCCCAAAAGATGCCCTCTTCAATGCCCATCACCTACCATCCCCTCCCTCCCACCCCCCATCAACTCTCACTTTGTTCTCATTTTTTAAGAGTCTCTTATGCTTTGACTCTCTCTCCCAATCTAACCTCTTTTTTTTCTTTTTTTTTTCCCCTTCCCCTCCCACATGGGTTTCTGTTAAGTTTCTCAGGATCCACATAAGAGTGAAAACATGTTAGCATAACACTCTCCAGTTCCATCCACGTTGCTACAAAGGGCCATATTTCATTCTTTCTCATTGTCACGTAGTACTCCATTGGGTACATAAACCACAATTTCTTTATCCATTCATCAGTTGATGGACATTTAGGCTCTATCCATAATTTGGCTACTGTTGAGAGTGCTGCTATAAACATTGGGGTACAAGTGCCCCTATGCATCAGCACTCCTGTATCCCTTGGGGAAATTCCTAGCAGTGCTATTGCTGGGTCGTAGGGTAGGTCTATTTTTCATTTTTTGAGGAACCTCCACACTGTTCTCCAGAGTGGCTGCACCAGTTTCCATTCCCACCAACAGTGCAAGAGGGTTCCCATTTCTCCACATCCTCTCCAGCATCTATAGTCTCCTGATTTGTTCATTTTGGCCACTCTGACTGGCGTGAGGTGATATCTGACCATGGTTTTGGTTTGTATTTCCCTGGTGAGGAGCGATGTTGACATTTTATCATGTGCCTGTTGGCCATCTGGATGTCTTCTTTAGAGAAGTGTCTATTCATGTTTTCTGTCCATTTCTTCATTGGATTATTTGTTTTTCGGGTGTGGAGTTTGGTGAACTCTTTATAGATTTTGGATACTAGTCCTTTGACCAATATGTCATTTGCAAATATCTTTTCACATTCCATTGGTTGCCTTTTAGTTTTGTTGGTTGTTTCCTTTGCTGTGCAGAAGTTTTTATATTCATGAGGTCCCAATATTTCATTTTTGCTTTTAATTCCCTTGCCTTTGGGGATGTGTCAAGTAAGAAGTTGCTGCGGCTGAGGTCAGAGAGGAATTTTCCTGCTTTCTCCTCTAGGGTTTTGATGGTTTCCTGTCTCACATTCGGTTCTTTATTCACGTTGAGTTATTTTTATGAATGGTGTAAGAAAGTGGTCTAGTTTCATCTTTCTGCATGTTGCAGTCCAGTTCTCCCAGCACCGTTTGTTACAGAGACTGTCTTTTTTCCATTGGATATTCTTTCCTGCTTTGTCAAAGATTAGTTGGCCATACTTTTGTGGGTCTAGTTCTGGGGTTTCTATTCTATTCCATTGGTCTATGTGTCTGTTTTTATGCCAATACCATGCTGTCTTGATGATTACCGCTTTGTAGTAGAGGCTAAAGTCTGGGATTGTGATGCCTCCAGCTTTGGTCTTCTTCTTCAATATTACTTTGGCTATTTGGAGTCTTTTGTGGTTCCATACAACTTTTAGGATTGCTTGCTCTAGCTTCAAGAAAAATGCTGGTGCCATTTTGATTGGGATTGCTTTGAATGTGTAGATAGCTTTGGGTAGTATTGACATTTTAACAATATTTATTCTTCCAACCCATGAGCATGGACTCGTTTTCCATTTCTTTATACCTTTTTCAATTTCCTTCATAAGCTTTCTATAGTTTTTGGCATACAGATCTTTTACATCTTTGGTTAGATTTATTCCTAGGTATTTTATGCTTCTTGGTGCAATTGTGAATGGGATCAGTTTCTTTATTTGTCTTTCTGTTGCTTCATTATTAGTGTATAAGAATGCAACTGATTAATGTACATTGATTTTGTATCCTGCGACTTTGCTGAATTCATGTATCAGTTCTAGCAGACTTTTTGTGGAGTCTATCGGGTTTTCCATGTATAATATCATGTCATCTGCAAAAAGTGAAAGTTTGACTTCAATTTTGCCAATTTTGATTCCTTTGATTTCCTTTTGTTGTCTGATTGCTGATGCTAGCACTTCCAACACTATGTGAAACAACAGCGGTGAGAGTGTACATCCCTGTCATGTTCCTGATCTCAGGGGGAAGGCTCTCAATTTTTTGCCATTGAGGATGATATGAGCTGTGGGCTTTCCATAAGTGGCTTTTATGGTGTTTAAGTATGTTCCTTCTATCCCGACTTTCTTGAGGTTTTTTATTAAGAAAGGATGCTGAATTTTGTCAGATGATTTTTGTGCATTGATTGACAGGATCATATGGTTCTATCTTTTCTTTTATTAATGTGATGTATCACATTGATTTGCGAATGTTGAACGAGTCCTGCATCCCAGGAATGAATCCCACTTCATCATGGTGAATAATTCCTTTTACATGCTGTTGAATTTGATTTGCTAGTATTTTATTGAGAAATTTTGCACCATATTCATCAGGGATATTGGCGTGTAGTTCTCTCTCTCTCTCTCTCTCTCTCTCTCTCTCTCTTTTTTTTTTTTTTTTTTTTTTTTTTTTTTTTTTTTTTGCTGGGTCTCTGGTTTAGGAATCAAAGTAATACTGGCTTCATAGAATGAGTCTGGAAGTTTTCCTCCCTTTCTATTTTTTGGAATAGCTTGAGAAGGAGAGGTATTATCTCTGCTTTAAATGTCTGGTAGAATTCTCAGGGAAGCCATCTGGTCTTGGACTCTTATTTGTTGGGAGATTTTTGATGACTGATTCAATTTCTTCGCTGGTTAGGGGTCTTTTCAAGATTTCTATTTCCTCCTGTTTGAGTTTTGGAAGTCTGTGGGTGTTTAGGAATTTGTCCATTTCTTCCAGGTTGTCCAGTTTGTTGGCATATAATTTTTCATAGTATTCCCTGATAATTGCTTGTATCTCTGAGGGATTGGTTGTAATAATTCCATTTTCATTCATGATTTTATCTATTTGGGTCATCCCCCTTTTCTTTTTGAGGAGCATGGATAGAGTTTTATCAATTTTATTTTTTCAAAAAACCAACTTTTGGTTTCATATATCTGCTCTACAGTGTTTTTTAGATTCTATATTGTTTATTTCTGCTCTAATCTTTATTATTTCTCTTTTTCTGCTGGGTTTGAGGTGTCTTTGCTGTTCTGCTTCTATTTCCTTTAGGTGTGCACTTAGATTTTGTATTTGGGATTTTTCTTGTTTCTTGAGATAAGCCTGGATTGCAATGTATTTTCCTCACAGGACTGCCTTCGCTGCATCCCAAAGCGTTTGGATTGTTGTATTTTCATTTTCATTTGTTTCCATATATTTTTTAATTTCTTCTCTAATTGCCTGGTTGACCCATTCATTCTTTAGTAGGGTGTTCTTTAACCTCCATGCTTTTGGAGGTTTTCCCGACTTTTTCCTGTGGTTGATTTCAAGCTTCATAGCATTGTGGTCTGAAAGTATGCATGGTATGATCTCAATTCTTGTATACTTATGAAGGGCTGTTTTGTGACCCAGTATGTGATCTATCTTGGAGAATGTTCCATGTGCACTCGAGAAGAAAGTATATTCTGTTGCTTTGGGATGCAGAGTTCTAAATATATCTGTCAAATCCATCTGATCCATTGTATCATTCAGGGCCCTTGTTTCTTTATTGACCGTGTGTCTAGATGATCTATCCATTGATCTATCCAGTGGGGTGTTAAAGTCCCCTGCAATTACCACATTCTTATCAATAAGGTTGCTTATGTTTATAAGTAATTGTTTTATATATTTGGGCGCTCCGGTGTTTGGCGCATAGACATTTATAATTGTTAGCTCTTCCTGATGGATAGACCCTGTAATTATTATATAATGCCCTTCTTCCTCTCTTGTTACAGCCTTTAATTTAAAGTCTAGTTTGTCTGATATAAGTATGGCTACTCCAGCTTTCTTTTGACTTCCAGTGGCATGATAAATAGTTCTCCATCCCCTCACTTTCAATCTGAAGGTGTCCTCAGGTCTAAAATGAGTCTCTTGTAGACAGACAGCAAATAGATGGGTCTTGTTTTTTTATCCATTCTATACCCTATGTCTTTTGGTTGGCGCATTTAGTCCATTTATGTACAGTGTTATTATAGAAAGATATGGGTTTCGAGTCATTGTGATGTCTGTAGGTTTCATGCTTGTAGTGATGTCTCTGGTACTTTGTCTCACAGGATCCCCCTTAGGATCTCTTGTACGGCTGGTTTAGTGGTGACGAATTCCTTCAGTTTTTGTTTGTTTGGGAAGACCTTTATCTCTCCTTCTATTCTAAATGATAGACTTGCTGGATAAAGGATTCTTGGCTGCATATTTTTTCTGTTCATCACATTGACGATTTCCTGCCATTCTTGTCTGGCCTGCCAAGTTTCAGTAGAGAGATCGGTCATGAGCCTTATAGGTCTCCCTTTATTATTTTTTTTATTTATATATGAAATTTATTGTCAAATTGGTTTCCATACAAAACCCAGTGCTCATCCCAAAAGGTGCCCTCCTCAATACCCATCACCCACCCTCTCCTCCCTCCCACCCCCCATCAACCCTTAGTTTGTTCTCAGTTCTCAACAGTCTCTTATGCTTTGGCTCTCTCCCACTCTAACCTTCTTTTTTTTTCCTTCCCCTCCCCCATGGGTTCCTGTTAAGTTTCTCAGGATCCACATAAGAGTGAAACCATATGGTATCTGTCTTTCTCTGTATGGCTTATTTCACTTAGCATCACACTCTCCAGTTCCATCCACGTTGCTACAAAAGGCCATATTTCATTTTTTCTCATTGCCACGTAGTATTCCATTGTGTATATAAACCACAATTTCTTTATCCATTCATCGGTTGATGGACATTTAGGCTCTTTCCATAATTTGGCTATTGTTGAGAGTGCTGCTATGAACATTGGGGTACAAGTGCCCCTATGCATCAGTACTCCTGTGTCCCTTGGATAAATTCCTAGCAGTGCTATTGCTGGGTCATAGGGTAGGTCTATTTTTAATTTTCTGAGGAACCTCCACACTGCTTTCCAGAGCGGCTGCACCAATTTGCATTCCCACCAACAGTGCAAGAGGGTTCCCGTTTCTCCACATCCTCTCCAGCATCTATAGTCTCCTGATATGTTCATTTTGGCCACTCTGACTGGCGTGAGGTGATACCTGAGTGTGGTTTTGATTTGTATTTCCCTGATAAGGAGCGACGCTGAACATCTTTTCATGTGCCCGTTGGCCATCCGGATGTCTTCTTTAGAGAAGTGTCTATTCATGTTTTCTGCCCATTTCTTCACTGGGTTATTTGCTTTTCGGGTGTGGAGTTTGGTGAGCTCTTTATAGATTTTGGATACTAGCCCTTTGTCCGATATGTCATTTGCAAATATCTTTTCCCATTCCGTTGGTTGCCTTTTAGTTTTGTTGGTTGTTTCCTTTGCTGTGCAGAAGCTTTTTATCTTCATAAGGTCCCAGTAATTCACTTTTGCTTTTAATTCCCTTGCCTTTGGGGATGTGTCGAGTAAGAGATTGCTACGGCTGAGGTCAGAGAGGTCTTTTCTGGCTTTCTCCTCTAAGGTTTTGATGGTTTCCTGTCTCACATTCAGGTCCTTTATCCATTTTGAGTTTATTTTGGTGAATGGTGTGAGAAAGTGGTCTAGTTTCAACCTTCTGCATGTTGCTGTCCAGTTCTCCCAGCACCATTTGTTAAAGAGACTGTCTTTTTTCCATTGGATGTTCTTTCCTGCTTTGTCAAAGATGAGTTGGCCATACGTTTGTGGGTCTAGTTCTGGGGTTTCTATTCTATTCCATTGGTCTATGTGTCTGTTTTTGTGCCAATACCATGCTGTCTTGATGATGACAGCTTTGTAGTAGAGGCTAAAGTCTGGGATTGTGATGCCTCCTGCTTTGGTCTTCTTCTTCAGAATTACTTTGGCTATTCGGGGCCTTTTGTGGTTCCATATGAATTTTAGGATTGCTTGTTCTAGTTTCGAGAAGAATGCTGGGGCAATTTTGATTGGGATTGCATTGAATGTGTAGATAGCTTTGGGTAGTATTGATATTTTGACAATATTTATTCTTCCAATCCATGAGCAGGGAATGTCTTTCCATTTCTTTACATCTTCTTCAATTACCTTCATAAGCTTTCTATAGTTTTCAGCATACAGATCCTTTACATCTTTGGTTAGATTTATTCCTAGGTATTTTATGCTTCTTGGTGCAATTGTGAATGGGATCAGTTTCTTTATTTGTCTTTCTGTTGCTTCATTATTAGTGTATAAGAATGCAACTGATTTCTGTACATTGATTTTGTATACTGCAACTTTGCTGAATTCATGTATCAGTTCTAGCAGACTCTTGGTGGAGTCTATCGGATTTTCCATGTATAATATCATGTCATCTGCAAAAAGCGAAAGCTTGACTTCATCTTTGCCAATTTTGATGCCTTTGATTTCCTTTTGTTGTCTGATTGCTGATGCTAGAACTTCCAGCACTATGTTAAACAACAGCGGTTAGAGTGGGCATCCCTGTCGTGTTCCTGATCTCAGGGAAAAAGCTCTCAGTTTTTCCCCGTTGAGGATGAGGTTAGCTGTGGGCTTTCATAAATGGCTTTATGATCTTTAAGTATGTTCCTTCTATCCCGACTTTCTCAAGGGTTTTTATTAAGAAAGGGTGCTGGATTTTGTCAAAGGCCTTTTCTGCATCGATTGACAGGATCATATGGTTTTTCTCTTTTTTTTTTGTTAATGTGATGTATCACGTTGATTGATTTGCGAATGTTGAACCAGCCCTGCATCCCAGGAAGGAATCCCACTTGATCATGGTGAATAATTCTTTTTATATGCCGTTGAATTCGATTTGCTAGTATCTTATTGAGAATTTTTGCATCCATATTCATCAGGGATATTGGCCTGTAGTTCTCTTTTTTTACTGGGTCTCTGTCTGGTTTAGGAATCAAAGTAATACTGGCTTCATAGAATGAGTCTGGAAGTTTTCCTTCCCTTTCTATTTCTTGGAATAGCTTGAGAAGGATAGGTATTATCTCTGCTTTAAACGTCTGGTAGAACTCCCCTGGGAAGCCATCTGGTCCTGGACTCTTATTTGTTGGGAGATTTTTGATAACCGATTCAATTTCTTCGCTGGTGATGGGTCTGTTCAAGCTTTCTATTTCCTCCTGATTGAGTTTTGGGAGAGTGTGGGTGTTCAGGAATTTGTCCATTTCTTCCAGGTTGTCCAATTTGTTGGCATATAATTTTTCATAGTATGCCCTGGTAATTGTTTGTATCTCTGAGGGATTGGTTGTAATAATTCCATTTTGATTCATGATTTTATCTATTTGGGTCATCTCCCTTTTCTTTTTGAGAAGCCTGGCTAGAGGTTTGTCAATTTTGTTTATTTTTTCAAAAAACCAACTCTTGGTTTCGTTGATCTGCTCTACAGTTTTTTTAGATTCTATATTGTTTATTTCTGCTCTGATCTTTATTATTTCTGTTCTTCTGCTGGGTTTAGGCTGCCTTTGCTGTTCTGCTTCTATTTCCTTTAGGTGTGCTGTTAGATTTTGTATTTGGGATTTTTCTTGTTTCTTGAGATAGGCCTGGATTGCAATGTATTTTCCTCTCAGGACTGCCTTCGCGGCGTCCCAAAGTGTTTGGATTGTTGTATTTTCATTTTCGTTTGTTTCCATATATTTTTTAATTTCTTCTCTAATTGCCTGGTTGACCCACTCATTCGTTAGTAGGGTGTTCTTTAACCTCCATGCTTTTGGAGGTTTTCCAGACGTTTTTCTGTGGTTGATTTCAAGCTTCATAGCATGGTGGTCTGAAAGTATGCATGGTATGATTTCAATTCTTGTAAACTTATGAAGGGCTGTTTTGTGACCCAGTATATGATCTATCTTGGAGAATGTTCCATGTGCACTCGAGAAGAAAGTATATTCTGTTGCTTTGGGATGCAGAGTTCTAAATATATCTGTCAAGTCCATCTGATCCAATGTCTCATTCAGGGCCCTTGTTTCTTTATTGACCGTGTGTCTAGATGATCTATCCATTTCTGTAAGTGGGGTGTTAAAGTCCCCTGCAATTACCACATTCTTATCAATAAGGTTGCTTATGTTTATGAGTAATTGTTTTATATATTTGGGCGCTCCGGTATTCGGCGCATAGACATTTATAATTGTTAGCTCTTCCTGATGGATAGACCCTGTCACTATTATATAATGTCCTTCTTCATCTCTTGTTACAGCCTTTAATTTAAAGTCTAGTTTGTCTGATATAAGTATGGCTACTCCAGCTTTCTTTTGGCTTCCAGTAGCATGATAAATAGTTCTCCATCCCTTCACTCTCAATCTAAAGGTGTCCTCAGGTCTAAAATGAGTCTCTTGTAGACAGCAAATAGATGGGTCTTGTTTTTTTAATCCATTCTGATACCCTATGTCTTTTGGTTGGCGCATTTAGTCCATTTACATTCAGTGTTATTATAGAAAGATATGGGTTTAGAGTCATTGTGATGTCTGTATGTTTTATGCTTGTAGTGATGTCTCTGGTACTTTGTCTCACAGGGTCCCCCTTAGGATCTCTTGGAGGGCTGGTTTAGTGGTGACAAATTCCTTCAGTTTTTGTTTGTTTGGGAAGACCTTTATCTCTCCTTCTATTCTAAATGACAGACTTGCTGGATAAAGGATTCTCGGCTGCATATTTTTTCTGTCTAGCACACTGAAAATCTCGTGCCAATTCTTTCTGGCCTGCCAAGTTTCAAAAGAGAGATCAGTCACGAGTCTTATAGGTCTCCCTTTATATGTGAGGGCACGTTTACCCCTTGCTGCTTTCAGAATTTTCTCTTTATCCTTGTATTTTGCCAGTTTCACTATGATATGTCGTGCAGAAGATCGATTCAAGTTACGTCTGAAGGGAGTTCTCTGTGCCTCTTGGATTTCAATGCCTTTTTCCTTCCCCAGTTCAGGGAAGTTCTCAGCTATTATTTCTTCAAGTACACCTTCAGCACCTTTCCCTCTCTCTTCCTCCTCTGGGATACCAATGATGCGTATATTCTTTCTTTTTAGTGTATCACTTAGTTCTCTAATTTTCCCCTCATACTCCTGGATTTTTTTATCTCTCTTTTTCTCAGCTTCCTCTTTTTCCATAACTTTATCTTCTAGTTCACCTATTCTCTCCTCTGCCTCTTCAATCCGAGCCGTGGTGGTTTCCATTTTGTTATGCATTTCGTTTAAAGCGTTTTTCAGCTCCTCGTGACTGTTCCTTAGTCCCTTGATCTCTGTAGCAAGAGATTCTCTGCTGTCAGCTATACTGTTTTCAAGCCCAGCGATTAATTTTATGACTATTATTCTAAATTCACTTTCTGTTATATTATTTAAATCCTTTTTGATCAGTTCATTAGCTGTTGTTATTTCCTGGAGATTCTTCTGAGGGGAATTCTTCCGCTTGGTCATTTTGGATAGTCCCTGGCGTGGTGAGGACCTGCAGAGCACTTCCCCTGTGCTGTGGTGTATAACTGGAGTTGGTGGGCGGAGCCGCAGTCAGACCTGATGTCTGCCCCCAGCCCACCCTTGTGTCCACAGTCAGACTGGTACGTGCCTTCTCTTCCCCTCTCCTAGGGGCGGGATTCACTGTGGGGTGGGGTGGCCTGTCTGGGCTACTTGCACACTGCCAGGCTTGTGATGCTGGAGATCTGGCGTCTTAGCTGGGGTGGGTAGGCAAGGTGCACAGGGGCAGGAGGGGCAGGCTTAGCTTGCTTCTCCTTAGGTGATCCACTTCAGGAGGGGCCGTGTGGCAGCAGGAGGGAGTCAGATCCGCTGCCGGAGGTTTGGCTCCACAGAAGCGCAGAGTTGGGTGTTTGCGCGGAGCGAGCAAGTTCCCTGGCAGGAACTGGTTCTCTTTGGGATTTTGGCTGGGGGATGGGTGGGGGAGATGGCGCTGGCCAGCGCCTTTGTTCCCCACCAAACTGAGCTCTGTCGTCAGGGGCTCAGCAGCTCTCCTTCCCTTTGTCCTCCAGCCTTCCCGCTTTCTGAGCAGAGCTGTTAACTTATGACCTCCCAGCCGCTAAGTCGCGCTTGCTGTCGGAACACAGTCCATCAGGCCCCTCCGCTTTTTGCAAGCCAGACTCGGGGGCTCTGCTTGGCCGGCGAGCCGCCCCTCCGCCCCGGCTCCCTCCCGCCAGTCCGTGGAGCACGCACCACTTCGCCGCCCTTCCTACCCTCTTCCGTGGGCCTCTCGTCTGCGCTTGGCTCCGGCGACTCCGTTCTGCTCTAGGTCTCCCTTTATATGTTAGAGCACGTTTATCTCTAGCTGCTGTCAGAATTTTCTCTTTATCCTTGTATTTTGCCAGTTTCACTATGATATGTCGTGCAGAAGATCGATTCAAGTTACGTCTGAAGGGAGTTCTCTGTGCCTCTTGGATTTCAATGCCTTTTTCCTTCCCCAGATCCGTTAAGTTCTCAGCTATTATTTCTTCAAGTACACCTTCAGCACCTTTCCCTCTCTCTTCCTCCTCTGGAATACCAATTATGTGTATATCATTTCTTTTTAGTGCATCACTTAGTTCTCTAATTTTCCCCTCATACTCCTGGATTTTTTTATCTCTTTTTTTCTCAGCTTCTTCTTTTTCCATAATTTTATCTTCTAGTTCAGCTATTCTCTCCTCTGCCTCTTCAATCTGAGCTGTGGTCATCTCCATTTTATTATGCAGCTCATTGATAGCATTTTTTAGCTCCTCCTGGCTGTTCCTTAGTCCCTTGATCTCTGTAGCAAGAGATTCTCTGCTGTCCTCTATACTGTTTTCAAGCCCAGCGATTAAATTTATGACTATGATTCTAAATTCACTTTCTGTTATATTGTTTAAACCCTTTTTGATCAGTTCGTTAGCTGTCGCTATTTCCTGGAGGTTGTTTTGAGGGGAACTCTTCTGTTTCATTTTGGATAGTCCCTGGAGTGGTGCGGAACTGCGGGGCACTTCCCCTGTGCTGTCTTGAATAACTTGCGTTGATGTGCGGGACCGCAGTCAGACCTGATGTCTGCCCCCAGCCCATGCTGGGGCCACAGTCAGACTGGTGTGTATTTTCTCTTCCCCTCTCCTAGTGGCGGGATTCACTGTGAGGTGGCATGGCCCATCTGGGCTACTTGCACATTGCCAGGCTTGTGGTGCTGGGAATCTGGTGTATTAGCTGGGGTGGATCAGCATGGTGCACAGGGGTGGGAGGGCAGGCTCAGCTGGCTTATCCTTTGGTGATCCGCTTCGGGAGGGTCCCTGCAGCACCAGGTGGGAGTCAGACCCGCTGGAGGGATGGATCTGCAGAAGCACAGTGTTCGGTGTTTGCATGGTTTTCCCTGGCAGGAACTGGTTCCCTCTGGGATTTTGGCGGGGGGATGGGCAAGGGAGATGGAGCTGGTGACAGCCTTTGTTCCCTGCCAAGCTGCGCTCTGTCATCTGGGTGTCAACAACTCTCCCTCCCCTTGTCCTCCAGCCTTCCCGCTCTCCGAGCAGAGCTGTTAACTTATAACCTTCCAGATGATAAGTCCCGCTTGCTGTCAGAACACACTCCGTCCGGCCCCTCTGCTTTTGCAAGTCAGACTCGGAGGCTTTGCTTTGCCAGCGGGCTGCCCCTCTGCCCGGCTCCCTCCTGCCAGTCCGTGTAGCACGCACCACTTCTCCGCCCTTTCTACCCTCTTCCATGGACCTCTCTTCTACGCTTGGCTCCTGAGAATCCATTCTGCTAGTCTTCTGGTGATTTTCTGGGTTATTTAGGCAGGTGTGGGTGGAATCTAAGTGATCTGCAGGACGCGGTGAGCTCAGCATCCTCCTACACCGCCATCTTCTCAGAAGCCCTCTCCTTTCAATTCTATCAGTTTTTTGCCTCATGTAGTTTGATGCTGTGTTGTTAAGCACATACACATTAAGAATTACCATATCTTCTTGGAGAATTGACCCCTTTATATTCGCAATGCCCTTTTTATCCCTGATAACTTTCCATACTTTGAAGTCTGCTCTGAAGTCTGAACTTAATGTAGATATTCCTGGTTTCTTTTGATTAGTGTTAGTGTAGTGTAACTTTTCCTATCCATTTACTTTTAACCTATGTAATCTAATCTTAATATTTAAAGTTGTTTTTTTTTTTTTAGACAGCATATAGTTGAATCATGGTTTTGATCCACTCTGAGAATTTCTATATTTTAATTGGTGCATTTACATCACTTACATTCAGAATAATTATTGACATATTTGGATTAATATCTACCATATTTGTGACTGTTTCCTATTTATTGACCTTGTTCTTTGTTCCCATTTTTGTCATCCACTCTTTTCCTACCTTTTGTAGCTTCAGTTAAGCATTTTATATGATTTTTGCATTCTCTCATTTATTAGCATAGCAGCTGTACAGTTTCCTTGTAGTTTTTTTTAGTGGTTGTCCTAGAGTTTGCAATATATACTTACAACTAATCCAATTCAACTTTCAAATAACACTACCACTTCATAGGTTATGTGGGTATCTTACAAAAAGAAAATAATCCTAATTTCTCCCTCTCATCCCTTGCATAATTTCTGTCATTCTTTTTACTTATATGTAAGTGTACATAAGCATACATACATATACATAAGGATATATATATATACATAAGTATATATATACTTTAATACATTGTTGCCATTATTATTTGGAACAAACTGCTATGTTTATAAATTAATTAATTTATATATTAAGAATGAGCAAAATAAAAGTTATTTTACCTTCATTTAATCCTTCTTTAACACTCTTTTCTTTGTGTAGATCCAAGTGTCTGACCTAATTATTTTTCTTCTCTCTAAGGAATTTTTTAAAAAAATATTTATTTCAGGGAAAGTGTACTAGCAACAAATATCCTCAATTTTTGTTTGCCCAAGAAACTTTTTATTTATCCTTTACCTTTGAAAGATATTCTGACAAAGTACAGAATTCTAGGTTAATGGGGTTTCTTTTCATTAATACTTTAAATATTTCACTATACTGTCTTCTTGCTTGCATAGCTTCTGAGAAGTCATAATTCCTTTCCATAGCGTCTGAGAAGATGTAATTCCTTTTTTTTTTTGAGAGAGAGAGAGAGCATGTGAGCAGCAGAAAGAGGAAGAAGGAGAGAGAGAATCTTAAGCATGCTTCACACCCAGCACAGAGCCTGCCATGGGGCTCAATCCCACAACCCTAGGATCTATCAAGAGTCAGATGCTCAACTGACTGAGCTACCCAGGCACCTGTTAATTCTTATCTTTGTTATTCTATAGGTAAGGTTCCACTCCCTCACACTGGCTTCTTTCAGAATTTTTTCCTTACCTTTAATTTTCTGTACTTTGAATATGACATGCATAGGTGTCTTTTTGTGTGTGTTTGTTGTTGTTGTTGGGGGTGGAGGGTGGGGGAGAAGTCATATCCATCCTGCTTGGTGTTATTTGAGCTTCCTGGATCTGTGGCTTGGTGTCTGGCATTAATTTGGGGAAATCTCAGTCATTATTACTACAAATATTCCTTCTGTTCCTCTCTCTCTTTCTTCTCCTTCTGGTATTTCCATTAGGTGTATGCTATACCTTTTGCAGTTTTCCTGTAATCCTGGGACATTCTATATATTTTTTTGTCTTTGTTCTCTTTGCTTTTCAGTTTTTGAAGTTTCTATTGAGATACCCTCAAGCTCAGAGATTCTTTCCCCAGCCATATCAAAGCCCATCAAAGGCATTTAAATTTCTGTTACAGGGGCGCCTGGGTGGCTCAGTCAGTTAAGTGTCTGACTTCAGCTCAGATCATGATCTCATGGTTCATGGCTTTGAGCCTCACATCGGGCTCTGGACTGCCAGCTCAGAGCCTGGAGCCTGCTTTGGATTCTGTGTCTCCCTCTCTCTCCATCACCATTCTCCCCCCTCACCCGGATAACAGTCTTTCTCTTTCTCAAAAATAAATAAAAAATTAAATTTCTGTTACAATGTTTTTTATCTCTAGCATTTTTAAAATTATTTCTTAGGATTTCCATTTTTGTTTGTATTGTTCATCTGCTCTTACATGTTGTTTATTTAAATCATTAGAGCTCTGACCATATTATTCATAGTTTTTTTAAATTTTCAGTCTGATGATTCCAACATCCCTGACATGTGTGGTTGTGATACTTGCTGTCTCTTCAAGTTGCATTTGTTTGTTTATTGCTTTTTGGCATGTGTTGTAATTTTTTTATTGAAATCCAGACATATACTGAGCAAAAGGAACTGTGGTAAGTAGATCATTAGTAACATGGTAGTGAGATGTATATGGTGGGGGGGGGGTTGGGGGAGCCACTCTATAGTCTTGTGATTAGGTCTCAGTCTTTAAATGAGCTTATGCTTCTGGGCTTTAAATTCATATGTGTTTTTTCCCCCTCCTCTCTTAGGTTGGGAAGGATGGCCAAAGTGGATTGGAATTGGGCATTTCCCTTCTCCCAAGACAGTTACTCTCTGATAACACCCTAGCAGTTTAGATTTTGATAACTAGTTTCTTCTGAGGGCAGACCTTGTTAACAACATAGTGCTCTGGCATAGTACAAAATGGTTCCTTTTCCCCTTCCTCTGCCAGGACATAAGGAAAAATGTTTCCCAATATTTACTGTTGGAAACTGCTTAAGGTTATGGAGGTAAATCTCACAAAATTGCAAAGGGCTTCCTATGATTGGGCTTCCCTGAAGTTTTTAACTCTCAGAGTTATCTGCAGTAAGCCTCCAGCAATTCTTCAATTACAACTCTGATTTTCCTATTCTTGCACTTGTTCTTGTGGTAGTTTCCACTCATGACTCTGATTTGGTAAATTTGTCTCTGTATTTGCCTGTTAGTCTCTGTAATACTGAGGGCAATGGTTTGCCTGATGTCCTTACATTTCTTACATATCCTAGAAGAGTTGTTGATGTGTCAGTCTGTGCAGCTCTTTACTTATCATTAGGATGGAATGATGCCTTC
This sequence comes from Puma concolor, assembly GCF_028749965.1. Taxonomy (NCBI): domain Eukaryota; kingdom Metazoa; phylum Chordata; class Mammalia; order Carnivora; family Felidae; genus Puma; species Puma concolor. The sequence continues at coordinate 38,373,687 of NC_141681.1, read as the reverse complement.
CAAGCTCCGTAAGTCCAGAACCACTATCTACATCATTTTTATCCCTGTGATAAAGACAGAATTCTATGATAGTCCAAACAATACTAGATCCCAAAGCTAGAGATCCATGACTCTCTTGCCACTGAAGATAAATCTAAAGGGAATTCTCATCTAGCCCACTGCCAAGCTCTTTCAAGGTTACTGTGTAGCTCTTCTAGTAAAGCAAGGACCACAACAGTGACCAAAGAGTTCTGACCCTTTTTATTACTTTCTCAGGGCCAAAATTTCGGACCCACATTTTTTATCATCTTATTTGGAGTATTAAATGATAAGTCTTCCCAATTTGTTTAACAGCGTATATGTTGAAATTGTATGTTGAATTTTATATTATGTTCATAGATCATGTATTCATCATGTCAAATTAATTTTTAATGGAAACAAACCATCAGGGCTTCTAACTATGAGGCTTCACATTCTGTATGTGCAGGTGTTTCCAGTCCCCTACCTTCAGTGAAGGTATGTAGCCTATCTTTCAGGGAGGACTGGGTAGATCTTGCGATGGCTGTCTTAAGAAATATGTATTGTGGTCACACTCTATTAACTCTATTCACTTCCTATGAGAAGGAAAATTCTTTTTGTGGAGTCTAGGGACCTGGACCAACATAAGAGATTTTCTCAAGTGGGTGTTTATAGCACAGAACAAGCGTTGAAAGAAAGGCCAAGGAAGACATAAAATCTTTTGGCCAGAGATTCAAACAAAGCTGAGATCCTTAGTATTTTTACCCACCTGGCAAGGTCAAGCTTACAAAACCTGATAATAGACACTGGAGAACCACAAAGAAGGAATGTGACACTCCAAGTCAAATTATTTTAAAGTACCAATGTTTCAAATTTTCCAGTTATGGCCAAAGCAACAATAGCCATTATATTTCAGCCAGATTCATTGATCATTGCTAGCACCTATCTCCACAAAGGTAGATAAATAAGGGAAGGGAAAGACTATTGGAATTAATATGTCAAAGATGCTAAAAACAAAGGGGGGGGATAACAATGGTTGCAAAACTGGATAACTAGAAGACAGATGAGATAAAGACTTTACTTTTCACTTATATTCTAAATTTTTACCATTTGAAGCCATTTTTCTTCTTTTTTTAATCATGGATTAACAATTTAAAATTTTAATTAAATTATATAAAAGTATTAAATTATAAATGGAAAAAACCCACAATGCTGTGGAAAAATAGCAGTGGTAAATAAATGTATAAAATATCACCATGTCTCATCAGCTAATAAATGCAAATTAAAAGTAATAACAATATTACGAATTGACATGAACTTCACAGTAACAACCAAACTGCTCATCCCTGGCCTTACCTTCTGATAGACACTGACTCTTCAGTGACATGCCAGAGTTGTGACAACAGAGAGGTGGGCAAAGTAGTCTGTATTTTCAGTTTTCCAGTAAGACTATTTTAAAAGCTGTGGGGTTTCTCTGTCTCAAGAGTTAGTCTATCATTCTGAAACTGCTTTTTTACTTGTAACTTCATAGCAAAACAACACATATATATTTTCTGAAGGTAGGGGAAAAAGAGAATGTGAATTCCATCCCTTAAAAAGCAAGAATCAGGGGTTATTGCATTTCAGAGATTATTGCATAAATTCATAGGCTTCATATCAGGCTGTATCTCTGAGAAACAGTATTTCTTTTTTTTTCCCCCTCTCACCACTATAAAATATAACTTAAGGAAGTAATTTATGTACTGCTTGAAATTCCACTCATGTTGACAGTGCACAGAACTGTGAGCAGACGAGGCCTCTAGGCACCTCACACACCAAAAGGAGGACCATATTATTTTGGTGACAGTTCTTATATGTGGACTATTGCTCAGAGCAAGGGGATTTTAAAAGACCTCAAAGATATCATGTGAAATGTATGCATCTATCAACTTTGATGCCAAGGGAGAATAAACAGGAGAAATAGATCAGTTAATAAAACAAAAATGTCAAGAATACACAGGCATCAACAGAAATTATAGTCTCTAAAGAAGCAATAGCAATATAACTGCTCAGATGACAAGAAAAGGATATGTTTCTGTCGATAAGACTAATAGCATTTTCACACTGATTTCCTTCTGTTTACATCCATAAGGTATGTGAAATGTTAAACTGAATATTTGGAGAATAAAAAGGTGCTTGAAAATAGAACTCAGAAATCCAAGTTTTATAAGCCGAGACACTTCTGCTCTCAGCCCTTGCAGCACTCTGTGAGGAAGCTTTGGGAAATGTTCATCTGCATGTGGTCCTGAGCACAAGGGGAGCTTAGTCCATCAGAATCAAACAAACAAGTTTCTATAACTTTTATTATCTTAAGCCCTTCAACCTCTATAATTTTTCTTTCTGATCTTCTTGGATTTACTAGTATGACAGTGGAACTTCTTTCACATATATTGGCTAGAAATTTTCCTGTGTCTTTCAAATCCATGAGAAGAGCCTGACTTAATTTCTTTCCCAAGCAGTAGTCAGGGAGGTAAAATCACAAAATTCCCAAATTATTTTCCCAAAACATTGAAAACAGATTATCTGATTTCCCTAGCCAAAAGCCTCCCTCAGTCACCCCTACAACTAAGGTATGGTGGGCAATTAATCTATAATATTTTAAATTACAGTCATGTATAAATTAAAAATCATAGCTATTAAAGCTGTGATAACATGGAAAATATTTATCAAAAATATTAATGGGGAAAATAATATGAAATGCAACACAAATATTACTTCATGATTTTAAAATATTATTTTTCTAGATGGTGAAAACTAATCAGACTTTTTTCTGTTCTCTGTACCACTCTATATAATTTCCACATTCTTCTCAAATGAATACAAATTTTCTCATTAAAAATGTAATATTAAAAAAACCTACATGAATTTTGAGTATAAAAAAAGAAATCCATTTTAAAGATGAATTTAAGTAATCAGAGGAAGTTGTTAGAGAAATAAATTTCCAATGAGAATAATAACTATTGCACTAGAAAATATCTCAAGTTCAGTTCTCTCTCTACCTAAAACTAGGTCCAATAGCATGAAACATGGAATTAAGCATAATCAGAAATCCTGAACAACCACCATTCACAGAGCCACTCACTAACTCATTCTGTGACCTTGGATGATATCCTATCCAATTTCAATATAACTGATAGGAATTTGCCATTTCATCTAGCCAAAGAATCAAATATCAGCAGAACATCAGGTATGGACAGGTTTTAATCTGATTGTTGACTCTCCACATGTAGACTTATATCTCTGCCTTCTTTCACTTAGGCATATGAAGGAGGAAGCAGAATTAGAGAAGTTCACAGTTAAAAGACCTTCCCTAAGATATTTATTTCAGCAGCCTATCATAATAAATTCCATTAGAGCTTGTAGAATTAAGAGAGGGACTTCTATCTCTGAGTTGATGATTTGTCCTTCTGAAAAATGCACATGCATAAAGATGTTGTGATGAGTCATTAATTTTCTTGGACACAAGCCCTGATGCAACCTGGTGGGTCAAGATGAAGAGGTAAATTCTAAGTAAAAAGAATAGAGTTGAATGGCTAGACTTGAAAAGAAACGGACAGAATACATGAATAGACACTTTTCCAAATAAGACATCCAGATGCCAACAGACACATGAAAAGATGCTCAATGCTCATCATCAGGGAAATACAAATCAAAACCTCACACTGGTCAGAATTGCTAAAATTAACTCAGAAAACTACAGATGCTGGCAAGGTTGTGGAGAAATGGGAATCCTCTTGAACTATTGGTGGGAATGCAAACCGGTGCAGCTGCTCTAGAAAACAGTGTGGAAGTTCCTAAAAAAATTAAAAATAGAACTACCCTACAACCAAGCAATAGCACTACTAAGAATTTACCCAAGGGATACAGGAGTGCTGATGTGTGGGGGACACGTGTACCACAATGTTTGTAGCAGAACTTTCAGCAATAGCCAAATTATGGAAAGAGCCTAAATGTCCATCAATTGATGAATGGATAAAGAAGATGTGATTGATATATATATATATATATATATATATATATATATATATATATATAATGTAATATTACTTGGCAATGAGAAAGAATGAAATCATGCCATTTGCAGCAACATGGATGGAACTGGAAGGTATTATGCTGAGTGAAATAAGTCAGAGAAGGACAGATATCATATGTTTTCACTCATGTGGATCTTGAGATACATAACAGAAGACCATGGGGGAAGGGAAGGGGAAAAAATAGTCACAGAGATGGAGGGAGGCTAACCCAAGAGAATTCTAAATGCAGGGAACAAACTAAGAGTGTGTGGGGGGGGAGAAGGGAAAATGGGTGATGGGCATTGAGGAGGGTACTTGTTGGGATGAGCACTGGGTGTTGTAGGTAAGTGATGAGCCACAGGAATCTACCCCAAAAACCAAGAGCACACTTTATGCAGTTTGTTAGCCAATTGGGCAATAAATTATATTAAAAATAAATAAATACAATTTTAAAAAGAGAGAAAAAAAATAAATGAATATGGGATTTATAGAGGGTACTGGACCAAAGTAGAAGCTTGAGTATTTAAAATGAATTATTGGAGAGAATAAGGTTATTAACTATTGGAAAACAGTGGACATACCATCAGAGTTACCAGGTGATCAACCAGATTTGGTCACCTTCTCCATATCAGAGGGTTCACTTGATTGGAATTAAAGAAAATTTAATAAAAAAGATTACTTATATAGTAGGAATGGAGTTAAGGGAACTGTGTTGGTCAAGGTCCATGAGAAAAAAGAAACATAATTTAAACAGAAAAAGTTGATATAGAGGATTGTTAACTAGTAAAAATGGTAACCTAGATAAAGGGGTTAAAATAAGACTCAAGGAGTCTAGAAGTAGAAAAGGCAGAAAGTAACTATTACTTCTTTGGTGAGAGAGATTGAACAAGGAAGCAATTTAAAAGAGGGCCTTTAAGAAATATCCAGTCAGGAGAAAGTTGGAAGATGGCGGCGTAGGAGGATGCTGGGCTCATCACGCGTCCTGCTGATCACTTAGATTCCACCTATACCTGCCTAACTAACCCAGAAAACCGCCAGAGGATTAGCAAAACGGAGTCTCCGGAGCCAAGTGCAAACGAGAGGCCCACGGAAGAGGGTAGGAAGGGCGGCGAGGCGGTGCGCGCTCCACGGACTGGCGGGAGGGAGACAGGGCAGAGGGGCAGCCTGCCGGCCAAGCAGAGCCCCCGAGTCTGGCTGGCAAAAGCTGAGGGGCCGGATGGAGTGTGTTCCGACAGCAAGCGCGACTTAGCATCTGGGAGGTCATAAGTTAACAGCTCTGCTCAGAAAGTGGGAAGGCTGGAGGACAAAGGGAGGGAGAGTTGCTGAGCCCCCGGATGACAGAGCTCAGCTTGGCGGGGAACAAAGGCGCTCGCCAGCGCCATCTCCCTTGCCCATCCCCCAGCCAAAATCCCAAAGGGAACCAGTTCCTGCCAGGGAACTTGCTCCCTCCGCGCAAACACCCAACTCTGTGCTTCTGTGGAGCCAAACCTCCGGCAGCGGATCTGACTCCCTCCTGCTGCCACAGGGCCCCTCCTGAAGTGGATCATCTAAGGAGAAGCGAGCTAAGCCTGCCCTTCCTGCCCCCCGTGCAACTTGCCTACCCACCCCAGCTAATATGCCAGATCCCCAGCACCACAAGCCTGGCAGTGTGCAAGTAGCCCAGACGGCCACACCACCCCACAGTGAATCCCGCCCCTAGGAGAGGGGAAGAGAATGTACGCACCAGTCTGACTGTGGCCCCAGCAGTGGGCTGGGGGCAGACATCAGGTCTGACTGCGGCCCAACCCACCAACTCCAGTTATACACCACAGCACAGGGGAAGTGCCCTGCAGGTCCTCACCACTCCAGGGACTATCCAAAATGACCAAACGGAAGAATTCCCCTCAGAAGAATCTCCAGGAAATAACAACAGCTATTGAACTGATCAAAAAGGATTTAAATAATATAACAGAAAGTGAATTTAGAATAATAGTCATAAAATTAATCGCTGGGCTTGAAAACATTATAGCTGACAGCAGAGAATCTCTTGCTACAGAGATCAAGGGACTAAGGAACAGTCACGAGGAGCTGAAAAACGCTTTAAAGGAAATGCATAACAAAATGGAAACCACCACGGCTCGGATTGAAGAGGCAGAGGAGAGGATAGGTGAACTAGAAGATAAAGTTATGGAAAAAGAGGAAGCTGAGAAAAAGAGAGATAAAAAATCCAGGAGTATGAGGGGAAAATTAGATAACTAAGTGATACACTAAAGAGAAATAATATACACATAATTGGCATCCCAGAAGAGGAAGAGAGAGGGAAAGGTGCTGAAGCGGTACTTGAAGAAATAATAGCTGAGAACTTCCCTGAACTGGGGAAGGAAAAAGGCATTGAAATCCAAGAGAGACAGAGAACTCCCTTCAGACGTAACTTGAATCGATCTTCTGCATGACATATCATAGTGAAACTGGCAAAATACAAGGATAAAGAGAAAATTCTGAAAGCAGCAAGGGATAAACGTGCTCTCACATATAAAGGGAGACCTATAAGACTCGTGACTGATCTCTCTTTTGAAACTTGGCAGGCCAGAAAGGAATGGCACGAGATCTTCAGTGTGCTAAACAGAAAAAATATGCAGCCGAGAATCCTTTATCCAGCAAGTCTGTCATTTAGAATAGAAAGAGAGATAAAGGTCTTCCCAAACAAACAAAAACTGAAGGAATTTGTCACCACTAAACCAGCCCTACAAGAGATCCTAAGGGGGATCCTGTGAGGCAAAGTACCAGAGACATCACCACAAGCATAAAACATACAGACATCACAATGACACTAAACCCGTATCTTTCTATAATAACTCTGAATGTAAATGGATTAAATGCGCCAACCAAAAGACATAGGGTATCAGAATGGATTAAAAAACAAGAACCATCTCTTTGCTGTCTACAAGAGACTCATTTTAGATCTGAGGACACCTTTAGATTGAGAGTGAGGGGATGGAGAACTATGTATCATGCTACTGGAAGCCAAAAGAAAGCTGGAGTAGCCATACTTATATCAGACAGACTAGACTTTAAATTAAAGGCTGTAACAAGAGAGGAAGAAAGGCATTATATAATAATTACAGGAAGAGCTAACAATTATAAATGTCTATGCGCCGAATACCAGAGCCCCCAAATATATAAAACAATACTCATAAACATAAGCAACCTTATTGATAAGAATGTGGTAATTGCAGGGGACTTTAACACCCCACTTACAGAAATGGATAGATCATCTAGACACACGGTCAATAAAGAAACAAGGGCCCTGAATGAGACATTGGATCAGATGGACTTGACAGATATATTTAGAACTCTGCATCCCAAAGCAACAGAATATACTTTCTTCTCGAGTGCACATGGAACATTCTCCAAGATAGATCATATACTGGGTCACAAAACAGCCCTTCATAAGTTTACAAGAATTGAAATCATACCATGCATACTTTCAGACCACAATGCTATGAAGCTTGAAATCAACCACAGGAAAAAGTCGGGAAAACCTCCAAAAGCATGGACGTTAAAGAACACCTTATTAAAGAATGAGTAGGTCAACCACGCAATTAGAGAAGAAATTAAAAAATATATGGAAACAAACGAAAATGAAAATACAACAATCCGAACACTTTGGGATGCAACGAAGGCAGTCCTGAGAGGAAAATACATTGCAATCCAGGTTTATCTCAAGAAACAAGAAAAATCCCAAATACAAAATCTAACAGCACACCTAAAGGAATTAGAAGCAGAACAGCAAAGGCAGCCTAAACCCAGCAGAAGAACAGAAATAATAAAGATCAGAGCAGAAATAAACAATATAGAATCTAAAAAAACTGTAGAGCAGATCAACAAAACCAAGAGTTGGTTTTTTGAAAAAATAAACAAAATTGACAAACCTCTAGCCAGGCTTCTCAAAAAGAAAAGGGAGATGACCCAAATAGATAAAATCATGAATGAAAATGGGATTATTACAACCAATCCCTCAGAGATACAAACAATTATCAGGGAATACTATGAAAAATTATATGTTAACAAATTGGACAACCTGGAAGAAATGGACAAATTCCTAAACACCCACACTCTTCCAAAACTCAATCAGGAGGAAATAGAAAGCTTGAACAGACCCATCACCAGCGAAGAAATTGAATCGGTTATCAAAAATCCCCCAACAAATAAGAGTCCAGGACCAGATGGCTTCCCAGGGGAGTTCTACCAGACGTTTAAAGCAGAGATAATACCTATCCTTCTCAAGCTATTCCAAGAAATAGAAAGGGAAGGAAAACTTCCAGACTCATTCTATGAAGCCAATATTACTTTGATTCCTAAACCAGACAGAGACCCAGTAAAAAAAGAGAACTACAGGCCAATATCCCTGATGAATATGGATGCAAAAATTCTCAATAAGATACTAGCAAATCGAATTCAACGGCATATAAAAAGAATTATTCACCATGATCAAGTGGGATTCATTCCTGGGATGCAGGGCTGGTTCAACATTCGCAAATCAATCAACGTGATACATCACATTAACAAAAAAAAAGAGAAGAACCATATGATCCTTTCATTCGATGCAGAAAAGGCCTTTGACAAAACCCAGCATCCTTTCTTAATAAAAACCCTTGAGAAAGTCGGGATAGAAGGAACATACTTAAACATCATAAAAGCCAATTATGAAAAGCCCACAGCTAACATCATCCTCAATGGGGAAAACCTGAGAGCTTTTTCCCTGAGATCAGGAACACGACAGGGATGTCCACTCTCACTGCTGTTGTTTACCGTAGTATTGGAAGTTCTAGCATCAGCAATCAGACAACAAAAGGAAATCAAAGGTATCCAAATTGGCAAAGATGGAGTCAAGCTTTCGCTTTTTGCAGATGACATGATATTATACATGGCAAATCCGATAGACTCCACCAAAAGTCTACTAGAACTGATACATGAATTCAGCAAAGTTGCAGGATACAAAATCAATGTACAGAAATCAGTTGCATTCTTATACACTAAAAATGAAGCAACAGAAAGACAAGTAAAGAAACTGATCCCATTCACAATTGCACCAAGAAGCATAAAATACCTAGGAATAAATCTAACCAAAGATCTAAAGGATCTGTATGCTGAAAACTATAGAAAGCTTATGAAGGTAATTGAAGAAGATGTAAAGAAATGGAAAGACATTCCCTGCTCATGGGTTGGTAGAATAAATATTGTCAAAATGTCAATACTACCCAAAGCTATCTACACATTCAATGCAATCCCAATCAAAATTGCCCCAGCATTCTTCTCGAAACTAGAACAAGCAATCCTAAAATTCATATGGAACCACAAAAGGCCCCGAATAGCCAAAGTAATTTTGAAGAAGAAGACCAAAGCAGGAGGCATCACAATCCCAGACTTTAGCCTCTACTACAAAGCTGTCATCATCAAGACAGCATGGTATTGGCACAAAAACAGACACATAGACCAATGGAATAGAATAAAAACCCAGAGCTAGACCCACAAACGTACTGCCAACTCATCTTTGACAAAGCAGGAAAGAACATCCAATGGAAAAAAGACAGTCTCTTTAACAAATGGTGCTGGGAGAACTGGACAGCAACATGCAGAAGGTTGAAACTAGACCACTTTCTCACACCATTCACAAAAATAAACTCAAAATGGATAAAGGACCTGAATGTGAGACAGGAAACCATCAAAACCTTAGAGGAGAAAGCAAGAAAAGACCTCTCTGACCTCAGCCGTAGCAATCTCTTACTCGACACATCCCCAAAGGCAAGGGAATTAAAAGCAAAAGTGAATTACTGGGACCTTATGAAGATAAAAAGCTTCTGCACAGCAAAGGAAACAACCAACAAAACTAAAAGACAACCAACGGAATGGGAAAAGATATTTGCAAATGACATATCAGACAAAGGGCTAGTATCCAAAATCTATAAAGAACTCACCAAACTCCACACCCGAAAAGCAAATAACCCAGTGAAGAAATGGGCAGAAAACATGAATAGACCCTTCTCTAAAGAAGACATCCGGATGGCCAACAGGCACATGAAAAGGTGTTCAGCGTCGCTCCTTATCAGGGAAATACAAATCAAAACCACACTCAGATATCACCTCACGCCAGTCAGAGTGGCCAAAATGAACAAATCAGGAGACTATAGATGCTGGCAAGGATGTGGAGAAACAGGAACCCTCTTGCACTGTTGGTGGGAATGCAAATTGGTGCATCCGTTCTGGAAAGCAGTGTGGAGGTTCCTCAAAAAATTAAAAATAGACCTACCCTATGACCCAGCAATAGCACTGCTAGGAATTTACCCAAGGGATACAGGAGTACTGATGCATAGGAGCACCTGTACCCCAATGTTTATAGCAGCACTCTCAACAATAGCCAAATTATGGAAATAGCCTAAATGTCCATCAACTGATGAATGGATAAAGAAATTGTGGTTTATATACACAATAGAATACTACGTGGCAATGAGAAAGAATGAAATATGGCCTTTTGTAGCAACGTGGATGGAACTGGAGGGTGTGATACTAAGTGAAATAAGCCATACAGAGAAAGACAGATACCATATGGTTTCACTCTTATGTGGATCCTGAGAAACTTAACAGAAACCCATGGGGGAGGGGAAGGAAAAAAAAAGAAAAAAAAAAAGGTTAGAGTGGGAGAGAGCCAAAGCATAGGAGACTGTTAAAAACTGAGAACAAACTGAGGGTTGATGGGGGGTGGGAGGGGGGGAGGTTGGGTGATGGGTATTGAGGAGGGCACCTTTTGGGATGAGCACTGGGTGTTGTATGGAAACCAATTTGACAATAAATTTCATATATTGAAAAAAAATAAATAAAAATAAAAATAAAAATAAATAAATAGATAAATAAATAAATAAATAAATATAAAAAATAAAAGAGGGCCTTTAAAATGGACTAAATTATGTGTTCCCAAAATTTATATGTTAAAGCCCCAACAATTAATGTGACTGTATTTATAGGTAAGGTCTTTATGGAGCTCAATAAGGTTAAATGAAGTAAAAAATGGTGGTGTCCTAATCGAGTAAGGTTAGTGTCCTCATAAGAAAAGACACCAGAAGGGGCGCCTGGGTGGCACAGTCGGTTAAGCGTCTGACTTCAGCCAGGTCACGATCTCACGGTCCGTGAGTTCGAGCCCCGCGTCGGGCTCTGGGCTGAAGTCTCAGAGCCTGGAGCCTGTTTCCGATTCTGTGTCTCCCTCTCTCTCTGCCCCTCGCCCGTTCATGCTGTGTCTCTCTCTGTCCCAAAAATAAATAAACGTTGAAAAAAAAATTTTTAAATAAGAAAAGACACCAGAAAATACACACTCACTCTCTCACACTTTCTCTCTTTCTCTCTGCACACACGCACAGAAGAAAGTCATGTGAGGGCACAACAAGAAGGCAGCTGTCTACAACCCAAGTGGAGATGTCTCATCAGACACCAACCCTACTGCTACCTTGATGTTGGACTTCCCAGACTCCAGAATTATGAGGAAATAAACTTCTGTGTTTTAAATCACCAGTCTATAAATCACCAGTTTTAAATCACCAGCAGTCCAAGCTAACTAATATAGTCTCTAAAGTCTGAGATTCAGACATTTTTGAGAATCATGCACAAAGGGACAAAGAAGGGAGGTCCTTTCCTCTTTTTGTAGTCATACAGAGTCCTTCTAATGCCCTCTATTGACAAAATTTTACATAAAACCATCTTGCAAAGGAGAATTATTTGCAAAGATTTGGGGTTAAAAGGCAATAAATTGATAACTGCAGAAGGAAAAACAAGGCATATTGAGGCACTGTAAGAGTAGCAATAGTAATAAAACCTGTGACTCATAGGTCTGAAGAGGAGATAGAGGAAACAATATTATTCCAGTCTGGAGATTAATGTAGCCACAGAGCTGTAGTCATAAAGAGATAAAGTCCTGACAAAAATTATAGTGCTGATGCATGGAAGACATATTCAAATATCTCTCTCCTAAAACCCTCCAATCTTCCTGTCAATACCTCTCATTGTCTGAATTCACTGGAAGCAAGAGGGCAAGAGAGTTGGATGATGCCATCTATATGAATTTTTAGGTTGGGTGCCCACAGCATCAAACCTGGAGACAAGGATTTCACTGAAGTTTAGACAATCCAAGAAGAAGGAGAGTAGGGCAGTGGGACAGAGAATGGAGGGAAGCTAATAAAAAGTACATTATCAAGCAAGTTAGAACTGTGTATACCATTGTCCTAAGGGTGAGGGAGTTATTTATCTGTCAACTTTCATCAGTCATTAATTGAGGACTAGTCCTGGGAAGCATACATTCCTTGACCTTCCTGGCCGGATGATGCACAGATCAAATTAGTCTAGCAGTCCAATAAATCCCTCAAGCCAAAGTCATAGGTGCTGGCTGTTTTCAGGCCAGTATGCCAGTATGCATGGAAATGGAAAGTCTGAGGACCTACGTTTAAGATAGTAAAAATATCTGCTATAGAGAATGGCAGAGAAGGGTAGAGAATGAATTGGGGGATTAGCAGAGAACAACTAGCAAGCCCCCCCACTCCACTTTTCCCTGGCACTTTCCATGTGCAAATGAGCCAACGTTATGTGATTGAAGCCATTAACTTTTCACTTCTGTTGTGGCTTCAAGGGCACTTATAACCATCTATGACATCAGAGATTACTTTCTTACAACCCCACTTTCTACAGTCATCACTGCAGAGAAGACCATCAAGGTATAAAAAGTCTACAATAAATGACTTTCAAAAATTATAGGTGAGAAATTGGGAATAATAATGTACTCCTTTCTGCATGACCAGTGAAGTAAACCTTAAACACTTTTGGTGGAAGATCATATGGATGGACTCGAAAAAAGTTTCTGAGATGGATAAAAATACAGAATCACGTAATACAGAAGATGACAGGACATGGAGAATTATAGATGAGAAGTAACCAAGAAAGGGCTGTGGGAAGTTATTTCTAGTAATGTGTTAGGATGAACAAGCATAGGTCACTCTTTCCTATCCTCCAGCAGCAAACTTGCAAGCCTCTAGATAGAATTTAACAATGAAAAGCCTTTAAATATCTAAATGATCTCAAAAGAAAGAAAGGAAAATTCCAAGTTGCCAGAAATGAGAAAGGAACTTGATATCAGAGTTGAGAATATGAGCATGGGGCCTAGATATAGGTTCTAGAGTTTGGGGACTGAGGCTTGGGTGCCCACTCAGGGACAAAAGACATGATACGGAACTTCTACAGAATAGGATGTTGGGCCAAATACTGTGAATCTTGATGTGAATTCTATTATGTAAAGAGGCATAGAAAAATCTGCCTGCTTACCTTGAAAGAGGCATGAAAGCTTGTCATCTTTTCTCGGCTCTGAGTAGGAAATATGCAGAAAAACCAAAATTTAGGTCTATGTCACACGCAGCTGTAAGGTTATGAATAAATACTATCAGCGTAATGCTGGAATCCCAAGCTAATAAATTTATGTGAAAACTCATTCTAGAGCTATGAAATCTCTGAAGCCCCCAGTGGGAAAAATAGTGTTCTGGAGAGACATTTCCTCAACCAGGGTTCATGGAACTCCCAATGGGAGAGAACATAATTAAAAGTACATTAGGGGCGCCTGGGTGGCGCAGTCGGTTAAGCGTCCGACTTCAGCCAGGTCACGATCTCGCGGTCCGTGAGTTTGAGCCCCGCGTCAGGCTCTGGGCTGATGGCTCAGAGCCTGGAGCCTGTTTCCGATTCTGTGTCTCCCTCTCTCTCTGCCCCTCCCCCGTTCACGCTCTGTCTCTCTCTGTCCCAAAAATAAATAAACGTTGAAAAAAAAAATTAAAAAAAAAAAAAGTACATTATATATACACATATGTGTATACACAAAGTGTATATATAAGTACACACACACATATATATACATATATATGTATATATATGTGTGTGTGTGTATATATATATATATATATATATATATATATAAAACTCATGAAGGGCTAATATACCATGAAGAAGTGAGAGAAGCCACATCAAACAGGACAATTAACCATCTCATAAGTTTGATATAAATAGAATATATGAAGTATTAAAAAGAATCTTGCAATTATTATATAAAAGAGAACACATAAAAGAATATAGCCCCAGGGTGTGAAAGGATAAAGTCAATTTAGAGAGAATTGAATAGAATTTCTAGAAGTAAAAAAATATATAGCCAGTTAAGTGAACATTTTAAGGGATAAATTGAACAGTAGATAAAATAATCATAAGTGAGAATTACTGAATTAGAAGATAGACAAGATAAATCATATAGTATATGACACATAGATGAAGATACAGAAATTATTTTTAATTTTATTTTTTATTTTTTAAATTTACATCCAAATTAGTATATAGTGCAACAACAATTTCAGGAGTAGATTCCTTAGTGCCTGTTACCCATTTAGCCCATTCCACCCCCCCCCCACAACCCCTCCTGTAACCCTCAGATTGTTCTCCATATTTATGAGTCTCTTCTGTTTTATCCCCCTCCCTGTTTTTATATTATTTTTGTTTCCTTTCCCTTATGTTAATCTGTTTTGTCTCTTAAAGTCCTCATATAAGTGAAGTCATAAGATTTTTGTCTTTCTCTGACTAATTTCACTTAGCATATTAGCCTCCAGTTCCATCCACGTAGTTGCAAATGGCAAGATTTCATTCTTTCTGATTGCCGAGTAATACTCCATTGTATATATATACCACATCTTCTTTATCCATTCATCCATCAATGGACATGTGGGCTCTTTCCATACTTTGGCTATTGTGCATAGTGCTGCTATAAACATGGGGTGCATGTGTCCCTTCGAAACAGCACACCTTGGATAAATGTCTAGTAGTGCAATTGCTGGGCTGTAGGGTAGTTTTATTTTTAATTTTTTGAGGAACCTCCATACTGTTTTCCAGAGTGGCTGCAGCAGTTTGCATTCCCACCAACAATGCAAAAGAGATCTTTTTTCTCTGCATCCTCGCCAACATCTGTTGTTGCCTGAGTTGTTAATGTTAGCCATTTTGACAGGTGTAAGGTGGTATCTCATTGTGGTTTTGATTTGTATTTCCCTAATGATGAATGATGTTGAGCATTTTTTCATGTGTTGGTTGGCCATCTGGATGTCTTCCTTGAAGAAGTGTCTATTCATGCCTTTTGCCCATTTCTTCACTGGATTATTTGTTTTTTGGGTAATGAGTTTGATACGTTCTTTATAGATTTTGGATAATAACCCTTTATCTGATATGTCATTTGCAAATATCTTCTCCCATTCTATCAGTTGCCTTTTAGTTTTGCTGATTGTTTCCTTCACTGTGCAGAAGCTTTTTATTTCAATGAGGTCCCAATAGTTCATTTTTGCTTTTGTTTCCCTTGCCTCTGGAGATGTGTTGAGTAAGAAGTTGCTGTGGCCAAGATCAAAGAGGTTTTTGCCTACTTTCTCCTCGAGGAGTTTGATACCTTCCTGTCTTGAATTGAGGTCTTTCATCCATTTTGAGTTTATTTTTGTGTACTGTGTAAGAAAGTGGTCCAGGTTCATTCTTCTGCATGTCGCTGTCCAGTTTTCCCAGCACCGCTTGCTGAAGAGACTGTCTTTATTCCATTGAATGTTCTTTCCTACTTTGCCAAAGATTAGTTGGCCATACATTTGTGGGTCCATTTCTGGGTTCTCTCTTCTGTTCCATTGATCTGAGTGTCTGTTCTTGTGCCAGTACCATACTGTCTTGATGAGTACAGCTTTATAGTATAGCTTGAAGTCCGGGATTCTGATGCCTCCTGCTTTGGGTTTCTTCTACAAGATGACTTTGGCTATTTGGGCTCTTTTGTGGTTCCGTACAAATTTTAGGATTATTTGTTCTAGCTCTGTGAAGAATGCTGGTGTTACTTTGATAGGGATTGCATTGAATATGTAGATTGCTTTGGTTAGTATTGACATTTTAACAATATTTGTTCTTCTTATCCAGGAGCTTGAAATCTTTTCCCATTTTTGTGTGTCTTCTTCAATGTCTCTCATAAGCTTTCTATAGTTTTCAGTGTATATATTTTTCACCTCTTTGGTTAGATTTATTCCTAGGTATTTTATGGTTTTTGGTGTAACTGTAAATGGGATCAATTCCTTGATTTCTCTTTCTGTTGCTTCATTGTTGGTGTATAGGAACGAAACCAATTTCTGTGCATTGATTTTATATCCTGGGCCTTTGCTGAATTCATGAGTCAATTCTTGCCATTTCTGATGGAATCTTTTGGTTTTCAATATAGAGTATCATGTCATCTGCCCAGACTGAACGTTTGACCTCCTTCTGGCCAATGTGGATGCCTTTTATTTCTTTGTGTTGTCTTATTGCAGAGGCTAAGACTTCCAATACTATGTTGAATAACAGTGGTGAGAGTAGACATCCCTGTCTTGTTCCTGACCTTAGGGGGTAAGCTCTCAGTTTTTCCCCATTGAGGATGATATTAGCTTTGGGTCTTTTGTATATGGCTTTTATGATCTTGAGTTATGCTCCTTCTATCCTTACTTTCTTGAGGGTTTTTATCAAGAAACGATGCTGTATTTTGTCAAATGCTTTCTCTGCATCTATTGAGAGGATCATACGGTTCATGTCCTTTCTTTTATTGATGTGATGAATCACGTTAATTGTTTTGCGGATATTGAACCAGCCCTGCATCCCAGGTATAAATCCCTCTTGGTTGTGGTGAATATTTTTATTAATGTATTGTTGGATCCGGTTGGCTAATATCTTGTTGAGGATTTTTGCATCCATGTTCATCAGGGAGATTGGTCTATAGTTCTCCTATTTAGTGGGGTGTCTCTCTGGTTTGGAATGAAGGTAATGCTGGCTTCATAGAATGAGTTTGGAAGTTTTCCTTCCATTTCTATTTTTTGGAACAGTTTCAAGAGAATAGGTGTTAACTCTTGCTTAAATGGTTGGTAGAACTCCCCTGGAAAGCCATCTGGCCCTGGACTCTTGGTTTTTGGCAGATTTTTGATTACTAATTCAATTTCCTTACTGGTCATGGGTCTGTTCAAATTTTCAATTTCTTCCTGTTTCAGTTTTGGTATGGATATGTTTCTAGGAATTTGTCTAATTTTTCCAGATTGCCTATTTTATTGGCATATACCTGCTCATAATATTCTCCTATTATTGTTTTTATTTCTACAGTGTTGGTTGCGATCTCTCCTCTTTCATTCTTGATTTTATTTATTTGGGTCCTTTCCTTTCTCTTTTTGATCAAACTGGCTAGTGGTTTATCAATTTTGTTGATTCTTTCAAAGAACCGGCTTCTGGTTTCATTGATCTGTTCTACTGGTTTCTTGTTTGTTTGTTTGTTTGTTTGTTTCAAAGTATTAATTTCTGCTCTAATCCTTATTATTTCCTGTCTTCTGCTTGTTTTTGGTTTTATTTGCTGTCCTTTTTCCAGCTCCTTAAGGCGTAAGGTTAGGTTCTGTGTCTGAGATCTTTCTTCCTTCTTTAGGAAGGCCTAGATTGCTATATACTTTCCTCTTATGACCGCCTTTGCTGCATCCCAGAGGTTTTGGTTGTGGTGTTATCATTTTCATTGGCTTCCATATAATTTTTAATTTTATCTTTAACGTCTTCGTTAGCCCATTCATTCTTTAGTAGGATGTTCTTAGGTCTCCAAGTATTTGTTACCTTTCCAAATTTTCTCTTGTGGTAGATTTCGAGTTTCATAGCATTGTGGTCTGAAAATATGCACGGTATGATATCAATCTTTTTGTACTTACTTAGGGCTGATTTGTGTCCCAGTATACGGTCTATCCTGGAGAACATTCCATGTGCACTGGAGAAGAATGTATATTCTACTACTTTAGGATGAAATGTTCTGAATATATCTATTAAGTTCATCTGGTCCACTGTGTAATTCAAAGCCATTGTTCCCTTGTTGATTTTCTCTTTATATGATCTGTCTGTTGCTGTGAGTGGGGTGTTGAAGTCTCCTACTATTATGGTATTACTATTGATGAGTTTCTTTATGTTTGTGATCTATTTATATATTTGGTGCTTCCACATTTATTGCATAAATGTTTACAATTGTTAGGTTTTCTTGGTGGATAGACCCCTTGATTATGATATAATTCCCTTCTGCATCTCTTGATACAGTATTTCTTTTGAAGTCTAGATTGTCTGATATAAGTATGGCTACTCTGGCTTTCTTTTATTGACCATTAGCACGATAGATGGTTCTCCATCCCCTTATTTTCAATCTGAAGGTATCTTTAGGTCTAAAGTGGGTCTCTTGTAAATAGCATATAGATGGATCTTGTGTTCTTATCCATTCTTTTACCCTCTGTCTTTTGATTGGAGCATTAAGTCCATTGTTGTTTAGAGTGAATACTGAAAGATATGAGTCTATTGCCATTATGATGCTTGTAGAGTTGCAGTTTCTGGTGGTGTTCTCTGGTCTTTCTAGTCTTTTTTGCTTTTGGTCTTTTTTTTTTTTTTCATCTTTTCTCCTCTCAGAGAGTCCCCTTTAAATTTCTTGCAGGGCTGGTTCAGTGGTCACAAACTCCTTTAATTTTGGTATGTCTTGGAAACTTTTTATCTCTCTACTTTGAATGACAGCCTTGCTGGATAAAGAATTCTTGGCTGCATATTTTTCTGATTCAGCACATTGAATATATCCTGCCAGTCCTTTCTGGCCTGCCAGGTTTCTGTGGATAGGTCTGCTGCAAACCTGATATATCTTCCCTTGTAGGTTAGGGACTTTTTTTCCCTTGCTGCTTTCATGATTCTCTCCTTGCCTGAGTATTTTGTGAATTTGACTATGATAAGCCTTGTTGATGGTCGGTTTTTGTTGAATCTAATGGGGGTCCTCTGTGCTTCCGGGATTTTGATGTCTGTGTCTTTCCCCAGGTTAGGAACGTTTTCTGTTATGATTTGTTCACATAAGCCTTCTGCCTCCTTTTCTCTCACTTCATCTTCTGGGACCCCTGTGATTCTGATGTTGTTCCTTTTTAATGACTCACTTATTTCTCTGATTCTTTTTTTTTTTTTTTTTTTTTTTTAATTTTTTTTTTTTCAACGTTTTATTTATTTTTTTTGGGACAGAGAGAGACAGAGCATGAACGGGGGAGGGGCAGAGAGAGAGGGAGACACAGAATCGGAAACAGGCTCCAGGCTCCGAGCCATCAGCCCAGAGCCTGACGCGGGGCTCGAACTCACGGACCGCGAGATCGTGACCTGGCTGAAGTCGGACGCTTAACCGACTGCGCCACCCAGGCGCCCCTCTGATTCTTAAATTGTGCTCTTTTGCCTTAATCTCCCTCTTTTTTTCTGCTTCATTATTCTCTATAAGTTTGTCTTCTATATCACTGATTCTCTGTTCTACCTCATCCATTTTGCCACTGTGGCATCCATCCATGATTGCAGCTCAGTTATAGCATTTTTTATTTCATTCTGACTAATTTTTACTTCTTTTATTTTTACAGAAAGGGATTCTAATCTATTGTTGGCTCCAGCTAGTATTCTTATTATCATGCCTCTAAATTCTGGTTCAGACATCTTCCTTCTTTTTGTGTTAGTTAAATCCCTGGCTGTCGTTTCTTTGTGCTCTTTCTTTTAGGGTGAATTGACTCATTTTGTCATTTTGAAAGGAGAAAAAGAATTAATGAGGTAGAAAAATTGAAATGATAAGAAATTTAAATTAAAAAAATATTAAAATATAAAAATTAAACACACACACACACACACACACATCAAATAAATGATCCTAGATCCTAGGTGTGTTTTGTTCTGGGTGTTGAAAGTGGTTTGACAGTTTAGAATAAAAAAGGGGGGGGGAATCTTTTGAGAATTTGAAAAAATGAACACACTGAAATAGACTAAAATGAGATGGTGGGAGTAAAACAGAATTTGAAATAATTTACATGGAACTAAAGAATACTGTAGAAAAAATTAAATAAAAATATTTTAATAAAAATTAAAAATAAAAATGAATTTTTTCTCTTTCTGTATTCAAGAAATAGAAAAGAAACAAAAAAGAGAAAAAAGAGGGAAAAAAGGAAATCGTTTGAAAATTTGAAAAAGTGAAAACACTGAAGTAGACTTTTTAGTCTACTTCAATGATGTCTACTAAAATGATGGAAGTAAAATAGAATTTGAAAAAATTTACATAAAAGTAAAAAATATAGTTAAAAAATTAAAGAAAAATATATTTAATAGAAATTGAAGTAAAAATGAAGTTTTTCTCTTTCTGCATTCAAGAAAAAGAAAAGAAACAAAAGAAGAAGATAACAAAAGGAAATCATTTGAAAATTTGAAAAAGTGAAAACACCGAAGTAGACTAAAATAAAATGATGGAAGTAAAATAGAATTTGAAAAAATTTACACAGAAGTAAAAAATATACTAAAAATTTAAAGAAAATATTTTTAATAAAAATTGAAAAAAATGAATTTTTTCTCTTTCTGTATTCAAGATAATGAAAAGAAGTGAAAAAGATAAAAAGAAAAGAAAATTGAATAAGTGGACCTGCTATCAGATTGAAATGGGACTGAAATTACTTTGTTTTCCCCTAGGAGTCAGACTATGAAGTCAAACTATGGTCCATAAACTAAGCAGGCGGTGAGACTTGTGTTCTTGAAGAGCGAGGTTGCCCCAGTTGGGTGGGGCTTAGTGTAAGGGCTCCGTTCTCCACTAGATGGTGCTGCTAGCCTACTGAGGTGGAGTGTTGGGGTGCTCTTAGGTGTGTATGGGCATGCACAGGAGTGGTGGAAATGACGTCACCCAGCACCCAGTCTCTAATATTGGAACTCTGTTCTCCCTGATCAGCAGTTGTGCACCTGTCCTTTGTCTTCAGTTTTTGTCCACTCCCCACTTTTTCACTGTTGGTGACCAAGCCCCAGACAGTACCTCTCTCCTGAGTTTTGTCTCAGATACGGATGTTTTCCCCGGCCCCTTACTTCTGAAGGACTGTGGCTTTGACCCATTCCACCCCTCTGTGGGAGGATCTTACTGAGCAATGACTAAATGTCAGCTGCACCCAGGAACGTTTGCTGGACCCTGCTGCTGCCGGTGCCTTGAGACTGCGGCCAGGTGCCAGCCCGTCTCAGAAAAATTTCGCGAGACAGTGTAGCAGCAGTGTCTCAGGGATTATGGAAAATCACAACACACATCTGGCACCAAGCTTCACCCTTAATGACCTTGTTCCAGCACCAGGAAATTTGGCCATTCTCTGGGGTCTGCTGGGACCAGGTGGCTTCAACAGTCTCTACCAAATGTCCTTCCAGCAGTGGAACTGCTTTTCTCAGTGTGGCCCAAGAACCTCTCAGACCCCACTCTGGGCCTGGGGATTTGCCCTACCCACCAGAGCACAGCCAGGTATCAAGCAGAGTTGCAGACTTTGTGTTCCCCTAATTTACAGTCTTAATGGAATTTAAACCCTCTCCTTTCTCCTTTCTCCTTTTTTAGCTTGGTCACTGTGGTTATTTCCAATTTTCCACTTTCTCTCCAGCTGCTTTTGGGGAGGGGAGCTTTTCCCATATTCTTCCCCCCCCTCAGTCTCCATCCTCTCTCCACCCAAAAAAGCACCTCCCTGCCTGCTGCAGCTTCTCACTCCCCAAGTTCACCTCTCTGCACAATGTACCTGCTGAATTTTGTGGTTCACTTTGTGCAGATTGTTGTGTTAATCCTCCAATCAGTTTTCTAGGTGTGCAGGATGGTTTAGTGTTGGTCTGGCTGTATTTCATGATGCAAGACACACTAAAACTTCCATGCTGTTCTGCTATATTGGCTCCTCCCTCGAAGATACAGAAATTTTATTTTTATTTATTTTTTAAAATATTTTTAAAAATGTTTATTTATTTTTGAGAGACACAGAGACAGAATGCGAGTGGGTTAAGGGCAGAGAGAGAGGGAGACACAGAATCAGAAGCAGGCTCCAGGCTCGGAGCTGTCAGCACAAAGCCTGACACGGGGCTCAAACTCACGAGGCATGAGATCATGACCTGAGCCAAAGTCAGACGCTCAACAGACTGAGCCACCCAGGCACCCTGAAGATACAGAGATTTTTATAAAAGAGTTAAGAAAAACAAGAAAGTGGGGTGCCTGGGTGGCTCAGTTAGGCATCTGAATCTTGATTTTAGCTCAGGTCTGTTGGGCTCTGTGCTGATAGCACAGGGCCTGCTTGGTATTCTCTCTCTCTCTCTCTCTCTCTCTCTCTCTGCCTTTTCCCTACTCATGCACATGCCTACCCTCTCTCTCTCTCTCTTCCTCTCTCATAAAATAAATAAATAAACATTTTAGAAAAGAAAAATATGAGGCATATAATGATAAAGTTCAAACTACATCTAATAGGAATTCCAAAATGAGAAGATACTAAGGATGAGAGATAAACAATACTCAAAGGAATATATCTGATTTTTCATATTTAATAAAGATATAAATATACAACATGAAAAAGTATAAGTCCTTAACAGTAAGTTTTTAAATCTGCATCTCAACACATTCTAGTGAAGTTGCAAAACATTCCGAACATAAAAAAAGATTAAAAGCAACAGAAACAGAAAGTAGATTTCTGCATCAGATGCACTTGATGTCCTGCCACACATCTTCTTAGTCATACTTCTGATTCCAGTTGTGGCTAGAGTGGACAGTTCTATGTGGGCTTTAAGAAACCTGGCATCAATAGCATGTTACTTCATGTTCACATTGTGCATCTGCAGTTTCTGTTTACTTCTTCTCTGATGCTGCAGACATGAACATTTCCTCTTTTACTTTCAACACATATGCAGTGTAGGAAAGTTAATACTCCCAGAGAACTGATGGGAGATGGAAACTAATGAATAAGTGTTCCTACCTTTGGATAGTAACAGTCTTTGGATGAACAATTCCGAGAGCCATTTTAGATGCTTTTAAGAGGTCCTAATGGAGGTGAGACCCCACCTTGTCCACAGGGTTAAATTTAATAATACACTCTTATATTGGCTTCCACTGTCTCATTCTTCTCAGTCCTTACTTCTGTTTCTTGGGATCACACCCCAAATAAATTTCCTATACACATTATTTGTTTCAGACTCAGCTCTCAAGAAACTCAAGCTAAGAAAACTATCCAGAAAAAAAAAAAAAGACACCTGATAGGTGTCCCAAGAGTAAAAATCAGGTCCAAAATATAATAGTATAATATCTCCAAACTACTGAGGAAAAAAACAGTGTTAACTATGAATTATATACCCAGCTAAAGTATCATTCATGTGCAAGGACAAAATAAAAACTTTTTAGATAACAAAAATTGGGGAGTTCTTACTTATGCACAGGTTCCCAATGAGTGAAATATTTAAAAATATCCTTCATATAAGAAGAAATAAACCATGAAAGGAAAGAGTTAAGTTCAAAAAGCAAATATAAGCAACAATTTGGTAAACGTGGACAAATTTAAATGTATGTATGTGTATGTGTATGCGTATGTGTGTGTGTGTGTGTACAGGTTTCCCACCATTATCCAAAATTAGAGAATATATGAAACCTTTTGTAAATGTATGTGACTCAAAGCAAAGAAACAATTAACATTAATCTATATGAATTTTTTTAATGTCCTCCAGATCCAAAAAATAATGTCTCTTGGGTTTTTCTGTACCTTAAGACACATCTTGCTAAGGAATGTACAAAACAAATGGAAAAAAAGCACGTATGCTCACAGGCACAGTTCAAAGCTATGGTACCTTGATGCTGAGATACTGAGTGTAGTTCCTGAGGACGGAGCCTAGCAGTGCCTTTCTCCTCATTCCATGTATGTGCACTGCCTGTATCATGGCTCACTGCAAAACAAGCACTAAATGCTATTTGCACTTTTTGTTTTGTTTTGTTTTTTTCATAAACAAAAAACTCCTCATCAGATATCCTTTGGTTACAAAAACAGGTACTAATGTAGGTCTTTCATAAAAGCAAAGGGATAATGCAAACTTTCAAAAAGTGAGGGACACCTGTATCTAGACATATTAGAGTGAAATGGACAAACAATGTGTGTATAATTTGGACTTACTGACTATGAATATTTATCATCAATCACACTGGGGATACTAATTATTTGAACATTTGGGTGAAAAACAATGACTTGAAATTCATCTCCTAACCAATATGTCATACATATTAACAAAGACAAATTTATAACTGATTTGAATATTTTGCATTTTTTAGCTTTTAAGAACCTTTTGAAGAGTAAGCTTATGTAGGAATGAAAGACAAGGAAGAGAACAAACAGAATTTTTTGTAAAGGGATTTTTCTCTAGTAATGTGCTCACCTCATTTTAGCAGACTCAACAGTCTTTGAAGGATGTGACACATGAAACCATTTTGTTGTACAATGAGATGAATTATTTGGACTTAAAGCATGTTTCTTTGCAAAGTTGTTATAGACTAGGTATAATATGTCCCAGAAGGGGTAATAGATGTGTTTCCTTTGCTCTGTTCAGTGCAGGTTGGAACTGTTTCCCCAACTCTATGGAGCCCAATGACAAGTTCACCTTTGGTATCTCAACAAAGGCTCCACACCAGCTGAACTTATGGTTATTACCCAGTAAGTCCAGCCCATGTGGGCTTTCTCCACCTGATCATATGTACCTCAGTGTTTTGTACCCTTTGGTAGATACTGTGATTGTACCCTGGTCTGTGCAGTGCCAAGTTGCATTTAAATCAGAGAGAAGGGATATCTCACTCACCACAGCAGGTCTGTGTTCACTGAATCTTACAAAGCATGTCTTATCTGCCAGAACATAAATCAACACCAGGACTCACAAAGCTGTTGTTGGTTCATCTCCTCCTTGTAGAAAGGAATGTTGTCCAACAATGCCCTCAACAGACAAACTGCCTTCTTCACACTGTTGCCTTTGTCCTGTTTCTAACTCAAAGAAAATTTGAAGCTGTAGAAAAAAGCAGGATACCCAGTGGCTGCTGGTCCTAGAAGAAGATTTAGAAAAGAAGTGGTGTGGCTTTCAAAGAAATAACTAAGTAGAGCTTTTGCTTTTTAAAATTTCCTGACAACCTTCAAAGGAGCGAATGGGATAAGTTGGGTGTAGATAAAAGGTCTTCAGAGTCCTGGGGGAGTAAGACTGGTGAGGAAAGGTTAACTGCTTGGTTGAGATGAGCAGCCAAGGCACTGATCTTTGTGGAGTCCCTGGAGTTCACTGGGAAGAATCCAGAAGTGACTTCACCCAGAACAAGGAGGAAATTTCAAAAAGTGCAGACTTATTCAGCAATAAAACTGGCATTTTGTTTTGTCAGGATCCCCACACCCAAGGGCTCTGCCATCAAGTAGGCAAGATCATAATGTCAGATGGCTCTTACTGTGCAACACAATGTCCAGTATCCATAGCATTTCTATTCCATAAATGGCAAGCTCTGGGGAAAATTTTTTAAAAGATTAGGCAAAAGTCCTTTTGACATTATAGTTTTTAGGAAGAGATAATTCATATAAAATGGTTTTAAAAGAGATAATATGTTATTAAGTACAAATAAACATGGGACAGAAAGAAAGTATGAGGAGTGTCAGACATGGGTACTCAATATGAATCCCGTCATTGGGATGGGAGAACCCCTGAAGACAGGAATTCAACTTAAATAGATGTTTTACGTTCTTCAACCCCAATTTCTGGCCTCAGGCCTAGAATGGGTACCAATATATTCTTATTTATCAACAGTGTTAAAGGTGATAAGATTTGAATTGGACTAAATTTTATCTAAGAGACTAAAGAGACTAAAATTTTATCTAAGAGACAATATCATTATCCTTGGAGGCCTAGCATAAACAAGATAAAATATATCTTTTAAAAACTCAAAAACATAAGCCCTTAAGGAATTTAAAAGGTTATTGTCCAAAATATTCATTGAACAAATGGGGAAACCAAGACCCAGAAAGAGGAAATGTTTCTCTATGTGACACAGTCATTAAAAGGGGTAGTGTTGGGTCCGGGCTCAGTATCAATATGCTCTCTCCACATCTGAAACAAACCTTTACATTCAACAGACAACTCTTTGGGGAATACATTCAAGGAATAGCCAGAAGACCACTGAAGCTCAGTGTGGCTGCAGAGGAGACAATCAAGATGAGCTCATTTGATGCAAAGCTAAGGAAATGGTCAGGAGCCAGTTCAATAGAAAAATCACTGGAGTGTTAGGAATGGAAAAGACATAATGAGTTGGAAAAAAGGGAGTCTGTGCTCTGGAGGATGGTTGAGAAGGATGATGGGAACTGGTGAGGGGGCACCTGCAGGGTACATGTGAGATACAGGTGAGAGAGGGTGGAAACCTGGAAAACAGTGATGGGAGTGCAAGGGAAGAAATAAGATGGGAAGAAAAAAATTGACAGGAATTGCTTCTCCAGGGTACAAAATCTTTCCATTTCTCCTCGTCACCCATGGCAAGGTCTAAACTTTCCACCACAAAATAAAAGGCCCTCAAAGGGCACATATCCAGGCTTCTACTCCAAATGAGACAATGCCCTCTCATTTCTCCATTAACTTTGCTGCTCCTTTTACCTGTAACACTCTTATAATCTCACTTGCTACCTTTGCCTTCAGTTCATCATCTAGGTCTCAGATAAATGCCACCTCCCCTAGAAAGCCCTCCTTGATGATCCTTGATCACATGGGCCAATACTCGTCCTGTGTGTTCCTATGCTCTGTCCACTAAAACACTACTCTGGGATTGCTTGCCTGCCTGTCTGACCCCACCCCTAGGCTGTAGACTCCTTATCCTATGCAGTACCCAGCACCCAATATTTGTTGAATTTATGAATTTATGCTGTCATATTTCACACTAGTAGACATAGTTTAACCTTGAACACAGGGCCATCATTATGAATGCAGTCAAAAGCAAAGAATCTTAATCTCTTTGACATTATATTTCTAGATGGGTAAACAGAGGCCCATGCAGGTGAAGGGACCATGGTTTTTGGTAGGAGATCTATGATTAATAACTCAGTGTCCTGACTCCTAACCCAGCCCTGGCGAAAGCTACATTGAGAAGGTTACAGTCACTTCCTCTAGATTTTTTGAAATGCCTTGAACTGTGCACTGGCACCAGATGGCCTCAACTGTTGTATTTTGTTTAGTTCTTCTGCCTGTTTACATAGTTTTTATGTCTCCTCCCAGACTATCAGCTCTCACTTCCTAATCCTTCAATCTATCCTGTCTAGCAAATCCTCTCTCCATTTCTATATGTGCAGGAACCAGATAACATTTCCAGCTGCCCAAAGTCTCACAGCACTTGTAACACTCTATTATTGTCGGTGCTTTACTAAATATCCTGTTTCTACCACTCAAGAGAGAAGATCTGTTTTGTTTGTTTTTGTTGTTGTTTGCATTTAGTGCCTAGCATAGGGCCCTTTACCTTCATTTGAGCTGAAGAATTAGATATTAGATAACTTATTAAACACCTAAAATAAACATTAAGGAAAATTATAAACTTGTGCACAGACTTCATGATGTCTGTTTTTCTAGGCTTCTTTACTGATTCTTGGTTGTTATTTATTGATCTTAGTTCTAGTAGACATTTTTGGACTTAGTAAGGAGTGACTGGCATGTGAAAAGGGACTTGTATCCCTTCTTGCAATAATTTTAAACTTTTAGGATATCCACAGACCTTGAGCCTCTCTCCCCCCACCTCCACCCCCCCACACACACACAATTTTTGTAGACAGCTGGGGCACAAGAAACTGAAGGAATTTTAAGAGATAGATACATGCTGAAGTGCAAATCTCCCAATGATTACACCTGGGGAGTTTTGCAATGGACAATCATTTGATCTGTCCAGAGTGGAATGCCTCCAATTTTCTGGAGAACTGATCCCCTTCAACTATAATTAGGAGATTCTAGTCAGGGCCAGAAATCAAACTATGTGGCTACAGACAGTTGGTTTGTGGAGTGGACACATGAGCCACACAAATCAAAGTCTTTTTCTGGGACTTTTAGAAATGGGGCTGTGGAAAATATGACCCCCCCCCCCGACCTGATAACAAAGCCTAGCAATGTGAGGTTGGCAGCTATGTTACCCTTCATGAGACTGATGATTGCTGGTTTAATAGAATAAAGTCAAGGTGAAGAGAAAAGAAAATAAAAGAGAGTAGGTTGAGTTCAAGTCCCTGGAAGTCCAGCACCAGCACTACCCTTTCTGTGGAATTTAATTGCAGTATCTCTGAGTCACATGAATGTGGTTTACTGTACCCAATGTTTATAAATAGATGACTACTAAATGTGGAAAACACACAAGAAACCCATAGAAAATTGATTCTTGATACGCCTTTAGAGAATAGCCAAGTGTTTAGGGCCCATTCACCATCTGGAATACCCATTGCCATTAAGCCAGAACACAAAAGAACGTTGGGGGTGATTTTAGGGGTTAAATTAGAGAAGCTAAAACAAGGAAAAGTGTGGCCCCTTTCTTTCCTGACCTATTCAGAGTCTCATGCATCACAGCTCTCAGGCTGAACCTTTTGCTGAAAGAAACAACATGACATTCTAGGGATTGCTAGCAAAGCTGACTCCAGAAGTCCACTTCAGTTCAGCATCAGAAATATTTTCTAAAAACCACAGATTCCTAATGGAGGCTGTCTCATAAGGAGATGAACCTCCTGCTACAGGAAATACTCAAGGAGTGTTGCTGGGAAAATGAGGAACTCTAGAGGAAATAGTAGATGAAGGATTGGAGATTGACTTTGCCAGTTCTTTTCAATTCTGAGAGTCTGTGATGTTTTGGTTTCAATCACAAAGGTCCCACAGTCAGTGGAACAAATCCAAAGCAAATTTCAAAACTGCTATCCAGTGAGTGAGTTGGAGATTTCTCGTTTTCTCTTGTCAAATTCTCTACTTCTGCTCTCCGTTCCTATGGTACAGATGGTATAGTTGACAAGTGTCTCTCTCTTTATCCAGCTGTAAAAAAGGCAACCTCCTTCATTCCACTGCCCAGGTGAGCCTCCACCAGGATCAGCCACTAGTATCTCTATGCTAATCCCCTATGGACCCAGTAATCCAGCAAGCGCAACACATCAATCAACCTTACAGAGACCAAGCTCTAGGTCTTTAGGTGGGCACTTGCCTTATGTCTCAGCTCTGAAACCTGTTCCTGTTTTAGATGGTACAGCCTCTGCAGATGTGGGTTTTTGTGGTACTAACATGCACAACTTTGGAAGCCATAGAAGTACCATCCCAGTCACTGGCAGCTGTGGATAAGGGGTCCTGTAATCCCATCCATGGTACCTCTATCTCCTGTCCTGGGACAGTCCATCAGCATCTAAGATCCTCCCACCTGAAGCTAACCCTTGAAATGCAACCCTTGGAATGCAACAATAAATGGAAGGAATCTTCCAGGCAAAGAGAAATAAATGACAGCGTGGAAACCTAAGGACTTTAGCTAAGAGCTCTAGTCATTGTGAAGGAATATGAAGCTCTAATAATATGCATCAAATGTGGATACTGATAACTCATCCTGCAGTTTGTTTCAATAAATATTTCCTTCTTGATACCAGAGGTTATATTTGAAACCCAGCTGAGCCTCTGATGGGCCAGGCTTTATAAATGTCAATATTTAGGGGGATTACACTCTTAGCAGCAGTGCTTCACCCCACCCTCTCCACACTGAGGCCTTCAGCTATGGCTGCTGAGTTTTAGACCTCTTAGGTATACCTCTAGAGTGGATGGGAATGTGACTTCTATTGCATTGTTGGCTTTAAGTTCTGATGCCAATTGCAGCCCAGAAGTTTTTAAGCCTTACTCTAGGAGATCTAAATACAGATCGTGTAGGGGGAAGGGATGAGGATAAAAATGCAGAAGGAAAAGAATGCTGTTACTCACTGTTCTTGGAAGTTCATAGGCCTCACCTGCCTAAAACTAGAAAATGAGATCAAACCCACTTAGTAGACTCAGTAAATACATGATACCCTTTCCCCTCTGTGCTAAATTACTCCATTTCTATATCTTGCATCTTCAACTCAACTCTTCTAAATCATTCTCCCTGTTCTGTTTTCAATGCTTTCCAAAATGCACCCCCAAGGTTTACTGGTTCCTCATTCTCATTTTGTCCCCACACATTACTTCTGGTACCCAGGCCCTGGTGAGAGGAAGTTTCTACTGGGACAGCCCACATATTTAGACCCCACTATGGCTCAGGGCCCCAAGTTAATCTTATTTGCTTAAGTTACCTATTCTATGGCTAGTGGAAACAACACAAACATACCTTAGGATTTATTTGTTAATGCTCTAAATGTTACCCTCTCTGCATTGCTGGCCATGTCACCACCATCACTAGCAAAAATCAGAGGTTAGTGTTGTGGCTTGTTCCACCTCTGCATCCATATGGCCAGAGGCAGCTCATATCTACCACTGTAACCAATGCTGACCTTTCTGTGCTTCAGTATCCAGACCCAATTGCTCCTAGCCCCTCTGGATGAAAGACACCTCCCTGGGTGAGCAGCAGCAGAATACTTAACTTTTCTTGAGGGGAGTCTAATCCCTCCCACTAGAATAGGATTTTATCTCACAACCATAGCTATTCCAAGTCTTGGTAACTTGCTCTTCTCCATTGTCAACTGGATACCACTCTTTTATATCAACTCTTCTCTATCCAGTCATTCCAGATGTTTCTACCTATACCCATCAAAAAACAGCTGGAAGACTATGGAATTCAGACAAGCTGAAGAACCTACTACTGCTGCTGCTGCTACTACTACTACTACCAGCAACAACAGTAACAACAAAAATAATAGTAAGTATTTATTCAGCACTAACTCTATCACAGACAGTATCCTATGCCCATCCTGATGTAAACAGTACTTCAAACAGTACCACCATTTTTGAGATGAAAAACTGGGGCATAGAGAAGCTCAGTAAGGTACCTAAGGTGACAAAAACCAGGATTTGAACCTAGTCTGTCAGAGCCCACTTTCTTAACCACTTTATTAAGCTGTGACATAAGAATCCAGTATCCTCTTTCAAAACACATTACAATGAGGGAATTCAGTAGACAACATCTCTAGAAAAGAGACAATGGCAAGACTGGAGGTGCCTTCCCATTAGGAACAGGTAGAAAAACTGGGAATGTTAGGTTGATAGTGAGGACTTGAGTGGGAACATGAGATCAAGAAGGGGATCTGTGAAATATGAAGGGCATGTTCTTTTTTGTCTTAAAAGTTAAATAAGTAGAACCAATGGGTACATGAAAAAACTTTCAGAAAGTAAGAATTGCTCTTTAAGAGGTGCTGAGTTTCTCATTACTGGAACTCTATGACCTGGGTAATTGATGAGATGCTTCCATAACAAGTTGTAGCAGACTGTATCTGTCCTGTCCATACAAGTTCAGCACTCACATGCCAATGGCATCCTACAGCAGACACCCAAGTCTCCAGCAGAACAGGCCAAAAGGTCCAGTGTGTTAGTTTCCCTAAGAGCATGCTCAGTCAATGATAATGGGAGCTGGAGCATAAATACCCCAACTCCCTCACCCCTCATTGAGATTACCTCTGGGGCAGGACACATTCCACATTTCTCAGATGTCCCCAGCAAGAGTGAGCCTCAACTACCTACAACAGTAACATGCTCACTAATGTAACCAGTATTGGTTTCTTTCCTTTCCCTGTCTCCAATGCTTTACTGATGCTCACTGAGACCACCTCCCACATAGACCATTTGTACTCAATTCTCAGAGAGAAATATTGATTAGGAAAGAATCCAGTCCATGCCAAAAGATTTGAGTACTGAGTAGAATCTTGTCTGAATGACTTTTATTGTCCCTTTCAGTCTGGGATGTTATGATTGCATTTCATTTTGTTATACTCAACCCTATACAAAGGCACATCAGCCTAATTAAATAATTAATATATTCTATGTCCTATGTAGAAAGTAAGCTAGTAACTGGTACAATCTGAGGAATGTACTAGAACTGACCCAGGCATGAGGTACAAGGAAAGAAATTTTTGAAAGGTCTAAAGAGGAAGACCACCAGAGAACTGCATGAGGGGCACTCTAGGACAGAGAGAGGAATAATGGAGAACAAGTGTGGTGCTATAAAGAACTAGATTTGCTTTCTCCTACAGCTTGGCACAGGCCATCTCTGAATGTTGCTCTCCACATGGCTGGGTATGTGAAACTGAGAATTAATAAAAACACTTTGATTTCTTTAATGCCATTATGAAAAGCTTCCTAGAGTCATATTTAAATGTACTTTTTCTATTGCATTTTCACAAATGATCTGCAATGTCAGGATGGCCAATTAGCCATAGGAGAAAGGACCCAGATACACACAGATCTTGTTGGCATTTTAGAGGCATGCCAAATGCAGTTGGAGAAGCTTATATTTAACTTGTTGAATATTAAAACCATCACTGCTCAGCTGCAAAGAATTTCTTTTTAAATGTTCTTCCCCAAAGTACCCCCTTGAGCCATAGTATTTTAGTTCAGCCTCAATTACACCATCAAAATTCCACCATTCACAAATTCTGAAAATGTACTTGATTGCATTTTTATACCATGCTATGGAATAATGTATACTGATTAAAAAAAAAAATCACAAGCGTCATAGTAGCCAATAAGTTAAACAAAACTTAAACATAAATCAAATTTTGTCACTCTCAAGTTTATGAATACATTACAGAACTGCACTGCCTTGAACTCAACCTTGTCTACTTTGATCTTGACCACAGTATCACAAGGGTGGTAATAATAATAAGTTTACTGACATGCACAAGCTTATCCCTGAATTGCAGTGGAGGACCTGGAGCATAGAGGGACCCCACTAAGAGGCCATTCAGAAGGTGAGTATGTGTAGTTAATCTGGATTAGAGCCCTGGGTCTGGGTCCTAACTCTGCATTCTATTATCACCACAAGTGGAGGTGAGTCTTTTAACTCCTCTGAGACTCAATACCTTTATCTATAAAATCAGAATAACTTTAACTCCAATGCCACTAGCTGTTTTTGTTATGATTAAATAAAGCAATGCACTTAAAGCAGTTTTCACAATGCCTGTGGTTATAAACACTCATAAGTGGTTCTTTATTAGAGTTGTGTCCAGTGAATGTCCAGAATTAGAAAAAGGGCAGGTGCCCACTAGGTGAATGTGGAAAACAGGCACACAGTAAATAGCCCATGAGGCCATATAACAAAGTAGAGGTGAAGAAAGAGCAGCAGCATATGAAAGTCCCTCAGAAGGCCTGTATAAACTTTTCATGCTTTTGGGGGAGAGAAGTTAAAAGAGCAGATCTGAGAGGTGCCTAGCTCACTCAGTCAGTGGAGCTTGTAGCTCTTGATCTCAGGGTTGTGGGTTTAAGCCCCATGTTGGGTGTAGAGATTTCTTTAAAAATAAAATCTTTAAAAAGTTAAAAAAAAAAAAACAGCTCTGAGAGTCAAGGTCTGCCCTCTGATGAAGGAGTAGTCCCTTATGGGTACTAGAATTTGGCACTCCCGGCCCTTACCTTTTTCACCTGTAAAATGCTTATGCGAATAAATTCCTGGTCCCAAATTATCAAACTCTTCTTTGGGGAGGGGAATAATGAGGTCAAAAAATAAACAAAAGTTCTTGGAATAAAGAGGAGAAATAGAGATGGAGGTGCCAATGTTTCTCAGCGTGGGCCTGCATCCCGGGAAGCTCTGTGGTCAAGCAACTGCACATATTTTCAGGGAGAGAGAAAGAGAGAGAAGTGACCAGAGAACATCCATCAGGAGAGAATAAATAGCAAAGAAATAGTTCCTTGTTTGCCTAAATTTCTTTTCAAAGTCATCTTAGGGACTAGGGCTAGAGATCTTGGCTGGGTCAAATGCCCATGTGTGGACTGAGGTCTCCCAGGCACTTACTGGGGAAGACAGGTCAAGATGATTATTCCCACTGGAAACACAAAAAAAGGAAACATGGCTAAGGAGGCGAAGGGGTTTTACTAAGAGCATTCTAATAGTGCTGAAATCTAGCATAGACCAAACCCTTCTAAATGCCCACAAGACCTTGAATGATCATCCCTCACTCCAAACTTCTGAGATAACTCTTTTGTCCCACAATCTGTAACCAG
The DNA here is from genome assembly GCF_028749965.1 of Puma concolor. Taxonomy (NCBI): domain Eukaryota; kingdom Metazoa; phylum Chordata; class Mammalia; order Carnivora; family Felidae; genus Puma; species Puma concolor. The sequence continues at coordinate 38,339,620 of NC_141681.1, read as the reverse complement.
CCTCCCTGGCTTCTTTGCTGTTATTCCCACACTCCAGGTGTGTTCTTGAAGCAGGGCCTTTGCACCTGCTACTTTATTCCTCCACTTGGAGCCATCTTTCTTCAGATAGCCCCATGGCTCACTCCCTAACTTTATTCATGTGTTTGTTTAAATGTCACTTTATGAGAGAGGGTTTCCCTGCCTATATTATCTGAATAGCACCTCATGACTTTCTATCCCCAATACTGTTGTATTTTTCTTTTTCTCTCTCATTACCACCCAACTTTTTGTAATGTGCTTATTTTCTATCTCCTCCAATGGCTCCAAGAGGAAATGAACTTTATTTTGTTTTCTGCTATATTTCTGGAGCCTACCACAGTACCTAGCATCAATCAAATATTCTGAATGGAAAAATATCTGGCTTAGAAGCCTCATCCTCAAATGTGTCCCACATGACAGCTTTATCATTTTCTGCCAGACTAAACATTGGTGGGTTCTTGACTGCTGAGTTCAGCCAAATTTTTGACCCCAGTGAAGGTAGCATCCAGGTCATGGATCAATACTTCTCCTCATGTTTTCATCTAAGGCACTGTAAGACTTTGACCTTCTGGTTTGAGCCCAAGAACATTTTGATTCTAAGTTTGTGAGTAGAAATGATTTGGTGCAAACTATTCCATCCAACATCAGTTAATTTTACCAAAAAAAATATTTCTCAAGACAAATTCCACAAATTGTCTTAATTCTTTAGTGCTTATATGCTCAGTCATTGTGTATGTAACAGAAGGCTGCATGCAGTTCAGTTTAAGAGGGACACACACAAACCATAACCCTTTTGGAATATTTTTATTTGTTGTCACTCTTCTTTGACAAATACGGAACTGATAATGCCAGTATTTAAAGCAATCTTACATGTTTTTCCTCCAAAGTCTTCTTTTTTACCTGAGATTGAGATTCACAGTGGCAGAAACACAAAGTTCAGACATGTGTTGAGTAAACTTAATGCCCCAGACCTCATAAGCCTGTGCATTATTATCACTCAGATTCATTCAAGCAAAAGAGAAACTACACTGGAAACTTAGAAATAATCTGACATAGGGAATTAGTTAAAAAGATATAGGAGGACTTGGAAAGGGAGAACCAAGATCATACAGGAATAACACCTGTAGAAACAGCTGCTGCCACCCCCCCCCCCAAAAACACACACCGTAGGCTGAGCATGGAGAGAGCAGGCTGGAGTGATTACAGCCTCCAGTTTGGAGGAGAGAACCAGCCTCCTGAGGAGGAGATGCTGTGGGCTGCTGCTAGTATTTCTGAGGGCATATGATATGGCTGGTTCTGGGATTACAGATCAACTGCTACAACAACCAATCCTGCATGGAGTAAAGAAGCATGAATGGGTGATGCAGAGATAAACAGGAAGAAAACAAAAGGAAGAAAGTTTTCTCCTGCATCCAGCTTTCCTGTCCCCCTCCATCAACAGAACTAGCAGGGACACTGAGGGCAAAGGAAGAATGCGATTTGCAGCTTCTGGGCATCAGCATCACAAAACAGAGTAGGAAAAAGTGATTCAGTTTACATCTGAGAGACAATAGCTCAATAACCAGCACAGCATCCAAATGAGGCCAAATTAACAATGATGCCCAAATTTTGCTAACTCTTAGCATACACCACCAAGACAGTTACTTCTTTACTCTGCTCATAGTCCTGCTGAGAGTCATAAAATAGGAACTTTCAACCTCTCAAAAGTTTTCAAAATTTTTTTTCTGGACTACTCTCCACCCTCTCAATTTCTCCACATCACAGCTCAACTCATCTTGTGATTTTTTTCATCCAGCCTGCCCTAAGGTCACTTACATTTGAGAAGAGAAGATTTACTGCTGACTTGCTTCTCTGCCTATATCTAGGTGGTAAATACTGAATTCAAGTCCAAACATGTTCTCTAATCCAACCTCACCAACAATAAAGGTGACATCTTGAGTTCACATTCCTACGAATACATCTGAAAAATTTTTTACAACCTGTAAAGAGCTAGAAGTAATTACCTCTCTCCAAAACCCCTAATACTAGCTTGAATTAAAATAGGGTGTAACTGTATATTCATCACCACTCCCTCTACTGTCCCTACTGTCCTTTATGTGTGGAAGGGTCTGGGATCCCTCATGTTCACCCTCCAGTCTCCCATCTGAATGCCATCTCTCAGGAGTCACCTGAGGAGCTCATCACATCCTTCATGAGAACATGCTTACTTGCCCAGGGCAGTGTTTCCCAATGTCCCAAGACAATTCATGGACTCCTTTTACTCCTCCTGTACCAAAGCCTTGATGCATTGCAGGCAAACATGTAAAACAGCCATCTCCTCCTCTGTGTGGACCTTGTCATCAGAGTGTGAGGCATATAGCCTTTGGCCCAGATCTCACAAAGCCTCCAACTGAGTCTTTGCTTCAGTATTTCTTAGGAAAGAGAACAGATATCAAACTGTTTTCACCATAAATGAACACAGAGTAGGCATTTCTGAACACTGGAGAATGGACCAGAACCACCTTCTTCTTTCTTTTTCCCTCCGTGTCTGTCAGCTCAAGCAAATTGGTGCCTGGGGAAGAGATGAGGTTACCAACACCTCAATTTCTTAGAAATGATAAAGCTTTGAATCTAAGTTTGGACTCAGCTAGAGTTGGACTTTATTGCCCTGTAATTGAAATAATCTTTTAGCCCTGATTATTACAGTTGTACATGGTAGAAATCCAACTCAATCTTAGGTAGCAAAGAGAAGTTATCAGCTCATGAAACTAGTCATGGTGCTCTAATGATACCATCAGGATTTGGCTTGTGTCTTTCATCCTGGCTTCACTGTAAGCTGCTTTCATGTTTCACATTATGGTGGCAAAATGTCACCTGCAGCTTCAAGCTTAGCAACTTGAACTAAATCTTCCAGCTCAGCAACTTCGAATAAAAAAAGAACTTTACTAACAAAAGTTTCAACAAATATCCTAGGACTAAATATAATTGGATCAATCTCAGTCACACAGACATTCATTAAGCAATGGCCACTGTGACCAGGAAGATAAAATGAACTAATTGGCCTGATCTAGATCATGCATTTAATACCAAGATTCATGGATAGGATCAGTCAATATGAAACACAGAACAAAACAAGGAGTAGGGACAGGTTCTGCAAAGAAAAATTGAAAGTCTATTACCAGCAAAAAGGAATAAATGTAAGGCAACCAAAACAACAGCTTCCTCCCTCAAACAATTTATATTTGTCCTTTTTACTCCTTTTTTATTCTATTATGATTTATATTTATATTCTATTTACTTTTTGTATATTCCCTAATAACATGTAAACTTCTGTGCGTTACCCAAACTGCTCGACAAAAGTATAGCATATAGTAGGGACTAAACAAATGTTAGTTGACTATATGACCAGAATGCTTTGGTAACATCTCTCTTTGAGAAACAAACTTCTTTGGGGATTATAAAAATACAGTAGGGGATGTTTCTATCTCTGAATGGCAAATGGGACAGTTGACTCCCTTGACTCTGAGAAAACCTGGATGCCAAGAGTTTTTTTTTTTTTTTTTTTTTTAATCAAGTACTTAGAGGCACCTGCGTGGCTCAGTTGGTTGAGTGTCTGATTCTTGATGTCAGCTTAGGTCATGATCTTGCCATTGTGAGATCAAGCACCATGTTGGGCTCTGAGCTAAGTATAGAACCTCCTTGGGATTTTCTGTCTCCTCTCTCTCTCTCTCTCTCTCTCTCGCACGCGCACGCGCGCTCTCTCCCTTCCCTGCTTGTGTGTGTTCACATTCTCTCTCAAAATAAATAAATACACTTAAAAATAAATTAAGTATTTATCCATGATCAGTTTTGTCAAAAGCAGAGTCTGAGACAAGAACTTAGGAGGAGATAGTTTATTTGAGAGGTGGTGTCAGGAAGAAGGAGAAGTGAGGGAGCAGCAAAAATGTTAGAGGAAAAAAGATCAAATCGATATAAAGGTTCACTGTTGAGGATACCAGTGGGAACAAAAGGGGCTCTATTCTGCTGGGACATCCTGAGAAGCATACAGAAGGCCTCCCAGAATTATAACCTTAGAACAGGAAATGGGGTATTTCTCTGTTTTTCAACAATGATTGTTGAAGGATGGTACTCATGGCAATAATTCCCCAACCTCCACTTCTGGGTTGTAGCATCAGAGAAGCCCTGGGTCAGAAATGGAGAGGTACACAATGAGAGACTGAAACTAGAACTGTCAGCTCAAGGAGAATCTGAAATTGTGTCGGATTGTCTTCCACAGCTCTAACTGAAGGGGGCTGATGGAGTTACCAGAGTGTCTGTTACAATTGTACCTTGAAGTTCTGGCAGATCATATCCCAGCCTGGGTAAGGGATGGACCAAATTCATGTAAATGAAAGTTGCTGAATCAAACCTCCATTCTTAGTGAAAGTATTTGGTTATCTTCAAAATCACAAAATTTCTGGTCTTTCTAGTACCTTCTCCCTCCTACTCCCAGCACACATACTTTTCAAATCACATGGAGACAAATGTACCATTACACACCAGCTCTCAACATTCCATCCACAAACCTAGTAGATGTGCTTTAAGAATGGAGTAGCCCCAGGCTAGTCATGGTAAAGACTCAGTCACAGTACTACTCCCTGGGTGACCTCAGCATTACTATTTTTTAGTGAAGATTTATGACCAGTAAAAAACAAAAATTATTTTCTCTGGGCTTGTCCACTCATCTCTGGATGTGAGGCAATAACATAATGAATTGAAACACAGCTAGTAGCCACAACCTTAGAAAATTGAGCTCAATCAAACCAGAAAATACATTTTTTCAACCAAAGCCATAAGGGTCACTTCTCAGATGACAACTATAACAAATCTGTGTTTCAAATGTTTTAAGTCTCTCTCTGGGCTCTCTCAGATCCATCACACAGCTTCCATCAGCCTGTTTGTGGGGGGACTGGCAGCTGTATTTAGTGGGAAAGCTGGGGTGGGCCAAATCAGACGGCTCTCTCCAGAACCACCAAAATCATGGAACTGCCAGTGGGTACACAGTTACCCTAAAGTAGAAACTGTCCTTCTCTGAGGGACTGACAGGATCTGAAGGTATATGCCACAGGGGCATCTTGATTACATTGTGAAATGGTTACAAGTACAAAAACTTGGTCTCTAAATGTTGGTTGATAGCTGCATGTTTTCCCCAGGCCTGGCTGGTAATCCTCAGCACCAAAATAATAGATGAGGTGACCCAGGTTTCTTCATTTAAGGATTCTATGATTCTGTTTTAGGAAATGATGCTTAGAATTTCTGAGGTAAGCTTCTCAGAACTGATTTTTCTCCCTAATCTTGATACATGACTGAAACCAGATGCACCCTGATGTTGTCTGATGAGGTCAAATAAAACGCAGTTCCTTCTACATTTCCTCCTCACTTGGAGGTTCCTCCTTGAGCAAGACTTTGTACGTCTATCATATTGTTGAGACAGGCTCTTGAGGACTCCTCACCAATGGAGTCTAAGGGAAGGTTATCTTTTGGGGCAAAGGAAGAATGCTCCTATATAGGTGGATTCTGGGGTGGGGACACAAGAAAGGTGTCCCTTAGCCTATCTTTCTTCTGCATCTCAGTGATTTACTTTCATGCCAATTCCTCACTCTTTCATCATGGTCCCAACACTGACTTTCAACATGAATCCTCAAAAAGTGTTTAAATTATGTCATTTTTGGAGATTGTTCTCCCTATCTTTACCAACCTTCCACACTTCATTGAGCTAAACTTCTGTCCTCCCACTAATACACACACATCATTGTTTCTGTGTTGCCTTTTTCTGGATTCCCTCAGAAACAGACTCTAAAATAAGGATCAGAGTGCAAGTTAAAGACAATCCCAGGAAGCATTCACAGATGCCTAGGGGCAAGAAAGCAAGGCAGTCAATGCAAGGTGCATTCATGAGCAGGTGCTGCTACAGGCAGTTGGGATTTGGTTCCCCCATGACCTTTTGGATATAGTACAAAACAGACTCCAGACTGTCCCACATGAGGGATCTGGGGTGTTTATCCACAAACTCCTAATCATTATTGCTGATGGTGCTCTAGAATGCCAATGTACTGAACTCCCAACTTGCTCTGCTTGTGAGCTAGGAGAAAGCCTCCAGGCCTTGAAGAATCACAGGTGCTTGTGGTAAGACATGGGAAACATACACAAAAACAGGAAGAACCAGCACCACAGGATATGAGCGGGACACCCACAGTATCTGCTGTAGGTGTGAACCCTTCAAGTCCTCCAGCATGCCTGTTTCAGTTGTGCAGTGGCTGTCATTCCCATTAGCCTCCACACATCATTGGGGCCAGAAACTGCCTTCTTTGTGTCTGTCTCTCTGCTCCATCCCTCAGAAGATCCAGTTTACAAGAGATGTTCAGCAAATGCTTTCAAAAAGAAATAGAAGCTGGGCGCCTGGGTGGCTCAGTTGGTTAAGTGTCCAACTTCAGCTCAGGGAATGATCTTGTGGTCCGTGAGTTTGAGCCCCATGTCAGGCTCTGTGCTGACAACTCAGGGCCTGGAACTTTCTTCAGATTCTGTGTCTCCCTCTCTATGTCCCTCCCCCACTTGCACTCTGTCTCTTAAAGATGAATAAATGTTAAAAAATTAAATAAAAATAAGAAACAGAAGCAGCAGCATGAGGCCATGATTGACCACAAGAAGTCAGAAAAGATTTCCTTGGGGGAAAAAGTAGTACCAGGAACACATCAATTAATAGTGGAGGTGAAGAAGATTGGAAAGAGATATCTAAGACATAGTATGCAACCTGTTCCGATAGGAAAATCCTCTGCCCTTGCATTCCTTTGCTGCCTTGGAAACTATCTGGTCTTAGAAGGCAGACCACCAGGGCAAAGATACTGTACCTGGAGAGACTGCAAATATGTCCCTTCATCCCCAAGGAGCAGAGAACAGCACTACTGGTATGTTTTTGTTTTTGTTTATCTTCCCAGCCACCAAAGAAGAGAGAACTGAGTTTTCTATAGTTTAAATTATGGGCTGTGGAGGCACTTCATGAGCAGGTCTGGCTTGGTACAGAGAGATCACAAAGGTGGAAGCTGGGTAAGGAAGAAGAAGGAGTCTGGGGGTGAGGGGATTGTATGAGAAGGAGCCCTGCAGGGCAGAGTCCCCCACTGAGTCTGAATTTTACCACACCAGCCCCTAGGATCATCCAGTGGGAGTTGTGCTACCATCTGGCTACTTTATGAGGAAACTTTCCTGGAGTTTCTATCCTTTCCCTCAAGACAACTCTGAGACCAAAGGGCATTTAGTGAGGGGTGAAGAGAGCTCCCACACCTGGTTGGGAGAAGAAATGGGTGCTCAGGCTAAAATGCAGATTCTATTCAGCTGGTCTGGGTGGGGTCTGTGTGTCTGGATTTATAATAATCCCCAAGTGATGCTCTTGCTACTGGTCCATGGATCAATCACTATGAGCAGCAAGGTACTAAGTACCTTGAGCTAGTGCAGTGTAGAAGGGACACACCTGTTACATTAGAAAGTATACAAGGCTCTCTCCTTATTTTGTCTCCTATCTGCTTTTAATTTGTTATCATGTTAATCAAGTCCCTTCAGAGAAGGAGTGGTCCAGCCAAACTGGACAATTTGGGGATAGTTTAATGAAAATATTTGTAAAGGTGTGTACAGGGCATAGTAAAACACAAAGAATAGAGCAGCACCCCAAAACTAGCTACATCATTGAAAGAGAAATTGAAAGCATTTGAGGGAGTAGTGAGAATAGGGCATTTGTTAGCACCCTTGGCCTTGGGCCAATGTGGGCAACCAGCTCAGGCACCCTGAAGGGGAACCTGGCTCCCTTTTCCCCACTGACCTCCTTTGCCCTCTCTTTGCTCAAACCCAACCTGAATCAAGGAAGACTTGCCCAGGTCAGCCTCCGGGGGCGAGGGGCCCAGACAGAGTGGGTAAGGGTGGAGGGAGGTATTATTAGCCACAATTATTAGCTACATTTTATAAATCCTTGTTCATCAGCTTAAGATTTTTTCAGAAAAAGTTAAGAACATATAAAACCAGGGATGGGTAACTTTATGAAGAACCAGAGAGTAAATACTTTAGTTTTTGCAGATAATACTATCACAATTACTCACTTCCACATTTGTAGTAAGAAATTATAAGTAAACAAATGGGCACAGCTGTGTCCCAGTGAAACTTTATTTACAAAAACAGGCCAGCAAGCCAAATGTAGTTTGTGGGCTCCAACATAAAAACACATTATTTTCCCTCCCCCCTCCTCCTTTCCTCCAACCATTCTCTCCTCTCTCCCTCCCCCTTTTCCCATACTCTCTCCCTTTCCCCTCTGACACCTCCAGCCTGCACTGTGATAGGAGAAGAAGAAATTAAACCTGGGGGTTGAGTGACAAGGAGGCTATGCATAGGTGAATGGTGGTGAGTAGAAACAGACCATTCCAGAGGAAATTTGTGAGCAAGAATAGGAATCTTCTTTGTGTAAAGGAGGAATGGCTAAGAAAAGAAAAATGGGTTTGACTGTAAGGACTTTGAAAATCAGGCAAAAAATATGGATTATCTTCAAGAGGCCATTAGGGAGCCATAGAATTGGGAGTCCCGTTAGAAGGACAGGCCGTGGTGAGATCACAGACACTCTGTGAGTGTCCGCAGAGAGCTGTTTACTGTCATGGATCCCATGTAAAACTATGTATTCATAACAGTTTAGATTTGTCTTTTTTGTCAGCAAACTTGTATCCTCCCACAAGCTGTTAATTAATTTCTCAGATGAAGAAGCTCCTCTATGTAAAGCAGGAGCTCAAACCACCAAGCAGCACATTCAGTAATGGACTCTGGCAAACCTGCGTAAAAATTAAGAGAAGATATGGTTTGCCAGCCAGCAGGACTGGAGCACTAATTGCAAACATGGCAATCCTGAGTCAAGTCTCAAGGAATGATCAGCTATGCTTACAGGAAGAGGTCACCAATGGTCAGATGCCCACCAAAGCCTTCTTTACATGCTCTTATTAAGAGAGCTCCTGGTGAGGGAGACTGGTAGAGACAGCACCTTCCCAGACCCTCTTTTTGCACCTACCACTCTGAAGGTGTCCCTCAGCAGCTGTTCCTGCTCTCCACCAGACAGGCTGGATGCAGGAGAGGGTTAATGCAACTCCCCTCCTCACCAGCTCTCAGGTGAAGACCTGAGATACAGATCATTGGAGACAGAGATAGAGATAATTGGAAGTTTGAAGAAAAGTACCCAGCCTTCTCAACCCTCAGGTAAGATAACTCCGTGGTGTCTTCCATGTCACCTCCTAAAAGTTCCAGACTAGCTCAACCCTGGCTGCCCTCAATAGTGGATAATTTGCTTAAGAATATACCCTGTGGAAGGATGTGAGGGCGATCTGGCTGCGACATCTGTCACCCCATTGATCACCAGGGTTGATTTGGCTGATCTAGCTGGGTAGGCAGGTGTCCCCTTCTTCCCTCACCGCTCCATGTGCATCCCTCTCAAAGCTGAGTGCTCGGTCGAAGAGGACAACCTTCTCCGATAAAGGAGTGCCATTCTTCTGTCAAGAGTGTACGAGTAGCTGCGCTCCCCTGCTAGAACCTCCAAACAAGCTCTCAAGGTCCATTTGTAGGAGAACTCAGGGTAGTCAAGCTTCCAAGACTCCAGACACATCCCAATGAGGCGTTGCACGTGGCAGTCTGCCTTTCTTAAAAAAAAAAAAAAAAGAATATACCCTGTGGAAGTAGAGCATGGGAGACAGGAAAGAATATAAACAGGCTGGTGTGCAAGGGAAGTGCCTATAGCCTACTTTCCATCATGGAATCTGAATTTTCTGAGGTTCTAAGATCTTGCATAGGGAGTTATGAAACTTCAAGCTTTTATCTCTAGTTACAATCCAATCAGAGCCAAATGCTCTGCTGTAATAGTCCCCAGTGACTACAAAATTGGGCACAGCAGGCCTGGGGGCAAAAAAAGAAAAAAAGAATAAATCTGGGCAGTCCCCATTTCTAGAGGCCGCACCCACACAATGACTGTCCTCTCACTTGAAGCCCCTTGGTGAGCATCTCACTCCTACCCTGACATGTAGACATTGTATGTGAGGAATATTAGCATTCTTTCCGATAGCAGCCACCTCTGTGATGCTCCAGTGGTTTAGTCTCCCTTTAAGCAAAATGCTGGAGCTTATCATCACATCTGGCAGACTATTACTGTTTATAAGACTTGGTTTTACTGTACACTTTAATTTATTTCAAAACAAGGCAAAGCACACATTTTTTTTCACATGAAAAAAGTAAATAAATAAATAAATAAATAAATAAATAAATAAATAATATTGGGCTTCCTCATCCTGCACTGAATATCAAAGTATGGCTTTGTTTGGGTTCCATTAGAGCACCAGCAGCTCAAGTACAAAGCCAAGATCAGGAGACTCAAAGGAAGCATAGGTCACATTGAAGGCCTTTTCTTTAAGATTGCTGGTCCTGCACAATGCTATGAAGCTTGAAATCAACCACAGAAAAAAGTCTGGAAAACCTCCAAAAGCATGGAGGTTAAAGAACACCCTACTAACGAATGAGTGGGTCAACCAGGCAATTAGAGAAGAAATTAAAAAATATATGGAAACAAACGAAAATGAAAATACAACAATCCAAACGCTTTGGGACGCAGCAAAGGCAGTCCTGAGAGGAAAATACATTGCAATCCAGGCCTATCTCAAGAAACAAGAAAAATCCCAAATACAAAATCTAACAGCACACCTAAAGGAAATAGAAGCAGAACAGCAAAGGCAGCCTAAACCCAGCAGAAGAAGAGAAATAATAAAGATCAGAGCAGAAATAAACAATATAGAATCTAAAAAATCTGTAGAGCAGATCAATGAAACCAAGAGTTGGTTTTTTGAAAAAATAAACAAAATTGACAAACCTCTAGCCAGGCTTCTCAAAAAGAAAAGGGAGATGACCCAAATAGATAAAATCATGAATGAAAATGGAATTATTACAACCAATCCCTCAGATATACAAACAATTATCAGGGAATACTATGAAAAATTATATGCCAACAAATTGGACAACCTGGAAGAAATGGACAAATTCCTGAACACCCACACTCTTCCAAAACTCAATCAGGAGGAAATAGAAAGCTTGAACAGACCCATCACCAGCGAAGAAATTGAATCGGTTATCAAAAATCTCCCAACAAATAAGAGTCCAGGACCAGATGGCTTCCCAGGGGAGTTCTACCAGACATTTAAAGCAGAGATAATACCTATCCTTCTCAAGCTATTCCAAGAAATAGAAAGGGAAGGAAAACTTCCAGACTCATTCTATGAAGCCAGTATTACTTTGATTCCTAAACCAGACAGAGACCCAGTAAAAAAAGAGAACTACAGGCCAATATCCCTGATGAATATGGATGCAAAAATTCTCAATAAGATACTAGCAAATCGAATTCAACGGCATATAAAAAGAATTATTCACCATGATCAAGTGGGATTCATTCCTGGGATGCAGGGCTGGTTCAACATTCGCAAATCAATCAACGTGATACATCACATTAACAAAAAAAAAGAGAAAAACCATATGATCCTGTCAATCGATGCAGAAAAGGCCTTTGACAAAATCCAGCACCCTTTCTTAATAAAAACTCTTGAGAAAGTCGGGATAGAAGGAACATACTTAAAGATCATAAAAGCCATTTATGAAAAGCCCACAGCTAACCTCATCCTCAACGGGGAAAAACTGAGAGCTTTTTCCCTGAGATCAGGAACACGACAGGGATGCCCACTCTCACCGCTGTTGTTTAACATAGTGCTGGAAGTTCTAGCATCAGCAATCAGACAACAAAAGGAAATCAAAGGCGTCAAAATTGGCAAAGATGAAGTCAAGCTTTCGCTCTTTGCAGATGACATGATATTATACATGGAAAATCCGATAGACTCCACCAAAAGTCTGCTAGAACTGATACATGAATTCAGCAAAGTTGCAGTATACAAAATCAATGTACAGAAATCAGTTGCATTCTTATACACTAACAATGAAGCAACAGAAAGACAAATAAAGAAACTGATCCCATTCACAATTGCACCAAGAAGCATAAAATACCTAGGAATAAATCTAACCAAAGATGTAAAGGATCTGTATGCTGAAAACTATAGAAAGCTTATGAAGGTAATTGAAGAAGATTTAAAGAAATGGAAAGACATTCCCTGCTCATGGATTGGAAGAATAAATATTATCAAAATGTCAATACTACCCAAAGCTATCTACACATTCAATGCAATCCCAATCAAAATTGCACCAGCATTCTTCTCGAAACTCGAACAAGCAATCCTAAAATTCATATGGAACCACAAAAGGCCCCGAATAGCCAAAGTAATTTTGAAGAAGAAGACCAAAGCAGGAGGCATCACAATCCCAGACTTTAGCCTCTACTACAAAGCTGTCATCATCAAGACAGCATGGTATTGGCACAAAAACAGACACATAGACCAATGGAATAGAATAGAAACCCCAGAACTAGACCCACAAACGTATGGCCAACTCATCTTTGACAAAGCAGGAAAGAACATCCAATGGAAAAAAGACAGTCTCTTTAACAAATGGTGCTGGGAGAACTGGACAGCAACATGCAGAAGGTTGAAACTAGACCACTTTCTCACACCATTCACAAAAATAAACTCAAAATGGATCAAGGACCTGAATGTGAGACAGGAAACCATCAAAACCTTAGAGGAGAAAGCAGGAAAAGACCTCTCTGACCTCAGCCGTAGCAATCTCTTACTTGACACATCCCCAAAGGCAAGGGAATTCAAAGCAAAAGTGAATTACTGGGACCTTATGAAGATAAAAAGCTTCTGCACAGCAAAGGAAACAACCAACAAAACTAAAAGGCAACCAACGGAATGGGAAAAGATATTTGCAAATGACATATCGGACAAAGGGCTAGTATCCAAAATCTATAAAGAGCTCACCAAACTCCACACCCGAAAAGCAAATAACCCAGTGAAGAAATGGGCAGAAAACATGAATAGACACTTCTCTAAAGAAGACATCCGGATGGCCAACAGGCACATGAAAAGATGTTCAGCGTCGCTCCTTATCAGGGAAATACAAATCAAAACCACACTCAGGTATCACCTCACGCCAGTCAGAGTGGCCAAAATGAACAAATCAGGAGACTATAGATGCTGGAGAGGATGTGGAGAAACGGGAACCCTCTTGCACTGTTGGTGGGAATGCAAATTGGTGCAGCCGCTCTGGAAAGCAGTGTGGAGGTTCCTCAGAAAATTAAAAATAGACCTACCCTATGACCCAGCAATAGCACTGCTAGGAATTTATCCAAGGGACACAGGAGTACTGATGCATAGGGGCACTTGTACCCCAATGTTCATAGCAGCACTCTCAACAATAGCCAAATTCTGGAAAGAGCCTAAATGTCCATCAACTGATGAATGGATAAAGAAATTGTGGTTTATATACACAATGGAGTACTACGTGGCAATGAGAAAAAATGAAATATGGCCTTTTGTAGCAACGTGGATGGAACTGGAGAGTGTGATGCTAAGTGAAATAAGCCATACAGAGAAAGACAGATACCATATGTTTTCACTCTTATGTGGATCCTGAGAAACTTAAGAGAAACCCATGGGGGAGGGGAACAAAAAAAAAAAAAAAAAGAGGTTAGAGTGGGAGAGAGCCAAAGCATAAGAGACTGTTGAGAACTGAGAACAAACTAAGGGTTGATGGGGGGTGGGAGGGAGGAGAGGTGGGTGACGGGTACTGAGGAGGGCACCTTTTGGGATGAGCACTGGGTGTTGTATGGAAACCAATTTGACAATAAATTTCATAAAAAAAAAAAAAAAAAAAAAAGATTGCTGGTCCTGACTTGATCAGTATCTGTCCAGGATTGAGGGGTCCAGGGGAAAGTTTGGGGGTTACAAACATTAATTATGCATAAGAAAGGAAGGCTTCATGCTTGGTGATACCTGGGATTTGGGATCCACCAGACACTACCTTTGTGAACATCCTTATTCATTTCTCTCCTCATCCCTTCATCCATCTCTTTCACTTTCAGGATATACACCAAAATCATATCAATCCTCCACACACCACTCTCTATACATTCCTCCCATGTTCACAATTCTTGGCTGGCTGTCCACTTCTAAAAGCCCAGCCTTCCAGGTCTCCAATTTGGCATTACTCTAGCTTCAAATGAGTTACTCAGGCCAGGGACCCCCCCAGACACCAAAATGACAACATTTATCCCTACTTCCAAACTTTTACTTGTATTTTCCTTTTAATTTGTTCTTCCCCTATGGCCATTCAAATACCATCTACCCACCCCTCAAGCCCATTCACTCATGAAGCACTTTGCCCAGCTAATCATTAAGTCCTGGCTCTGTGCAGGCACTATTCTAGGCACCAGATGCTGTCAGTGCCTCCTTTCACCAAGCTCTTAAAAGCACCTGCTTCATGTTCTCAGCCACTTGTTTAATATTTTTTCCAGAGTTATCCTTCAGTGATCATAGAAGACTATTTCATGAGCTTGTACATCCACTGTCTCTCAGACTGCCAGCTAACCCAAGGGGGGCCTACATGATGCTGACTAACAGCAGGCTATCAATGATGGAAGATGTCTCCAGAATGCATGCTGTTGAGCTGTGAATGCCCAGGCCCCACTCCAGAACAACACAATAAAAATCTTGTGTGGGACTCCAGAATTCATACTTTTTTTAACCTCTCCAGGATGCACTCTGAAAGATAAAAACCAATCAGTTGATGTCTACTGGTGAAATGACTTTATGTGAGAGGAAAAGAAGCTACTTGAGAGTAACAAACTATAAAAAGAAGGAGGAATAATATTCTTCCCTGAGAAACCCTCCTAGGGAAGGGATGAAGAATGACATTTGTTGGGAATATATATAGGCATGCTCAGAGTAGAAGTTGACCAGCTCTAAGACTACAAGGAGCTGGAACAATGGGAGATAACTCTGCATGAGACAAGAAAGAGAAACATGAAGAGGTGCAAATGGAAGAGATAAAGGAAAGAAAGTTGAGGGAGAGGAGAGAAGATAAACAGTCAGAGCTGGCAGTATGCAAAGTTACCACTTCTCTTGGCCCCAAATCTTTAAAAAATTATACAAAAACTCATGAAATGTTTTCTGTGAGTGGATTTTTAATGAAATCCAGAGAAGAACCTGAGCTGAGTGAACATGGAGTAGAACACAGAATGGCAGCCAAAGTGGGGAATCCATGTTAATTTGCTGAGCTGAGACTTTGGGGAAACTCGAGACTTCCCCAAGTTATGAAGTTAAATGTACTTTAGAGAGTCCCACAGAGATAAAGGAAGTAAATGCAAAATTCACAAAATATGATAGAGTTGAAGCTGTTCTAATGCCAGTGTCAGAGGTCTGGAATCTTGAGAGGATAGATGGTGAGAATGTCATGGAATGAATTTAGTTACTCAGTATTAAGTGTCCAAGAGGAGGTGGCCTGCTGATGAGGAAATCCCAGAATTAGGAGCTTAGACATGTTAGGTCCCCAATGTACTTAATAATTATCACTTCTTCTCTTGATTAAAGCTCTGAGCACATGTCATATGAACCATGAATAACCCAAGGCTGCCAGGCTTTATTTATCTATGGTACTTTATGGTGTTAATGAGGTGGTCATAGACTGGAAGTCTGCCTTTTTCCCCATGGAAATGTGAATTCTCAGCCTCCTCTTTTCAAGGTTCCCATAGTGTCTCAATGAGAAGTGTGCTTCAGAATCGCTTCAGAACCACTTCAGAATCACAGGAACTTTCCTGTGTCTCACTGATCTCCCTGATCCATCCCTTCCACTTCTACAGCAGGGTTGCCTGCTGTATTACTCTAAGTCACCTTCAGGCCACTGCTCCTGCCACCAATCCCAAAGAGGCTTTGGCCACCACCCATGCCACTGACACCATTGATGCTGCCATCGTGTTCATGATGTTTGTTCATTTTCTCACTGCCTTATGGGTAGAGAAATGATGCCCCGCCTGTGTTAGGCTCACCAAAAAGGCCCTATAACATATAACTAAGCCCCAAAATGTTATTACTCTCTCAGCTTTATGTTCAACTTTCTCCCCCTGAAAATATAAAATGCTACAATTGGGATGGTCAGGAGTGGATCATGTAGCAACTACCACACCAGACCCAGGGCCCCCAAATCTTTCAGAGCTTTAGCTTTAGTACAGAAACTGATTCTTCCTTACACACTCTCTTTCCTTGGTCAGTTTATTTTCCAGGGGCTCTAATGTCTGGATTTTCAGTTTGACTTTTATCTGGCCTCTCTCAGCATGTCTGCCCATATCTGCATGCCAATCCCTGATATGAAGTTTCATTTCAATTCAGTCTTTATGAATAAAAAAGGTTGAGAAGAGGGCCACAGATCTCCCACTCCCACATTGCCTCATGACTCAGCCAGGACCCCATGGTTTTATCTTCTGATGCCTATCTCCTCACCCAGTGGTGAGGAAACACCATTCCTTAGGGTCCCACACTACTGTTTTCTAAAGTGTTCTTGTTCCAGTTCCACACTTACTGGGTGACCTTGAGTAAATCACTCCTTCTTTCTGAGCTTCAATCTCCTCATCTATAAAATGATAATTCTGTTGATACACATAGATGGCAATAGGGGCCCTTGAAACTCTGAGAGCTAAATTAGAAAAATATATACTGGATTGAGATTGGTAGAGACATAGGCATCTTAAAGACAAAACCAGAGCAAGAAAAACAGCTGCAGCCTAATTGATGTTGCCATTAACATGATTAAAGAGAAAACACATCAAAGGAAAGGGAAGGATCAGCCTTGAAGCAGTCTGTCTTGTCCTCCCACATGTCTATTCCAGACAGAGATGGGTGAGAATGGGCCTTCACACTGGAGTCTGATCCTGTTAAACCTTTGGGACATCCCTCTAATTCCTCAGCTTTTAACTCCATCCCTACTAAATAGGCTTCTTGTTTCTTTCATCTCTTTTTGATTCTGGGTGGATAAACTAATGCTTTGTAAGCACTTTGAGACTAGAAATCATATACACAGTTAAGCTTATTATTTTAACATGGAAGATGGATCCTGACATCAGGCTTTTAAGCCACATTTGTGGCCCCAAGAAGGAAAACAACTACCTAGTAAAACTGCAAGAAGCATTCTCTATCAGCTTATATGTAAACCTCCAAAAATTGAAAAATAGAGTAATTTCAAGAAAAGACAGTGATACCATTTTTTTGGATTTCAATACTTATGATATTGTTGTTTTAAAGATTCAACTGATTTTTACCTAGTTCTAAATGTATAATACATTCCAAGGTTACCTTAAGGCAGTGGTAACTTATCTTTGTGGAAATTCTTAGTTAAGGCACTGCTGGTTGCTGTAACAAATCAATTCTAAAATGTCAGTGGCTTAACACAACAGTTAATGCAGGTGTCACTAGTTAGTAAGTGACTTTCCTTATGTGATGATTCAGTGATCAAGTTTTCTTCCATTTTGTGGTTCTACCATCCCTTAAATCCTCAGAGTTTTCTGCACTCAGTAGAGAAAGATACAGTGTATGGTACACCCTTGTTCTTAGAAAACCTAAGTCTGGAATATGACATAGCTCACTGCTGCTAAGGTGGCACTGACAGGAGCCATTCACATGTGTGTACAAAGAGATGTGTCACTGGCTAACAACTTTCCTTCAACAGCTACTTCACACTAAGGAATGAAGCACACATTTTGATGAACAGCTATTCAACACAACCACAGGACCTAATACCCCCTTAAAAACAAAAGGAAATCAAGCACCCTTTCCCCAGAAAAAAAAAAAAGGTTGTGAGGGGCTCATTCATTAATTCATTAATATTCCACTGTTTGAACCTTCCACTGAAGGTTTTTCGACAGAGTAAGCACATACATTTATATTCATGCCTCTTCCTCTGTCACACTCTCCTCCCACCGAAGAAAGTATATTTGAAAGATTAAAAGAGAAGGGGGAAGACATTAGCAAACAACATATTTCCATGTATATTTCTGGAGTAGATGGAAGTGTGTTTAATGGTGAGGTCGAAAGGAGAGAGGTGACCCCAAGAGTAACCATGGAAGGCTGTAGATAAGGAACAGCTCCTTGAAACAAGAAGAGAATGCTTCATAAAAGGCAAAATCCATGAATGAGAGAGGGAGAGCTCTTAAAATTAAAAATATAACTGTTGAAATTAAAAATACAAAAGCAAGTTTTGAAGACAGGATAGAGAGAAAAGGAGATGGCAAATAGAAACATAATTTACTGCTAGCTGACCCTATCAACTGCTAGCTACGCCCCCAGCAAGGACACCCTTGACAGAGTGGGTCCTTGCCCATGTCTTTGTCTTTGTCTTTGTCTTCTATATCACCATCGAAGCCCAGGAGTTGTTGAAGATGGTCTAAAGTATTGTAGTGGCTAATAGAAATTACAACATTTAGAAAAGGTGGAGTAGAGGATTTTTTAAACTATATTTGAAAGATGGTTTTTCCTTTGTCCAAGGAAAAATATTGAAGAAGTTAAAACTTTGGGGGAGGGAGGGTGACTCCCCAGTTCCTACCTCACATTCTGCCCCTTAAGGCTCTAAAGAAGCACTTACTTCTAATCGCAACAGGATAATTAGCTACCAGTTCCAGAAAGCCTCACTTTTTATCCTGTGATTTTTCTCTT
Organism: Puma concolor; assembly: GCF_028749965.1. Lineage (NCBI taxonomy): Eukaryota > Metazoa > Chordata > Mammalia > Carnivora > Felidae > Puma > Puma concolor. Next base: position 38,320,943 of record NC_141681.1, on the reverse strand, counting down.
CCTCTCCCAAGCAGGACCTTTCTCCAAGAGTAGATTAGTCCATATAGAATAATGCAGTAGGAAGACTATGGTTGTTAGGCCTACAACTCCAGGTAGCATACATGGGTGCCCCAAATATAATGGCCTTTGAAGTAATATGAGATTTTTTTTAAGTTTATTTATTTTGAGAGAACAGAAAGAGAGAGAAAGAGCATGCATGAACTGGGGAGGCACAGAGAGAGAGAGAGAGAGAGAGAGAGAGAGAATCGTAAGCAGTCTTCATGCTGTCAACCCAGAGCCAGTCTTGGGGGCTTGAACAGTGAAATCATGACTGAGCCAAAATCAAGAGTCGGATGCTTAACCGACTGAGCCACCTAGGCATCCCTGAAGTAATGTGAGGTTTAAATGCATTCTGGGGTCCCTGGGTGGCTCAGTTGGTTAAGCATCTGACTTGATTTCAGCTCAGGTCCTGATCTCAAGGTTCATGAGATTGAGCCCCACAGGGGGCTCTGTGCTGACAGAGCAGAGCCTGCTTGGGATTCTATCTCTCTCAATCTCTCTCTGCCCTTCCCCCACTGGTGTTCTCTCTCTCTCTCTCTCTCTCTCTCTCCCCTCCCCCTTCTCAAAATAAATACATAGGCATTTAAAAAAATTAAATAAATGCACTTGTTCTTCCAATTATCCAGCAGGTAAAGTTTGAAACACACACACACACACACACACACACACACACACACACACACCTAGACTTTTACAAATACACACACCCACATACATCCTAATGGCAAATGTTAACACATATACATCCAAAGGGCAAAGTTAAAATCTCAGAGATGGGGCACCTTCATGTTTCAGTCCATTAAGCATCTGACTCTTGATTTAGGTGCAGGTCCTGATCTCAGGATTCATGAGATCAAGCCCCTTGTGGGGTTCTTGTGCTGACAACATGGGGCCTACTTGGGATTCTGTCTGTCCCTCTCTCTCTGCCCCTCCCCACTCTCTTTCTCTTTCTCAAAATAAATAAACCTACACTTTGTAAAAAAAAATCTCAGAGATAACAGTCTCAGTGATGAATGACTTTTGACTCCAGGAAGTTAAGGGTATTATGTATAGTGGGAAGAATGGAAGCCCTCAAACTGGAGTTCATGCCCTCCTTTGTCCATGTAAAGACAGCTACTATTCCATGCCACTAAACAGCTGCTATGTGTAATTTGGACCCAGGTTTGTAAGATCATATAAATTTCTAGCACAAGCTAGAAATTTAGATTTTTTTTATGTGAAATCTTCATATGTTTAGATTTTTAAAACTTCAAATGAAACACATTGTGGGCTATATGTAGATGTCTGTTTACCATTTCTAGTTTAAATTTATTTTTTTAAGGGAAATAATTTCCCCATAATTTGTAAAGCCTTCTCTCTCACACAGAGTGTAAAGGGTTTGATTGTGATTAATGCAGAGTAGCATTATCAGCTCTCTTCAGCACTCAGCACCTTTCATGTGGCACATAGAAAGCTTTGATTAAATTGTTGGGGGTTGGTACATGTGTGGTTGATTGCAGAGGATTATTCTTTGAAGTAAAATAGAAGACACAATCCTTACTTACATGAGCCTGTGCTCTTATAATACAGATGTACACACCAGGCACAATTTCACACAGCAGAAGATGGAATACTATCCATTCTGTCCTACAGGTGCTGCCAGAGTTTGAAGAAGAGAGGTCAGTTAGGCCAGAAACCTCCAGGCTTCCTGGAGGAAGTGAGGCTGGGACTTCATATCATCCCATGAAGTGTGGGCTGGTATCCAAAACAAGTTTCTTCCATGAAGATAAAATGGAATGAGGTATGAGACAGCAAAGGACTTAGCAGTCCCTGCAGTGAAATGTTAATTATAATGCTCCTTCATTTACCTTTGGGTCTATAAAAGGAATGAAGTGGAAAAGAAGTTGGATAGAAGCCCCCAAAGCAACCAAGGACATGGACAAGTGGGTATGTGGAGGGGGAGAGAAATACCGTTTAAATGCAAGATGTTCAGCAGAGAAAGGAGATTCTGTAAACAAATGTTAATTAAGTGCAATTTGAAAGAGTTTATAGCATGTGTGTCACACTGTGGTAGTTCTGTTAATCTCCAACACTTATTTCATGATCCATGGACTTCAACCACTTCACCTGTGATGGAAGAGTGTAGCTTAAATATGGTGGATATTGTTAAAATTAAAATATACTCTCTGACATATGATAAGATGAGCTGCCCTTTTCCATAATGTAATTTAGATTTAATTATCAATAAAAGAGAAGTAAAGATGTGATTCAACTCTGCTGTAAGGACTCCAACTCCCACTCCTTCCAATGTATCTTTCTTGCTGTCCATGAAGTTTTATTTTTAAACTGAAGATCTAATTGTGTACTGCCCTTCTGAGGTTGGGATGGAGAAAGCATGTCAAAATCTGGAGGGGTAAGACACATTAAATGTTATAATCAGTTACCACCTCCTACTCAAACACACCTGCTTCTGACTCAGATTATGGCCCCACCTTGTGATGAACAAAGCGTCAGCGTCTATGGGTCAGTTTTGAAGGATGCTAAGTAGGGCAGTATGCTATTATTTGAAAATAACAGGCAAGTCCTAATTCAGAAGCCTGGCATATAATGTTCTGCTCTGATATTTTCCAAAGGATGGAATAAAAGATGGTATTAAGAGGTAAACAGTATCAAATCATATTAAATTACAGAGTAAAAATATGTGTAGCTTTAGTAAAAATATGTTTATGTTTATTTTATAATATATAAAATAAAATATATATGTATAAACATATATAAAATAAATAAATATAAATAATATAAATAAATAATATATATTATAATATATAATATATATAAATAACATATATAATATGTTTATTTTTAGTAAAAATATGTTTATGGCCCTTTTTTATTTTACAAGGGGAAAGTTTTAATTTGAGCAAGCATGTCTTCAGAAGTATTTTAGTCAACAGAGGCTAACTGCTGTAATAAACCACCCCCAAACTTCAGTGTCTTTCTAAAATAGAAAGCTATTGTTCAATCAGTGAGTATGGTTACTGATCAGCCTTCCACACAGTGAATCCAGCACCTAGCTTCCTTCTGCCCTGTGGCTTTGCTGTCTCCTCAGGTCTCAAAGATTTTTGCTGGCTTCTTTTCATACAAAGAAAGGAGATGTGAAAAATTAGATGGAAGGTGGTTATGTGCCAGGTCTTGAGGAGGTATTTGTCACTCTATCCACTCCACTGGCTAGAACTTGGTCACCTGACAACAGCCCATTGCAAGGGAGGCTGTGTAATGCAGTCAAGCTACATGCCCAGAAAGAAGGCTCCTAATAATCTCAGAGAGGTTTTTTCTAAAAGGCAGACTATCAGACCTCAGTCACAGAGCCTTCCCAAGGTACAGTTATTTTAGCTAGGATTTAATAATATTGGTTTGTTTTTATTCTACTTATGTTATCTTCTATTTTGGGCAAGTGAAACTGGCTTTACTTCTATGGCAGTACTCTAAAACTTCCTTTCAAAATAAATTTATTTTAAAATAGAGAATCTACTTAAGGAAAAAGTTTAAATAAAATTTAATAAAGTTTAAATAAAAGTTTTAAGTATTTAAGTAAGAATACAAGTGGAACATGGAAATGGCCAAATCTGTTAACAGAAACACATCAAAACACACACTGTTTTGTCTACCTTTGAATGACTTTTCCAGCCTTATTTTCAAGGACTGTTTCCACGCCTAATTTCTGACATTGAATCCAGTAACTTTCAAACCATCCTCCATTGAACACCGGCTTGCCATGACAAGTTACTAAACCAAAGATTCTCAGTTTTTAATTTTCCTCTTGTAGATTAAATTTTTTTTCAACATTTATTTATTTTTGGGACAGAGAGAGACAGAGCATGAATGGGGGAGGGGCAGAGAGAGAGGGAGACACAGAATCGGAAACAGGCTCCAGGCTCCGAGCCATCAGCCCAGAGCCTGACGCGGGGCTCGAACTCACGGACCGCGAGATCGTGACCTGGCTGAAGTCGGACGCTTAACCGACTGCGCCACCCAGGCGCCCCTCCTCTTGTGGATTAAAAACAAATTAGCATTTGTCTGCTGGATCTAGAATGAGACTTAGACAATATCACATACTTACTTATTTGAAATTAAGCTTTAATATATCACAAGTTCATTGTATTCTTCTACAAAAAATAGTGAGACATCCAGGTGAGCCAAATTCCAAACAAATTAGAAAATTATGCCACAAAGTTTGCCGTGACTTCATTTACACCTTCTTCTATCCCTGACCCACCCCCTCAAACCTAATCCATGCACCAGTCCTTCCTGTTGAAAGCTACTTATGTGTCTACTGCACCACCTATCCCTGCTTTTACCACTGCTGTTACCACTGCACACCTGGACAGAGGCTTGTCTTCCTCCTCTTCTCCCAACCCCAACTCTTTTTAGATCTATCCTTTATGTCTACAATCTGTGAGACCTTCCTAACACCCAAAGTTCATTATGTTATTTCCTGTTTGAAATTATTAAATTGTGCTCCATTTGACTATAGGATAAACAACAGGCTCCTGAACTTAACCCACATGACCCATGGAGTTTTGCCCTAGCTGTCATGTCCAGCTTCTTGTCTATCAGCTATCCCAGCTTTCTCCATTCTCCTAGTTCATCAAAAGTCCCAGCTTTCCCTCTCCATGAGTCACTGCCCAAGAATTTATCCCCACCTAAAACATCATTTTTTTCTCCTCTGCTGCCAAAGAACTGACTGTCACCTGACCAGGGTGGGTAAGAGCCCCTAGTATGAGCTCTTGTAGCACCTTGTGTACACCATTTTCATATCAGACATTGCAATGCAGGCTTATTTTGAGGTCCCAGAGACACTGATTATGTATTGTTCACCTTTATATCCCCAGTGCTAGATCTTATATGCAAAGAGCTCATTTTGTCACTCCAGAAATTCTTCTAACTTTTGCACCTGACACCTCTTGATTTGGAGAATTGCACCTTCCCATCTCCAACCATAGGACCCTTCAGAGATTCCCAAACATGGTACCTTGCTGCCCCCAACTCTGGCCAATCGAAGCCAAGTCAATGATTGATCTCCCACTGGGAATGTTTCAAACTGGAATTCAGGGAAAAGGGATGATTTTCTAAGATAGCAAAACTGAGAAGTGTGAGATGACAAGAGCAGGGCAAGGTGGAAGAAAATAAGTGTCTCATACATAGCAGACAGCTAAGAGGTGCCAAGGACATGTGATTAACACTTGACTTGGGGTCCAGCTATCTCCAAGGTCAATTACACACCTGCCCTCTCCCTGGCTCTTGAGTCTTCCTATAAATTCCCTTTTTCTCAAAATAGTTTATGTTGGTTTCTATCCAAGAAATTAATTAAAAGTCTTAGTTTAAAAATCTTCCCTAGACTTTGACCTCATTTATGGCAGGATGAATATTAACACATCTGTGTCTACAGTGCCCAGCATAGTGCCTGGCAAGCAAGAATGAGAACTTGTAGTAATGGGGAGAGGCCTGAGTCTGCCTCAGCTGTTCACCTGAAGCACTGTGTTTGTTTCTAGCTATGTCCTGGCAAGATATATTCCCTATATCCTTCTATATCTGTTACATGCAGACAAGCCATATAATAACATAGATGGAGGACAGGAGCAAATAGGCTGGCAGCTCTCCTTCATTTTACATACAAATATAAAGTGTCTAGGAGAAGAGATGGTTTTATCAGCATTTTAACCGGATCCAAGGTACTATGAACTGAAAGTGCAATTCACTGCATTAGTATAAAAATATGCTAGGTTCAACTTTTGAATATTTTAAACTTTCCCATGAGCTTACCTCTGCAATGAGACATTAGGTTTCTTGAGGCATAAACTTTTTATTTTAGTGTGTTCCTCATACAATCCAGCTCAAGTCTGAGTATAAAGTTGGTGACTTATAAATAGAATCAGATAGAATGTGTGAGTGAAGAAATATGTGAATGCAATGTCTCAAGCTATATTGGTTCCAGAAAAAAAAAAAAAAAAAAAAAAAAAAAAAAAAAAAAAAAACAACCTTATAGAAACATTGAATAAGATGGCAGTGTAGGAGAACCCTGGGCTCACCTCCTCTTGCTGATCACTTAGATTCCACCCACATCTGCCTAAATAATCCAGAAAACCACCAGAAGACTAGCAGAATGGACTCTCTGGAGCCAAGCATAGACAAGAGGTCCACGGAAGAGGGTAGGAAGTGTGGAGAGGTGGTGTGCACTACACAGACTGGTGGGAGGAAGCCGGGGGCAGGGGCAGATGGAAGAGCAGCCCGCCCAGCAAGGCAGAGTCCCTGAGTCTGGTTTGTAAAAGTGGAGGGCCTGAACTGCCTGAGTTCTGACAGCCAGAGGGACTTAACATCTGGAATGTTATATGTCAACAGCTCTGCTCTCGGAGAGCAGGGATGGCGAGAGAACACTGGGAGGGAGAGTTGTTGAGCCCTGGAAGACAGAGCTCAGCTCCACGGGGAACAAAGGCGGTGGCCAGCGCCATCTCCCTCTGCCATCCCCCAGCCAAAATCCCAAAGGGAACCAGTTCCTGTCACCAACTTGCTTGCACTGCACAAACACCCAACACTGTGCTTCTGTGGATTCATAGAAGCTTCTGTGGTGCCAACGGGTCTGCCTCCCTCCAGTGCTGCAGGGTCATTCCTGCAGGGGACCACCAATAGCAAAGTGAACTGAGCCTGCCCCGCCCACCCCTGTGCACCTTGTGGATCCACCAGGGCTAATACGCCAGATCCCATCCAAGTAGCACCACAAGCCTGGCAGTGTTCAAGTAGCCCAGACAGGTGCCACACCACTCCACAGTGAGTCCTGCCCCTGGGAGAAGGGAAGATAAGGTCCACACCAGTCTGACTGTGGCCCCAATGGTGGGCTGGGGGCAGACATGTGGTCTGACTGTGGCCCTGTCCAACAACACAACTTACTGTGGAAAGCACAGAGGAAGTACCTTGCAGTTGGGAGCCACCCCAGGGACTACGCAAAATGACAAAACGGAAGAACTCTCCTCAAAAGAAACTCCAGGAAGTAGCGACAGCTAATGAATTGATCAAGAACAATTTAAGCAATATAATGGAACAAGAATTTAGAATAATAGTCATAAAATTAATCACTGGGCTTGAAAAAAGTATAGAGGACAGCAGAGAATCTATTGCTACAGAGATCTAGGGGTTAAGAAATAGTCATGAGGGGATAAAAATTGTTATAAATGAGGTGCCAAATAAAATGGAGACAACCACGGCTCGGATTGAAGAGGCAGAGGAGAGAATAGGTGAATTAGAACATAAAATTATGGAAAAAGAGGAAGCTGAGAAAAAGAGAGATAAAAATATCCAGCAGTATGAGGGGAGAATTAGAGAAGGAAGTCATGCAACAATATCCATAGATAGGAATTTCAAAAGAGGAAGAGAGACAGAAAGGGGCTGAAGGTGTACTTGAACAAATCATAGCTGAGAAGTTCCCTGATCTGGGGAAGGAAAAAGGCATTGAAATCCAAGAGGCACAGAGAATTCCCTTCAGACGTAACTTGAATTGATCTTCTGCACAACATATCATAGTGAAACTGGCAAAATACAAGGATAAAGAGAAAATTCTGAAAGCAGCTAGGGATAAACAGCTCTAACTTATAAAGGGAGAACAATAAGACTGGTGGCAGACCTAACTACTGAAACTTGGCAGGCCAGAAACTTGGCAGGAAATCTTCAATGTGTTGAACAGAAAAAATTTGCAGCCGAGAATCCTTTATCCAACAAGTCTGTCATTCAGAATAGAAGGAGAGATAAAGGTCTTCCCAAACAAACAAAAACTGAAGGAATTCATCACCGCTAAACCAGCCCTACAAGAGATCCTAAGGGGGAATCTGTGAGTGAAATGTTGCAAGGACCACAAAGGACCAGAGACATCACTACAAGCATGAGACCATAGACATCACAATGACTCTAAACCCATACCTTGCAATAATAACACTGAATGTAAATGGAATAAATGCTCCAACCAAAAGCCATAGGGTATCAGAATGGATAAAAAACAAGACCCATCTATTTGTTGTCGGTCTACAAGAGACTCATTTTAGACCTGAGGACACCTTCAGATTGAAAGTGAGGGGATGGAGAACTATCTATCATGCTACTGGAAGTCAAAAGAAAGCTGGAGTAGCCATACTTATATCAGACAAACTAGACTTTAAATTAAAGGCTGTAACAAGAGAGGAAGAAGGGCATTATATAATAATTACAGGGTCTATCCATCAGGAGGAGCTAACAATTATAAATATCTATGTGCCGAATATGGGAACCCCCAAATATATAAAACAATTACTCACAAACATAAGCAACCTTATTGATAAGAATGTGGTAATTGCAGCGAACTTTAATACTCCACTTACAGAAATGGATAGATCATCTAGACACATGGTCAATAAAGAAACAAGGGCCTTGAATGATACATTGGATCAGATGGACTTGACAGATATATTTAGAATTCTGCATCCCAGAGCAACAGATTATACTTTCTTCTCGAGTGCACATGGAACATTCTTCAAGATAGATCACATACTGGGTCACAAAACAGCCCTTAAAGAATTGAGATCATACCATGAACACTTTCAGACCACAATGCTATGAAACTTGAAATTAACCATAGGAAAAAGTCTAGACAACCTCCCAAAGCATTGCCCTTGAAGAACACCCTACTAAAGAATGAATGGGTCAACCAGAAAATTAGAGAAGAACTTAAAAAACATATGGAAACAAATGGAAATGAAAATACAAGAATCCAAACGCTTTGGGATGCAGCAAAGGCAGTCCTGAGAGGAAAATACATTGCAATCCAGGCTTATCTCAAGAAACAAGAAAAATCCCAAAAACAAAAGGGACACCTAAAGGAAATAGAAGCAGAACAGCAAAGACACCCCAAATCCAGCAGAAGAAGAGAAATAATAAAGATAAGAGCAGAAATAAACAATATAGAATCTAAAAAAACTGTAGAGCAGATCAACGAAACCAAGAGTTGGTTTTTTGAAAAAATAAACAAAATTGATAAACCGCTAGTCATGCTTCTCGAAAAGAAAAGGGGGGGTGACCCAAATAGATAAAATCATGAATGAAAATGGAATATTACAACCAATCCCTCAGAAACACAAGCAATTATCAGGGAATACTATGAAAAATTATATGCCAACAAAGTGGACAACCTGGAAGAAATGGACAAATTCCTAAGCACCCACGCACTTCCAAAACTCAAACAGGAAGAAATAGAAAACTTGAACAGACCCATAGCCAGAGAAGAAATTGAATCAGTTATCAAAAATCTCCCAACGAAGAAGAGTCCAGGACCAGATGGCTTCCCTGGGGAATTCTACCAGACATTTAAAGCAGAGATAATACCTATCCTTCTCAAGCTATTCCGAAAAATAGAAAGGGAAACAAAACTTCCAGAGTCATTCTATGAAGCCAGCATTACTTTGATTTCTAAACCAGACAGAGACCCAGTAAAAAAAGAGAACTACAGGCCAATATCCCTGATGAATATGGATGCAAAAATTCTCAACAAGATACTAGCAAATCGTATTCAACACATATAAAAAGAATTATTCACCATAATCAAGTGGGATTCATTTTTGGGCTGCAGGGCTGGTTCATCATTCACAAATCAATCAACGTGATACATCACATTAATAAAAGAAAAGATAAGAACCATATGATCTTGTCAATCAATGCAGAAAAAGCATTTGACAAAACCCAGCATCCTTTCTTAATAAAAACCCTCGAGAAAGTCAGGATAGAAGGAACATATTTACACATCATAAAAGCCACTTATGAAAAGCCCATAGCTAACATCATCCCCAATGGGGAAAAACTGAGAGCTTTCTCCCTGAGGTCAGGAACACGACAGGGATGCCCACTCTTACTGCTGTTGTTTCACATAGTGTTGGAAGTGCTAGCATCAGCAATCAGACAACAAAAGGAAATCAAAGGCATCAAAATTGACAAAGATGAAGTCAAGCTTTCACTTTTGTGCAGATGACATGATATTATGCATGGAAATCTGATAGACTCCACCAAAAGTCTGCTAGAACTGATACATGAATTCAGAAAAGTCGCAGGATACAAAATCAATGTACAGAAGTCAGTTGCATTCGTATACACTAACAATGAAGCAACAGAAAGACAAATAAAGAAACTGATCCCATTCACAATTGCACCAATTGCATAAAATACCTAGGAATAAACCTAACCATAGATGTAAAAATCTATATGCTGAAAACTATAGAAAGCTTATGAAGGAAATTGAAAAAGGTATAAAGAAATGGAAAACCAGTCCGTGCTCATGGGTTGGAAGAATAAATATTGTTAAAATGTCAATACTACCCAAAGCTATCTACACATTCAATGCAATCCCAATCAAAATTGCACCAGCATTTTTCTTGAAGCTAGAGCAAGCAATCCTAAAAGTTGTATGGAACCACAAAAGACTCCAAATAGCCAAAGTAATATTGAAGAAGAAGACCAAAGCAGGAGACATCACAATCCCAGACTTTAGCCTCTACTACAAAGCTGTAATCATCAAGACACCATGGTATTGGCACAAAAACAGACACATAGACCAATGGAATAGAATAGAAACCCCAGAACTAGACCCACAAACGTATGGCCAACTCATCTTTGACAAAGCAGGAAAGAACATCCGATGGAAAAAAAGACAGTCTCTTTAACAAATGGTGCTGGGAGAACTGGACAGCAACATGCAGAAGGATGAAACTAGACCGCTTTCTTTTTTTTTTTTTTTTTTTAATTTTTTTTTTTTTTAACGTTTATTTATTTTTGGGACAGAGAGAGACAGAGCATGAACGGGCGAGGGGCAGAGAGAGAGGGAGACACAGAATCGGAAACAGGCTCCAGGCTCTGAGCCATCAGCCCAGAGCCCGACGCGGGGCTCGAACTCACGGACCGCGAGATCGTGACCTGGCTGAAGTCGGGCGCTTAACCGACTGCGCCACCCAGGCGCCCCACTAGACCGCTTTCTTACACCATTCATAAAAATAAACTCAAAGTGAATAAAGAACCTGAATGTGAGACAGGAAACCATCAAAACCTTAGAGGAGAAAGCAGGAAGAGACCTCTCTGACCTCAGCCGCAGCAATTTCTTACTTGACACATCCCCAAAGGCAAGGGAATTAAAAGCAAAAATGAACTATTGGGACCTCGTGAAGGTAAAAAGCTTTTGCACTGCAAAGGAAACAATTAACTAAACTAAAAGGCAACCAACGGAATCGGAAAAGATATTTGCTAATGACATATCAGACAAAAGGCTAGTATCCAAAATCTGTAAAGAGCTCACCAAACTCCACACCCAAAAAACAAATAACCCAGTGAAGAAATGGGCAGAATCATGAATAGAGACTTCTCTAAAGAAGACATCCAGATGACCAACAAGCACATGAAAAAATGCTCAACGTCACTCCTCATCAGGGAAATACAAATCAAAACCACACCTCACGCCAGTCAGAGTGTCCAAAATGAACAAATCAGGAGACTATAGATGCTGGAGAGGATGTGGGGAAACAGGAACCCTCTTGTACTTTTGGTGGGAATGCAAACTGGTGCAGCCGCTCCGGAAAACAGTGTGGAGGTTCCTCAAAAAATTAAGAATAGATATACCCTATGACCCAGAAATAGCACTGCTAGGAATTTACTCAAGTGGTACAGGAGTGCTGATGCATAGGGGCCCTTGTACCCCAACGTTTATAGTAGCACTTTCAACAATAGCCAAATTGTGGAAAGAGCCTAAATGCCCATCAACTGATGAATGGATAAAGAAATTGTGGTTTATATACACAATGAAATACTAGTTAGAAATGAGAAAGAATGAAATATGGCCTTTTGTAGTAACATGGATGGAACTGGAGAGTGTTATGCTAAGTGAAATAAGTCATATAGAGAAAGACAGATGCCATATGTTTTGACTCTTACGTGGATCCTGAGAAACTTAACAGAAGACCAAGTGGGAGGGGAAGGGGGTAAAAAAGGTTAGAGAGGGAGGGAGCCAAAAGATAAGAGACTCTCAAAAACTGAGAACAAACTGAGGGTTAATGGGGGGTGGGAGGGAGGGGAGGGTGGGTGATGGGTATTGAGTAGGGCACCTGTTGGGATGAGCACTAGCTGTTGTATGGAAACAAATTTGACTATAAATTTCATATTAAAAATAAAAGAACTTTATAGCTATAATGCAGATGAGTGGCCCTGGGTAAATTTATCCCCAAACTTGATTCCATGACTTAGAGTTATGTGAGATGCTGCTGCTCTTGTTCCCAGATATTTCTGCCTCCTGACCCAAGCGTCATGTCTCTGAAATTGCCACATATACATTCGTTTCAAAATACAAGCTTTCCTCTGGGTTTCACAAGAAACATTATCACTCCCAGTAATTCATGTTTTCAGTAGACTTTACCAAGATTTATGAGGAAAGTTCACAACACACATATCCCTTCCACCTTCTCATTGCCTCTCTTTCCTTATCTCTTTTTCTGTCCCTGTTCCATCTTAAGAATAACACATTCTTCCCCTTGAGTCATATAAAACACTTCTTACCACATCCAGGCCTTTAGGGTCCCATCTCCTATCTACTCTTAGGAGTTCATCAATGTATACCTCCTAAACACATCTAGTCACCTTCTCAGGAAGAATAGTAGTAAATGACACTTTCTCCATTACATGATATAGTTATTCTAAAATTCCAGTAGGAATTGAGAGTTTTTCAATAAAATCTCCCAGGTTTTTCACAGCCTAAATGAAATTATTAATTAAGGAAAGTACAACAGAATTCAAAGTACTAATTAAAAATATGTTTGACATTAATTTCAATTAAAGCAAAGTTCTGAGAAATGAAAAGTCACCTAACACAAATTGATCTGGGTGGAAATGAGTTTTTCCAGCAAATAGTAGCTTTCAAGTATGCTGCTTGAGAATACTCAATCAGGGAAGAATTCTGCCTCAAAAGTATTGTGATAGATGCTACAAATCAGTACATAGAAGCTGTTAAATAATAACAGACGTAAGAACAAGGTGGCTTCTGTGGCACCTAGATGGCTCAGTCAGTTAAGCATCCAACTTTGGCCTAGGTTATGATCTCACAGTTTGTGAATTCGAGCCCCATATCGGGCTTTGTGCTGACAGCTTGGAGCCTGAAGCCTGCTTCGGATTCTGTGTCTCCCTCTCTCTGCCCCTCCGCCACTCATGCTGTCTCTCCCTGTCTCAAAAAATAAACATTAAAAAGATTTAACAAAGAAAAAGAAAAAGAACAGGGTGACTTCAATGCCCAAATTGGGGCTGCCATCTGGCTGCAGGTAATCAAAACAGGCCTGCATGGATGAAGATGGCCTAAACCCAGTGATGGCAAAAGCAATCATCTGATTTTTACTCAGAATAAACAAATCAGATTTCTCCCAGGGAGCAGCCAAGAAAGTGTACATGACCAGATTGGAAATGATGTGTTATTATCTGCCCAGCACCCATGGGTATCCACTTATTTTTGGTATTAAAAACTACTGTTGTTGGAAAATAATTATCCAGTTCTCTTGGCTCTGACTCCACTTCTTTTTTTTTTTTTTTTTTTTCTGAAGGAGCAGATTGTATCACTGAGTTTCAAACTTCCATGTCTTTCTTTAAAGGGTTATTTGGCTTATGGGCACCTGCTGGAAAGCTCAGGTAAGCAGAAGCTGAAGCTTTCCAGCAGGACATGGCAGAAGCTATGTAGAAATGAGGGCCAATTTGCAAGCTATCTACAGAGTAACTGACAAATTGCTGTCCTCCCCTGGAGAATGAGCGCTTACCTCAACCTTGAGAAGAAACTCATTATGCATAGAATGGAGCTGCTTTAAACTTTTCACTCTGAGCTTCTACAATCTTCTTCAGAATGGAAAGTTTCTGCAGGTACAACATATGACATAGAAATAGCACAGTCTCCACTTTCCCTTGGGGTCAATGATGTAATACCAACCCCCACACAAAAAAATCATTAAAGTCTTTCAACAGGAACCATTATCTACTGAATGCCAAAGATGGCAGTGGGCTCTATGAAATTATAGAAGACAAACCAATGTGTTTGTGTGTGCATGTGTGTATATACACATTTGTGTGTGTATGGATGTATAGACATACACACCCAGAAATATTGTGTGCCAGGCACTTTAATGTGTTCTATATAAGTTCCAACCATACAACGTATAGTTTATCAAGCATACATATAGAACTAACTATGAGTTAAAGTACTGTACCATATCTACGTAAAGAAAGTTCCAAACACAGGGTTCTAAGGGTTCAGATAATAGAAAGAAACATCTGGCTGGGTAAATAAGGGAATGCTTTGTGCATGAGGTGGCATCAAGACATATTATAGATGCCTTGCCTGTCTTGCTCTGTTTGTTGTTGTTGTTGTTGTTGTTGTTTTGTGCGTTTTTTTTTTTTTTTTGTTTTTTTAAAGAATCTCAACAGAGCCTGAAATCAGTTGTAGACCATGATTGTGTCCGATAAACTGGTCGGCTGGTGGTTCCTCCAGGTATCTACTTGCATGAGTTGATATCATAAAATGAAGAAGACTGAATCAAGATATTTCACATTCAGATCCCTGGGAGTAGTGTGGGTAGAGGCAGAGAGAGGAAGAGAATAATACTGCCTACAGGGACAACATCTGTAAGGAGAGGCTCTGAAGGGAATTGCAGAGAATTGTTTTCATGATGGATTTTGTGAGGTTTGAGGCATAGGCAGCTGCGCTTTGGGAAGTAAGAGGCTACTTCTACTCCTTCAATGGAAACTGTTACCTCAAAGGAAAATGTGCAGGACAGGGAGGTAATGTTTTCATAGAGGCCACCAACAGGGAGCACAGCAAACATTGGTGAGAAGGTGGGAACAGAACTCAAATGGACAGGTCCTGGGATGTGGCTGGTCACCAGGGTATTTGTCACTGTAAGTGGCAAGGTTGAAAGGTTGAAGGTGGAGTTGATGAGAGACTATACAGCTTAGCTTTTGTTAGGACTGCCAACTTTTGCACAGGCAGCCATCCTGGTGAGTCAGATAGTAGAACCTACCCTTGCAGAGCCACAAAAAGGTAATAAACAGGCATGCAGGTACATTTCCATTCCTCTTCCCAGGAAATCAAACACTCAGGGCAGTGGGAGGAGCCTCTCAAGCTCAGACCTTCCTTCTTTAAAAATGTTTAAATCTATAGTGATATTTAGAAAGATAGGAACCAAGGCAAGTGCCAGAAACCAATAAACAAACAAACAAAAAAAACCCCATCAGATTCATAACTGGATTACATAAAGTTAACAAAACCCAAACTTATTTGGAAACAGATTTCCACATTTATCTGTTTCCCAATCTTGAATTTTCAAAAATTTTTATTTTAAAATACTGCAATATTAATACTAAAACTCTTTACATGGCCACCACATTTGTCCATCCCAGTCTAGCTTGGACTATTCTTATTATCAGCTCTGATACCTGATACACCAATCACTAATTGGCCAGAGAAAGATCAGCCAGGCCATAGACCACCTGTCAGGGTCAGGCAGACAAGTCAGGGGAGATGCTCCTGAAGTTTCTTCCTGCTTATCAATTGAGGACACAGGACATGCAGAAGCCCCTGTATCACAATTACTCTTGTTCAGAGTGATGGTTTTCACATGGATTACTTCCAGGGAGCTTTAGCCACAGTTTTGGAACTCTAGAGAACTGACTTTGCTTATCTTTTTTCTTCAGTTTTTCCTCTATCTCTGTCATTTCTGAAAATGTCACATACTTGCCATCAGAAACCTGAATTTGCTTTTAAAAATCTTCCTGACTTCCAGACACTATAAATGAGACAGAATTAGGTCCAATGGACTAATTAGACCTTGGGTCCCCAGGATGTCACCAACTTTCACCTCCTAGGAAGTAACACTGATAAAGATCACCAAAGAGAAACGTGCTCTCTCATGTGTAACAGCTTTCCTAAAGAAAGCAGGATCCTCTGGCTCTGCCATACTCCTATAATATTCCTGAGAAAAGAAGAAAAGAAGAAAAGCATCTTCTGTTCTTGTTTTATTTTTCTCTTTCTCGTCCCCTGAAACCACACAAGCTCTACTGTGAATAAATAAAGCTGAATGTGGGTCATCACCCAGAAGAGTCAGTTTCATCTCATCAGGGAAGTCAGAAGTCTCTAAACACAAAGACCTTCTCCTGGGGAGAGGCAGCAGGGTGGGAGGGGATTCTTTGGCACAAGTCAAGATGCAGTATGCAGGGGCATGGTGGGGGGGGGAAGCACAGGAAGTGAATGTCTAAGAAGCCTGCATCACATGCCCTTTTCAAGGCTCAGCCTCTGTCAATTGGTTTGTCCCTTTTAGAGAAAAAGAGATCAGGACTAAGAATAGGAGAGTTGAAAAGGGCATGAAGGTTAAGAAAAATGGCTTGGCTGAAAATACCAAGCTATTTCTTTGATTTAGAGTTTCCTTCTTTTCACAGCTCATTATCTGCTTCCATCCCTCAAGGTGATTTTGTCACCTTTGACTGTCATTCCTCCTCTTGACCTTGTTACCTTTTCAGGTACAGGATGTCTAAAACAATGCCTTTTCAAACCCTAATCTCTTCATTCCATCCTTCCCCTAATCCATTTTCTGGAACGGCTCTCCCTGAATAGCTACACACCTTAATTCTCTCTAGAAGACATTAACTCTTTTGTCTCCCCAGCACCATCTGTCCTCAGTTATGAGGACACAAAACCCTCCTTCTTTTAGAACTATTCCTTTCCTAGGTCTAGGCATGTAATCAGAATAAGACCTGTCATTTCTATGGATGGAGGTAGGGACGTTTCCTAAGTTACATTAAATATTGTAAGCCCACAGCTGCAATAGTGTTTGGTCTAGGGATGAAGCTATGGCACAAGGCAGGTCAATGAGAATGCTTTCTAGAAGATTTATAATTGGAGCCCATGGAAGAAGGTCTTATTCCTCTCTGAACATAAAGTGAGAAATAAGCAAAGACCAACCAGATGAAAACAAACAAAGGCTATTTGTTCAGAGCTTGCTATAGCAAGAGAGTCAGCCACCATCACTTGTGTTTTGGCAGAGACTCAAAGGCAGAGGAGTTGGAAAGCTTTGCAGTAGGGAAAAAGGAAGTCCTCAGTTATGCCCTGCCTGGAGGCTGCTGACATAGTGAAGCTGTAGGAAGGCTAACTAGAAGGAGAGCATCCTACGAAATTGATTAGGGGTGCATATTTGGTTTTATGTGTTTGGTCCTAAGTTGTGAGAACAAAAATTAGGGAAGGTGTCAGTTATTAATAAAATCTTGGCCATTTTAGCTTCCTGGATTATTACTAGTGATAGCAATCTGACTTCCTAAAAGTCTAACTTATAGCAGACTAGCTTTCCATGCTATTTTTAATAGATAAGGGGGTTGGTTTCCTGGGCAAGTTGCTGCAGGGAGAAGGTCAGAATTCTATTTTTATATATGGTCTGGCCATTTGCCGGAGTCCAGCTCCAGCAGGTCCAGGGGTTCCTGAAGGATGAACGGCGTCGGCGAAAAAATGAAAATAAAACAAAACTAAAATAAAAAAATAAAAATGGACACAGACAACAGCAGTGTGTTGAACTGGCTGATTTATTGTAGTAAACGTGGCATTATATATGCTAGTGATTTCCTTGTAACATACGTCATCTATGTTTTTCTAACATTACTTAATTTTGAAAACGTTCCTATGTATAAACAACCTTTAAAAAATAACATGGTGATTTTCCCCTAGCTTTCCCGCATACCCTTTGATTATAGATTAATTTCTTACATTATTCCATTATGCATCTGCATGAATCTATATTCTACAAAGCATTTGCTTTGCTGTTCTCCTGAAAGGCCCTCCATTTCTCAACACCTCAAGTGGAACAGTTACAGGGACATGACCTCCTAACCACATGAGGCCAGAAGAACAATGTGTTTGCCTCGGTCTGAGGTGCCAGGAAGGGGCTGAAAAAACCTTAGAAACCCATGCCTCATACATTCTCAGAGAGACAATGCACCTAGGAACCAATGAACCATTCTGTACCTTAACTGACTAGGTTCAGTCATCATCTGGAATGCCTCCGGGGAGCCAGGTGGGCCTAGGGGTTGAAGTCACCTGTACCCAGAGATACACTCCTTAGTTGCTGGAGTGAGGCTTTCAAATCCATGTCTCTCCTTTTCAGGCCTTCTTTGCTTGCAAAGGTATGAGGCTATCCTTCCTGTAAGTAGAGGAGTCTCCATAGGGGATGGTAAGGGCTAAACATAAGGCCGCACAATTTCTTGCTGAACCTTATTTTCTTCCCTAATGGTTCTTTTTCCAGGGGGTCTGCCGAGGGCAATTCCCCAACATACAATACCCCAGGTAGTTTTAAGGCCAAATTACCTAAAAGCAGGAGTACAAGAAGCTTCACTGTTGGTGGGCCACCCTGCAGTCACCAATCCATACACAGCCCGGGCCCTGCCACTCAGGATGGGATAGCTCGGGTTCCAGCAGCCATTATCCATTTATATATTCAGTCACTCAACACTTTTGATGATTAAGGTTTGGAGTTGTTTTTGGCCAGGGTTCCTGCTAAAAGAATGAGGCCAACATGCAGAGCATTGCAGAAGCAATGACAGACCAAGAGAGTCTTGGTGGTGTTTGAGTTCCTTTCTCCAGCTATCCTAAGTATAGCTCATCCCTGGCTCCCTTTGTGATTTGCTGAATCAATCCTTCCTTTATTTTAAGAGCTAATATTTTCCCATTTTTTACTCTGCTAATTTGAGCTATGTTTCAACCAAGAGAGTCCTTCCCTGTTCACTCACTAATAGTGACTAGTAGTCGAGTGTCCCTTTCTCAGTCCTCATCCTGCTTGAAAGCCCTGAAAATATAACACTGTTAATTGTAGTACTATTCCATGAATCCATGCCTTTGTGGTTTTCTTTTCCTCTCTAGCTGCTCTGACTCTGACTCTCTGGGCTTCCTTTGACGACCTGTGGGAGACCAGCTCCAGCAATCAGGGGTTCCCAAAGGAAGAACAGCATCGGTGAAAATAAAACAAAACTAAAATAAAAAACTAGAAAATAAAAAACTAAAACTAAAATAAAAATGGACACAGACAACAGCAGTGTGTTGAACTGGCCGATTTATTGTAGTAAACGTGGCATTATATATGCTAGTGATTTCCTTGTAACATATGTCATCTATGTTTTTCTAACATTACCTAATTTTGAAAACGTTCCTATGTATAAACAACCTTTAAGAAATAACATGGTGGGGCGCCTGGGTGGTGCAGTCGGTTAAGCGTCCGACTTCGGCCAGGTCACGATCTCGCGGTCTGTGAGTTCGAGCCCCGCGTCGGGCTCTGGGCTGATGGCTCAGAGCCTGGAGCCTGTTTCCGATTCTGTGTCTCCCTCTCTCTCTGCCCCTCCCCCGTTCATGCTTTGTCTCTCTCTGTCCCAAAAATAAATAAACGTTGAAAAAAAAATTAAAAAAAAAAAAAAAAAAAGAAATAACATGGTGATTTTCCCCTAGCTTTCCTGCATACCTTTTGATTATAGATTTATTTCTTACATTATTCCATTATGCATCTGCGTTTATCTATAATCTACAAAGCATTTGCTTTGCTGTTCTCCTGAAAGGCCTTCCATTTCTCAACACCTCAAGTGGAACAGTTACAGGGACATGACCTCCTAACCACATGAGGCCAGAAGAACAATGTGTTTGCCTCGGTCCAAGGTACCAGGAAGGGGCTGAAAAAGCCTTAGAAACCCATGCCCCATACATTCTCAGAGAGACAATGAACCATTCTGTACCTTAACTGACCAGGTTCAGTCATCATATGGAATGCCTCCAGGGGGCCAGGTGGGCCTAGGGGTTGAAGTCATCTGTGCCCAGAGATATACTCCTTAGTTGCTGGAGTGAGGCTTTCAAATCCATATGTCTCTCCTTTACAGGCCCTCTTTGCTGGCAAAGGTATGAGGCTATCCTTCCTGTAAGTAGAGGAGTCTCCATAGGCGATGGCAAGGGCTAAACGTAAGGCCGCACAGTTTCTTGGGGAATCTTATTTTCTTTCCCTGATGGTTCTTTTCCCAGGGGGTCTGCCGAGGGCAATTTCCCAACAGACAATACCCCAGGTACTTTAATAAGGCCAAATTACCTAAAAGCGGGAGTACAAGAAGCTTCACTGTTGGTGGGCCACCCTGCAGTCACCAATCTGTCCACAGCCCGGGCCCTGCCACCCAGGCTGGGATAGCTTGGCTTCCAGCAACGACCCTATAAATCTTTTCTATTATCTTTCCCTCCCTCTCCAAGTTCTGTACGGAGCATCTGCTCTTTCTCTGCATACCTTTTTCCTCAGGTATCATCCACTCACATGGACTCAGTAATTACTTCTTCCTGGACCCAGCCCTGATTTCCATTTTTACCCATGCTCCAGTACCACTTACCCAACATTTTCATCTCTCCAACAGGCTCAGCATGTCTCCAAAGAAACTCTGCAACTCCCAGAAAATGTGGCATTTCTAACAGAAATTGGGCTGTAGTCCTGATACTGTGGAGCCTGGAAATTTGGAATCATCCTTGGGCATCTCCCCATCTCCTCTTTTGTCTCTTTATTTTTGGTAGAAATTGTCATTTTCACAGGAAACAGTCTTAAATAATTTTCCCAAGGTCAGAAGGATAATGAGCAGCAGAGTCAGGACCCTCAGATTTTACACTGATGGTGTTTCCCAAATTGTGTTTCTTTGAACCCCCTGAACTCTAAAATAGAAAGGCTGCCTCATGGGTGAGGATACATGTCCAACCGACCCAACAATGACAACGTCACTTCCCAAGCTGGAGAACTGGAGCCTAGAAATCTTAACAAATATAATGTGTAGAGTCTTGTCTTAGTTTTATCTCCACTTTTTTCCCCAAGAGTTCTCCAACTATGTAACTTGCCAGATCATATCCACCATGTACATCTCTCTGTTTAAACCTAATTCATAGAAACTGAGGCTCTCATATTTGAAGGGAACCCAGAGGTTACCTAATATAGACTTCTGCAAAACACATACTGGTCTGTTCTATTGCATGGGAAAATGACCCTTAAGCCTCAGCTTGAACAACTTGGTGATGAGAATTTTAGTACTAGAATGACTTTGCCTGTTACAAACACTTCCTGGGGTGCTTGGGTGTCTCAGTTGGTTAAGCGTCCGACTTTGGCTCAGGCCATGATCTCACAGTTTGTGAGTTGAACCCCATGTCAGGCTCTGTGCTGACAGCTCAGGGCCTGGAGCCTGCTTCAGATTCTGTCTGTCTGTCTCTCTCTCTGCCCTTCCCTAACTCATGCTCTGTCTCTCTGTCTCAAAAATAAATAAAACATAAAAAAATTTATAAACAGTTCCTTATGGGGCACTTGGATGGCTCAGTTGATTGAGTGTCTAACTTCAGATCTGGTCATGATCTCAGAGTTCATGGGTTTGAGCCCCACATTGGGCTCTGTCCTGACAGCTCAGCTTTGCACTCTGTGTCTCGCTCTCTCTCTGTCCCTCCCCCACTCATGCTCCGTCTCTCTCTCTCTCTCTCTCTCTCTCCCTCTCTCTCAAAAATAAAATACACATTAAAAATTTTTTAAAAAGAAACACTTTCTTATGCTGAGATGCAAAAATTTCTGTGTAGCTTCCACCCACTCTTAATTATTCCTCTGCAGCCAAACGGCAATCTTTCCAAACATGAAGACTTCCCTCGGTAGGTCCCAATAATATCTCTCTTTTTTTAAAAAGGAGTCCAGGGGCGCCTGGGTGGCGCAGTCGGTTAAGCGTCCGACTTCAGCCAGGTCACGATCTCGCGGTCCGGGAGTTCGAGCCCCGCGTCAGGCTCTGGGCTGATGGCTCGGAGCCTGGAGCCTGTTTCCGATTCTGTGTCTCCCTCTCTCTCTGCCCCTCCCCCGTTCATGCTCTGTCTCTCTCTGTCCCAAAAATAAATAAAAAACGTTGAAAAAAAAAAAAAAAAAAAGGAGTCCAGCATTCTCAGTCCTTCAGATGGCATGTTATCTAGGCCTTTTTCATTCTGGTTTCTCCTCATCCAGACTGTCAATTGCCTATTCAATTAATGCTTCCCTGATTGTACCACTTCATCTAGCATCTGAGCAGTAGCAGGAAAAGTGGCATTCTCTCCTCTCTTATTCTGGACACTCTGCATTTATTAGCACAAAGATCCCATTAACTACCTCAAAATCCTTTAAGATCTTGATGAATTTGGACAGGATCCAAGTCTGCTAATGCAACCTGTCAGTGAGAACAAAAGCTGAAGGCAGCAGCATCTTTCTTCCACAGGAATTTTACAAGAGCTTTTTTGAGTGGTGCTTTCACATAATTAAGCTTCTCTAATATGACTGACCACATTCCAGCCTGTAGCAAGGACACATTTTTGAGCTTGTTGTCAGGATTATTATCAGATATAGATCACTATCCTAGACTAAGAAATGCACATCTTCAACATATTGCAGTATCATTGGAACTTGATTCAGTTTCTGAGTTTTAGGTCTCTTTACTGACTGGTGAAAACAGAGAGATTAGGGTTTGTATATGTTGAGTTTATTTTTATTACATACAACAAAACCACCCCAATTGATCACAGGAAAAAGTCCAGAAAGATGCTAGAGTATTTCATGGATATAGTAGGAATGTTAGGCAATACAGAGTATCTTCTCTTCAGGTTTTAAATTAATATCCTAGGTCGCATTTTCTAAAAGCATAGACTAAGATAGGGAATCTTGTATAAGTCATTTACTGAGGAATGTGCTCAGGAGAGGATGTTAGGAAATGATAAAAGGAGAAGAAGAAAAGCAATGATTTGTTTTCAGGAGAAGTCTATCTTTAACTTGATTCTGTGTGGGTACTACAGAGTGTGAATTGCACCACAGATGTTTGCTAGGTCTGTCTCTGTGCAGGATGGTAGGAGTGGCCAAGACCTAACTTTTAGACCTCAGTAAACAGGACAGCTTCTATCAGCTGAAAATAGGCCTCCTGAAAAGTGTGCAGGTGTGAGCCATTACTCACCAACACACACAGAAGATGGGAAATGGGTGAGCTGGCCAAATAAAAGGATTCTGGGAGGGACACTAACAGTGTTTGTTATAGGGAGAGATCTGTTCTGGAACTAATGCAGAGGGGCAAGATCTTCCAGGACAACTATGGCCAATGGGATCCTCCTGTTGTGCAACAGAGGTCTGCATTCCTCCAACATCCAGTCAATGGGCATTAGTGAAAACATGTTTTGCCCCAGGCACTGCACCAGATTCTTGGAGCACAGCAGTGAACATGCCCTCAAGCAGTTTGCATCACAGAGAAGTGGAAATCACTGTGTGTGGGCAACCCCAGTAGGAAGTTCTAGACATGGCAAGTAGAGCATGATGACTAGAAGCATGCATGATCTCTGTGTCCTGGTTCCTTCTGGTTCTTTATGTATCAGTTATGTGACCCAGGCTACTGACTCAAACCTTTTAAGCCTCTATTTCATCATGGAGAGAAAAAAATGGCTTCCACTAATTTTATAGATGGTACGTATTTAAATATTAAAGTAGATAATGCATGTAAAGTACTTAGCTCAGGGCCTGGCCCAGAGTAGTTTCTCAGTAATGCCAAATAGTAATAATACTATCATTATTGCCACAACACTGGTTAGGACTTGCAAGAAAATATCTCTTCAATGAGTTCCTTAATTTTATTTTTCCTTAATTAAATCATACTATGTGGCTGGACTCATGCTGGGCTTAAGGTTATGGATTAGGAGTGGACAGCATGATGCTTGAACTCAGGTCCTGGGGCAAAGTACCTGACTCTTCTACCTAAAATCCTTTTTGAGTCTGTCATCAGCTAGCTCTCATTTCCTTGACTTGGCCACAGGTAACTTCTGAGACTCTCCAGCACTGTCCCTTAAACATCAATTTCAGTTTCTAGGAAATAAGACTGGAATGGATCCCAGGGATAACCACTCTGATTCAACACTTCTGGTATAAACATGGAACCAGAAAGGGGTGTTATGTGTTCCCAAGTAGATCTGAAAGTTCTCACAGACTAGGATGGACAGTTCCCCTCTGCTTCTTCAAAAAATACCTGTGGTTTCTCCCCCTCCTTTTCCATACATACACACACCAGAAGAAGAAGAAAAAAATACTGTCACAACTGTCAGAAGAGCTAAACTCAAAAGCACAAGAAACAAGTGTTGCCAAGGATGTGGAGAAAAAAGAACCCTCATGCACTGTTGGTGGGAATGCAAATTGGTGCAGCCACTGTGGAAAATAAAATGAAGTTTTCTCAAAAATATAATAATAGAATTACAGTATGATCCAGTAATTCTAATACTGGCTACTTACCCAAAGAAAACAAAAACCCAGGAAGAAGGATCTAGATGATTTGTGCTTCTAGAAATTTTAATTTTCATCCATATTACTGTTTGCTTTTCTTGTAAGACTTCATTGTGGCCAGATGCTTAATGTCCATTTCCCCACACATCCAAAGGGAAGAATGGGGTTTCTATGACCCCATTGAAGTGCCCCAGGAAAAGTTTCCAGAGACAGCACAACCCTTTGTTAAATGTTTCAAGGAGCCCTAGCCTATAAAATAGGCAGATGATGAACAAACTGCAGCAGAAAAAAATGAAACACAAATAGGAAATGAGTATTCTATCAAGCAGCAATGCCAAGGTCTGGGGATGCATTGCCTCATTCTCATCTCATAAATTCAATGGAAAGTTCATTGCTTTGAATGAAAAGTCTGTTTGTGCAGTCTGATCATTCATATGACGACCACCTAATTTGAAATCCAATTCACTACCTGACAGATAGGTTTGTTTCCCACTCCCAGTAGATGAAATGGTCTGTTTTACAATTGAACAGATAACAAAGGAGATCAGGATTGAGGGGCATCAGAGAAATAAAAATACTTTTTAACTTCCCAATGGCCAAGCTAAATCTTTTCCTTTCTGTCAGGTTACTCCTCAATTAAACATATGAAAGCAGAAAAATTGGCACACAGCCATATCAAAGCCATGCTCAATTTGTGCAGTTCATACTGGTGTGTGACACAGCCAGCCCTAAAGGGTCTAGAGACTCCTAATCAACATCCTCCCAGGCAGGTAGGCGGGGCTTTCATCTCAGAGGGTCTTAATGAATGACTAGAATTACACATTCCTTTCTAAAATTATCAGGGGAATCCTTCCTCAGGTTCTCTGCACCATCATTCTTTACAACTGGATTTTTTTTTTCAAAAGTCAGTCAGTCTGCCTAAGAATCCCACCACAGATTTATTTTGACTAATATTAAGTACATTATCAATGATAGCCTTGCTTTGTCTGAAATCCCCAACTGTTTTCAAAGAAAATCTCCACATCTTTAAGAAATCTGAAGTGAAAATACGAATCATAGCTTGGGGACATCTTTTCCTACCTACATACACAAAAGAAACTAATACATAATATATTCAAAATTGATGCTCTTCAAATTCTTCTCTTGACACAATATAAGTGATCTTTGACATCCCTCCAGGGTTAGGCCAGATATAATTAGGTAGAGATAGCTGGCATTGTGCAATGTCAATATTAATTTAGACCACCCATTGTTTCTTATTTATTCTTAGCATTGATTCTACAACTTTTTGCCTATATCATGCAGTTAAATTCTTTCTAATATGACAAGTCCTTAAGGATTTATAGACATTTTCTCATGCTCTAACAAATTACCATTCTTGCTAGAGTTCTGGTAACAACCCTTGGTGGAAAATGATACAAAAAATGAAGATACTATCAAAGTGATTCCTGGCTGCTAAAATGGAAATGAACATGAGTCATTTTTAGTTATAATCAAAAAGAAAAAGTTAAGTCATAGCCACATCTCAAACTGTAAGACAAAAACAAAGCTAAGTTCCCTTTTATGCTGCAAGATCCTAAAGATTAAATGTTGGGGGGAAAGGGAAGCAAATGGAAATGTAAATTTGTTTATACTATACTCTAGTATAGTTTATACTGAGTATAGTTTATACTATACTATAGTATAACTATATAGAGACAGTTTTCTATATATTTCTCTCTTTAATTGATAGAAGAATATGATTTATTTCTCAGTCAGTCTGTATCCCCTTCCTGGTCACTATAGTCCACCACAATTTTTACTTTACTATTAATATCCATATGTTGACAAACATAAAGATGTTCTCCCACACAGACTTAACATCTAGGATAGTTGACTGAAACTGTTTCTATTTTCTTTCAGATGTTCCCAGGCCCTGTGGACTTAGGCATTCCCAAGCCAAACACCAGAAATGAATGTATTTAGAATTTAATAATAAGATTTAAAGGAGAAACATGTTCTCCATCACCACCATCACCTACCTCTATCCCACACTCCTGATCTGCTTTTAAGTCCCAGTTCATAGTTTACTTCCTCCAACAGACTTTCCCAGATTGTCCCAGACAAGATTAACTTCTCTGCCACTGCTTGGTTATGGGCCTTCTCATGGCTGGCCTTGAGCAGGATTGTTTCTGAGAGCATCTAGAGGGCAGAGACCAGATCTGATTCAGACTTATTTCTTCCTAGGTCACTCTTCCCCCCCAAATTCATATGTTAGAACCCTAATTCCCAATGAGATGGGATTAGGAGATAGGATCTTTGGGAGGTGATTAGGTCATGAGGGTAGAGCTTTCATGAATGGGACTAGTACTCTTTTTTTTTTTTAAGTACCTTTAATGTTTCTTTATTTCTGAGAGAGAGAGAGAGAGAGAGAGAGCGCGAGCATGAGCGGGGGAGGAGCAGAGAGAGAGACACACAGAATCGAAAGCAGGCTCTAGGCTCTGAGCTCTCAGCACAGAGCCCGATGCGGGGCTCGAACTCACGAACTGCGAGATCGTGACCTGAGCCGAAGTCAGATGCTTAACCGACACAAACCCAGAAGCCCCGGGACTAAGTACTCTTATAAAAGAGACCCCAGAGAGATCCCTGACACCTTCCACCATATGGAGACACAGCAATAAGATGGCTGCTTTGAAATAGGAAGTGGGCTCTCACCAGACACCAAATCTGCCAGGCTCTAAAATGTAAAAAAAATAAACTTCTATTCTTTAAAAGATACCCACTCTATGGTATTCTTTTATAGCAGCCTAAACTGCTAAGTTGAAAACATGAAATTGTCCATATTCAATCATTTTTTTCTTACAAAAACAATTTCAAATCATTTGTTTTTAATAGAGCAAATGAAACCAATATCAATGCCATCCATTTCTTTGAATGCTAACATTCACACTCAACCAGAGTCAAATTTCTTTTAGGGTCTATGTAATTTCATACATGTCCTGAAACTATATGTACTCTCCTTATTTGCCTTAATAATAAACTGCCCTATAACCAAGGTTTGTTGGATTGACAGACTGCCTACCAGCCAGCCAGAATGCTGTGAATACATTGCAATGACAAAAGTTCACATCAGGCCCAGGGAGGGTTTCCTACCTCAGCTGCCTCTGCTTATTGGCTCCTTAGGCTTATTAATGGCAAAAGTACAAACCCTCCACTGTGTTCCTGTTTCAAAAAAATACAAGTTCCTTTAAAAACTTTTATACCTTCTGCTCATTTTCTATCTTCCTTCTATTCTTGGGGCCAAATTAAAAAAAAAAAAAAAGCTCTTCTTATTGCAGGCAATTATGAAAACAATTTAGGCCTTCTTCACTATTTTTATTGTTGTGGCTTTTTATGTTATCATTACTGATCTGTGACCCTATATATTGTATAGTATAGTGCATTGTACTATAGTGCAATTGTAATGCATTGTAATGCATCATCTCATTTGATTTCCAAACAACTGTCTACACGATGACTCTTTTCATTTTACAACTAAAATGTCTGAGGAATTGAGAGTTTCGGTGAATTTCCGAAAGTTACACCAAACTTAAATGTGAAATTAAACATTTTGTTTCCAAGATCAGTGTCATCTTAGCTGGGCCACACTGCCTTTTCTGGGAGGAGGGTAAACACATGAGAAATAATTTTTGCATTAGTATGGATCTGTATTCACAAGCTCAGATGCTCACAGAGAATCAGCAGATACAGATGTGAGAAAATCATATGAAGCAGAGAGCACTGAGGTAAACTGGGAAGGCAGAGCTGCTCCTTAACCTTGACAATTTTTGCCACTAGACCATGTGGACTCAAACTCTCTAGATCTTCTAAAATTTCCTCTGAAAGCTAATTTTTTTTTATGTTGAGAGAGAACAAGTAGAGGAAGGGCAGAGAGAAGGAGAGAGAGAAAAAGAGAGAGAATCTCAAGCAGTCTCTGCAGAGCCCAATGCAAGACTCAAACTCATGAACTATGAGATCATGACCTGAGCCAAAACTAAGAATCAGACACTTAGCCAACTAAGCCATCCAGGTGACCTAGATTTTTTTAAATGTAAAATTTTGTGATGTTTAAATGCTGACAGTTAATTTCCTTAAATACACACATGTTGTGCACCAGTAGTATCCTAGCTAAACATAACACTATTAAGTATCAGATGCTGCTCAAAGTGTGCCACCTCTATCTGTAGCAGAAATGGCAAATGTGTAGTACACAAGTGGCCACTCCTTGACCCACAGCAAACATGATCAACCTATCTCAGCACTTGTTTACTGAGTTTAGATGCAACTTAATGTTTCACCCTCTGACCTATTGGAAGTAGGCCTACCTGGTCTGGGAAACAAATAACCAGTGAAGGCACCAAAGAAAAAGAAACCATTAATAAGGGTTTTCAGATATACACACAGTCACCTAAATGCCCAAATACAAGAAGACACTTGATAAATACAATGAAAAGGGAAAAAGAGCAAGTCAGGCAGCAGAAGTAAAAGAAGTAGAATCTCTGAGTCACAACAGGGTGGTTGCAGTTCTGGTTTAATTGTTGTAAGCATTAATATGTATTTGAGGCCATGCTCTGCACTTTAAGACTGCATCTCTAAATCAGACACTTATTTTAGCTAGTTTCAAATCATTTAATTGCCTTTAGGAAAATGCAGTGAAAAGTGGTACATATATTTATCCCAAATTACAGCTATATCTTCTTTTTATTATTTTTTTCTTTATCTATAGCTCACAAAATCTAGAGTCCCAGGCTCTATTAAATGATATATTCCAGAGGGCTTCAAACAGCTCACCATCCAATTCACTGATCAGAAAATAAGGCAAGACTGTGATTCTAAAGGCTCATACATCTACCATGACATATTTAAGCACAACAGACATGAAGAAACATTCTATGCCCTGAAACTCTAGTGACTGCTAAGGTCATTCTCTCAGTAAGTATTTGTTCAGATGCTACAGAAAACTTACCTTGGTATGAGTTCTACAAAAGAAGAGATTTTGACTGAATTTCAAACTGTAGCCTGCATTTCTATCCAAGCTTTCTTAAAGCTCAGAAAGTTATGGGAAAGCTTAAGAGCAGTGAGAAGTAATTTAGATATTTTTACTTTTTTTCATTCATTATTCTATTAAAACAGGGTTTGAACATTCAAATTCCTACAAAAAATATAATGTAAATAGGTAAAGTGTTTACATATGTTATTTCAACATAGACACAGTTTGCGCAATTAAAGACTATTCCCACATGTTCAGTATGGTAAGAAAAAATAGTCTCACTCCCATTAAACATGTGGGTCTCATGATCTTTCATTTATTTCTTCTTTTTCCCCCTTCTTTTTTTTTAAGTTTATTTATTTATTTTGAGAGAGAGAGTGCATGCACGGAAGGGGTGGGGGCAAAGCGAGAGGGGGGGGGAGAGAAAGAGACAATCTCAAGGAGGTTCCATGCTCAGCACAGAGCCTGATTCAGGGCTTGATCTCACTACTGTGAGATCATGACCAGGGCCAGAATCAAGAGTTGGACTGTAACCAACTGAGCCACCCAGGCACCCCAAAAAGGCATAGGATTTTAAAGAGAGAAAAACATCATTAAGTTCTTTATTGCTAAATTTAAAGACAACCAAGGAATATAAAGTGACATTAAATGTTATTATTCAACCTACATGGATGCTTCCTATGCGTAGGACACACAGTACTACAAAATCCATCAAATTCAAAACCAAGTCAAAGGTCAAAGCATCAGGCAGAAGAAAGAATACTTAATTCATAAGATAAGGGATAGAATACCATCAAAGTTGTGATGCAGGTGAAGCTTGCCTTTGACACTTTGCAATACTGCAAATTCCTTTCTGAAGCCACCTTTACATCAAGAATTTGGTCACTTCAAGGCCCAACCCCTGCTAGTCCCAGAGATTCCCCTGTCCAAGATGAGGTTCTTAAGCCTCTTCAATGTGTTCTGTGTCTCCTTAGATCCACAAAGTCTACAGGAGTCAGACAATATCTTAAATGGGGTTGCATACACCTTCAAGGATTTACAGGACAATCTATTGAAGCACAAGAGGAGAACATTAGAAATGCTTAAAAAATAGTTTACAAATATTTAATGCCTGATTGTCCCTGAATCCCTTTCCCTGATTGTTTGTCAGGTTGAAATATGTCCCAGGTGGTCCATGAACTACCTTGAGGGGAGTGCGGAGTTTCACAGATCAAAAGTAAACATTCCTTCTGCAGCTTAGCTGTCCTTGGTTAGTGGATTTGTGGATAGTAATATCTTGTCTTAACCAAACATTCACCAATGAACAGAAAGCTTAACAAGTTTCTCACAAACTACAAAATGAAGATAATACAAATGATATGAGCACAGAAAACCAACAAGAAAATGGGGTGATAGAACGCCATCTCCTAGTCTGAGTTTGTCAGCCACATTATAAGGTTGAAATCATGATTACCTAATTAGATTGGTCGAAAAGTCTACAAAAACAAACAAAATAATCAAAATATTTTGTATGTATTGTCATTAATGATAAGCCTCACCCTAAGGACCAGTTGTGTCCTGAGATATTAGCTAAAGATAGTACATACTTATAATTTAAGAATAAATATTGATATATGGGGTGAGGGGCATGTTCAAAAGGCTTTACCACTGAAATGTATGATGAAAACTCAGATATCACCAAGCTGGATAAATAAAGTTAATTGGAACAAATTAATGAAAACACCATAAAAGAAAAAACTTCTTTGCCAGGATTATGTCATCATGAGGCTGAAACAACAAAATTAATTACACATATTTAATCTATCAATCAAAAACAGAAACAGAAGAAAACTTGGACTTTAAGCTATTGACCATCTCCTTATTAGTAGAAAACAAACACACAAAAGCAGGATTTTCTTGTGTGTGTGTGCTTCAAACCAGTCTTTGAAAGTACCCAAATTAAATTGGCCTTTCATACGCTTGGCCCTGCCTAGAGGAGGCTGGCCTCTTGCAAGCAGAGAAGCCATACACACTGGGTGTTATTTTCTATGTTATTTTTTCCCAAGTTAAGTGCTGACTGTCAAAAATAGTAAATCAAGGGGTGCCTGGGTGGCTCATTTGGTTGAGTGTCTGACTTCAGCTCAGGTCATGATCTCACAGTTCGTGAGTTCGAGCCCCATGTTGGGCTCTGTGCTAACAGCTTGGAGCCTGGGGCCTGCTTGGGATTCTGTGTCTCCCTCTCTCTCCCTCTCCCCTGCTCATGCTCTGTCTCTCTCTCTCAAAAATAAACATGAAAAAAATAAAAAAAATAGTAAATCAAGACAAAGAGAAGCATTTGCTGCAGAATAGGGCCACACTGCACTGTAAGGAAGCCTGCCCTGCACCAGACTCTCACTGCCTCTCTTGTCCTGCTGATTGGTTTTATAATCAATTCTGTAAAGCTGGCTAACTTTTCAGTCTGAATCATGTACACAAGTTTATCTGAGTGTTTGACAGCCAAATTCCTATGCCTACCTTTCAGAGAAGCTCAGAACTGAATTGTGTAGCATTCTCTGTTGAGCTGAGTGGAACTTGAAATGACTTTTCAGAGACAGGACCTATTTATTCCGTTTTCTCAGTTTAAT
Organism: Puma concolor; assembly: GCF_028749965.1. Classification (NCBI taxonomy): domain Eukaryota; kingdom Metazoa; phylum Chordata; class Mammalia; order Carnivora; family Felidae; genus Puma; species Puma concolor. The sequence continues at coordinate 38,288,940 of NC_141681.1, read as the reverse complement.
AGGAAAATGGCTTCCCATTCTCCTTCTGTATTTGTACATTTTTTTCACATTTGCTGAAATTGTACCTGTAAATCAACAAAGGCCAAGGTAATCCCCCCAAAAAACTAGCCAATTTCAAAAAAAATTAGAAGTATTATGTGTGTATGCATATTAATCGCTAAAAGTTTATATCTCTTTGCTCTCAAACAAAAAATACATTAAAAGTTTTATACATCCCCAAAGGAATTTTTGCCAGAGTAACCCAAATATGAACAGAGGAGGCCTGGCTCTGGAGGCTTTATTAGGTCCCACTGGTCACTTCTCTTGTCTCTTAATGGTTCCACTCAACCAGGGCCCAGAGAAGACGTCTTGACAATGAGAGGCTCACAAGACTCATGCCATTGTAATGATTCTCCAATTTTCTAAAACCTTGTTTTTATCAACTTTCAGGGATTCTGAATTTTGACACAATTAAGTATTTGCTAAAATGCTGAAGAATTCCATTGTTTCAAATCAACTGAAAAGAAATTAACAGTTGATGATCATGTTTTATAATATGATTCCTTGACAAGTACTGTATTTTTCTTCTATTTAGTTTTGAAAACTCATCTTCCTTAGGAGAAGTAAGGTCCCAAAGATATTCTATATTAAAATTACATATTTCTCTGAGTGCCCCCACCATCTTCCTGCTGCCTTTGAACTTCTCAAGTACCAGATTGTGTCCTGATCATCTTTGTAAGCATCATCTCTGGTAAGTGGCAGTTGCCTAAAGAAATGATTAAGGAAGGAATGAGAAAGTAAAGAGTTGATCTTCAATTTGAGAATATTTTGTCAAATGCAGCATATTTGAAGAGAGAACAGACTTGGAATTCATCCCAACCTAGGTTCTGATGCTCACTAACTATACATCTTGGGCAGGCTACTTAACCTCTCTGGGTTTTTGTTTCTTCATCTTTAAAATAAAGATGATAACAATGATTATCTCACTGGCTTGTTGTGACAATTAAATAAGATCATACATGTAACAGCTTTCCCTGAGTCTGATTAGCTTCCTATCCACTGCTGCTCTCCTACCTGTACCTATTCTTTGGGGTGGGGGGTGGGGGATGGGAGGGGTGACTGCAGAATCTGATAACATCAGCTATTGAAAGGATCATGGGGCCAATCCTAATGAACCAGGCCACAGGGCGGTGAAGGGAAAGACATTTACTACTACTCTTTGCTCATCCTTTTAAAGGCTTTTACCAATGAACTTGTTTACAGGTTGATGCGGTATCTGCCCCAAGCATCTGCCTTAGTCCTGTGGTAGCACTGGGTACACAATATGGACAAGGCAGAGCAAAGCTTTAGCTATGGGGGAGCCCAGGTCTCAACCAGCACAGCAAGCTGACCATGAATTATCTAGCCATCACCTGGAAGTGGACACACTAATCATGTCTCCATGCTGGACTGAATCACTGTAGCCAGAAAGACTGACTCATTGGGCTGAAAGAACAAGAGTGATCCCCTCCAAAAAATTGTTTTACTAGAAAACAAGGGAATTGCTGCTGTCTGTCCCCACCCAGGTCCAGAGCCAGGCCTAAGTCATGCAAAGGGAGGCTTTAGTCAGAGGCTAAAGAGGCTGTCTTCAGGATAGTTGCCTGAGTCCCAAGGCAGCCTTGCCTCTGATCTTGGATTGAACAAACTCTGAACTAGAATGGTGAAGAAAGGTTTGTTCCCTTTATCTGTGGGAGGAAACAAGACTGGGACTTCAAAAGCCCAAGGCAGCAATGCCTTGAGCAATGCCCCAGCATTCTTCCTGCAAGTATATGTAGTGCTATAGGTGGAGAGCAGCACCTTCAAGGGCTCTGACTGCCCAGACAGAAGAGAAGGCAATGTGCGTATGTCAGAAATCCCAGTGAGTCTCCCAAAACACTGGAGGCAAATAGAGCAGGACATTGAGATTCAACACGAAACAGAAGGGGAGAAATACATCTGAATTGTTCATTCCATTATCATCAATTATCTCCTCTTCTTTTTTTTTCAACGTTTTTATTTTTATTTTTGGGACAGAGAGAGACAGAGCATGAACGGGGGAGGGGCAGAGAGAGAGGGAGACACAGAATCGGAAACAGGCTCCAGGCTCTGAGCCATCCAGCCCAGAGCCCGACGCGGGGCTCGAACTCACGGACCGCAAGATCGTGACCTGGCTGAAGTCGGACGCTTAACCGACTGCGCCACCCAGGCGCCCCAGTTATCTCCTCTTCTTAAAGGGAGGGCTGTACATTATATATATATATATATATATATATATATATATTTTTTTTTTTTTTTTTTTTCTTGTTGCCCCACCTTCCAGGGCCTAGCTGTGTGGTTGGGACTGCAGTGACAATAATAGCTGTTGTTTGCTGTGTACTATATGTGAGCACTTTTGTACATTATCTCATTTAACCATCTGTGTAATCTAAAGTAAGCAGTACTTTATCCTTATTCTATAGATGCAGACAGAGAAGCTCAGAATCGTAGAGTGACCTACTCAAATTAACCCAGCCAAGGAGCAGCAGAACCAACTTCCATACCAGCTTTGTTCCCCGCCACTTCTGTTCTCACCACTAATTCTGCTCTCTCTCCACAGAACCACCCAACATCTCTGACTCTCTCCTCTTCACAGCCTTAAAACACATTTGCTTCATTTCCAGTGAGTTGGCCTCCAGAAAAGAATATCTGAAAGAATGTGAGACTCTCAACAGAACAGAAATTAAGCTGCCTTGCTTGAGGAGGGAAGCATATACCACCATGCAAACAGTGACCAAGCTAGGGAAGCATGTTAGGGACTGCCTCCCACCTCTCTTCATAGAACAAGGTCAGACAAGCATCCAGAGTTTATCAGCTGTGTTACCTGCTATGGAGAAAACAAACAGGGATGCTGGAGCACATTGCTCTTCTCTCCAACAAGGATAACTCATTGTGGAAGGGGCCATTTCCAAGAACCTGAGCCTGAAGAGGCAATCAAGTCCCAACTGGACAGCAATTGAGGGGCATTGTATCTTACTAAAAGGAAATTATGACAATTAGCCCAGATAGAAACATTTTTCCCTCCATCACAACCTTCAAATTAAAAACCACTATATTATACTGATTTATTCCATTTTAATGGGTGCATTAATTATTGTACTGAAGATAATGGGGCCTATGTTAGATAGCAGAAAGAACTGCTCTAGTTCTAAGTGCTTATTAATGAACAATATGGCATAGTCAATTAAGGCCCAGGAAAGAACCATGGCAGCCAGTGATTGGTGGGCTTGTTGCTGGATCTAATTTTTGTTATTGGGTCAGTAAAGGCAGGAAGCAAATAGTTCTCAATGGGAGAGAACGAAATTACAAATTAGATTAAAGTAAATCACTTTTTGAGCTTTCAAGCCTTTTGGATTGAGGCTTTGCTTAATGTAGGTGACAGCCCTTTCTTCCTGTTACTTGGCATACGGTTATTGGGAGCCATTTGTAACACTCCCATTTTATCTGTGAAAAGACATTTTAATTGGAAAATCATGTGCCCATAAAATTATTATCATAAATTCACATTCCACCAAAGGGCTGCATTATGACCATAAAACAATTTGTAAGTGGATCCATTTTACCACTAAATCACTTTACATTATGTTGTGAACAGAATGATTAAAGCAAGTTAGCATTTTGTTGGCAAAGTAATTACATTATTATGCATTTCATCCACAGAGATACTTATACTACTGAGTCCATTTGTCTTGTTGACAGAATACCTATATGTATTGGACAGAATGCATTTTATTTAATAGAGGCAATTAATTTTATTCACCAAACACTTTTAAACTTAAGCTAATTCTTTTTGTCACAGGAGTAGATTTGATTATTGGACAAAATTAATCTTGCCTACATGATCTGTGCTCATAAAGTTTTTCCAAACAACTATACAAGTTTGCAAACAAATAAACAAAAGCAGAAGAAAATAATTAAAAATAGCAAAACAAAAGCCTTAAGAAAATGTTCCTCTTGGGTCCATTTCTTTAACTTTTCTATGTATCCAGGAGGGATAAAATCCAAAGATACCTTGAAAATATGGAGGTGGAGATGGTGACAAAGAGGAGCTTCTCTATTCTGTATAATCATGGTAGGCACAGATAGTTCTTTAAAAATGACCCTGTATGACTACTTGAACAGCTACCTGTCTAGTGTCTTTTCATCACCAGCTTCCTTCAATGCTAAGTAGTGTAGGTTTTGAGTTAAGTCAGGCACTGAGAGGCAGCAATAACTTACTCAGTCCATTGAGAACCTCAGGAATCCTTACTGGGAGCCAATATGGAATTTAGGAGACTGTACCATAAAAGTTACCAAAAATAGTTTTCTTAAAACCAAACAAAGGGACAGAAAATGGCTTATCCTAAATTATAGGCTTCAGACCCAATTGTTTGCCCCTGGAATTTCTAGGTTTGGAAGTGTAGAGTCTTTCTTGCCTGTGTTGGCTTCCTTGTCCAGGACCTTAGCAGACAGCAGATATTAGGGCAGCAAGAAACCATGTCTTGATGTCCCTAAGGCCCTCACAGTATAAAGCTGGATACACAGCAGTCATTCTAGAATGAAAAGACTCTGTATTCATTTACCCATTATTCAACTTGTATTTTCTGAGTACTTACTCTGTTTCATATGAAAGTCCTGGGTAAACAAAACCCTGCCCTGAAGCAGGTGATAACCTGTGGGAGTCAGACAAGTAAACAGGAAATTAAGTGTGGTGAGAGAGTTCTTGGTGGTGAGAGAAAGTTCTGTATCTTGATTGTTGAAGAAAGAATTATTCATTCTTGATACTTGTTTAAATGGTAAGGCAGATTTTATTCAGGGGGACCATTGTGATAGATACAGGGTCTACTAAAATAGCATTTTGTTATAGGGGAGAGAGGTTGGATTGAACTCCAAATCTAACAAGGAAACTAGGAATTTATAGCCAAGGAGCAGGGTCAGGGAATGGGTAGGGCCAGTGGATGGAAAATTTATAAGAGGAAATGTCATGAGTAAGGGGGAATTCTTGCTGAAGTCAGACCAGGGGGGTAGTGGAGATAAGGAATTTGGTCAGATATCAAGGTGATCAGATATGGAAGGTGGGGGATTCCAGCCAAACTAATTTATCAGGATTCTTGTTAAAAATGGGCTCTTGAAGCCTAAATGTCCATCAACTGATGAATGGATAAAGAAATTATGGTTTATATACACAATGGAATACTACTTGGCAATGAGAAAGAATGAAATATGGCCTTTTGTAGCAATGTGGGTGGAACTGGAGAGTGTTATGCTAACTGAAATAAGTCATACAGAGAAAGACAGATACCATATGTTTTCACTCTTATGTGGATCCTGAGAAACTTAACAGAAGACCATGGGTGGGGGGGGAAGGAAAAAAAAAAAGAGGGAGGGAGCCACAACATAAGAGGCTCTTAAAAACTGAGAACAAACTGAAGGTTGATGGAGGGTGGGAGGGTGGGGAGGGTGGGTGATGGGTATTGAGGAGGGCACCTGTTGGGATGAGTACTGGGTGTTGTATGGAAACCAATTTGACAATAAATTTCGTATTAAATAAATAAATAAGCAAACAAAATATATATATATATTATATATATATATTTTATATATATTTATATAATATATATTATATACATATAATATATATATATATATATATATATATATATATAATATATATATATTTTAATGGGCTCTTGACTGGGGTACCTGGGTAGCTCAGTCAGTTAAGCGTCCAACTTGGGCTCAGGTCATGATCTCGCAGTTCATGAGTTTGAGCCCCATATCGGACTCTGTGCTGACAGCTCAGAGCCTGGATCCTGCTTCTGATTCTGTGTCTCCCTCTCCTTCTCTGCCCCTCTCTTGCCTGTGCTCTGTCTCTCTCAAAAATAAAAATAAAAGCATTTTTAAAAATTAAAAAAAAAAAACTGTGTTCTTGAAGACATGTCCAAAGGGGCCTAGTTGAAAAGAACTCAGAAAAACCTGACTAGAATGTGTTCAAGGAGAAAATCTTTATTTGATTGATAAAATCAATCTGTGCATTGAACTATGCACAGAAACATACATGCAAACTAGTGTACTCGAGAACTGTGAAATCCAAGTAAAACCTACAGCCTAATAGTTAATTATGTAGTGCTAATGTCAATGTCTCAGATTTGAGAATGTTCTATAGTTATATAAAATATTACCATTGGGGTCAGCTGAGTGATAAGTATCCCTCTGTACTATTTTTGTAATATCTCTGAGTCTATACTTATTTCCAATAAAATAGAAAAAAATATTGGCCACAGAAGTACAGAGAAATACATGACTCTTTGGGGCAACAGAGAAGATGCCCTGAAGAAAATCATATCTTCCCAAGGCAAGAAATTTAAGTGCTTACAGAGTTGAGCAAGAGGGGGAAAATGTGAAGCTTGGGGGTCTCAGAGAACAGAATGATGGCCAATGCAATACATATCCAGTTTCAAGGCATTTGGATTTTAATTATCTTAAAAGAGGGGCAAAGCTTTGAATAAGCTGAGACTTAAAAGATATTTAGGACAAAGAAGTGTCAGGAGTAGAGGAAAAGGAGTCCTTGAGCCCTTAGCAATGATGAAAGGATGAGTGAAGGAACCCTACCTTGCAGTCAGAGATTGCTGGGCACCTGCAGCAAGCCAAGTATGTGGGCTGTGGTGCTGCAATGGTGACCATGTCATGGCACAGCCCTCAATGCCCTACCCAGTTCACTGGGCTTTATTAAATTCAGCAACACTCATGTCTCTGTGCTTCTTCCCCACAAAACACATCCACGAATACATTCTCCCAGGATTCTGCTAGGTGGTACTTGGTTAATCAGGATGACTGCCTCCTATCACAGCAATGCTTTTAGCTAATCTGTACGTCACAATGGTGGAATACTGTATCCCCAGGCAAGCTGGTGGGATGAGTAGTTTGGCTAGAGAGGCTCCTGTCCATTAAGCTTCCACTATAATACATCTATCCAAATCACATACATCTTTTCAGATACTCCATGAAACGTCCACCCCAGCCTTCCCACTCCAGGAACTTTTTTAAATTTCTACACTAAGTAAACTAGCCTTTCTGTCCTATTATAAAAACCACCCATGTGTAGACAGAAAATGAATAAATCAGCAACTTATTTGTACATTGTAAAAGCATCACAGCTGAATACCTGTGGGGTTCACTGGGAAATGGCAAGAGGGCTTACAGCTCCAGACATAATAAGAAAAGTGACAGCTGACTGTTACAGGATATGCAGCCTGATGTACATTTGCATGGAATGCACACAACAGCCTTACAAAAGCAGATATGATTATCATCATGCATATTTTACAGATAAGGAAGTGGATGCACAACAAGGTAGATAGCTTTCCCAAGGGCATATGCTCAATATGTGTTGTACCAGGACCCAAACCTGCACTAACTGACTCCTGAGTCTTCTCTTCCACTAAAGAACTGATTTTCAGTTGTCACCAGAAACATCTCCACCCATCCTTTGCTAGTTTTGATGATTTACCTGCTGTTCAGCCTGGAATTAAGGGACCCTGGAGTAGACAGGTTTTAGGTCCTTGGGATCCATCTACACTTTTTGAAACACCTGCAAGCCGATTGCATTCCCTGGACCAAGGTTAAAATCCATCAGTAGCCTTTGTTCCTTCTGGGGATATATGGAAGCTTTTTAACAGTCACCTTAATGCAATCTTTGGGTGATATTTCTCTCACTTAAGGAAACAAATGGGAAAAGGGGATTTTGCCTACAGTATATTAAATTACTTTAAATTACTGGAAGCCATTTTGCCAATGGATTCTCCTGGAAATTTTAAATATGGTTAAGGACATTTTACCTATCTCCCTGACACTTTCATAAATACCCTCCAAATGGAATACCAGAAAGCAGAGCAGCATATGTTTTCATCTCCAGTATGGGCTTTTTATGAAATGTAAGCACCACATCATTATGGATCCTTGGAAAAACAGGTCATGATGAATCTTAAAGAAAACCATACTTCAAAGCCCCAACCTCATTACTGAAAATGAAACAAAAAATTCCAAAAGACAAACTCATGAGCAGGAAGCATTCCATGAGTTTAAACAGAAATGGTGTTGTATGTCTTGATTTTCTGAAAGTGAAAGCAGTCATCATAGAAAGAATTGCACAGTTACATTATATGTGAAAGTAGATTTTATAAGTTATTGACTAAGTCTTCATGACACCAAACCATCTAGCCAATGCATTCAGAGGCCCAGTCAGTTACCACATCTGACAGATAAGACAATGGAAATGTTTCCTTTCAAAGTTAGAGCTGCTGAGATTGTACAGATATCAATGCCCACTACCATCACCATCACTGGGAGTGCATGTTAAAAATAAAAAGATGCAGGATCCTGGGAATATGGTGGCGTAGGAGGATGCTGGGCTCACCACGCGTCCTGCTGATCACTTAGATTCCACCTACACCTGCCTAAATAACCCAGAAAACCACCAGAAGACTAGCAGAATGGAGTCTCCGGAGCTAAGTGCAGACAAGAGGCCCACGGAAGAGGGCAGGAAGGGCAGCGAACTGATGCGTGCTACACGGACTGGCAGAAGGGAGCCCGGGTGGAGGGGCAGCCCGCCGGCCAAGCAGAGCCCCCAAGCAGAGTCTGGCTTACAAAAGCGGAGGGGCCATATGGAGTGTGTTCTGACAGCAACCAGGACTTGACATCTGGAAGGTTATAAGCTAATGGATCTGCTTGGAGAATTGGAGGGCTGGAGGACAACGGGAGGGAGAGCTGTTGAGCCCCGGACGACAGAGCACAGCTTGGCGGGGAACAAAGGTGCTTACCAGCGCCATTTCCTTTGCCTATCCCCGAGCCAAAATCCCAAAGGGAACCAGTTCCTGCCAGGGAACTTGCTTGCACCGCGCAAACACCCAACCTGTGCTTCTGTGGATCCATCCCTCCGGTGGGTCTGACTCCCTTCTGGTGCCACAGGGCCCCTCCTGAAGTGGATCTCCAAAGGAAAAGTGAGCTGAGCCTGCCCCTCCCACCCCTGTGCACTTTGCCCATCCACCCCAGCTAATACCCCAGATCCCCAGCACCACAACCCTGGCAGTGTGCAAGGAGCCTAGATGGGCCATGCCACCTCACAGTGAATCCCGCCCCTTGAAGAGGGGAAGAGAAGGTACACACCAGTCTGACTATGGCCCCAGCAGTGGGCTGGGGGCTGACATCAGGTCTGACTGCAGCCGTGCCCACCAATGCAAGTTATTCAAGACAGCACAGGGGAAGTGACCTGCAGTTCCGCACCACTCTAGGGATATCCGAAATGATGAAACAGAAGAATTCTCCTCAAAAAAACGTCCAGGAAATAACAGCTAACGAACTGATCAAAAACGATTTAAACAATACAACAAAAAGTGAATTTAGAATATTAGTTATAAAATTAATCGCTGGGTTTGAAAACAGTATAAAGAACAGCAGAGAATCTATTGCTACAGAGATCAAGGGACTAAGGAACACCCAGGAGGAGCTAAAAAATGCTATCAATGAGCTGCAAAATAAAATGGAGACAACCACAGCTCTCATTAAAGAGGCAGAGGAGAGAATAGGTGAACTAGAAGATAAAATTAAGGAAAAGAAGAAGCTGAGAAAAAAAGAGATAAAAAAATCCAGGAAGATGAGGGGAAAATTAGAGAACTAAGTGATGCACTAAAGAGAAATAATCTATGCATAATTAGTATTCCAGAGGAGGAAGAGAGAGGGAAAGGTACTGAAGGTGTACTTGAAGAAATAATAGCTGAGAACTTACCTGATCTGGGGAAGGAAAAAGGCATTGAAATCCAAGAGGCACAGAGAACTCCCTTCAGATGAACTTGAATCAATCTTCTGCATGATATCATAGTGAAACTGGAAAAATACAAGGATAAAGAGAAAATTCTGTCAGCAGCTAGAGATAAATGTGCTCTAACATATAAAGGGAGACCTCTAAGACTTGTGACCGATCTCTCTACTGAAACTTGGCAGGCCAGACAAGAATGGCAGGAGATCTTCAATGTGATGAACAGAAAAAATATGCAGTGAGAATCCTTTATCCAGAAAGTCTGTCATTCAGAATAGAAGGAGAGATAAAGGTCTTCCCAAACAAACAAAAACTGAAGGAATTCATCACCACTAAACCAGCCCTACAAGAGATCCTAAGGGGGATCCTGTGAGACAAAGTACCAGAGACATCGCTACAAGCATGAAACCTACGGACATCACAAGGACTCTAAACCCATATCTTTCTATAATAGCACTGAATGTAAATGGACTAAATGCGCCAACCAAAAGACATAGGGTATCAGAATGGATAAAAAAACAAGACCCATCTATTTGCTGTCTACATGAGACTCATTTTAGACTTGAGGACACCTTCAGATTGAGAATGAGGGGATGGAGAACTATGTATCATGCCACTGGAAGTCAAAAGAAAGCTGCAGTAGCCATACTTATATCAGACAAACTAGACTTTCAAGTAAAGGCTGTAAAAAGAGATGAAGAAGGGCATTATATAATAATCACAGGGTCTATCCATCAGGAAGAGCTAACAATTATAAATGTCTATGCGCTGAACACAGGAACCCCCAAATACATAAAACAATTACTCACAAACATAAGCAACCTTATTGATAAGAATGTGGTAACTGCAGGGGACTTTAACACTCCACTCACAGAAATGGATAGATCATCTAGACACATGGTCAATAAAGAAACAAGGGCCCTGAATGATACATTGGATCAGATGGACTTGACAGATATATTTAGAACTCTGCATCCCAAAGCAACAGAATATACTTTCTTCTTGAGTGCACATGGAACATTCTCCAAGATAGATCGCATACTGGGTCACAAAACAGCCCTTCATAAGTATACAAGAATTGAAATCATACCATGCATACTTTCAGACCACAATGCTATGAAGCTTGAAATCAACCACAGGAAAAAGTCGGGAAAACCTCCAAAAGCATGGAGGTTAAAGAACACCCTACTAAAGAATGATTGGGTCAACCAGGCAATTAGAAAACAAATTTAAAAATATATGGAAACAAATGGAAATGAAAATACGACAATCCAAACACTTTGGGATGCAGCAAAGGCAGTCCTGAGAGGAAAATACATTGCAATCCAAGCCTATCTAAAGAAACAAGAAAAATCCCAAATATGAAATCTAACAGCACCTAAAGGAAATAGAAGCAGAACAGCAAAGACAACCTAAACCCAGCAGAAGAAGAGAAATAATAAAGATAAGAGCAGAAATAAACAATATAGAATCTAAAAAAACTGTAGAGCAGATCAATGAAACCAAGAGTTGCTTTTTTGAAAAAATAAACAATATTGACAAACCTCTAGCCAGGCTTCTCAAAAAGAAAAGGGCGATGACCCAAATAGATAAAATCATGAATGAAAATGGAATTATTACAAACAATCCCTCAGAGATACAAGAAATTATCAGGGAATACTATGAAAAATTATATGCCAACAAACTGGACAACCTGGAAGAAATGGACAAATTCCTAAACACCCACACTCTTCCAAACTCAATCAGGAGGAAATAGAAAGCTTGAACAGACCCATAACCAGCGAATAAATTGAATCAGTCATCAAAAATCTCCCTACAAATAAGAGTCCAGGACCAGATGGCTTCCCAGGGGAGTTCTACCAGACGTTTAAAGCAGAGATAATACCTATACTTCTCAAGCTATTCCAAAAAATAGAAAGGGAGGAAAACTTCCGGACTCATTCTCTAAAGCCAGTATTACTTTGATTCCTAAACCAGAGACCCAGTAAAAAACGAGAACTACAGGCCAATATCCCTGATGAATACGGATGCAAAAATTATCAATAAGATACTAGCAAATCGAATTCAACAGCATATAAAAAGAATTATTCACCATGATCAAGTGGGATTCATTCCTGGGATGCAGGGCTGGTTCAACGTTTGCAAATCAATCAACATGATACATCACATTAATAAAAGCAAAGATAAGAACCATATGATCCTGTCCATCGATGCAGAAAAAGCATTTGACAAAATTCAGCAACCTTTCTTAATAAAAACCCTCGAGAAAGTCGGGATAGAAGGAACAATCTTAAAGATCATAAAGGCCATTTATGAAAAGCCCACAGCTAACATCATCCTCAATGGGGAAAACCTGAGAGCTTTTTCCCTGAGTTCAGGAACACGACAGGGATGTCCACTCATACTGCTGTTGTTTAACACAGTGTTGGAAGTGCTAGCATCAGCAATCAGACAACAAAAGGAAATCAAAGGCATCAAAATTGGCAAAGATAAAGTCAAGCTTTCATTTTTTCAGATGACATGATATTATACATGGAAAACCGATAGACTCCACCAAAAGTCTGCTAGAACTGATACATGAATTCAGCAAAGTTGCAGGATACAAAATCAATGTACAGAAATCAGTTGCATTCTTATACACTAATAATGAAGCAACAGAAAGACAACTAAAGAAACTGATCCCATTCACAATTGCACCAAGAAGCATAAAATACCTAGGAATAAATCTAACCAAAGATGTAAAAGATCTGTATGCTGAAAACTATAGAAAGCTTATGAAGGTAATTGAAGAAGATGTAAAGAAATGGAAAGACATTCCCTGCTCATGGGTTGGAAGAATAAATATTGTCAAAATGTCAATACTACCCAAAGCTATCTACACATTCAATGCAATCCCAATCAAAATTGCACCAGCATTCTTCTCAAAACTAGAACAAGCAATCCTAAAATTCATATGGAACCACAAAAGGCCCCGAATAGCCAAAGTAATTTTGAAGAAGAAGACCAAAGCAGGAGGCATCACAATCCCAGACTTTAGCCTCTACTACAAAGCTGTCATCATCAAGACAGCATGGTATTGGCACAAAAGCAGACACATAGACCAATGGAATAGAATAGAAAACCCAGAACTAGACCCACAAAAGTATGGCCAACTAATCTTTGACAAAGCAGGAAAGAACATCCAATGGAAAAAAAGACAGTCTCTTTAACAAATGGTGCTGGGAAAACTGGACAGCAACATGCAGAAGAATGAAACTAGACCACTTTCTCACACCATTCACAAAAATAAACTCAAAACGGATAAAGGACCTGAATGTGAGACAGGAAACCATCAAAACCCTAGAGGAGAAAGCAGGAAAAGACCTCTCTGACCTCAGCCATAGCAATTTCTTACTTGACACATCCCCAAGACAAGGGAATTAAAAGCAAAAATGAACTATTGGGACCTCATGAAGATAAAAAGCTTCTGCACAGCAAAGGAAACAACCAACAAAACTAAAAGGCAACCAACGGAATGTGAAAAGATATTTGCTAATGACATATCGGACAAAGGGCTAGTATCCAAAATCTATAAAGAGCTCACCAAACTCCACACCCAAAAAACAAATAACCCAGTGAAGAAATGGGCAGATAACATGAATAGACACTTCTCTAAAGAACATATCCGGACGGCCAACAGGCACACGAAAAGATGCTCAACGTCACTCCTCATCAGGGAAACACAAATCAAAACCACACTCAGATATCACCTCTCGCCAGTCAGAGTGGCTAAAATGAACAAATCAGGAGACTATAGATGCTGGAGAGGATGTGGAGAAACAGGAACCCTCTTGCACTGTTGGTGGGAATGCAAACTGGTGCAGCCGCTCTGGAGAACAGTGTGGAGATTCCTCAAAAAATTAAAAATAGACCTACCCTGTGACCCAGCAATAGCACTGCTAGGAATTTCCCCAAGGGATACAGGAGTACTGATGCATAGGTGCACTTGTACCCCAATGTTTATAGCAGCACTTTCAACAATAACCAAATTATGGAAAGAGCCTAAATGTCCATCAACTGATGAATGGATAAAGAAATTGTGGTTTATATACACAACGGAGTACTACATGGCAATGAGAAAAAATGAAATATGGCCCTTTGTAGCAACGTGGATGGAACTGGAGAGTGTTATGCTAAGTGAAATAAGCCATACAGAGAAAGACAGATACTGTATGTTTTGACTCTTATGTGGATCCTGAGAAACTTAACAGAAACCCATGGGGGAGGTGAAGGGGGAAAAAAAAGGTTAGAGTGGGAGAGAGCCAAAGCATAAGAGGCTCTTAAAAACTGAGAACAAACTGAAGGTTGATGGGGGGTGGGATGGAGGGGAGGGTGGGTAATTGGTATTGAGGAGGGCACCTTTTGGGATGAACACTGGGTGTTTAATGGAAACCAATTTGACAATAAACTTCATATATTGAAAAAAAAAAAAAGATGTCCAGGAGGCAGTCCAACATGGTGGAGTAGGAAGACCTTGAACTCACCTCCTCCCATGAATGCAGTAACCTATACCTACATATAGACCAATTCCCCTTGAATAAAAAGGGAACGATTGAACAGCTACTGCACAACAAATGATATAAGGGCCACATAGAGAAGGATAGGAAAAACAAAGATATAGTAAAGTCTGGAACCCTATATCCAACACAGTGACCTGCAGTAGGGAGGGATATCACAGAAGGGCTCATGTGAATACTTGTGTGCCCTGGGTCACAGTGTAAAAACAAACAGTGGTTTAAAGGGAAATGAGATTATAAATGAAGGACATACATTTAGTAATCCAAGAGTGTCTACCAAAAGGGAGGGAAACTGGTAGAATACTCTCCAGGGTTAGAGGCACCTGTGAGCACCAATTTACATTCCCCCTCCATTATGATAGTGTGGAAGGAAGAAATGTCCAGATACTCTAGCCAGCCTTCTAGGGCCACCCCAATGTACCCCAGTCCCTGACCCACACTAACTCTAGTTGTCCTCCCAAGGGAATTCCAGTGTGATGTACCCCAGGACTTCCCTGGCCCTTACCCACTCCAGCTTCAACCAAGGAAACTCCCACATGGCATGGCCTGGGAAACCCTAGTTGCACCCATTCCATACACAGTCTACACAGGGGTAAGTTACATAAGCCCACTTCTTTAAGGCCAGGAAAGGAAGTTGTTCTGTCTAATTCATAGAAAGAAAACAAAATCACAGAATGTCAAACAAAAGGATAAGACAAAGGAATACATTCCAAATGAAACAATAAGATAAAAGGGTAGAGGGGAGAGGAGGGTAGAGGGGAGGGGTCGGGGGAACCCTAAGGAAACAGAGTTAAGTAATTTACCTGATAAATAATTCAAAGTAATGATAATGAGCATTGAACTGATAAGAATGGAGGAAAATTTCAACAGAATTAGAGAATTTTAACTGTTAGAAAAATGGAAGAACCAATCTGAACTGAAAAATACACTAACTGAAATGAAAAATACACTACAGGGAATAAGCAGCAGATTAAATAATACAAAAGAGCAGATCAGTAATCTGAAAGATAGGGTAATGGAAATCAGCCAGTCAAAAAAAAAAAAAAAAAAAAAAGGAGAGAGAGAGAATATTAAGAAATTAGGATAGCTTAAGGAACCCCTGGTACAATATCAATCATATTAACATTATATCATGAGTATCCCATAGGAAAATATGAAGGGGCAGAAAACTTAGCGAAATAATAGCTAAAAATTTCTCTAACCTGGGGAAGGAAACAGATATCTAGATCTAGGAATCAAAGTGAGTCCCAAGCATGATGAACTTGAGAAGATCCATACCATGATATATTATTATTAAAAAAGCAAAAATTAAAGATAAAGAGAGAATCTTAAAGGCAGCCAGAGAAAAACAAATAGGCACATACAACAGAAACACCATAAAACTATCAGCTGGTTATTTTCAGCAGAATCTTTTCAAGCTAAAAGGGAGAAGCAAGGCATATTTAAAGTTCTGAAAGGAAAAAAAAATTACACCCAAGAATATCTGATAAGGTTATCATTTATAATTAATGGAGGGATGTAATTTCTCAGAAAAGCAAGAACTAAAGGAGTTCATATATACTAAACCAGCTTTACAAGAAATGGTAAAGGATATTCTTTAATCAGGAAAGCAAAGGACATAACAAGAAATAAAAAAATATATGAAAGACAAAATCTCAGTGGTAAAAGCAAATATTTGGTGAAGGGAGAAAATCAGCCAGTTAAAAAGTTACTATGAAGGTTTGGGGCACCTGGCTGGCTCAGTTGATTGAACATATGGCTCTTGATTTGGCTCAGGTCATAATCATAAGGTTGTGGGATCAAGCCTGACATCGGGCTCTGTGCTGAGCATAGAGCCTGCTTAAGATTCTCTCTCTCTATCTCTCACTTTCTCTCTCTTTCTCTCCCTCTGTTTTTCTTCCCCACTTGCACTCTCTCTCTCTCTCTCTCTATTTTTTTTTAAGTTACTATGAAAGTTAAAGACAAAAATAGTAAAATAAACTATAATTACAGTAAGTAGCATAGGTATACACAAAATAATGTAAAATATAATGTCAGAAACATAACATGCTGGAGGGTGTAAAAATGTAGTACTTTTATAAAGTGTTGCTACTTAAGCAACTATGAGCTTAAAATAGACTGCTATATATGTATAGGTTGATATATATGAACCTCATAGTAACCACAAAACAATATCCTAGATTCACAAAAAAGTACAAAGAAAGGAACCCAAACATAACACTAAAGAAAACCATCAAACCACAAAGGAAGAGACTTAGAGAAGAAGAAAGGAACTACAAAAACAACTCAGACCAACTCATAAAATGACAATAAGTACATAACTATTAATAATTACTTTAAGTGTAAATGGACTAAATGCCTGAATCAAAAGATGTGGGGTAACTAAATGTATTTTTTAAAATGTAAGACAAAACCCGTTTTTATATGTTCCTACAAGAAACTCACTTCAAATCTAAAGGCATACACAGGGATTGAAAGTGAATAGATATGAAAAGATATTCTATGAAAATGAAAATGAAAATAAAAAGAAAGCTGGGGGCCACTTGGGTGGCAGAGTCAGTTAAGCATCCAACTCTTGATTTTGGCTCAGGTCATGATCTCACAGTTTGTGGGATTGAGCCTTGCATCAGGCTCTGCACTAACAGCATGGAGCCTGCTTGAGATTCTCTCTCTCCCTCTCTCTCTGCCCCTCCTCTGCTCATTCTCTCTCTCTCTCTCTCCCTCCCTCCCTGTCTCTCTCTCTCAAAATAAATAAATAAATGAACTTAAAAAAAAGAAAAATGGGGTAATAATATTAATATGAAACAAAATATATTTTAAAACAAAGACTGTAAAAAAAGACAAAGAGCATTACATAATGATAAAGGGGTCAATCCAAACAAAGGATATTGCATCCAAAAATATTTATGCATTCAGTATAGAAGCACCTAAATATATAAAGTAAACATTAACAGACATAAAGGGAAAATTTTACAGTAATGCAATTTTAGCAGGGGACTTTAATACACCACTTACAATGGCTAGACCATTGGATAGAAAATCAATAAGGAAACATTAGACCAGATGAACATATATGCATATGTGTATGCATATATATAGAAAGAACATTTTGTTCAATAACTGCAGAATACACATGGAACATTCTTTTTTTTTTTTTTAACGTTTATTTATTTTTTTGGGACAGAGAGAGACAGAGCATGAACGGGGGAGGGGCAGAGAGAGAGGGAGACACAGAATCAGAAACAGGCTCCAGGCTCTGAGCCATCAGCCCAGAGCCCGACGCGGGGCTCGAACTCACGGACCGCGAGATCGTGACCTGGCTGAAGTCGGACGCTTAACCGACTGCGCCACCCAGGCGCCCCCATGGAACATTCTTAAAGAGAGATTATATATTAGGCCAGAAAACAAATGTCACATTCGGGAAGATAAAAATCATATCAAGCATCTTTTCTGATAACAATGATGTGAAACTAGAAATCAATTACAAAAAGAAAATTGAAAAAAATACACAAACAAATGGAAACTAAACAACACACTATTAAACAACCAGTGAGTCAATGAAGAAATCATAGAGGAAATTGAAAAAAAAAATAACTTGAGATAAATAAAAATAAAAACTGCCGGAGACCAGCTCCAGCAATCCTGGAGGAAGGATGGAGTTGGTGAAAATACAACAAAACTAAAATAAAAAAACCTAAAAGTAAAAAACTAAAATAAAAAACTAAAACTAAAATAAAAATGGACACAGACAACAGCAGTGTGTTGAACTGGCTGGTTTATTGTAGCAAACGTGGCATTATATTTGCTAGTGATTTCCTTATAGCATACATCATCTATGTTTTTCTATCATTACCTAATTTTGAAAATGTTCCTATGTGTAATCACCCTTTAAGGAATAACATGGTTATTTTCTCATAATGTTCCCTCCTGCCCCTTGCTTAATGATTAATTTCTCACATTATTTTCATTATGTCCCTATGTTTATCTATAATCTATAAAGCATTTGCTTTGCTGTTTTCACGAAAGGTCATCTATCTCTCAACACCCCAAGTGGAAGAGTTACAGGGACACGGCCTCTTAATTGTTTCTCCGAACTATTTGTGGTTTGAGGAACAAAAGTGTACGCCTGGATCCGAGGTGCTAGGAGGGGGCCAAGAGGGTCTTAGAAACCCACGCCTTATACATTCTCAGAGAGACAATGCACCTAGGAACCAATGAACCATTCTGTACTTTAACCGACTAGGTTCAATCATCATCTGGAATGCCTCCTGGGGGCCAAGTGGGCCTAGGGGTTAAAGAGTGACTTGTGCCTGTAGATACACTCCTTAGTTACTGGAGTGGGGCTTTCAAATCCATATGTCTCTCCTTTATTGGCCTCCTTTGCTGGCTATCCTTCCTGTAAGTAGAGGAGTCTCCGTAGGGGATGGCAAGGGCTAAATGTAAGGCCACACGATTTCTTGTGGAACCTTATTTTCTTTCCTAATGGTTCTTTTCCCAGAGGGCCTGTCGAGGGCAGTTCCCCAATAGACAATACCCCAGGTACTTTTATTAAGGCCAAATTACCTAAAAGTGGGAGTACAAGAAGCTTCACTGTCGGTGGGCCACCTTGCAGTCACCAATCTGTCCAGAGCCTGAGCCTTGCCATCAGGCTGAGATAGCTCGGCTTCCAGCAAAACACAACTTTCCAAAATCTGCAGGATGCAGCAAAGCAGTTCCAAGAGTTCATAGTGATACAAACCTACCTCAAGAAACAAGAAAAATTCTCAAATAAAAATCTAACTTTAAACCCAAAAAAACTAGAGAAAGAAGAACAAAGAAAGACCAAATTTAGTGGAAGAGAAGAAATAATAAAAATTATAATGAAAATAAGTGAAAGAGAAACTAAACAAAAAATAGAGAATATTAATGAAACTCAGAGCTGGTTCTTTGAAAGAATGAACAATATTGATAAATCGTTAACCAGACTCACCAAGAAGTTACAACTGATACCACAGAAATATGAAGGATCATAAGAAAGTACTACAAATAATTATATGACAAGAATTGGCAAACCTAAAAGAAATTGAAAAAGTCCTAGAAATACACAACCTTCCATTACTAAATCATGAATAGAAAATATCAATATACTAATTACAAGTAATAAAACTGAATTGGTAATTTACAACTCCCCCAAAACAACAGCTCAGGACCAGAAGGCTTCACAAATGAATTCCACCAAACATTCAATGCAAAATTATTATCTATCCTTCTTAAATTATGTCACAAAATTGAACAGAAAGGAATGCTTCCAAGTTCATTTTATGAGACCAGCATTACCCTGATACCAAAACCAGACAAATTGAAAGGAAGAAAGGAAGGAAGGAAGGAAGGAAGGAAGGAAGGAAGGAAGGAGTGAAGGAGGGAGAGAGAGAGAAAAAAATGAGAAAGAAAGGAGGGAGGAAAGGAGAGGAGAGGAGAGGAGAAGAGACGAGAGGAAAGGAAAATTACAGGCCAATATCTTTGATGAACCTAGATGCAAAAATCTTCAAAAAAAATTAGCAAACAAAATTCAACAATACAAAAACATCATACACCATGATCAAGTAGGATTTTTTCTGGGGATGCAAAGACAGTTCAATATTTGCAAATCAACATGGTATACCATATCAAAAAGCAAAGTATAAAAATCATATGATCGTCTCAATAAATGTAGGAAAAGCATTTGATAAAATTCAACATCCATTTATGATAAAAACTCTCAACAAACTGAGTATAGAAGGAATGTACCTCGACATAATGAAGACCATATACAACAAATCTACACCTAACATCACAGTCAGTGCTGAAAAGATGAAATCCTTTCCCCTAAGATCAGAACAAGGCAAGGATACACACCCTTGTCACTTTCATTTAACATAGATTTGGAAGTCCTAACCAGAGCAATTACACAAGAAAAAGAAATAAACTCATCCAAATTGGAAAGGAAGAGGTAAAACTGTCACTATTTTCAGATGACAAGATACTATATGAAAGAACCCCCAAGACTCCACCAAAACCTATTAAAACCAATAAATGAATTCAGTTAAGTTGCAGGATACAAGCAATTATCATACAGAAATTGGTTGCATATCTGTACAATAATGAGTTATCAGAAAGAGAAATTAACAAAAACAATCCCACGTGCAATTACATCAAATAGGAATAAATTAACTAAGGAGGTGAAAGACCTGTATTCTGAAAACTAAAATGTTGATGAAAGAAATTGAAGACACAAATAAACAGAAAGGTATTCTGTGCTCATTAATTGGAAGAATTGACACTGTTAAAACGTTCATACTGCCCAAAGCAATCTGAAGATTTAATGCAATCCTCACCAAAATATCAATGACATTTTTCACAGACCTAGAACAAATAATCCTAAAATTTATATACAGTCACAAAAGACCCCAAATAGACAAAGCAATCTGGAGAAAGAAGATGGATAAAGCTGGAAATATAACACTTTCTGATTTTAAACTATACTACAAAGTTATAGTAATCAAAACAGCATGGTACTGGCACAAAAACCCACACAAACATCAAAAGAATAGAATAGACAGCCCAGAAATAAACCCACACATATATGGCAAAATAATCTATGATAAATGAGGCAGAAACATACAATGAGGAAAAGACAGTCCCTTCAGTAAATGGTGTTGGGAAACCTGGACTGTTACATGCAAAAAAATGAAACTGGAATACTATCTTATGCTATACACAAAAATAAATTCGAAATAAATTAGAGTTGAATGTAAGACCTGAAACCATAACATTCATGGAAGACAACATAAACAGTAAGTTCAATGACATCAATCATATATGTGTGTGTGTGTGTGTGTGTGTGTGTGTGCGTGTGTGTCTGTGTGTGTGTCTCAGTCTCTCCAGGCAAGGACAACAGAAGCTAAAATAAAAGAAATGGGATTACATCAAACTAAAAAGCTTTTGGACAGTAAAGAAAACCATCAAAAAAATGAAAAGGCAACCTTCTGAATGGGAGAACATATCTGGAAATCATACATCTGATGAGGGGTTAACATTCAAAATATATAAAGAACATACACAACTTAATATCAAAAAACAACCTTATTAGAAAAGGGACAGGAAACTTGATTAGACATTTTCCAAACAAGACATCCAGATGGCCAACAGGCACATGAAAACATCACTAATCAACAGGGAAATGCAAATCAAAACCACAGGGAGATACACCTCACACCTTTCAGATTGGTTATACCAAAAAGACAATAGCAGGTACTTGTGAAGATGTGAAGAAAAGAGAACTCCGTGCACTGTTGGTGAGAATGTAAATTGGTGCAGCCCCAAGTAAAACAGTATTGAAGTTCTTAAAAATACTTTTAAATAGAATTACTGCATGATCCAGCAATTCCACTTTGGGGTATTTATCCAAAGAAAATGAAAACGTGAATTTGAAGAGATATGTGCACCCTTATGTTTATTGCAGCTTTATTTATAATATCCAATATATTATAGCAACCTAAGTGTCAATCAATAGATGAATGGATAAAGAAAGTATGAATATATCTGTTAGTCATCTGGATGTCTTTTTTAGAAAAGCATCTATTCATGTCTTCTACCCATTTCTTAACTGGGTTGTTTTGTTGTGGGTGTTGAGTTTGATAGTTTGTTGAGTTCTTTATAGATTTTGGAATCAGACACATGAAAATATGTTCAACATCACTCATCATCATGGAAATACAAATCAAAAGCATGTTGA
The DNA here is from genome assembly GCF_028749965.1 of Puma concolor. Classification (NCBI taxonomy): domain Eukaryota; kingdom Metazoa; phylum Chordata; class Mammalia; order Carnivora; family Felidae; genus Puma; species Puma concolor. The sequence goes on along the minus strand of NC_141681.1, from coordinate 38,266,805 downwards.
GACACTACCTCACACCTGTCAGAATGGCTAAAATTAACAACACAAGAAATTACAGGTGTTGGCAAGGATGTGGAGAAAGGGAAACCATCTTGCACTGTTGATGGGAATGCAAAGGGGTGCAGCCATTCTGGAGAACAATATAGAGGTTCCTCAAAAAAATAAAAATAGAACTACCTTATGATCCAGGAATTGCACTGTTAGGTATTTACCCAAAGGATACAAAAATACAGATTTGAAGGGGTACATGCACTCCAATATTTATAATAGCACTATCAACCATAGCCAAACTATGGAGAGAGCCCAAATATCCATTGACTGTTGAATGGATAAAGAAGATGTAGCATATACATAAACTTGACCAAATGCATTATGCCTTAATTTAAAAAATTTAAAGCATAATATGTACTTTAATGCCAGTTTTAAGTGAGATTTTACACCCTTTTAAACTTGTCAATGTGTGCACCTCAACTTCCCTTTGAAGAGGTGGTCCAAAGTTGATGATAGAAAAATGAAGAAAGAAAAATTTTTGTCTCATCTTCGTCCTCTCCTTCTCATTCACTCTCCCTTCAGTGTTTCCAGACTTTTTTTCAAAGCATCGAAGTATTATTTCATGTTCATTAATCAGATTATTCCACTGCCTAATTTATCTGACAAAGCAGATTTTGTTCCAAATAACTAAACTAAATTTATCCCTTTCCAATGCTGGTCAATTACTCCTTCTCTTAGCACCACTGTCCAGCATGCATAATGAATTGTTCTCAGCTCAGTGTTGGATACAATTTCCATGCAGAAGCTAATTAGGAAATTGCATTTGTTTAGTGTCTTGACAACCAATATCGACCATAGGCCCTCTGATGACTTATAAAATAGCCAAAGTAATGGGCTTGAAAATTTTGCCTCAGGAGCGATTTTCATTTGAAGTTGAGGAAAGCAGTAAAAGGCTCCTTTTATCCACAACCAAGATGTATCCCTATTGACTCAATTCAAACCTTCCCTCATCTCAGAGGCCTTTCTGAAAGAATGAATCTGAGCTACAACCTCAAAATCTATCTGCTAAGATGGAAAACAGACCCACCTGACCAGCTGTCTCTATGATGACAGGTATGCCCCTAAAGTTCATTCATTTGCTCATTCATTCACTCAAGAAACATTTATTGAGCACCTATTATACTCAACATACACTAAACAAAACAGAGTCTTTGGCTTTGCAGAGTGAGTGTCCTAACAGGAAAGATATAACATAAAACAAAATTTCATAAATGATAAGTTATGTGAATAAATAAAAGTGGGAAGTAGAATTAAGAATGTTCAAGAGGATGGAGACATTTTATATAGGATTGTCAGAGACAGCCTCTTTGAGGAAGCAATATTTGAGCAGAGACTTGAATGAGGAGAATCAGACAGCTACACAAGTGTTGAAGAAATTATGTGAAGCAAAGGAAAAATCAGTTTCAAGAATCCAAAGGTGAAAACACTCCCTATAAGTTCTAGGAACAGAGAGAAGAAGAATCTAAAAAGTAATCCCTGACTTTGCCCCACTGCCTGGTCTCCCTACCAGGACCTTTTCCTTTTTGATTATTCAGCAGTGACCCTTGACAGGACTGTGGCATCATCTGCTCCAGAAAAAAATTACAGCGAAAATACAAGTATCAACCATGATTCCTTTTCCAAAATCTTGTTGGAGAAACCCTGCTCCTTTTGTCCTAGTCAGACTCAGCTGAGATCCCTGCCCTCTGGAGACCAAATGTAAGGCTCTAGTTAAGCTGGATTATTTTTACAGATGCCCCACATAAAGAGAGCTCTCCTCTGGAAGGAGGTACTGACTGAGATAAGCTCTAAGGCTGAGTCAGCACAACAAGAGAGATCAATAAACATAACCATGAATTATACTTTTGTTAAGACTAACGGAAGATTCACTTTAAGTTACATGCCCTTTCTGATTAGAACCACTACTGCCCAGGAAAGATAACATGCTGGGGGTTCACATCAGACATTTCAGATAATTAGGATTTCATAGTTCAAACAACTGTTTGATATTTTATTCTAGAAATCGATGCTGTTGGTCAACTAAACAGAACTCACCCGTGGGACATGGACATATACTCAGCAAGGATTTGATGACACTACTTGTTCAATTTTTATTTTTTCTTTTCCATCTCAGGTCTCATAGACACTGGCCAAATCTAATTTGTGTGTTAGAATGAGAGGATTGCAAAAGAAATAGAAAAACCAGTCTTGGTATATAAAGACCTACTAAGTCCTAGAAGGGAGAGAAGTACTGGGAATCAAAACAGACTTTATATGGGATTAAGAACATAGACCTTGAGGTCTAAATTCTAGCATGTTGTTTACAAGCTGCATGACCTTATTCAAGTCATATCATATCTGTTTATCCATTTCCTTATCTGTAAACAAGGAACAATAATAGTACCCACCTGTGTTGGTTCTTCTGCCTTTGCCCCCCCAGATTAACCTTCCACACTTCTCTGCCCAGCTCTTTGTCCCAGGAGGCTGATCTTCCAGGAAAGCCTAACTCAGGGTCCAACTCCAACTTCCAGTTGTATTTGGCTGATACAAGGTTGTAGTAGGAAGGTGGAAAGTGAAAAGAAAAAGAGGTCAGGGTTCCTCCCCCCACTCCCTGAAAGTGCAAAGTGGACAGTCACTGACAGCTTTTATCACGCATTCCCTCTTATACTAGCTACAGAATTCACTGAATTTTGGTACCACTATTCTCTTCAGGCCAAAAGGATGCTGTAAATTGGGTTCTCTAGGGAACAGACTCTGAAATGGAAACTCATATCCAAGTAGCTCAACGGAAAAGGCTCTTAGGATCTACCCCTATAGGGAAAGGAATAAAGCAGGATTGGGCAGAGGGAGTTTGCAGTCAAAGATTTATGCTGATTCTATGGACGTCTCTGAAGTTGGGATGAATCTTCAGAGTTGTTCTGAGGGGACCAAGCCCTTATCCTTCTCTGGTAGAATAGACATTGGATGTAAATAGATGTCTTCAGCCAAGGCAATTCCCAACCACCCTTCCAGAGGTCTGACTGCTAATGGCTATCAGTTAGTGGCACTGCCACCAGCCAGGGCAATGAGACCTCGAGGCCTGAACAAGGGACTTGGGCAGAGCATGCTGTATCCCCTACAGAGTGATGACTTCTCTCCACTGTAAACACCTCAGAAGTCCTCGGGGAACTTTTTATTCCCTTACTTTCACTCAAATTTCTGGAAATAGCCACTTATTTAAATTCTTTTTTGCATTACCATTTGTCTCTTGTTGGGTCTCAGATGAATACAGCCCCTCATCAACTTGTGAGAGTTACACAATGCTGAGAACACATTCAGGATTCCATAAACATTAATTATTATCCAGAAATGAATCCTAAACATTTTCTGGCAGTGAGTGTTCCTTGACCCCAGGGTTTCCATGAGTTAGTGGCCAGATTGGCAAGAAGCCCCTTAAAGGTAGCCCAGTGGTGGGATAACTTGAAGTTTAGAATGTTTTCCTGAAGTAACTGGTTTTTAGCAGATTTTTCAGTGTCCAAAATAAAAATTTAAAGGTTATGCTACCAAAACAATGCAGGCACTTCATTTACTCAAAGATGAAATTTAAAAGAAAGATATGGCTCCTGCTCTCACAGTTTACAGTCCAGGGGGAAAGACAAAGTACACAAGAAATTAAGCAAATATATATTTGCAAACTTGGTTCAGGCAAAGAAGGAAGTGCACTGTTTGCAAAGACAGAGAATAATAGGACAGGCAGACTAAATAAACAGGTGGACAAGGTAACCTGTGAGGAACTGACATTTAAGCTGAGATAACTAGGCAATATGTTAATCTCAGCGCCATGCTGGGTGACATGCTAGGGTAGATGTGGGAGTATGATATGTTGTAAGATCACAGAAGGAGGTAGGGGCCAGGTCTTAGGGTGTTGTAAGCCATTATAGAGAAGTGAGCTTTCTTCTAAGTGCAATGGGATATCACTGGAAGGTTTTAAGCAGAGGGGAGATGTCATCTAATTAATGTTTATAAAAAACAATAGTGACTATTATGTGGAAAAAGGACTGGAAATGGGCAGAGCAGAGAGATTTGGTAGGCTATGATTATGAATCAAAAAAGCAGTGGCAGTGATTTTGATAAGCATGATGGCATTGAACTTGGAAGGAAAAGGACAAGTTCAAGATATATTTGGACTTGATAATGATTGGGGCATGAGGGGAAATGGAGAGGGAGGAAACAAGGACAATTTCCTTGCTTAAACAATGAAGTGGATGGTGGTGACATTTACTGAGATGGGAAATGTGGGGAAACAAGTCTGGGGGAGAAATCAAGGGTTTCGTTTTGTACCTGTTGATTTTCAGATGTCTCCAGGCAAAAAAATGGCCAGAAAGTAGATGTTTGTTTTATTGCTCAGAAGAGGCATCCAGCCTGGCAATGTGGGCATCAGAAGGTATTGAAAATCATAATAATGAACAGTACAAACTAGTAAAAGAGTAGAAAATAAGATAATAAAGAAACATGCCTGAGATCGAACCCAGAGGAATTCATCAGTCAGCAGTGTAATTCAATATTTATTGAGTATTATTTACGTGCAAAGCTTAAATGTTGCTATAGGAATAATTTTATCACACATATTTAATGCATATTGCTTTTTATTATTTTTATTTACCATTTTTCCTAGCTATAAATAATTCAAATATTCTTTCCCTTTATCTGACATATTTGGACCACTTCTGACAGGCATGCCACGTTCACAACTTTCTGGGTGACTATGAGTTGTCTTATGCCCTTGCAAACAACTATCTTCAATATGATTCAGTAGGCCATAAGGAATAAGACCAAAAGAAAGATCCCTGCTGCCAGCCCAAGAGACATGTTTTCAGAGATACCCCAGTGGTTAGAGACTGCAGTGGTCATCTCTGGCTAAACAGGCCCTGAAAATGGATATGTGGCTCAGCATGATAAGCCTCAGAGCTTTGTACAGGTCAGAGTCTGTGGCCCTTCTCTCTGTTAGTGTTCCCCCTTGCCAACAGGTGCTTGCTTGGTCTCAGATGTTCACACCATCTGATTTCTGGAGGGTTCCTGTAAAGAGGGCTATCTGCTTCTTGTTACAGTGTCATTAGAACAATTATGACAAAAGTGAAATACAAACTTGAATAAATCAGGCCTCTCTGGCTTGGCCTTCCCATGGAGGATATACAGTTTTCTAGATAATTTTTCATTGATGTCCTTTATCTCCAAACTCCAGATCAGCCTGGAAATCATCCAAGCAACTTCCAAAATTCAATCAAACACAGTATCAGAAGGTCCTAGAAATGAGAGGAAAAACTCTCCCAAGAGCTTTTGCAGCCTATGTGAGATCTTGCTTAAAGGAGTCAATAAATTCAAAGAAATGAATTGCAAACGGAAGACTCTCAACCATCAATCTGTCAAGAATTTGAGATCTAGGATACTATTCAATGCTCTTTAACCACAACATTCAGATAAAGCTACCAACTTTCAGATAAAGCTAACCTCACATACAAAGAACATCTCTACAAGGGTTGAGCCTAAGACATGAAGAGGAGCCAACATCTCCAAGCATCTTAGAGAAATCAGCCTTTCAGAATGCAGAGGGGAAAAGTTAGAGAAGAGAATTTACCTTTCTTTTTTCACATACTTGAGATTCATAAGACTTTTCTGACCTCCCAGAGGCTTCGGTGTATTAATTCTTTATTGAAATATGCAAAGATATTTTCATAAATATTTTGCTCGTGTAGCAGGTCTTTCTCCCACCTCAATCTAGTCTGAGACCAAACACTAAAATATCCCAACACCCAGGATCGACCTGCTTGCCAATGGATGAATATTTGATATGAGATATTTTCTTTTTTAAGAGATGGGTAATCAAATCAGGCCTGAATTATCTAGATTTCAAACAGTTTAGCATAAAATTAATTAGTTTGGAGAATTACGCAGTAGATAAACATACTAAGCAGCTAAGCCTCCCTAACTGCATGTTTACATTTTACATCCAGTTTCTTTCATTATCCCAAGGAGTTGCCTGTAGCATGAATTTCCCATTAAGGGAGAGGAACCTACCAAATTATTTCATTTTTATGTCTTCAGAGCTCCTGATAAACGGACAGTGGCATCGAATCTCTCCAAATACATTTTATTTTCATTAAATGGCTAGTCTAAAACCAATCAACCAAGATATATATAGAATGGCTGTTCAGAATAAAAATACATGGCTCTTCTAGAATACGTTAAAACAAACTCACAATAATTATTCAGGCAGACAGTACCTGTTAAAAAGAATCTGACTTTAATGCAGTTGATGCTGTATTGTGTTCACAGTAATGATGGATAGACTGTAAGTATGGATCTCTCTCACCAACACTGCAACATTAAGAATATAGGTGTTTGCATGTAAATTTAATTATTCATTGCAAATACCTCAAATGTTAAGAGAATTCAAAATCCTGGAAGAATGAATCAAGTCCCATTCCCTAACATAAACTGGCTACTGTTGTGCCAGAATGAATCCAACAGTATATCAGAGACAGGCTAAATATACAAAGGAAATTAGTAATAAAAATGATAATAAGAAATGAGATATTAAACTGGGTGTTGGTGGTGTGAATTGGTAAGTTTATATAGAAAGTGAAAATATTAGCCCTTGTCATGTCAACAGAAGGGCTATATGAACCTGAACACTCAGTGACAAGTTTTTAAGTATAGCTTTATTGTTGATCATAATTTACAAATGGAGTTAAATTGTTCCCTTTGAGATAAAATTAAAACTCTCCACTTCTGGGATCCCTAAACTCGTGAGTGAATCTAGAGCTCAGACATGGTAGAAGGAAGCACAGTGAGTAGAGTGACTCCATTTCCCACCTGAACTTGGCCACTATGTCCTGCTCTTCACAGCTGTGCACAGAATGGGGCCTAGAATTCCTGGAACACTCTCACATCAGTGCCTGGTATGAAGGAATTTACCCTATCTCCAGAATGACTTAGGCATTAGTGGAAAAGCACCTACAGAGTCAACCCAACCCATCCCTTTCATGACTGTGTTAACCAAACAGGCATGTTTATGGAGCACATATCCTCTCTGGGAGCAAGTCATCTCAGCAGCAGATGACCCCAGGGGGAACGATGAAGGAAAATTATTTCCCCTTCTGAATATAGAATCGTCATTATGTTGATAGACCCACACAACATTTTTCTTGGCTTGAGACCCAGCCAGCTTCTTTGCTCTCCCTGGTTATCTTCAGATGAAATAAAATCAAAGGAAACCTCAGTGGAACAGAAGTGAATGAAGCAACAGAAAGAGAAGTCAAGAAACTGATCCCATTTACAATTGCACCAAGAACCATAAAACACGTAGGAATAAACCTAACCAAAGATATAAAAGATCTGTAAGCTGAAAACTACAGAAAGCTTATGAAGGAAAGTGAAGAAGACACAAAGAAATGGAAAAACATTCCATGCTTGTGGACTGGAAGAATAAATATTGTTGAAATGTCAATACTACCCAAAGCAATCTACACATTCAATGCAATCCCAATAAAAATTGCACTGGCATTCTTCCCAAAGCTAGAACAAACAATCCTAAAAGTTGTATGGAACCACAAAAGACCCTGAATAGCCAAAGTAATATTGAAGAAGACCAAAGCAGGAGGCATCACAATCCCAGACTTTAGCCTCTACTACAACCATATAATCATCAAGACGATATGGTATTGCCACAAAAACAGACACATAGACCAATATTCAGTGTGCTGTATCAGAAAAATATGCAGCCAAGAATTCTTTATCCACCAAGGCTGTCACTCAAATTAGAAGGAGAGATAAAAAGTTTCCCAGACAAACAAAAATTAAAGGAGTTTGTGACCACTAAACCAACCTGCAAGAAATATAAAGGGGGACTTTCTGAGGGGAGAAGAGATGAAAAGAAAAAAATTTATACACACACACACACACATATATACATATATATATATACACACACATATATACATATATATGCATGTATATATGTATATATATACCAAAAGCAACAAAAGATTAGAAAGGACCAGAGAACATCACCAGAAACTCCAACTCTACAAGCATCATAATGGCAATAAACTCATCTTTCAGTACTCACTCTAAACATCAATGGACTCAATGCTCCAATCAAAAGACATAGGGCAACAGAACGGATAAGAAAACAAGATCCATCTATACGCTGTTTACAAGAGACCCACTTTAGACCTAAAGACACCTTCAGATTGAAAATAAGGGGATGGAGAACTATCTATCATGCTAATGGTCAACAAAAGAAAGCCAGAGTAGCCATACTTATATCAGACAATCTAGACTTCAAAAGAAAGACTGTATCAAGAGATGCAGAAGGACATTATATCATAATCAAGGGGTCTATCCACCAAGAGGACCTAACAATTGTAAACATTTATGCACCTAATGTGACAGCACCCAAATATATAAATTAATTAACCAGAAACATAAAGAAACTCATCAATAGTAATACCATAATAGTAGGAGACCTCAACACCTACTCACAGCAATGGGCAGATCATCTAATCAAAAAATCAACAAGGGAACAATGGCTTTGAATGACATACTGGACCAGATGGACTTAACAGATATATTCAGAACATTTCATCCTAAGCAGCATGATGTACATTCTTCTCCAGTGCACATGGAATGTTCTCCAGAATAGACCATATACTGGGTCACAAATCAGCCCTAAGTAAGTACAAAAAGATTGAGATCATACCGTGCATATTTTCAGACCACAATGCTATGAAACTTGAAATTAACCACAAGAAAAAAATTTGGAAATGTAACAAATACTTGGAGACTGAAGAACATCCTACTAAGGAATGAATGAGTTAACCAAGTAGTTAAAGAGGAAATAGAAATAATATGGAAGCCAGTGAAAATGATAACACCATAACCGAAAACCTCTGAGACGCAGCAAAGGTGGTCATAAGAGGAACGTATATAGCAATCCAGGCCTTCCTAAAGAAGGAAGAAAGATCTCAGATACACAACCTAACCTTACGCCTTAACTAGCTGGAAAAAGAACAGCAAACAAAACCCAAAACCAGCAGGAAACAGGAAATAATAAAGATTAGAGCAGATTCAATGCTATCAAAACCAAAAAAACAGTAGAATAGATCAATGAAACCAGAAGCTGGTTCTTTGGAAGAATTAACAAAATTGATAAACCACTAGCCAGTTTGATCAAAAAGAAAAAAAAAAAAAGGAAAGGACTCAAATAAATAAAATCAAGAAGGAAAGAGGAGAGATCACAACCAACACAACAGAAACAAAAACAATAAGAGAATATTATGAGCAAATATATACTAATCAAATGGATAATCTAGAAGAAATGGACAAATTCCTTGAAACATATACACTACCCAAACTGAAACAGGAAGATATAGAAAATTTGAACAGACACATAACCAGTAAGAAAATCGAATTAGTAATCAAAAATCTTCCAAAATACAAGAGTCCAGGGCCAGATGCCTTTCCAGGGGAATTCTACCAACCATTTGAGCAAGAGTTAACATATATTCTCATGAAACTGTTCCAAAAAGTAGAAATGGAAGGAAAACTTCCAAATTCTTCCATGAAGCCAGCATTACCTTGATTCCAAAACCAGACAGAGACTCCACTAAAAAGGAGAACTATAGACCAATCTCCCTGATGAACATGGATGTGAAAATCCTCAACAAGATATCAGCCAACCAGATCCAACAATACATTAAAAAAATTATTCACCACGACCAAGTGGGATTTATACCCAGGATGCAGGGCTGGTTCAATATCCACAAAACAAGCAATGTAATTCATCACATAAATAAAAGAAAGGACAAGAACCATATGGTCCTCTCAATAGATGCAGAGAAAGCTTTTGACAAAATGCAGCATCCTTTCTTGATAAAAACCCTCAAGAAAGTAGGGATAGAAGGACCATACCTCAAGATCATAAAAGCCATATACGAAAGACCCAACGCTAATATCATCCTCAATGGGATAATATCTCCCTCAATGGGAGAAACTGAGAGCTTTCTCACTAAGGTCAGTAAGAAGACAGGGATGTCCACTCTCGCCACTGTTATTCAACATAGTAGTGGAAGTCTTAGCCTCTGCAATCAGACAGCACAAAGAAATAAAAGGCACCCAAATCTGCAAGGAGGAGGTCAAACTTTCACTCTTCACAGATGACATGATATTGTATATTGAAAACCCAAAAGATTCCACCAAAAAACTGCTAGAACTGATCCATGAATTCAGCAAAGTTGCAGGATATAAAATCAATGCACGGAAATAGGTTGCATTCCTGTACACCAAAAATGAAGCAAGGGAAAGGGAAATAAAGGAATCAATCCCATTTCCAATTGCACCAAAAGCCATAAAATACCTAGGAGTAAATCTAAGCAAAGAGGTGAAAAATCTATAGACTGAAAACTATAGAAAGCTTATGAAAGAAATTGAAGAAGACACACAAAAATGGGAAGAGATTCCATGCTCCTGGAGAGGAAGAAAAAATATTGTTAAAATGTTGATACTATCCAAAGCAATCTACATATTCAATGCAATACCAATCAAAATAGCACCATCATTCTTCACAGAGCTGGAACAAACAATCTGAAAATTTGTTTGTAACCAGAAAAGACCCCGTATTGCCAAAGCAATCTTGAAAAAGAAAACCAAAGCAGGAGGCATCAGAATCCTGGACTTCAAGCTATACTACAAAGCTGTAATCATCAAGACAGTATGGTACTGGCACAAAAACAGACACTCATATTAATGGAACAGAAAAGAGAACCTAGAAATGGATCCACAAACGTATGGCCAACTAATCTTTGACAAAGCAGGAAAGAATATCCAATGGAATAAAGACAGTCTCTTCAGCAAGTGGTGCTGGGAAAACTGGACAGCAACATGCAGAAGAATGAACCTGGACCACTTTCTTACACAGTACACAAAAATAAACTCAAAATGGATGAAAGACCTCAATGTAAGACAGGAAGAGCTCAAACTCCTCAAGAAGAAAACAGGCAAAAACCTCTTTGATCCTGGCCGCAGCAACTTCTTACTCAACACGTCTCCAGAAGCAAGGGAAACAAAAGCAAAAATGAACTACTGGGACCTCATCAAAATAAAAATCTTCTGCACAGCAAAGGAAACAATCAGCAAAACTAAAAGGCAACTGACAGAATGGAAGAAGATATTTGCAAATGACATATCAGATAAAGGGTTAGTATCCAAAATCTATAAAGAATGTATCAAACTCATCACCCAAAAAAAAAAAAAAAAAATAATCCAGTGAAGAAATGGGCAAAAGACATGAATAGACACTTCTCCAAGGAAGACATCCAGATGGCCAACTGACACATGAAAAAATGCTCAACATCACTCATCATCAGGGAAATACAAATCAAAACCACAATGAGATACCAACTTACACCTGTCAGAATGGCTAACATTAACAACTCAGGCAACAACAGATGTTGACGAGGATGAGGAGGAAGATCTCTTTTGCATTGTTGGTGGCAATGCAAGCTGGTGCAGCCACTCTGGAGAACAGTATGTAGGTTCCTCAAAAAACTAAAAATAGAACTACCCTACTGCCCAGCAATTGCACTACTAGGCATTTATCCACGGGATATAGGTGTGCTGTTTTGAAGGGACACATGCACCCCCATGTTTATAGCAGCACTATGCACAATAGCCAAAGTATGGAAAGAGCCCAAATGTCCATCAATGGATGAATGGATAAAGAAGATGTGGTATATATGTATACGATTGAGTATTACTCGGCAATCAAAAAGAATGAAATCTTGCCATTTGCAATTACATGGATGGAACTGGAGGGTGAAATGCTAAGTGAAATTAGTCAGAGAAAGACAAAAATCATATGACTTCACTCATATGAAGACTTTAAGAGACAAAACAGATGAACATAAGGGGAGGGAAACAAAAATAATATAAAAACAGGAAGGGGACAAAACAGAAGAGACTCATAAATATGGAGAACAAACTGAGGGTTACAGGAGGGGTTGTGGGAAGGGGGTTGAGCTAAATGGGTAAGGGGCATTAAGGAATCTACTCCTGATATCATTGTTTCACTATATGGTAACTAATTTGGATGTAAATTTTAAAAAATAAAAAATTAAATTAAAAAAAGCAAAAATTAACTATTGGGACCCCATCAAGAAAAAAAGTCTGCACTGCAAAGGAAACAATAAAAAAAACTAAAAGGCAACAGACAGAATGGGAAAAGCTATTTGCAAATGACATATTGGATAAAGGGCTAGTATCCAAAATCTATAACTCCCAAACTTACCAACCTCCACACCCGAAAAACAAATAATCCAGTGAAGAAATGGGAAAAATACATGAATAGACACTTTTCCAAAGAAGACATCCAGATGGACAACAGGCACATGAAAAGATGCTCAATGTCACTCATCACCAGGGAAATACAAATCAAAGCCACACTGGGATACCACCTGACACGGGTCAGAGTGGCTAACATTAACAACTTAGGAAACTACAGATGCTGGCAAGAATGTAGAGAAATGGGAACCCTATTGCAATGTTGGTGGGAATGCAAACTGGTACAGCCACTCTGGAAAACAGTGTGGAGTTCCTCAAAAAATTAAAAATAGATATACCCTCTGATCCAACGATAACATTACTGGGAATTTATTCAAGAGATACAGGAGTGCTGATTCATAGGGGCACATGTACCCCAATATTTATAGCAGTGCTTTCAACAATAGCCAAATTATGGGAAGAGCTTAATGTGTATCAACTGATGAATGGATAAAGAAGATGTGGTTTATATATACAATGGAATACTACCCGGCAGTGAGAAAGAATGAAATCATGCCATTTTGCAGCAAGGTGGGTGGAGCTGAAAGGCATGTTAAGTGAAATAAGTCAGTCAGAGAAAGATAGATATCATATGTTTTCACTCATATGTGGAAATTGACAAACTGAACAGAAGACCATGGGGGAAGGGAAGGGGAAAAATAGTTACAAACAGAGAGGGAGGGAGGCAAACCATAAGAGACTCTTAAATACAGAAATAAACTGAGGGCTGGTGAGGGGTGGGGGAGAGGGGGGAAATGGGTGATGGGCATTGAGTAGGGCACTTGGGATGAGCACTGGGTGTTGTATGTAAGTGATGAACCATGGGAATCTACCCCCAAAACCAAGATCACACTGTATACACTGCGTGTTAGCCAACTTGACAATAAATTATGATAAAAAATAAGAGATAAATATTTTAAAATATATTTAAAAAGTATTTGACAACACTGGGCCCATGTTCTTTCTTGACTACATACTGCTGAACATGAATGGTGGCTACCCCTTCAGATGACCCAAAGCTTTCCACTTCCAATTGTTTTCCAGTATCTGTTGTCCATTTGTCATCACCATTTGTCAATATACTTATCTTACTGTACAGATAAAAGGAAAAGTGGCACACTTTTGGTTCCCATTTCTCTATCAAAACTGGTAAATAGAAAGACTGACAAAATTGCATGAGTCAATAAAATTGGGAAAGACCTATTCTTAAAATCTGGAATGCATCTACCGCTGTCCTTCTTCATCACTAGGTCACTTTTCTGGAGGAAATGCCTGTTTCTATTGAAGCAGAAACCACAAAATATTCATTGACTCATAATGGAAGGAACATTCACCAACATACAATGTCTAGTCCAGAGGCAGGGGCAGAAAATACCAGGCAAGTTTGGGGTGGGTGTGGAGGAATGATTTCTAGCTCAGTTTTTCATCAGTCTGCCTTGCCCTAAACCAAGCCCTCTTTTCCACTCTCAGCTTTGATCCTACAATTTGTGTCCAAGTACATGATGTGATTTACCACTACTACAATTTCACAGGTTAGCAGTTAGTTTCAGCCCATCTTTCAGAAGTTAAATATGGATATTCCCAGTTGTGAGGTGAGGACAATGCAATGGGGAGACAGAAAAATGCCCTGGAGAGTAGAGATACTGAAAACATGCCTCTTCTGCATATATGGTCTCAGGGGATCAAAACCTAAACAAATACAAGAGAGACTCCAGAGAAAGAATTCCCGATTTTGTTTTCATAAACTGTAAAGAATTCCAACTGCTCCCTCCTCCTCTCTATCTCCTGGTCCCTTTTCATTTTCTTTTTCCCTTCCTCACTCTACCATGGGGCAGAAAATCCTACTGATTGCTAATACCTTTTATAAACACTTTGTCAGAACCTGAAAAGTTGATATGTTGCCAGAGGGCCTTAGACCATGAATCTCAAAGTCCTCATGATTTAAATTACAAATGTTGAGAGTAAAAATAAGCCCACATTTCTGGAAGTATCAGAAATGAAGTCTTCCTCTCAAAGTATGTATTCCAAGCCTTGCTTGAATTTCCAATTATGAAATCCATTGGATTTTTCCTGATGCTGTGGGAATGGAGACTGGAGAGATTGTGACCTCCAGTAACTGATTGTTAGAGGTTACCCAATTCTCTGCTTCTTATAGAAATTTTGGTGTGGGATTTGGGATCCCAAACCATTATTTCAGGCATGAAAATTAACTAGCTGTCTCTGGGAACTGAACTACAAAAATTGCATCAGGAAGAATTAATATGATATAACATACATAATGCGGGTGTGTTATGTCTCAAAGAAAAACCTGAAAGGGACATTTGTCAGAGCTTGGTTATAAATTCCTTTCCTCTAGAACATCCTTATCCTATTCACCTACCCAAAGAGATCATGGAGCTTGACGGACCATAGCAGTAGGGCAAAAGATAGGCACAGTTCAGCACTTCCTAATGACATCAGTGGAAATATATCATCTAGTTTTGCTGTATAACAAACTATCCCAAAATGTATTGGTTTAAAGCAACAAATCTTTATCATTTCTCATGATTCTGTGGTTGTATGAGTGGTCCTTCTGGTCTACATTAGGTTGGCTGACTTCTGCTGGACTCTCTCATCTCTTGATAGCCTCACTCAGATTGTTGGCAGGCTGGAGACCAAGAACTTCTGTTCCCCTCCATGTGGCCTCTTATCCTCCAGCAAGCTAGCCAGGGATCAGGATTCTAACAGCAAGAAAAGAAGTTGTAATGCATAAGGGCCTCTCAAGTCTCTGATCGTGTCATTTTTTGCTAATATCCCATTGGCCAAAATAAGTTGGCCAAAAAAAGGAGGTGCATAATTTGTGGCCAGAGTTTAATTTACCACAGGGAATTTTCAGCCCATCCTCTAAGGATTCAAAGAAAGTCAGAAAATTGAAACATGAAATATTTTAAAATATTCAAAGCAGAGATAGAAAGGACTGGCAGAATCTATGTCTTAGGCTGGGTTTCCCCAGAAACAGACTGAGACAAGGTCTTGGGTGCCAGGAGTTTATCTGGGAAGAAATCTCAGAAGATACATACAGGGAAGTAAGGAAGTGAAGGAAGGGAAAGGCGGAAAGTGTGCTAATGAGCTGGTTATTACTGGTAGCAACTGGGGCTCAGTCCTGTTGAATACCTCTGAGAGACAATGTAGAGAACATGCCTTAGCATTATCCAACCCAATGGGTAAAAGCACTGGGCTACTGATCCACCACTTTCTGTCCATCATTGATGTAGGGTTGTTCCCCTGCACTTCGGGCCAGTTTACATATGACCCAAGCATGTTAGTGGCCAACAGCCCTCAGGTAAAGAACTTGCAGTAGGAGGTGCTCAAGTTGAGTCAGCACGCAGCGATACAGCTTAGAAACTGACAGTCTCTTCTACAGTGGAATGACCTGAATGAAGTTACTGAGTTCACATGTCAGTTTCAGTACTTATTGTGTGACCTCGGAGAAGTTGCTTCATCTCTCTGTGCCTCAGTTTCCTCCTAATAGTGTCTACCTCATGCAGTTGTTAAGAGAATTAAGTAGATTTTTCTGTCTAAAGTGCTTAGAGCAGGGGGGCCTGGGTGGCTCACTTGGTTAAGCGGCCGACTTCGGCTCAGGTCATGATCTCACGGTCCGTGAGTTCAAGCCCCGCGTCGGGCTCTGTGCTGACAGCTTAGAGCCTGGAGCCTGTTTCAGATTCTGTGTCTCCCTCTCTCTGACCCTCCCCCGTTCATGCTCTGTCTCTCTCTGTCTCAAAAATAAATAAACGTTAAAAAAATTAAAAAAAAAATAAAGTGCTTAGAGCAGTGCTTGGCAACATACCAAGTGTTAGTTAATGCCGTTATCATATTTTGTTTATTGTGATTTTAAAACCCACCAGGATCTGTTCACCCAGAATAGACCCTGGTTCCAGGAAAGCACTTCAAGAGCTCAGATGGAAAGAAATTTAAGAGTGCTATTCCTCCCTGAGCTAAAAGAATTAAGCTCTGAAGCACAGAAATTAAGACCATTTTTATTAATGTTTTCTGAAGTGGTGAGAAACAAGTTGCAGAGCACAGGTAAATAAGTAGGAGAGAAACCGGATACCAAAGGAAAATCTTAAATTAAATTTCAGTAAGAATCATCATCTCAGCACTCACATCTTAGGGCCAGGCAAGCCCACTGGATGTAGCCTAAGGCAAAGGGTTGTCACTGGGTCAGAGCAGCCATCTGTGCCCCATTACATCCTGTGGTAGTTTGCCTGCCTTTGTCCCTTCTTTCCTTGATTCCTCCAGAAAAGTATCCCCTGAAAGCTGGATATGTTATCATTCACACATCTCAGCACTTTGCCCCACTAAACAGTCAAAGCCAGAGAGGCCCTCCTAATACTGTTGACATCAACTTGGGTTTATGAAAATTTGTTTGGGATAAGAAGTCTACAAAGAAATCTAATCTAGCTTCAGAATTGGAAGACCATGAGAGGAGTGGGCCACAGCACGTTTCCAGGACTCTGCTACCTGAACTCTTTCTTGCTTCCTCCCCACTCTCTGCTCCCAGACAGACTACATGGGGAGAGAAGTTCCAAGTCCCACCCACACACACTCTCTCTCTCTGTCTCTCTCTCATAACAATATTAATCCCTAGCCCTGTGTGCCAAGCCCTTTGTTGAATGCCTATGTGCTTGCTATCATTACAGTCCCACTTTGCAAATGAGGAAACTGAGGCTAAATAAATAGAAGAAGGCAGATAGTGAAGCCAAGATTCAAACTCAGGCAGACAAATCCCAGCAGCCACCTCTCCATTACCTGACCATATTCTACTTTTTTTTCATATTGGTGTCTCTTGTGCACCTGCTTTATCTCCCCTGGCCAGGTGGTGAGTTGCTTAAAAGTAGGGTTCATGAATACTTAAGTGTGAAGGGCATCACAAGATAATTTAATTGAATCTGTTCTAGTTTTCTGTCAAATGCTGACATCTCTTATCTGTTGTCATTTAACTTTTGCTTGAATAATACCAAAAAGAGACAGTTCTTTGGAGACAAATCTCATTACTAGGAGTTTCTGCTTTATTCTGAGCTGAGAACTATTTCCACTGAACTTAAAATGGCTTCCCCTTTCACATGACAGCTCTTCAGATATGCAGAGACAGAAATCTTATCACTTCATAGTCTTCACTTCTCCATTCCAGAAACTCCCTTCACTACCTTTAGCTATTCCATCGCATTGCATCTTCTTTTCTATCCTGGTCACTTTTTTTTAATATGAAATTTATTGTCAAATTGGTTTCCATACAGCACCCAGTGCTCATCCCAACAGGTGCCCTCCTCAGTACCCATCACCCACCCTCCCCTCCCTCCCACCCCCCATTAACCCTCAGATTGTTCTCAGTTTTTAAGAGTCTCTTATGTTGTGGCTCCCTCCCTCTCTAACTTTGTTTTTTTCCTTCCCCTCTTCCTTGGTCTTCTGTTAAGTTTCTCAGGATCCACATACGAGTGAAAACATATGGTATCTGTCTTTCTCTGTATGACTTATTTCACTTAGCATAACACTCTCCAGTTCCATCCACGTTGCTACAAAGGGCCATATTTCATTCTTTCTCATTGCCAACTAGTATTCCATTGTGTATATAAACCACAATTTCTTTATCCATTCATCAGTTGATGGACATTTAGGCTCTTTCTATAATTTGGCTATTGTTGAAAGTGCTGCTATGAACATTGGGGTACGAGTGCCCCTATGCATCAGCACTCCTGTATCCCTTGGGTAAATTCCTAGCAGTGCTATTTCTGGGTCATAGGGTAGATCTATTTTTAATTTTTTGAGGAACTTCCACACTGTTTTCCAGAGTGGCTGCATCCTGGTCACTTTTCTAAAAATATCTTCCTGATAATAATGACATTTTTAAAACCTGGACCCCAGAAGTGAATAAGTCAAATTCAGCCTGCTCAGAGCAAATAATGTAATGTTTTGGACCTACTGCAATGACCAGCCCTTAGAATATGTTTCTGGAGTTATGGCATAATATTTATGAGTGGCTGAGCAAATGACAATCATCCCACTACTAACTTTCTGAGCCTGTGATTTGTCATCTGAAAAATGGGAGTAATAATCAGTTTTTCCCACTTCAAAGTTTTGTGAGAAGGAACAGGCCAACATATATAAAAAGTGAAAAATATAATTAAAAGTCATGTAATACATCAACTTAATCTGTTCCCTGTCAGAATTAGAAGGACCAAACTTGGCCAAAATCTGAGGGGAGAAAGGTAGATCTATCCTCCAATAAAAAATTTAGTGCCTCAATGAAGTCCCAAAGACCGGATCAGCAGTTTGGTGAGAACAACAGTGGACTCATTTTTCCCATGCCTGTATCTAATACCCGTCGTTTTGGCTGCCCATCATTCTGCTATTCTTCTTTTGATAAAATAGTCTCATTACCCCAGAAGGGTAATCACTCCTCCCTCACTCTCATTCCTTGTCAGTCAAGAGGGACTAAACCCTCCCCTAGCCCTACAGGATGACACTGATGGACTTTAGCCAAACAGCATATCCCATCTTTTTGACCACAGTGTTTGGTTCTTGGATCAGAATTATACCTAAATTAGGCCAATGAAGATCAAACTTAAAGTTTCTCTTTAACTCAATGGAAGTTGAGCCAAGAAAGAGAGAAAGTAGACCCTGGGCATATCGTCTGAGGTTGGATCAAGCTATGCCTGAAGTGAGACTAGCTCTGTATTTTTCAATTACACAAGCCAATGACTTCTCTGTATTGCTTACACCAGCCTGGATTTAAATATATACCTGAAATCAAAAGAATACTTGTGTATAAAATCCCCTATGGCACTACCCACCTTTTCTATCCCTTTTTTTTGTAGCTGCTGAGATAGAAATATAGGGAATCACAGTTTAGCCATCCCCAGTCTGTAAGACTCCACGAGCATGGTGCTAACCATGAAGTCCTCTTTCTTATAAAATGAAGAGAGTCGAATCTGCCTTTCAGAATTGTTTTGAGGATTAAAGGAGGCAGTGTGTGTAAACTGCTCTGCACGTTGCATGACACATATTAAGTAACAGCAGCACATTTTTCTTCTACTTTCCCAAAGCACTGATCTACTGTGTTCCCAGCATGTGACAAAGGCTTTGTACTTTGATCACATGAACTCATGAGTGCAGAAATGCAGTGTTACAAGTGCAAAGTGAGAATTAGGACCTAATCACAAAGAAGCAATCTACAGGGAGAGGCAAATGAGAAAAGGCCCTTCAGTACAAAGCTACCATTCAGTACAAAGCTAGAGTGTCTGTTCTAGTTTCTCAAAGATAAGCAATCTCCATAAAAGGCTGTCATTGACATAGAACAGCTGTTTGAGGGGTCCTTGAAAGATTCAGAAAATTTTTAGAACTTTGGTTTAACCTACTTCTTCTCTTCTCTTCCAGTGTCCCTGAATATATTCCCTTCTACCCTTTCCTTGTGGCAGAAGTACATAGGAAGTTACCACTACCCTTCAGATGGCCTTAGCTAGATAAGGAGAGTGAAGAAGTGCTTCATCAGAGTGTTTGGGGTGTGAAGAAGCCTGTGCACCCCAGGGTCATGATGCTAAAATTCTTCTGCCTATCCTCTTCAAGTAGCTCCCCTTTCCCCTGAGGAGATACATTTGTCCACAGGTGTCACCACCACACCTCCAGCCTATCTCAGTGCTCTTCTTTCCTCCAGAAGCTTCTCTGGATCCCAGGACATACAATAACTGCCCCTATATAGATTGCTGGACATGTCACTATATACCATTTGGCACAGTGAACTTATAATAGTGTCTAACTTTCCTCTTGGGGACAGATACCATGTCCTCCATATATTTGTAAAAGTGCCTAGCATTATAGATTCTTAAAGATTAAATTTTAAATGTGTCTTAAAGGCATACAGTCACCACAGTTTCATAGTCTCAGCAAATCCTCTTTCTCACATCATCATCATCACCACCACCACCACCACCACCGTTATCACCACCACTATCATCATCATCAGCAGCAGCAGCAGCAGCAGCATCACCATCAAAGCCATACCTACTTGGGCTTCCCAGAAAAACTGCTTTCCTGCCAGAGTCTGACTGAAAATATCTTTATCAATTTCCATTTGCTTTGACCTACTATGCAAAGATCATATATTAACTCAACTACTTTATCTAAATACTTGGACAAATCAAACTTTTACACTTCTACAAGAGATGTTCAAATATATCAGTCCATTTAAATCTTCTCTGAGTCCTTAGAGAATAGAATCACTTTCAGTAACAAGATCAGTTTTCTACTAACTGGGGGAATTTCCTCCTAAAATCTTCATATGAAGAAGTTAGGAGAAAGAAAGAGAGAGAGAAAAAATGGAGGAAGGAGAGGAAGAAAGAAATGAGAAGGATATGAAGGAATTTTTTGCTTGAGCACTATTATTTGATGGAAGGTTAATAAAAGTACATCTGTTTTGAAAGTATACATTTCATCATACACACTTTCACATAGCCAATTATAATGATTAAATGGTATTTGTTTTCATGAAAGCAAATAATAGGCTTAATATCTTTTTAAAGAAATTATCAGGCAAAAGGACAGTAATGCAGATAAAAGGTCATATTCTGGGACAACTTCATCCAATGACTCCAATCTCAGAAATCCATGACCATAAGCATTTGTAGGCATTTTTTAAATTAGGTATAATTGACAAATAAATTTATATACATTTAAAGTTTACAATATGATGATTTCATATACATATACATTGTGAAATGAATACCAAGATCAAGTTAATCAACACATCCGTCACCTCACATAATTATCTTTTATTTTATTTTTGTTAAGAAAACTTAGGATCTACTCTCTTAGCAATTTCAAGTATAGAATACAGTATTATTAAGTATAGTTACCATGCTATACATTAGATTATCAGCACTTCTTCATCTTATAAAAATGTTTGTACCCTTTCATAACATCTCCCATTTCCCCTACCCTCTAACCCCTGGCAGCCACAATAACTCAAGATATTGATTTTATTTCCTCCAGATAAATTCTCAGAAGTGGAATTGCTGGGTCATATGATAGTTCTACTTTTAATATTTTGAGGAACTTCCATTCTATTTTCCATAATGGTTATACTAATTTACATTCCCACTAATGGTGCATAATTGTTTCCTTTTCTCCACATCCTCACCACCACTTTTTATCTCATCTTTTTTATAAAAACCATCCTAACAGGTGTGAGATTATATCTCATTGTGTTTTTATTTACATTTCCCTGATGATTAGTGATGTTGAGCACCTTTTTATATAGCTCCTGGGCATTTGTATATCTTCCTTGGAAAAATGTCTATTCAGATACTTTGCCTATTTTTAACTTGGATTTTTTTTTTTTTTTTTTTTTTTTTTTTTTTTTGCTATTGAGTCATACGAGTTCTTTTTATATATTGGCAATTACCCTTAATCTGATATATGGGTTGAAAATATTTTCTCAAAAGGAAAGAAAGAAAGAAAGAAAGAAAGAAAGAAAGAAAGAAAGAAAGAAAATATTTCCTCCCATATAGTAGGTTGCCTTTTTATTTTGGTACTTGTTTACTGTATAGAAGTATTTCAATTTGATGTAATCTCATGTGTTTATTTTTGCTTTCGTTGCAGGTGGTTTTAGTGATGTGATATATATATATATATATATATATATATATATATATATATAATCATTGCCAATTACAATATCAAGTAGCTTTTTCCTTATGTTTTCTTCTAGGAGTTTTACAGTTTCAGCTTATGAAATTAGTCAAATTTGAGTTAATTTTTGTGAGTTGTGTAACATGGGGTTCAGTTTCATTCTTTTGTAGCTATATATCTATTTTCCCAACACTATTTATTGAAAAGAGTGTCTTTTCCCATCGTATGTTCTTGGTACCATTGCCAATCATTAGTAGATGTAGATGTTGGTTCATTTCTGGACTACCTAGTCTGTTCTGTTGGACTGTGTATCTGGTTTTTTGCCAATAGCATACCTCTGATTACTATAACTTTATAATATAGTTTGAAATTAGAATGTGTATGTGGCATTATTTACAATAGCCGAGACATGGAAACCACCTAAGTGTCTATCACCACATGACTAAAGAAAATGTGAGATAGATAGATGATGAATAGATAGATAGATAATAGAATAGTGTTCCTACAAGTTAAGGGTTCAGTCCTAGAAGACTGTCCCCCCAGCATCAGAATGAGAATCACAAATCAGGTTGTCACCTGTGCTGACTGACAAGCTATAGATTGGAGATTCCAATGACCCTCTCTGTAGACTTGATTAATTTACTAGAATAACTCACAGAATCCAGAAACATTTTATTTACCAGGTTATGGGGCTTATTACAAAGAATATTAAAGGATACAAATCAGCCAAATGAAGAGAGATATAGGGCAAGATCCTGAACAAAGGAGATTTTATCACCTTGGAGTTTAAGGCCCAGCATGGCAACACATGGATAGATTCTGGTTTACTAACCTAGAGCTCTCCAAACCCTGTCCTTTGGGTTTTTATGGAGGTTCCATTACATAGGCAAGTGTGATTAAATCATTAACCATTGGTGATCAAAAGCAATTTCTAGTCACTCTCCAGTCCCTGGAAGTCAGGGGGTGGGACTCAATGTTCCAACCTTTTAACCACATAGCTATTTGTTTTGGCAACCACTTCCCATACTTAGGTGCTTTTCAAAAATCATTTCATTAACATATGCTCAGGCATGGTTGAAACAGGTTTGTTATGAAGAGCAAGACACTTAGTTCTCATGATTTAGGAAATTCCACAGGTTTCTGTCCCAGAAATGAGGACAAAGACTAAATACATATTTCTTATAACAAATCACAGTATCACAGTTAGTCTGGCTAATGGCTTATAGATTCTATCTCTTAAAAAAACTAGTTCTTAGTTTTCTTGATCTCTTCGGTTGTCTTTCTATTCTCTATTTCATTTAATTTTGCTCTGGTTTTTGCTTTCCCCATCATTCTAACTTTGGGCTTAGTTTGTTCTTCTTATTCTACTTCTTTGTGGTATAAAGTTAGGTTGTTTATCTGAGATTTTTTTTTTGTATTTTTTTTTATTTTTTATTTATATATGAAATTTATTGTCAAATTGGTTTTCATACAACACCCAGTGCTCATCCCAAAAGGTGCCCTCCTCAATACCCATCACCCACCCTCTCCTCCCTCCCACCCCCCATCAACCCTCAGTTTGCTCTCAGTTCTCAACAGTCTCTTATGCTTTGGCTCTCTCCCACTCTAACCTCTTTTTTTTTTTTTTTTTTCTTCTTTTTTTCCTTCCCCTCCCCCATGATGAGATTTTTTTTTTTAATGCAGGAGTATTTTCATAGACAGCCTTTATTATGTTGAGGTGTGTGCCCTCTAACCCTACTTTGTTGAGGGTTTTTAGCATGAATGGATTTATACTTTGTCAGATGCTTTTTCTGCATCTATTGAAAGTATCAAATTGTTCCTAGTCTTTCTTTTATTAATGTATTGTATCATACTGACTGATTTCCAAATATTGAACAATTTTGGCAACCCAGAAATAAATGCCATTTGATCATGGTGAATGATTCTTTTAATGTACTGTTGGATTTAGTTTACTACTATTTTTGAGAATTTTTACATCCATATTCATCAGGGATTAGTATGTAGTTCTCTTTCTTAGTGGAGTCTTTATCTGGCTTTGGTATCAGGGTAATGCTAGCCTTATGGAATGAACTTGGAAATTTTCCTTCATTTTCTGTTTTTTTTGGAACAGTTTGAGAAGAATAGGTATTGACTCTTTAAATGTTTGGTAGAATCTACCTGTGAAGCTATCTGGCCTTTGGCTTTTGTTTATTGGGATATTTTTTATTGCCAATTCAGTTCCTTTGATGGTTATCAGTCTATTCAAGTTTTCTATTTCTTCCTGTTCCCATATTGGTAATACATATGTTCCAAAAAATATATCTATTTCTTCCAGATTGTCCAATTGATTGGCATGCATTTTTTCATAATATTCTATTATATTTGCTTTTATTTCTGTGGTGTTCGGTATTTCTCTTGTCTCATTAGTGATTTTATTTGATTCTTTTCTCCTTTTTTTGATAAGCCTGGCTTGAGGTTTATCAATTTCATTATTTTTTTTAAAAGAACCATCTTTTGGTTTTATTGATCTGTCGACTATTTTTTTAAGTTTCTGTATCTCTTATTTCTGCTCTTGTCTTTAAACACCTCTTAACTACACAATTCACTAAATGCAAATTGAAAACACCGGTGACCAACCCACCAATGGCTATTTTGTATTACACAGAGCCAAAGACAGAAGAGAGACACAAAAACCAGAGCGTGCAGCACGATGCAAAGATTTACTCAGGGTCCCAATATTGTAAACAGCATTGACAGAACCTCAGTCTAAGTTCTCAACACCTAGCCTTAGAGATGATGCCAGGCAGACAGTGTGGCTCCATGAAAAGAGCTGGATTCCAAAAAGGAGGATTGGTGAAAATCAAGCACATGGCAGCGAACTCAACCAGAGAGTAGCTGCCTTCTGCTACAAAGAGCATTTTCAATTCAGCAAGGACTTATTGAACCCTGTTTGTGGAGATAAATAAGTGAGGTGCATCCTATGATGAGCTTACAATCAGCAAGACCCTGGCCAACTTTATGGACAATGACAGTTCATGGCATGCTGAGATGTATGCCCCAGGAAAAAGAGAAAATGCTGTGATTCCTCTAGAAAAGAAAATATGTCAGCATGCGGAGGTGGGGGGGGGGATCATGACACAAAACCTACCCAATGTATTACAATTATGATAATTCTTACTGTGTAGTATTGGCACTGAAGTCAAAGAAAGAGATCAATGGGATAGAACTAGCAGACCCAAAACAGATCCATGTGGGGATTTAGCAGGTGATAAGGATGACATTTCAAATTGGTAGAAAAAAAATTCAATACATGCAACAATTTGCCATCTACTTGGGAAAAGTTAAATTTACATCACATGCCTGATACCATAAACAAACTTGAATCCCAGATAGTTTAATAAGCCAAATGCACAAAATTCATATAAGTAATAGGAGAAACTATATTTTTAATGTTCTGTAATATTGGGGTGGGGAAAACATGACACAAAACCCAGAAACTATAATACAACAAGATTATTTACATCTTTAAGCTTATATATGTTAAGTATACCAATAAAAGTTACCCTTTATTGTCATTATCATATGATTCCACTTGTCCTTGGAATCTAAGCTACAAAACAAAGAAAAAAAGACAAACCAAAAACAAAAAAAAACAAAAAAACAAAACAACAACAACAACAAAAAAAACTGGACTTTTAACTGTAGAAAACAAATTGATGGTCACTTGATGGTTTAAATAGGTGTGAAGGGGATTAAGAGAACACGTATCATGATCAGTACTGAATTATGTATATAATTGTTGAATCACTATATCGTTTACCTGAAACTAATAAAACACTGTATGGTAACTGATGAGGGACCATAAGATAAACTGAGGGCCAAGCACAAGCTAACACACACACATACACACATACATGCACGCACACGCACATGTGCTCACGCGCGCGCGCGCACACACACACCCCCCCACACCCTAGGTGGGATTTGTGTAATATTCCTCAGGCACTCCTGGATGCCAAATAACAAAGGAAAGGGAAGAAAACAAATGGTTAACTGATAGAGATCACAGCCATGCAGGACGTGAGTCTCCATCAGTTTACAAATATATTAGTAAATTACAAGAAAAAGGCAATGGAGAAAGGCAATAGCTTAATCTCCAAAAACCTGTAGACTCAGTTTCCTGGAGCCCCAACATCACCCCCTCCCTAGTCAAATGGGGAACAAAGGCAAGAAGGAAATTCCAGGTGAAATTAAATTTCCTTATAACCGGCAGCCCATTGACAAATATTTGAAGCTGAAGAGTAAAACATTGCTCCAGGAACTCCCTACTGTCTTAATGTTAATGCTTTGGCAGAAGGGGAAAAACAACCTTAGCCTGACAATAGCTAGACCTCCAATATCCTGTGAGTTTTCTTTAGGATATGAAAGTCTCTTTGAAAATTTCCCCCTGAATTTACCTCCTCCAAGTCCATAGTATATAACCAGCCATTCTTCACAACCCCAGTGCAGTTCTTTCTGCCCCTGGGTCCTGTCCCCCAGCTTTAATAAAATCACCTTTTTGCACCAAAGACATCTTCAAGGATTTCTTCTTGGCCATCAGCTCCAAATGCCCATCATCATTCCAAAACTTCATCATTGACTACACTATTGTTATGTTTTTAATTAAAGAATAAAGAGACTTATAGTGAGAAGGAAAGCTGGTAAAAAAGCAGATAAAAAGGGATAGCCAGATGTTGGAGGCCAGATACTCCCCTTGCATACTTTTGGCTTTTGCAATCTTGATTGCCTCTTGTATCAGCCTACAGCCAGGAACCAGAAGCTTGACTGTACTAGCTTCACGCATCCTGGAAGCACATATGGATAAAAGACCAGTAAAACCTGAGCTGGATGATCAATCTTTGGAAGTGACTCTTCTGGGCTGCCACCAATGAGAAATAAACAGTCATTTCTGATTCCCTAAGCGCGTGTCACTTGTCCTTTCCTGGGCACCGAGTATTTGCTGTAACATTTTTGTGTGTTGGCCGAGAAGCTGACAGCCACGCTGGCCCCTTGAGCCACCATTGTCATGAACCAGCAGGGGCACCACCATTTCAGGTCCTCTCGACAGGAAGGAAGGCGTGCCCCCTGTGGTTTCCCTGAACCCTGAGCCTCACAAGGCCGATAATAACCAGCCGTGCCTGCATTCTAATGGACCCTAGAGGGAAATCATAAAATTCTTCCAGGATGGAACATCAGATCGAGTGAGTGCCCCTGGGGACCCAGGATTGAGTTCAGGCCCGCCCTAGAGACAGAAGGGGAGCTTGATCACCTCCCAGATGACATAGTCCCCACATAGGATAGGGAAGTCCTGGGTGGATATCTGCAATCTGTCTGAATGTGTGTGTGAGTGCCCATGATCCCTGGTTTCAGCTATGGAGTCAGAGTGGGTCCTACCCTACGATTCCATGATGACCTCATACAGCTCAAGACAGAATCGGTCCTCAGAAGCCTGATCCATTTCAGGGGCTTATACTGACCTGCCAATGCTAAGAGGCATCCAAGTCCCCATGCAAGAAGCAGCCAGGTGGACAAAGCCACCTCTGACCTCCTATTTATCCTGCAACACTATACACTGGGAGGGATCCACCTAGGATACCAGGATGGGGGAAAATTCCTCAAAACCAACTGTTTTAGAATGTATGATTAAGAATTTTAAAAAGGGATTTTTCAGGTGACTATGGGGCCAAATTGGCCCCCAGGAAATTACACACCTTCTGTGAATTAGAATGACTTATGTTCAGTTTAGGCCGGCCCCCGAGGGCACCCTAGATGTCCCCACAGTCAGAGCTGTTTATAAGATAGTTAGTGGAGACCCTGGCCACCTGTATCAATTCCCATACATCAATCAGTGAGTGGAAATAGCCCAAGCCAAGCCTCTTTGGGTCCAGTTCTGCCTTAATAGTAAGGGACAATGTAGGGTCTTAGTGACATGGATGGAGAAGAAGACCTTGCAGCAGAAAAAACTGCCCCTCATCCTCCAAGAAAATTCAGAAGTCCTTCTGTTTCTGCCACCATGTGCCCCCCATGCCCCATCAATCAAGGGAGGGGAACCTCACCTGCCTGACAGTCCACTTCTGTTGGTCTCTCCTCCACCAGCAGCCAGTCCACCCCAACCAGGGATACCTGAACTGATAGGAAGATGTCTTAGGTCTGTGGCTCAAGGTCCAAGACCCCCAATGGCAATGCAGATGCCATTGCAGGAGATGAGGGGTCCCTAGTGAATAGGCTTCAATGGGACCCTAAAAGAGTGGGGGATCAGTTTTTTACTACCAACCATTCTCCACTACTGACCTCCTCCACCCTACTCTGAGAAGCTGCAGGTTATGTTAGATCTCCTAGAATCCATAATACAGACTCATCGCCCTGCCTGGGTTGACTGTAAGCAGCTTCTTCTTACCCTTCTCAACACGGAAGAGCGCCAACGAATCCTCACTGAAGCCAGAAAATGGTTCCAGACTCAGGCACCGGATGGACAACTAGATGTTGAGGCTTGGGCATGGGAGGTTATGCCTGAAGAGGACCCTCACTTGGACCCCAACACAGAAGCAGAAAGAGCCAGATTAGAAAGATACTGACTCGCCTTCCTCCAAGGGGTAAAAGCAGGGGCCAAAAATTCCAACATGGCAAAGGGATCTGAGGTCTTACAAAAGCCAGAAAAGAGTCCAGCTGACTTCTATGAAATATTATGTGAAGACTTCAGAGTTTACACTACATTCGACCCAGAAGCTCCTGAAAACCAGTGCTGCCTTCATGAGACAGGCCCAAGGTGACATTAGACAGAAGCTCCAAAAATTGGAAGGATCCCCTAGAAAAATGCCACTTAACTACTGGAAATCACCAACAAGATTGTTGTAAATCAGGACCAACCTTCCAGAAAGGAGGCAGATCTAAGAATGAAATGAAAGACAGCTCTCTTGGTCACTGCCTTGGGGTGACCACTCCCTCTGGAAGGACCACCACAGAAACCATGAGGGATTCAAAAACAAAGAAGAAGGGAACCACTGGGATGGGATTAATGATCCTACTGCAAAGAATTTGGACACTGGAAAAATGAATGCCCCAACCACTTAAAAGGAAAAACAAAAACCTCTTCTCCACCCAGCTGATACCAACCAGAACCACCTGAGGCTGACCTGATTGGACTGGAAGGAGTGGGCTCTGATTAGGACAGACTGGGCTCTATCCAACTAGGCCCCCATGAGCCCATGGTCAAAATGAAGGTAAGGGACGAGACAATAGACTTCATGGTTGACATAGGGGCCAAACACTCTGTGGTGACACACAAAGTGGAACCTCTGTCAGGTCCAGAAGTCGCCATCATATGAGCCACTGGGACACAAAACTAAAGGCCATTTGGCAGTCTCCGACAATGCCGGCTGGGGAGGGGGGCTGGGTCACCAAATAGTTCATGAATTTCTGTATCTACCCGATTGCCCAGTCTCACTGTTAGGTAGAGACCCACTAGTCAATTTGGGCACAAAAGTAACCTCACCTCGGATGGACAGATGCAATTGCACCTAAACAAAAAGGCCCAACCCGTGATTTGACCCCTGACGGTTCCCTGGGAAGAGGAATGGAGATTACATGCTTCCCTTCCCCATGAGCCAACCATGGCCCCCAAGCTAGAAGCTGAATTCCCTTCAGTTTGGGCAGAAGGAAACTCCTCTGGTCTGGCAAAAAGCATCCCCCAATATTAATTGACATAAATCCTTGGGCCTGACCTTTCAAAATATGCCAATATATGGTCCCATGAGAGTCATGCCTGGGGATCCAGACACAGTTGGACAGGCTACTCAAATGAGGACTTCTAAAATGATGCCAGTTCACATGTAATACTCCCTTGCTGCCTATGAAAAGGCCTGGTTACTGCCTTATACAGGACCTAAGAGCCATTAATGAAGCAGTCATCACACTGTATTCAGCGTTGCCTAACCCATACATTCTACTAGGACTCATACCCTCTGAAGCAGGATGGTTCACATGTCTAGATTTAAAGGACACCTTCTTCTGTCTCCAGCTAGTGCCTAATCATCAACCCCTATTTGCCTTTGAAAGGGAAAACCCTACCACAGGGGCAAAGGAACAAGTCACTTGGACTAGACTGTTGCAAGAATTCAAAAATTCACCAACCTTATTCAGTGGGGCCCTAGTCCTTCTCCAATATGTGGACAATCTCCTGTTAGACAGTCCCACACGGATACAGTGCTGGGAGGGAACCAGGGCCCTACTCAGGTTACTAGCAGAGGTGGGATACTGGGTGTCAAAGAAAAAGGCACAGATTTGCCAGCAGGAAGTTAAATATTTGAGCTTCAAAATTACCCAAGGCAAATGGATGCTGGGAGTTGAAAGGAAATGGGAAGTTTCCAAAAGTTCCTGGGAGTGGCAGGATTCTGTCGGATATGGATACCAGGGTTCTTAGAGTTGGCAAAACCTCTATACGAGGCACTAAAGGGGGAAGAAAGGACACCCCTTTTTTGGGATCCTAATCAAGTAAAGGCATTCAAGACCATAAAAACAAAACTCACCGAGGCACCAGCCTTGGGACTCCCAGATGTATCACAAGTTTTCAACCTGCTCATACATGAAAGGAATGGGGTGGCCCTGGGGGTTCTCACCCAGGAATTTGAACCTTGGCAAAGACCAGTGGCATACCTTTCAAAGCAGGCTGACTCAGTTGTGGCAGGATGGCCACCCTGTTTGAGGGCCCTGGCAGCCACCACACTTTTAATCAAGGAAGCAGACAAACTCACATTTGGACAAAACCTAAGCACTAAGTTTCTCCCTTCTGTTATTACCCTGATGGATGCCAGAGAGCAACACTGGCTAACTCATGCTCAGATGACAAAATATCAGGGACTGCTATGTGAGAACCCACAAATAAGACTGGAAGCCAAATAGCATTAACAACTCAGGCAACAACAGATGTTGGTGAGAATGTGGAGAAAGAGGATCTCTTTCACATTGTTGCAAGCTGGTGCAGCCACTCTGGAAAACAGTATGGAGGTTCCTCAAAAACCTAAAAATAGAACTTCCCTACAACCCAGGAATTGCACTACTAGGCATTAATCCATGGGATACAGGTGTGCTGTTTCAAAGGGACACATGCACCCCCATGTTTATAGCAGCACTATCAACAATAGCCAAACTATGGAAAGAGCCCAAATGTCCATTTACAATGGAGTATTACTGAGCAATCAAAAAGAATAAAATCTTGTCATTTGCAACTACGTGGATGGAACTGGAGGGTATTATGGTAAGTGAAATTAGTCAATCAGAGAAAGACAAAAATCATATGACTTCACTCATATGAGGACCTTAAGAGACAAAACAGATGAACATATGGGAAGGGAAACAAAAATAATTTAAAAACAGGGAGGCGACAAAACAGAAGAGACCCATAAATATGGAGAACAAACTGAGGGTTGCTGGAGGGGTTGTAGGAGGGGGGATGGGCTAAATGGGTAAGGAGCATTAAGGAATCTACTCCTGAAATCATTGTTTCACTATATGCTAACTAATTTGGATGCAAATTTTAAAAAATAAAAAATTAAATTAAAAAACAAACAAACAAACAAATAAATAAATAAAAAGACTGGAAGTCAAAAAACTCCAAACCTACCACTTTCTTACCCTCGGAAGTTTCCCCAGAGCATGATTGTCTAGAGGTACTTCATGAAGTCTATTCTAGCTGACCCAGCCTATCATATAGGCCCTTACAAAATCCTGAACTCATCTTGTATATCGACAGCAGCAGCGTCATGAATGAAGGCAAAAGATATGACAGTTATGCAGTAGTCTCTGGTTTTGAGGTCATGATATGCCCCGATTCGAGAGACCCCCCAAAAACAATCCACCAGAGTCCAGAGTCAAAGCCAAGTGGCAAGGGTCGTTTATTGCAGGTTTGAACCCGGTCCTCCGCGCACTCGTTGCCAGTGACGCTAAGAGGCCCCGAGCAAGGATCTTACAGCTTCTTTTATACACAGGCACAAACAATTTAGGGATTTTTTTGCGTTTACAGAGCTGTTATTGGTTGACATTTAAATTTGAACACTCAGCAGAACTTGATTGGTTCCTGCCTCTTTTTCAAACCACTCAGCAGAACTTGATTGGTTCCCGCCTTTAGGTCAGACCACAACTGGGCACGCCCTGGCTGGTTCCTGGAACGGCGGGGCCGGGGGGGGGGGGGGGGGGGGGGAAGGTCTTTTCTTTGCAGTTGTGAGTACACCTGGTAATTTTTCTCTTAGTCTCTCAGTCATAAGAGCAAGGGCCCTTCCACAAGGATGGTCAGCCCAAAAAGCAGAATTGGGGACCCTAATAAGAGCACTAGAAGTTAGTAAAGACAAATGGGCCAACATATGCACTGACTCATGCTATGTCTTCACTACTCTACATGTACATGGGGATTTATACAAGGTGAGAGGACTTTTGACCAGAGGAGGAAAAGAAATAAAAAATTGGGAAGAAATCCTAAAACTATTAAGGGCAGTCTGGGAACCAAGGGAAGTAGCAGTCATCCACTGCAAGGGACACCAAAGAGGAAAAGACTCAGTGTCAGAAAGTAGCCAATGGGCTGATGTCACAGCTAAACAAGCAGCGGGAAAACAAACAACACCCTCAAAAATTATGCTTGCTTCAAAACTGCCAACTTCCTCAAGGTACACAATCCAATAAACAAATGGGCACAACAGGAAAAAGGAAGCCAGGCAAAAGAAAGACGGTAGGTATTTCCAGACCAAAGAATCTATATACAGGAACAGCTAGCCCACCAGGTTGTTCTCCAACAGCATGAGCTCACCCATCTAGGAAAAACCACCCTTAAAACCTTATTGAGCCGTTACTATGTATTTGCTTAACTCCTGTCCCTCTGTGCCTCAGTCTCTCAAGACCACCTCCTCTGTGCTCAAAATAATGCCAAACAAGGCCCCACTGGGCTCATGGGAATCCAATTCTGGGTACAGACACCCTTCAAAGATTTGAAGGTGGACTTTACTGAAATAAGACCCAGTGGAGGATACAAATTTCTTTTGTTATTCATCTGTAAGTTTTTGGTTGGGTTGAGGCTTACCCCACATGCACTGAAAAGGCAAGAGAAGTAACCAAGACCTTGTTAAGGGATGTAGACATAGAATGCCATTAACCATAGGCTCAGACAATGGCCCGGCTTTTGTTGTCAAGGTGGTACAACAAATAGTCAAAACCCTAGGTATCCAATGGAACTTACACTCAGCCTACTGGACCCAGAGTTCAGGGAAAGTGGAATCTATGAACCGGACCCTAAATCAGCCATGGCAAAACTATGTCAGGAAAGTAACTTGCCCTGGCCAGATATACTACCCCTACTTCTTCTCCAAATATGCTGTACACCCTGGGCAAAAATAGGATTTGAGATACTATATGGAAGACCCCCTCCACTAGTCAAATACAAGAGGGGACCTGACAGAGCTAGGGAATTTAGAAATAAAAAAAACAACTACAAGGATTAGGAAAAACTGAACTTGAGATACATAGGTGGGTGAAGGACAGGGTATCTATTTTCCTATGGATAACTGTACACCCCCACAAGCTTGGGGATCAGGTTTGGATTAAAGAGTGGAAAGGGAATCGCTCAAACCTACCTGGAAGGGACCCTATTTAGTTGCGCTAACCATGACCACAACCCTCAAGGTTGCAGGACTAACCACCTGGATCCACCATTCTCCAGTAAAGGCAGCCCACCTGTCACTTGACAACCACTTGGAATGGAAAGTGACTGCTAACCAGAATAATCCTTTACAGATCATCCCTAAGAAGATAACAGAAGATAAGCAGCCTGCAGCAATACCTGAGAACTCTTTGCAATCAGAAGCTTGAGAAAGTCACCAAGCAACTTAAATGAACTATAACAAATTATTCTCTCTAAATTTTCATTGTCATCCCCTACCTATTTCTCTTTCCATATTTGTTGCTATACTCTTTGCTGTAAGGCTGACCCAAGTTACTCCCACAGATTGGTGCCTCAGTCACAAACTCTTATTAGCCTTCCTCTACTTAATTAGTGTCAGGATGCCTAATTCTCCTTAGATGTATATGATCTGAGTTATGATTGCTGTCCCTGACTTGGAATAAGAAATTGTCAGTAACCTACCCTAACAAAATGAAATTTCTCCTACTGTTAATGCTGAGTTCTCTCATAAGAAGCAAAGTCCCTCTTCAATGTAATGATGACTGTTTCAGGACCTATCACTTGAGATCCTCCCTTTCCCCTGCCTTGAATGGCCTAAAACAACTCCTAGGACAGGGAACTACACACAAGGCCTTCACCACATATACATACCAACATGCGAAATGTTATCAATCCTCCTCGCACTGTTCCCATGACAGAAAAACTTATTGTCAAGGAAGTATTAAAGCAAGACACTTTTGGCAGGGAACATCATGTCATGGAACCCCAGACAAACATGCCTGCTGGACGCAACAAACCCACTTTAGATTGTCTGATGGAAGGGGAGTCCAAGACCAGGCCCATAAGGAGGTAACCAACAGGAGGCACAAAATTCTATGAAGCAGACTTCTGAAGTCTGCTCAGGAGATTTAAACTTCTAATGGGTCTTATGACTTTAACTCCTACTTATACCAGATTCTAAATTCAACCCATCACCTCCTCAACTTCTCTAACATTCAGTTAGCCAAGGACTGTTGGCTTTGTCTGCCTCTAACCCCCTTACATTATGAGGCTACCCCAGTTTCAGATAATGTAACCAATATGGCTATCACCTGCAACATATCAACAGATAACATAAATGTCACAATAGGGCCCATGGTTACTGATATAAAACGAATAGGGTGGGCCTCCTTATGTTTTAAGGACCAACAGGGAACAACCCCCATAGGTAACTAACAACCAATGCAACCAGACTGAGATATACAATCAAACAGATAAAAACCAAGAGTCACCATGGTGCCTTCCCCCTGCAGGAATATTCTTTGTTTGTGGAACTAATGCTTATTTGTGCCTGTCTGCTAACTGGATGGGAATCTGCACCTTTGCCTTCTTAACCCCCAAATAAATATTCTCCCCAACAACCAATCTCTTATAGTTAATTTGGCTGCACATACCCAGTCTAAACGAGCTATCCAAGCTATACCTCTACTAATTGGGTTGGTAATCACTGCAGAGTAAGTACTGGAGTTGCGGGAGTAGCCTCATCTATTTCCTTTTACCAAAACTCTCCCAAAATCTGACAGATGACATAGAAGAAGTTGCAAACTCCCTGGTAACCCTACAAGACCAGGTAGCCTCCTTAGCAGCAGTAGTATTACAAAATAGAAGAGGGTTAGACCTGTTAACTGCTGAGAAGG
The DNA here is from genome assembly GCF_028749965.1 of Puma concolor. Lineage (NCBI taxonomy): Eukaryota > Metazoa > Chordata > Mammalia > Carnivora > Felidae > Puma > Puma concolor. Next base: position 38,231,402 of record NC_141681.1, on the reverse strand, counting down.
GGGGAATATGTCTCTTACTAAATGTGGAATGCTGCTTCTATGTTAACCAGTTAGGGATAGTTAGAGATATGGCCCAACAATTAAAGGAACAGATCATCAAACGAGGCAAGAATTAGCAGACTCATGGAACTCTTGGAGCAACATATGGAATTGGACATCCTGGCTCCTCTCTTTAGCTGATTCTCTCCTAATGCTTTTCATAGCCCTACTGTTTGGTCCTTGTATTCTTAATATGCTAACCAGATTTGACTCCTCTTTCCTAGAAGCTATATAACTCCAAATGATGCTTCAGTAGGACCATTCTAGCTGTCACTACTCTCTTTTGAATGGCGAAGAACCCTAGCTGTCACATTACTCCCTTCAACGTCCCTGTCCAGCAGGAAGAAGACAGAATGGTCTCTGTCCCCCTCCCACCTCCTGTGGCAGCAAAGGGTTCCCTGGCCCCCAAAACTGATTTTCTCTAAGTCTGCTACAGCAGCTTGAAAATCAAGAGCAGGTAATGAGAAGGAAAATTGATAAAAAGCAGATAAAAAGGGGCAGCCAGATGTCGGAAGCCAGATACTCCCCTTGCATGCTTTTGGCTTTTGCAATCTTGCTCACCTTTTGTATCAGCCTGCAGCCAGGAACCAGAAGCTTGACTGTACTAGCCCTGCCCATCCAGAGAGCACATATGTATAAAAGATCAGTACAACCTGAGCCAGATGCTCAGCCTTTGGAGGTGACTTTGTTAGGCTGACACCAGTATGAAATAAACAGTCTTTTCTGATTCCTCGAGTGTGTGTCCTTGTCCCTTCCTGGGTGCTGTAACAATAGCTCAGCCAGGACCACCCCAGAAGCAGCTAAGAGCCCAGACCTTACTCACTCACTGCCCTCACCTCAATGACTGGCAACATTTTGCTCAAATAACTCTTTGAAATCAAGGTTGAGTAGTAAGAAGAATAACTTGTGTTCCACTATGTCTTTTCAAATTATTTTCTCTGTCATTTACTTACTCCATTTCTAATGCAGTTCCATGTTGTGGAGACACAGGGAAGCTACAAACAATTTCACAGAAAGAAAATTGAGGTCTGACTGTAGGCAGTTGGCCTGGGTCACAAACTTCTGGAGCAGAGATGTGGCTGGACTTTGTTTCTGGTTAAAATCTTTCTTCATTCCGGGGCGCCTGGGTGGCGCAGTCGGTTAAGCATCCGACTTCAGCCAGGTCACGATCTCGCGGTCTGTGAGTTCGAGCCCCGCATCAGGCTCTGGGCTGATGGCTCAGAGCCTGGAGCCTGTTTCCGATTCTGTGTCTCCCTCTCTCTCTGCCCCTCCCCCGTTCATGCTCTGTCTCTCTCTGACCCAAAAATAAAATAAAAAATAAAACGTTGAAAATCTTTCTTCATTCCATCCCATGGTCTCCCTAGAATGCTTGCCATTACTTTATTGTCTTCAAAAGAACAGTAGAACCCCTAAGGTTCCCAGGTATTTAAATGTAAACTAGAACATCTGACAAGAGAATAAGAATCAAACCCTCTCTCAAAGAAATCCAGATAGCAGTTCCCTTACCTCCACCTTCTAGCTTCACACTTAATTCTATGGGTAATGTTGCAGATTAGCCAGCTTTCAATTAACTTTCAAAAGGAAAATGCTTCAACAGCATTTGTGGGAGTGAGTGGGAGGGAGGGCTAAGCTGGAGACTGGGGGGTGAGTTCAAGAAGAACTGATATTTGTGCTCACTATTCATCTTATTTGGTCTCAACACATTTAATGCATCTGTATTCACTCTTCCTGGGATGCTTGAATAGATTCTAACAACTGATATAACAAATAGGTCAAGTGTGTGTACATATTTCCTGTAAGGGTATATGTAGTTTCATTTAATTTATAATCATTTTTATTTCGTTGAAAGACTCAACGTCATAAGGTACTATTAACTTAAGTACTCAATGGTATAGATTCATTTTATTGGAAATAATGGAGAGAGACAGTCTCTCGCAGATCACTATGGAGGACCCTTTATACTGGAATGACAGTTAGGCAAGGTGTCATGGAATGACACCATATAATGGGCCGTGATCTTGACATAATTATGTTTTATGGATTTTAAAGAGCTCTCCTTCCCTGGGGCCCACCATTAGCAGCTTTCTCAAGTACTTGGCCACATCAGAAGAGAATGATTCACTATTGGTTTCTGTAAAACACAGAAAGATAGGCCAGCCAGAGCCCTCTGGCAATGGAGTGAAAAGGAATGACAGAGAGGCCACTGGCTCAGACTCCAAGTCATATATCTCCACCACTGACATTGGTCAGATTTTATAACTCCACTGAGATTATTCACTTACAAACTAGGGAAAAATAAAAGTATCTACCTCTTTAAGTTATATGAGGATTAAATAAGAAAATGGACACAGTACATAAGAAGTGTTCAGCAAATGTTAAACATTACCATTCTCATTATTTATTCTCCATATTTTAGCCTGCAAATCTCAGCATACATACTTGACAAGTTAAAAAAAAAAAAGGAAATTTACATTTTTCCCTAGGGGTAAAACAATGATTAACATGTTTCTCATCTTACAAAATTTTACAAAAAGTGAATATATTTCCAAATATTTGTACAATAGATATTTTTTTATTCAATCAGACAAATGAGCAAGATATCCACAAATGTTGCATGCCAACTGCTCATCAACTATCTCTACAGTTTATGATTTTGCTTCACTCTTTCCATCTTCTGTTTGTGTACATTGGCTCCTCCAATAAAAGTTATGCCTTTTTTAGACATCCACTCACCATCCTCTCCACTCAGCTCTCTGATGAAGGATTGCAGGTTCCCACACCCTCTGCTTATCAGCAACAAAGCAAGGAAGGAGACTGAGGTCAGGTATTGAAAGGGCGGGCCTACGCCGGCCAACTCCATCTTGTTCTGTGTTCTTCACCTAGACCATGCCTCCTCTCCTTGAGTAACCTCCCGCTCACCCGTTCAAGCTTCCTGATCAAAACACGCCCAGCGACCTGCCTAACAGGACTCCCCAGGTAATCAGCTGAGGCCATAGCCATTACCTCACCAACTGCCTCTAGACCCCTATAAAACCTTTGTGCTTTTGAAACTCGCTCTCTCTCCCCGGTATCTCACTGCTGCATCGGTGCAGGTAGGGGATTGAGCTCCAGCTAGCTCGAATAAAGGCTCTTTTGCTTTTGCATCAGACTCGGCTCCCTGGTGGTCTTTGGGGATCACGAATTCTGGGCATAACAATATAAACCCCATGTTTCCATCACTTAGGCTGGACATTCCTCAGTAGAGGTACCACTCATCTCAAGGATAGCTACTCTATAGAATTTCTCCTTCCATCTTCCTGTTAATTGCTCCCTCCTTTTCTCCTTTAGGATCTAGAGGTAAGAGCTTCCTGTGGATCTGGCCCCATTACTCTACACCCTATCCACACTTTTAAGTGGTCTCTTCTTGAATTATCTAATTATCTGTTTACTAACTGATACATTTTGCTTTGTCATGTGTCAACAAATTTCTAGTCCTATAATCATGATGCTTTGTTCTTCCCTTTCCATTTAATATGACCTCCTTTGTATTGATTAGCATTCTTATAGGTGAAAATGACAAAAATCCAATTTAAACTCTTCTAATTACAATAATAATGATTAAGAAAATACATTCTTTAGACAAAAATCCAGGAGCTCAAACAACATGTCAAGGATTATTTCTCTCTCCATTTCTTATTCATGTCAGGATTATTTCTCTCTCCATTTCTTATTCTTTCTTTCCTCACTAATGGATTCTCCTAAAGCAAGTTTACCCATATGGTATCAAAGATGACCACCAATAGCTATGTACTTAACACCATGGTAACAAGACTAATTTTAGTTTTGTTTTGTTTTTTTTTAAAGTGCTTCTTATCCAGAGAATCCAGCAAAAGACATGGGAACGTCCTGATTGGCTTATCTTGGGACACATTGAGAGACTAAGAGAAAAATTACCAGGTGTACTCACAACTGCAAAGAAAAGACCTCCTCGCCCCCCTCCCCCCCCCACCGTTCCCGGAACCAGCCAGGGCGTGCCCAGTTGTGGTTTGACCTAAAGGCGGGAACCAATCAAGTTCTGCTGAGTGGTTTGAAAAAAAGGTGGGAACCAATCAAGTTCTGCTGAGTGTTCAAATTTAAATGTCAACCAATAACAGCTCTGTAACTGCAAAAAAAATCTCTAACTTGTTTGTGCCTGTCTATAAAAGAAGCTGTAAGATCCTTGCTCGGGGCCTCTTAGCGTCACCGGCAACGAGTGCGGGGAGGACCGGGTTCGAACCTGCAATAAACGACCCTTGCCACTTGGCTTTGACTCTGGACTCTGGTGGATTGTTTTTGGGGGGTCTCTCAAATCAGGGCATATCATTTGGGGGCTCGCCTGGGATCCCCCCAAACCCACCAGACCCCAAGTCAACGGGTCGTCCCTGAGACCGATCGGTAAGTGAGCCGGCTCTGTCCGTTTCTGTTTGTCTGTTCGTTTCTGGCTCTCCCACATGGGATCTGTATCGGTGACTGACACAGCCCTGGCGGACGCGCTATAGAGCAGTTGGTCAGGTCCAGTAGGAGACGTCCACTGGCACCCGTCTGGGGCACCTTTTTGGGCCCATCGGAATTTTTCTGTTCCGGTGGCAGACACCCGAAACGCGCTAGCGATCTAAGTGTTGTGTTCTCTATTCTATAACCTTTAAGTGTTAAACTCCTTCTCTTTCACAGGTGACCTGGCCTGGCCCAGCCAGAAATCCTCATAACTTTACTGTTTCTCCTTTTAATACTTTCCTCCACCTCCAGGATACAGATGGGCCAATCTCAAAGCACTCCTCTTTCTCTCCTCATTGCTAACTTCAGGGATGTTAGAACCAGAGGACAGAATTTGAGTTTAGACATCTGGCGGGGAAAATTAATAACCCTCTGCCGCTCCGAATGGCCAACCTTCAGCGTTGGATGGCCAACCGAAGGAACTTTCTGCCTCCCTATAATTGCTAAGGTGAAATCAAAGATTTTTCTACCGGGTTGCGAGGGACACCCGGATCAGATTCCCTACATTCTTGTATGGCAGAGTTTAGTGGAAAATCCACCCCCTTGGTTGGCCCCCTTCCTATCCTCGGGAACGTGTAAGGTCCTTGCCATGCGGCCTGCAGATCCCCCAAAATCAAGGACGCCAGCCGCGCCCTTGTATCCCATATTGCCCGATAGTCAGGACCTACTACCCCTAGACCCTCCACCCTATCATCCCCTCCCCTCATACCCCAAGCTCTGCCCGCAGCATCCGTCCCACCAGTCGCCCTGCTAGTTGCCCCCCCAGGGGAACCAGGAGGACGGGAAGTGGCAGCTGCGCCGGAACCAGGAGGACGGGAGGCAGCAGCCGCGCCGGGCCCCATTGAAAACGAAACCAACCACGAGGGGCCAGCCGGCCGAACCTGCGGTCGCACCCAGCGTGAGCCAAACCCTCGCCTCCCTGACTCCACTGTGTCCCTACCCCTGCGGGAAATAGGACCCCCAGATGAAACAGGCAACCCTTGACTCCAGTATTGGCCCTTTTCCACCAGTGACCTTTACAACTGGAAAACACAGAACACTCAATTCTCTGATAACCCTAAAGACCTAATAGCTCTTTTAGACAGTGTCATGTTCACCCACCAGCCCACCTGGGATGACTGTCAGCAGCTCCTCTGCATCCTGTTTACTACAGAGGAGCGAGAGAGGATCCAATTAGAAGCAAGAAAGCTGGTTCCCGGAGACGACGGTAGGCCGACATCTAACCCTGACCTCATTAATGCGGCTTTCCCCCTAGCCAGACCTCCACAGGACGAATGGGACTACAACACGGCAGAAGGTAGGGAAAGGCTACTCATTTATCACCAGACTCTGATGGCGGGTCTCCGGGCTGCAGCTCGCAAGCCCACCAATTTGGCTAAGGTATATTCAGTCGTACAGGGAAAGGCAGAGAGTCCAGCTGCTTACTTAGAGAGATTAATGGAAGGCTTTAGGCAGTTTACCCCCATGGATCCAGAAGTCCCTGAGAACCAGGCTGCTGTCGTTATGTCCTTTGTAAATCAAGCAGCTCCTGACATTAAGAAAAAACTCCAAAGGCTAGAGGATTTAGAAGGTAAACAGATCCAGGATCTGCTCCGTATAGCACAACGGGTCTACAACAACAGGGACGCCCCAGAAGAGAGACAGATCAAGGCCACAGAGAAAATGACTAAAGTCCTGGCTGCTATAGTCCAGAAAGAACAGCCACCCCCAGAAGGCACTCAAACAACACGCCCTCCCAGGCGGCACTTAGATAAAGATCAATGCCCCTATTGTAAAGAAAAAGGCCATTGGACAGGAGAATGCCCCAAGAAGAAACAACCCCGCCCCAGCCAAGGACAATGGCAGCCTAAAATAGCCCCCATACTGTTTACCCAAGATACAGAATAGGGAGGACGGGGTTCGGATCCCCTCCCTGAACCTAGGGTAACGTTGCAAGTGGAGGGGACCCTGGTCCAGTTCCTAGTTGATACCGGGGCACAGCACTCAGTTCTGGTCAAGCCCCATGGAAAAGTATCTGAAAAATCATCCTGGGTACAAGGGGCCACCAGAATAAAGAAGTACCCCTGGACAACTCAGAGGACGGTGGACTTAGGAACTGGGAAGGTAACCCACTCCTTCCTGGTCATTCCCGACAGCCCCTGCCCCCTGTTGGGGAGGGATTTGCTTACCAAAATGGGGGCCCAAATTCATTTCCAACCGGGGGGACCCACAGTGACTGACTTCCACAACCAACCCATATCCGTACTCACTGTGAAACTAGAAGATGAATATAGGCTCCATCAGGAACACACTCCTCTGGATCAGGGCATCGAGCCCTGGCTTCAACGCTTCCCAGACGCATGGGCAGAAACGGGTGGTATGGGGTTAGCAAAACATCGCCCAACCCTATTTATAGAGGTCAAGCCCGGGACGGACCCCGTCCACGTGCGCCAATACCCTATGCCCACGGAAGCCAAAAATGGCATCACACCGCATATCCGCCGCCTCCTTGACTTTGGGGTCCTATGCACCTGCCACTCAGCATGGAATACCCCCCTGCTGCCCATGCGCAAACCCAACAGCAGGGAATACAGACCAGTGCAGGACCTGAGAGAAGTCAATAAGCGGGTGATGGACATACATCCAATCGTTCCTAACCCCTATACTCTCCTGAACGCCCTCAGCCCAGAAAAACAATGGTACACTGTTCTGGATCTAAAAGATGCTTTTTTCAGCCTACCACTAGCGCCTAAAAGTCAAGAGCTATTTGCATTCGAGTGGACAGATCCAGACAGGGGCATAAATGGCCAGCTCACTTGGACCAGACTGCCACAAGGATTCAAGAACTCTCCGACCCTGTTAGACGAGGCTCTACACTAAGATTTAAGTGAGTACAGACAACAACACCCTAATATAACTCTCCTACAGTATGTTGATGATCTCTTAATAGCTGCCGAGACACCCGAAGCCTGCATCCAGGGAACCGAAAGTCTCCTGCGAACTCTGGGAACCTTAGGCTACCATGCCTCAGCAAAGAAGGCTCAGATCTGCAAGTCAGAGGTAACTTACCTGGGTTACTTACTGAGAGGGGGGCAACGCTGGCTAGCGGATGCCCGGAAGGAGACTGTCCTTCGTATTCCCAGACCACAGACACCACGACAGGTGAGGGAATTCCTAGGGTCGGCTGGGCTCTGCAGACTATGGATACCAGGGTTTGCTGAATTAGCAAAACCTTTATAGCAGGCAACAAAAGATCAACAGCCCTTTAGTTGGACGGAAGAAGCCGAACAGACCTTCCAACAAATTAAAACTGCTCTGCTATCAGCACCTGCCCTGGGAATCCCCGATGTCTCCAAACCCTTCCACCTATATGTAGATGAAAACCGGGGCAGAGCCAAAGCGGTGCTAACCCAGCATTTGGGCCCTTGGTGCAGGCCAGTAGCCTATCTAAAAAGGTAGATCCAGTGGTCGCCGGATGGCCACCCTGTCTCCGGATGATTGCAGCCACTGCCCTAATGGTAAAGGACGCTGATAAGCTGACCATGGGCCAAGAGCTACAAGTCACCACCCCGCATGCCATTGAGGGCATCCTCAAGCAGCCGCCTGACTGATGGCTGAGCAATGCCCGACTCACTCATTACCAAGGACTGCTGTTGAACCCCCTCAAGGTCATCTTCACCCCCCCAACGGCCCTGAACCCAGCATCACTGCTGCCAGACCCAGACATGGGAACCCCACTTCATGACTGCGCTGACATACTGGCTCAAGTTTATGGGGTCCGGGAGGACTTGCAGGACCAACCATTATCGGATGCAGACGCCATCTGGTTTAACGACGGAAGCAGCTTCATTCACGAAGGACAAAGGTATGCGGGGGCAGCCGTAACTTCAGAAACCGAGGTGATTTGGGCAGAAGCCCTACCCGCCGGAACCTCGGCCCAGAAGGCTGAACTAATAGCCTTAACCCAGGCCCTAAAATTAGGGAGAGACCGCAAGCTAACCGTGTACACTGATAGCCGATATGCCTTTGCCACCGCTCATGTACATGGGGTGATATACAGAGAACGGGGGCTCCTCACAGCTGAAGGGAAAGACATCAAAAATAAAGAAGAGATTCTAGCCCTGCTAGCAGCCTTATGGGAACCCAAAAAGCTAGCGATTGTGCATTGCCCAGGACACCAGAAGACAACCGACCCAGTTTCCCGGGGCAACAATTTGGCCGATCAGACTGCAAAAAACATAGCTCGGCCCCCAGCGCAATTGCTGACCCTACAGCTGCCAGACCCCGGACCCTGGGAATTGCCCCCCAGCCCTGAGTATTCAGAAAGCGACATTCAATGGATGAGTAAACTTCCCATGACCCGAATCAAAGATGGCTGGTGGAGAGACTCCAAAAGCAGCATTATACTCCCAGATAAACTAGGATGGCAAGTTCTAGAGCAGATCCATCGCAGCACCCACTTAGGTTCCCGGCGAATGTTGGACTTACTGAGACAGACTGGACTAAAAATCAGAAATGTCTCTGATAAGGTCGATCAAGTAGTCACTAAACGTACAGTGTGCCGACTCAACAATGCAAGTACAATCCTCAGACAACAGGGGTAAGACGAGGGAGCAGACCGGGGACCTATTGGGAAGTAGACTTCACTGAGGTAAAACCAGGAAAATATGGATATAAGTATTTGCTAGTTTTTATAGATACCTTTTCAGGATGGACTGAAGCCTTTCCAACCAAGAATGAAACGGCGCAGATTGTAGCCAAAAAGATCCTAGAAGAAATCCTGCCCAGGTATGGTTTTCCAGTAATGATAGGGTCAGACAATGGACCTGCATTCGTCTCTAAGGTAAGACAGGGACTGGCTTCCATACTTGGGGCTGATTGGAAATTACATTGTGCATACTGACCCCAAAGCTCAGGACAGGTAGAGAGAATGAACAGAACATTAAAGGAGACCCTTACTAAATTGACCATGGAGACTGGCGCTAATTGGGTGGCCCTTCTCCCCTACGCTCTGTTCAGGGTGCGTAATTCCCCATACAAACTGGGACTCACACCCTATGAAATAATACATGGTAGACCACCCCCCATCATCCCTAACCTAAAAGATAACCTTGTCAAAGCTGAGAACGATAATAGTCTTGAATTCTTTTTCTCCCTACAAGCCTTGCAGAGGGTCCATAAAGATGTATGGCCCAAATTAAAGGAACTCTATGAGACTGGACCCCCGCCTATTCCTCATCAATTCCAGCCAGGGGATTGGGTCCTCGTCAAACGTCATCGGCAGGGAACTCTGGAGCCCAGGTGGAAAGGACCCTTCCTGGTCATCCTGACAATGCCTACTGCCATCAAAGTAGATGGAATTGCCACCTGGATCCATTTCGCCCACGCCAAACCAGTGGACCCGTTCTCAGACCTCATCAGTCCTTCAAAGACAACCTGGACTGTTGATCGGACTAAGGACAATCCTTTAAAATTGACCCTACGCCGCCAACGGACTGAGCCGTAACTGTGGTACTTGCCCTCCTCTTGATTGTTCTGCAAATTCTGTCTGTAAATCCAAACCCCCACAACCCCTATAATTTGACATGGGAAATTACTAATTTAGAGACTCATGAATTCTACAACAAAACCCTAGGAACTGCCCCATTAAATACCTGGTGGTCAGATTTATATTTTAATTAAAAAAAAAATTAGTCCATTAGAAAAAATGGAAGGAGGTAAATGGAGGCAACTGCAAAGGAAGGTATCAATAAGTAGAAATGGATTTTATGCATGTCTGGGATTTATGACAGGGGCGATGAGGCGCACATGTGGAGGGTTTGAAACCCTCTATTGCACAGCCTGGAGTTGTGTCACCTCCAATGATGGGGAATAAAGTGGGAAGTAAAACATCAATTTATTGAAATGTCCTATGTCTGACCATGTACCCGCACCAGGTATGATGAAAACTGTAACCTTATTCGTGTAAAATTTACAGAGGAGGGGAAAAACGACAGGCGGTGGGTCTCAGGACTCATTTGGGGACTCTACTTATATCAATATCCCCTCTTTGGGACTGCCATTCAAATAAAATTAAAAGTCTCCCCTCTTGTACAACCGGTGGGGCCAAGTCAGGTATTAGGAAAAAAAAAAAAAAAAAAGAAAAGAAAAAAAAAGAGACGAGCCTATCCCCAGGCAGATCCCCACTACTCCCTCCAGCAGGACCCCCGTCCTTATCCCAGGAGTAAAAGCACAAGCTGTCCAAAAAAAAATCAGAACCCAGAAGGTATAGACTCCCTATGGAAATTGCTAACAGCAGCGTATGAGGCCTTAAACCGATCGGACCCTGAGGCAACAAGGGCCTGCTGGCTATGTTATGATATAAAACCCCCCCTTCTACGAAACCATAGGTCTAGCTGCCCCTTTTTCAGTCAGGAGAAGAGTCGTCAGCAGCTTGCAAGTGGAATCGAAAGGGCCCCGGCCTCACACTGCAAGCGGTCACTGGCAATGGGACTTGTATAGGAAAAGTCCCCTCTAGCCATATCCAGCTCTGTGCCCCAACTAATTACTCTATAGATGAATCTAAATGGATAATTCCAGCTCCGGACAGTTGGTGGATTTGTTCTAAGACAGGGCTCACCCCATGTGTTAGCAGAGATGTTTTTAATTTGTCACCCGAATATTGTATCATGGTATTAATATTTCCAAGGGTTATTTACCACCGAGAAAATGTTGTATATGATCTGTGGACAGAAGGGACGGAAGCAAGAGAGTCAATAAGAACAAAACGGGAACCCTTTATGGCCATAACCTTGGCCACCTTGTTTGGCCTCGGTACCATAGGGGCAGGAACAGGGATCTCATCACTAGCCATCCAGCACCGGGGGTTCAATAGCCTAAGGGCAGCCATTGATGAGGATATAGCCAGACTTGAGGACTCAATCTCGCACCTCGAAAAATCTCTGACCTCCCTTTCTGAAGTGGTCCTACAGAACCGAAGGGGGCTAGATCTAATCTTCCTCCAACAAGGAGGTTTATGTGCAGCCTTAAGAGAAGAATGTTGTTTTTATGCTGACCACACCGGGGTAGTCCGAGAGTCCGTGGCTAAAGTTAGATAAGGCCTGGCCAAATGGAAGCGTGAACGAGAACAACAACAAGGCTAGTTTGAGTCTTGGTTCAATCAGTCCCCATAGCTAGCCACCCTGCTTTCTGCTCTAGCTGGGCCCCTTATACTCCTCCTTCTCCTCACCTTCGGGCCTTATATTATTAATAAACTAGTTGCCTTTATCAAAGACCGAGTTAACACGATCCAACTGATGGTCCTTAGGACCCAATATCAACCTGTCATTACCAAAACATTTGAGTCAGACACATAAAATCCAAGATTGGCTCTTAAGGCACCAAAGAGAGGGGGGAATGAGAGACTAAGAGAAAAATTACCAGGTGTACTCACAACTGCAAAGAAAAGACCTTCCACACTCCCCCCTCCCCCCCCCCCCCCACCGTTCCAGGAACCAGCCAGGGCGTGCCCAGTTGTGGTCTGACCTAAAGGCGGGAACGAATCAAGTTCTGCTGAGTGGTTTGAAATAAAGACAGGAACCAATCAAGTTCTGCTGAGTGTTCAAATTTAAGTGTCAACCAATAACAGCTCTGTAACCGCAAAAAAATCCCTAACTTGTTTGTGCCTGTCTATAAAAGAAGCTGTAAGATCCTTGCTCGGGGCCTCTTAGCGTCACTGGCAACGAGTGCGCGGAGGACCGGGTTCGAACCTGCAATAAACGACCCTTGCCGCTTGGTTTGACTCAGGACTCTGGACTCTGGTGGTTTGTTTTCGGGGGGTCTCTCGAATCGGGGCATATCAACATGACCAGTGATCGTACTCTGATTGGCCAGGTGTGAGTCAAATGGCAAGAGATATAGAAAGCATCTGCTGAACCACAAAGACTGAGAGTAAAGGAGAAGAGGTGGAATTCTAAATATATGCTAGTCTGCAAAAATAAATGCATATAACCATAAAGCTATAAACTCTTGATAACTCTGACTTCACCAAGTGACCCCAGAACTCCTCAGAAATAGTGTATACAAAAACTGCATGGAAAGTCTCATCATCCTCACACTTTTCTCTTAGGCAAGAGCTTCCCCTTTGTCCTGCACAAAAAAAGAACACCACCAAAGAACCATCCTTCAGGCAAGCACAGAGAAACCAAGAGAATTACATTTCTCACATCACACAGCAAGACACTGGGTAAATTTGAATACACAGATGGATTCTGCCTATCCACATCAGAATGGTACCCTTTCAGGACCAATTTATATAACTGGTCTATAGGACCAATAGGACTAATATAGCTCATCCTGGTCTCCACCATACTTCCTGGGAGGAAGGCTTGGGAAGCAAGAATGGTGGAAAAAGAAACATTTACTGCAATAAGCCTTTGGAGGAAAAGAATCTTTTTAAAAGACAAGAGTTAAGTTTTTAGTCTCAATTACAAAAATCAAAGGACATAGGGAATAAAACTTTAATGATCACCAAAAACAAAATTACCTTCCAGGAACCATGTGACCAAGTGACCAAGATTCATGGGATCATGATGCTGGCCAGCCATTGTGCAGCTTCCAGGGTACAATGCAGTGGAAGCCAGCCAGAATCCCTGCCTTTGCTGAGTTTATAGGCAGAAAATTAAGCAGGCATAAAGTGGGATAAGCAAAATGATAGGGGACACACAGGTGGTATGAGAACACAAAAGAGGGGCATCTAACTTAAGCTGGAGGAATCAGTGAAGGCTTCTCAAAGGAAATGATGCTTAGGCCAACACCTAAAGGGGGAGGAAGGATTCAGCAGCAGGCACCGAGTTCTGTTAGGAAGAAAGATCAGGGAGCATAGGGAAAATTAATATCCCAGCATTTCTTCATTTATTCAACAAACGTTGACTGAGGGCCACATCAAGAGTGCAGTAGTGAACAGACCAGATGCTTTCAGAGAGAGTTCATGGAAAATAATAAGGAATTCAAAAATAAAAAGTTCAATTACAGATTGTAGTGAATCCTACAAGATTAGAGAGAGAGAATGTGGAGAGGAGGGTGTGGGACTATATATTAAGATAGTGATCAGGGAACATTTGAGGTAAAGCCTGAAAGGATGAAAACCAGTCCTTTCAGAGCTAGGGGAAGAGCATGCTGGAAAGAGGAAGCAGCAGGGCATGCCAAGAGGGCTTGGTCTATGTCTATGTGAAGAACAGAGGTTAGACCAAGTTGAAGACTAGAAAGAAGGCCATTGTATGTAGAATGTAGGGGTCAGAGAAGAGAGTGGCTTGAGGTGAGATGGATAGGCTGATCTAATGCGGCCCCAGGCGAGCCAAGGTAGGGGTTTCAGTCCAAGTTCCTGAGGAGCCATTGGAATGCTTTGAGGAGTTACATGACCCACTTTAGCCTTTAGACACATTGCTGTACCTTCTTAATGGAGAAAGAATTGTAGAAAGATCCATTAGGATGTCATCTTAGTGGCCCAGGTGAGAAATGGCAGTGCTGTTGTTATGCCCAGAATTCGTGATCCCCAAAGACCACTAGGGAGCCGAGTCCGATGCAAAAGCAAAGAGCCTTTATTTGAGCTAGCTCGAGCTCAATCCCCTACCTGCACCGATGCAGCAGTGAGATACCAGGGAAAGAGAGCGAGTTTCAAAAGGACAAAGGTTTTATTGGGGCCTAGGGGCAGTTGGTGAGGTAATGGCTGTGGCCTCAGCCGATTGGCTGGGGAAGGGTCCTGGGGAAGGGTCTGAGTCCTGTTAGGCAGGTGAGGGGGGGTTACTCAAGGGGAGGAGGTGTGGTCAAGGTGAAGGACACAGAACAAGATGGAGTCGGCTGGCGTAGGCCCGCCCTTTCATTCCCCCCTTGTCATGTAGCTTAGGGACCCAATCATGGGACCGGCTGCATTTATGGTGACAAGGGGAACAGAGTTTGGAGGTTTACGCAAAGTTCTGGGAACCAAGTGTCGCTGGGGTGGCTCTGGGACGTCTGATTAAGTATTGTCCCCGAGCTGGTGTCTATGATCTGCCAGGTGATGTTTTGGGGGGTGTGGGGACTCCCGGCAGCATGAGCAATGACAAGCAGAGTTAACAGAGTTACCAATATTAGGTAGGTCGAATGCACTGTAGCTTGAGCTTGAGTGGGTTGTGTTGGTCCCGACTGATGGCCCATCATGTGACAACGTCCTTCCGGATCGAGGAGGGGTCCGCTGGCTGAGCGTGGGTGTGATGGACCCAGGTCGTGATGCTGTCTACCTTGAGAACGGTGGGGGTTGTCAACACCACGATGTAGGGTCCCTTCCAGCGTGGCTTGAGAGTCTCTCGGTGGTGCCTCTTGATGTAGACCCAGTCTCCTGGCCTGTACTGATGAGGTGTCAGGATCGGGCCAGCCTCGTAGATGGCACAGAGGCGCGGCCAAATGTCCTCGTGCGCCCTCTGGAGCCCGCTCAAGGAAAGAAAAAGTTCTTGATCTTTAAACTCAGCAATAAGTTCAGCTCGAAGGCTGGGAATAACAGGGGGTGGCCTGCCAAACATGATCTCGTAGGGAGTAAAACCCAGAGTGTAAGGAGTGTTTCTAACCCGGTAAAGGGCGTACGGTAGGAGAGTCACCCAGTCCCCGCCAGTCTCCATGGTTAATTTGGTAAGGGTCTCTTTTAGGGTTCTATTCATTCTTTCTACCTGTCCTGAGCTCTGGGGCCTATAAGCACAATGTAATTTGCAGTTTGCCCCCACCGCCTTGGCTACTGTTTGTGTTACCTGTGAGATAAAAGCTGGTCCATTGTCTGATCCTACCATGGCAGGAAGACCATACCTGGGTAAGATGTCTTCTAGTAGCTTCTTAGCCACCGTCTGAGCCGTTTCATGCTTGGTTGGGTATGCCTCCACCCAGCCAGAGAAGGTGTCTGTAAATACCAGGTCCTCGTGTAGTGCCTCGTCGAAGATGGTGGGTGAATTTTTGAATCCCTGAGGTAGCCGTGTCCAGGTGAGCTGCCCACTGTAGCCCTCCTCCGGATCATGCCACTCAAAGGCGAACAAGGGTTGGCTCTGGGGTGCCAACGGCAGACTGAAGAAGGCGTCCTTTAAATCTAGTACAGTATACCAGACCCTGGAGGGCGCCAAGGAGCTCAAGAGAGTATATGGGTTGGGAACAGTTGGGTGTATGTCCGTGACCCTCTTATTTACTTCCCGGAGGTCTTGTACTGGTCCGTAGTCATTTGTGTGAGGCTTTTTGACCGGCAGTAAGGGGGTGTTCCAGGCAGACTGGCAAGGAACTAGTACCCCTAGGCTTCGTAGTCTCCGGATGTGTGGCTGGATCCCCTTCTGGGCCTCCTGAGACATGGGGTATTGTTTGATCCTTACTGGACTCTCTCCTGGCTTGAGCTCTACCAGGTGTTGAGGGATGAGGCAGGAGAGGCGTGCAAAAGCCAAATTATAAAGCTCCTTAGAATTTCTATTAAAGAATTGCATGCTCATGAGGGCAATGGGGAATCCTCATAGTCATGAGGTTTTGGGGTGATGGTAGGTGGTCCAGAGTCAATGGCCAAGAAAAAATTCTTAAAGATGTTTTTGGTGCGGAAAAGGTGATTTTATTAAAGCACCAGGACAGAACCCAGGCAGAAAGAGCTGCACTGAGGTTGTGAAGAAAGGCTGGTTTTACACTATGGAGTTGGGGAAGTAGTCAAAAGGGAGGCCTCCAGAGGGACTTTGATATGCTAAAGAGGACTGACTCCTAAGATACCTGAGGCCTTGCTATTGTCAAGCTAAGTCCTATGAGCGGCTAGTCCCATCCCCCCGTCTCTGCCCAAACCAAGGGGAATTCTTGTAGCCATCTGTCTATATTATCCTCTCTCGGGAGCGCCTCCTGGTGGAGGAGGTATTCATCCTCCAGTTTCATGGTCAGGACCTGAATGGGGTGGCCCTTGCCATCAGTGACCTGAGGCCCCCCTTGTCTGAAAGTTATCTGAGCTCCAATCTTGGTCAGTAAGTCCCGTCCTAACAGCGGGTAGGGGCATTCTGGTATTACTATAAAGGAGTGGGATACCCAGCCCGTTCCCAAATCTACCATTCTTCAGGTAGTCCATGAATACTGGCTCATACCAGTTGCCCCTTGTACCCAGGACTTCTTGCTAGCTAGTTTTCCTTGTGGGGTGCGGAGGACTGAATGTTGTGCTCCGGTGTCGACAAGGAAGTCAATAGGGGTCCCCTCCACTTTAAGAGTTACTCTGGGTTTGGGGGAGGGTCCGAACCCCAACTCCCCTAATCACTTAGTTCATCTAGCTCTAGGACTTTTACTCAGTCTTGCATCCCTTCCCGCCGGCCTTTTTTGGACAATCTCGGGCCCAATGCCCTATCTCCTTGCAGTATGCGTACTGATCCTTCTGCAGCCTCTGCTTCCCCCCCCTTGGTGGTTCTTTTACCTTTTCTTGCATCGTCTGCCAGCTGCCGGAGACGGCCGTCTCATTCCTCGGGGAAGTCAGCAGTGGTAGCTAGTAGTATTCTGGCCAGGTCTCGAGTCTGCTTACTGCTGGCAGCCGCCATAGCGCGAGCCTGCTTGTCCTCAGGAGGCTCCCGGTTATTATATACCTTTTCGGCTACCACCAGTAAGTCCTGCAGACTTTTTTTCTCCTAGTCTATCTATTTTCTGTAATTTTCTCCTAATGTCTTTGGCTGATTGGTTTACAAAGGCCATGATAACAGCT
This sequence comes from Puma concolor, assembly GCF_028749965.1. NCBI lineage: Eukaryota > Metazoa > Chordata > Mammalia > Carnivora > Felidae > Puma > Puma concolor. The sequence goes on along the minus strand of NC_141681.1, from coordinate 38,214,172 downwards.
GCCTTGCTTTCCGGAGCCTCTGGATCCATGGGGGTATAGGTACGGAATGCCTCCATGATCCGTTCTAAAAAGGCAGCCGGAGATTCATCTTTTCCCTGTTGTACATTTCCTACCTTGGCCAAATTGGTTGGCTTCCTAGCAGCCATTCGGAGACCCCCCATTAGAGTCTGGCGGTAGACCCGGAGCCTCTCCTTACCTTTTGCCGTGTTGAAATCCCACTGGGGCCGAGTTAAGGGGAAGGAGGCATCTATCTGAGCCTGGTTGGTGGTGGGATTCCCGTCTGCGCCCGGAACTAGTTTTCGGGCCCCATTGAGGATTCTTTCTCTTTCTTCAGTCGTGAACAGGACCTGCAAAAGCTGCTGGCAATCGTCCCACGTGGGCTGATGGGTAAACAGAACAGAGTCTAATAAATCAATAAGCCCTGCCAGTTTCTCGGAAAACTTAGGATTCTGAGCTTTCCAATTGTAGAGGTCACTAGTGGCGAAAGGCCAATAGTGATGGGGCTGATTCCCCTCCGCCTCTAGGGGTCCGGTGGCTTGCAGGGGCAGAATAGTGGAGTCGGCGGCGGAGGCTGATTGCTCCCTCTGAGACCTTTGTCTGGTAGAGGGCGGGCTTCCCCCTGGAGCGTTTCCGCCTCCCCCTCTCTCGGAACAGCGTCTGCCTCCCCCAGAGGGGGAGGATGGTGTTCTTCCGGCATCCTAGAGGGGTTATATGGGGGAGGAAAAATTAATTCTTCTTCAGTACCCCCCTGTAGGACAGGGTAGAGGGGTGCTGAAGGCCGGGTAAGACTTTTCCTCTTCTCTGTCTCCTGCAAAGTAAGAATGGGCTTTGGCTCCGGAGGGAGCAGGGTTAGGAAGGGCTTAAGCCAAGAGGGTGGGTCTTCTACAAGGTCCTGCCAAGTGATAATGTAAGGGAGCTGATCAAGATGGCCCGTCTTAGGCTGAGAGATGATACTCCTGACTCGGTGGATGGTAGGGAGGTCAAAGGTCCCCTCTGGTGGCCATCCGACATTGAAAGTTGGCCACTCGCTAGAACAAAAAAACTGCAACCGACCCTTTCGGACTTCCACACTGAGGTTGTTAGCTCTTCCCCTCACATCCTTAAAGTGATCAATCATAATACTTAGAGGAGTAGTCTGAGTCTGTCCCATGACGTCCGTCCAGTAAGTCCACAGAACAAAACAGAGAAACACAAAAACAGACAAAAGGAGGGCCCCAGAAAGTCTTCCAACTCCATGGAAGCAAAACTCCAAGCTAGCTTAGACCTTTGAGGGGATTCCATGTCCCTCCAAAACCGATGAGGGGATTCCACGTCCCTCCAAAGACGACGGCCTCACGCCGACCAGCGGGAGCGACCCGCCTCATCTCCGGCCTTTGAGGGGATTCCACATCCCTCCAGAAGGGAGAATCGGAACGTCTTCTGAAACTCCCGGGCCGTGGTCCTCCAGTGCGTCCACTTAGACCGCGTCGGGCACTACCAGAATTCCAGAAATGAGCTCACACAGAAAAGACAGAACAAACAGACACTAACCATGGCCAGTCAGGCTCTCCGGGTCGGGGGTCCCTCGGGGTCTTGGGGATCCCAGGCCGAGCCCCCAAATGTTATGCCCAGAATTCGTGATCCCCAAAGACCACTAGGGAGCCGAGTCCGATGCAAAAGCAAAGAGCCTTTATTCGAGCTAGCTCGAGCTCAATCCCCTACCTGCACCGATGCAGCAGTGAGATACCAGGGAAAGAGAGCGAGTTTCAAAAGGACAAAGGTTTTATTGGGGCCTAGGGGCAGTTGGTGAGGTAATGGCTGTGGCCTCAGCCGATTGGCTGGGGAAGGGTCCTGGGGAAGGGTCCGAGTCCTGTTAGGCAGGTGAGGGGGGGGTTACTCAAGGGGAGGAGGTGTGGTCAAGGTGAAGGACACAGAACAAGATGGAGTCGGCTGGCGTAGGCCCGCCTTTTCACTGTGAACATGATTGGTGGGAGAAAAAGAAATGGAGGGATTTGAAATATATTACATAGGTAGAACCAGTAACACCAGCACAATTTGGTGAGAGAAATGGAAAAATTAAACAAAAAAATCCTTTGCTGGTTTTAGATATGGCATGAATGGTGTTGAGGGATGAGGCAGGAGAGGAGTGCAAAAGCCAAATCATAAAGCTCCTTAGAATTTCTATTAAAGAATTGCATGCTCATGAGGGCAATGGGGAATCCTCATAGTCATGAGGTTTTGGGGTGATGGTAGGTGGTCCAGAGTCAATGGCCAAGAAAAAATTCTTAAAGATGTTTTTGGTGCGGAAAAGGTGATTTTATTAAAGCACCAGGACAGAACCCAGGCAGAAAGAGCTGCACTGAGGTTGTGAAGAAAGGCTGGTTTTACACTATGGAGTTGGGGAAGTAGTCAAAAGGGAGGCCTCCAGAGGGACTTTGATATGCTAAAGAGGACTGACTCCTAAGATACCTGAGGCCTTGCTATTGTCAAGCGAAGTTTGTTTTCCCTCTAGTAAGGCATTAACATTAGGACAGTAGGGGGTTCCTGGAGAAATGTTATACTCTATATTTGCTTCAAGTATTTGTCAATGGGCTGCAGATTATGAGGAAATTTAATTTTATCTGCCATTTCCTTCTAGCCTTTGTTCCCCATATCACTATTGAGGGGTGATGTGGGGCTCCAGGAAACTGGGTCTACAGGTTTCTGGAGATTAGGCTATTTATAAAATTGCCTTTTTCTTGTAATGTATAATATATTAGTAACCTGATGGAGACCCATGTCCTGTATGACTGTGATCTCTATCAGTTAGCCATTTGTTTTCTTTCTTCTCCTTTGTCCTTGGGCAGTCAAGAGTGCCTGAGGAATATCAGACATATCCCACCTAGGGGCGGGGAGTGTGCTAGCTTGTATTTTGCCCTCAGCCTGCCTCAAGCTCCCTCATCACTTGAACAGTTTGAAAAGATTATTTCATTGTTCTTATTGTGGTTGTTTTAGACATAGTGTTCTGGAGATCTTACTAGAAAGGGGCAGGAATGGTGAGAAGAGGAAAACTGGGGCAAGGGGTGTTGATGTGCTAATGCAGGCAGGGGCAGTGGTGCCCTTTGGAATTCAGTGTGTGTGTTCTTGTTTTCTCCTCTTCTGACAGTAGAACATATGAAGTATATTTAGCACCTGATAACCTGCTCTATGGTTCATATGGTTTCCATTTGGGGACTAAGGGTGGAGGTATGTCCTTGCAATGTCTCCACCCCCACCCCCACAACCTACAGACTACAGAATTCCACCTCCTAGCAAGCCACACATGACTCCACTTTCCTACCTAGGCTGACAGTATTTAAACTCCCCCAGGAAACACCAAGAAAAAGATCAAGCAGGGCAAGATATTACAGGAGGGGAGCAATGCTAATTTATGTTAATTTCAAGTTTCAATTCCTTATTGTATTTTTCTTAACAAGTGAATTTCTCTTTCAAAAAATCACATTAGTTAAATACTGTACTTCTGCTCCCAGCAGTCTAATTATCACAACCATGTAATCTGCTAAAAGAGCTGGATTAAAATGTTTGATTTTAACACATGGTTTTCTAGGACAGTTTCCTAAGTGCCCAACATTTGCTAATTGAAAGGAAAAACTATGACCATTACTTCTGGCCTAAATGCTGCCAGAAAATAAGAGCCACATCATCCCTTCTTATGCCCTATCCATCCCATTCTTCCCTCCGTCAATACTGAGGGGTTTGCAGAGTTTGTTTTGAAACTCCACAGCACTGACACCAGCACCAAGCCCCAGTACTAGCTATCTCATGCTTTTATGTCCTGCACAATGTAGAGGTTAGGGAACATGCAAATTAGAATCTTGGCTTTGTTACTTATCTGTCCAGGCTTTAATTACCTCAGAGTTGGTATTTCATATGCATTAAAATATTCACACATTTAGCATTTGGAACATAGAGCTCTAGAAGTGTTTGCTATTATTATTATCATTAATATTATTATTACTAAACTTCTGCTACTGTCCAAGGCCTTCTCAGGGGAGGTTTTGATTGGTCCTTTGCACCATGGTATACATTTTAGACATTGGTTCATTCTCTCAGAGGAATTTGCAATAAAGTGCTAGTCTTAATAACGGTAAAACAAAAAGAAATTTCAGGCTGAAGGGAGGGGTCAAGGCCCCACAGGAGTTTTTATCCCTGAGGGAAGCTTCCTAAGTGAACTATGCCTGCCTGGGCCCTCAACACAGAGCAAGTCTGGTCTCAGAGGAGCCAGCCTGTAATGGGGTCCCCTGATGAGCCAACTGTACTGAGGCACCAGCAAAGCAGGGACTCTGTGGCAGAAAGGGTGAGAGAAATGCTCCATTCCCATTGATTTTTGCCGTCAGAAGATCCAGGAGGGAGCTGTTTAATTTCAGCATGCATGTATATTTGTGCCATCTGGGGACACACACACACATGCACAAACTTGGCCCTGAGCAAAGGCACTCAGAGGAGGAGGAATATTTGTGGGCTGTGAACATGTGAATAGACAAGAACAACCTCTTATTCATCCAACATTCCAGAGTGCAGCAAAAAGTGTTTCCACTCAGGGCACTAAAAAGTTTGCCACTCCTGGAGTCTGAAGAAAGATGGGTAGGGGTAGGGCAAAAGGCCCTATCCCTGAGTGGGAGGCCAGGCCAGGCAGGGATGGTGGATTCCAATTAGGCACCAAGGCAGCTGCAAAACCCTAGATCAGAGCAGAAAAAATGTAGAGACAGAAAGTTAGGTGCTTTTATGTTAATGAACCCAAGCCATGTTGGATCACTGTTTAGAAAAATGATTTGGTTTTTCTTTCTTTCTTTTTTTTCCATTCAATCAGTGATTTAATTATGAGAAAAGTGAATAGTGTTAAAGATGCAAAGGCACCAATCGTCCAGGAGGCCTGAAAGGGTAAATACAATTATACATTGTAATGAAACCAAGCAGAGTGCTTTCCAGCCGCTGGTTCAAAGCACTCAGCTATGATTTTGGAGAAGCATAAACAATACAAAAACCGATAATTGCTGTGTCAGTCACAGCATCCGTGTAGAATACCAAGTACGGCTCCAAGCCTCCGGCTTCCTGGTGTTGAAAGGGGGCATACAGAAACACTGTCTGCTGGGAAAACCCTAGGGACCAGGCAGTTATTTGTCTCTAGCACCTTCAGGACCTCTTCCCAGATCTCCATCATCCTCCCAACCCCCACAGAGGTACTAGCAATCACAACCCACCCCCATCTATTTGTTACCAAACACAGAACTCAGAATTTGCAGGCAACAACAGGCTGAGAGCAGGTCTTGCTTTTTCAACTGCATCCAAGCAGTCCAACCAATGGTTTCATGGATGTCATTCTCCCTAAAACAGCACTATCTGATAGAAATACAATGTGAGCCACATATGTAATTTTAAATCTTCTAGTAGCTATATTAAAACAATAAAAAGAAATAGATGAAATTAATTGTAATAGTATATTTTAACTCAAATCATCCAAAATACCATAATTTCAACATATAATCAATATAAAAAAGTATTGATGGGGCGCCTGGGTGGCGCAGTCGGTTAAGCGTCCGACTTCAGCCAGGTCACGATCTCGCGGTCCGTGAGTTCGAGCCCCGCGTCAGGCTCTGGGCTGATGGCTCAGAGCCTGGAGCCTGTTTCCGATTCTGTGTCTCCCTCTCTCTCTGCCCCTCCCCCGTTCATGCTCTGTCTCTCTCTGTCCCAAAAATAAATAAAATAAACGTTTAAAAAAAAAAAAATTAAAAAAAAAAAAAAGTATTGATGATATATTGGGCATTTTTTTGTACTAAGTATTTGAAATCAGGTGTGTGTTTTAGGTTTATAGTACATCTCAATCAGACTAACCATATTTCAAGTGCTCAGTAGCCACATGTAGCTAAGGGTGCAGCTTATCTCAGGGTACAAAACAAACCAATGATCCCCTGAGGTACCTTGCACCTTGGGTTCTGTGAGCCTGGAACCTGCCTCTCACCCTTATGTGGAGGAGAACCCTACCTGTTTCTTAAGGTCTGAAGACCAGCACCTTGAACCACCCTCATCTGTCGAGCATCTGTACTGAGGCCTCTCCAGGCTAGAGAGAAAATAGCCCAGAGGGCCCAAGTTGGCCACTGCAACTTGCTCAGGTTGGAAAAAAAAAGCTGTAGAAGTTGTCTCTGAACAATGGCATTGACCAAAAACCCACAGGATGGTCAACAGAGATTCACGATCCTAGAGGCTGGGGAAAAGGAAGGTCAGTGGCTATCTTCCAGTAACTCTGGTGATAAGAGGCAGGGATCCATGAGATTCTGTGGCAGGTAGCCTGTGTGTCCATTTGCCCACCAAGATTCTACCCAAAACACTTTGGGCATGATATTCACATTGCAAATGGAATCTTGATATCTGGGCCCAGCAGGCCTTTCTGAGGTACTGGAGAAAGTGCAGCTGCTCTCCACACCCACTCTGTCAGGCAACAGAGGGGATGTGTCAGCCCTGCTTGCAGAATGTTTGAAATGCAACTCTGCCTGCCTCTGCTCCCTTGTAGACACTCTACAAAGAGACCCCACTGAGCACTTTAATTTCCAGTGGTGATAATAACTGAAATTGGTGTTCCAGTTGAAAGAGGAGAAAGGCCCAGCTTCCCCACTCCCAGGGGAGAGCTGAAAATCTCATGAACTCCCAGCTCTCCCAGTGGACTTACTAATAAATAGCCTCTTTCTAAAGGACCCCAGGAACCCTCATCTCTGTCCAGTTTAACTCCAAGGACCCTGAGATCACTTTCTCTCCTCTCTCTCCCACATGAGTTTCCTCTTTCTCTACACAAATTTTCCTTTCTTTCCACCTCTTAGGAAAAAGTGTCCCTTTTTCTGGCCCAGGGCAAACTCACCCCAAGGCCCTGGTCCCATCCTTTGACGCACCAGCCTCACTCACCCCCGTCTTCACTCTCTTGCACCTTCAGTCTCTGTTCCTCCTTCATTACCCTTTTCCACAGCACACAAATAAGCCTCCTCCCTCAGACACCTCTACCACTCCTGCACTACATCATGCCTTCCTCTCTAGGTCACAGTTGTTCCCTTCATATTCTTTCCTCCCTATTCCTTTGCAATGTGGCTTCTCTCCCTGTAGCATCTGGCACTACTTTCAGATCCCCAGGATCCTGGTCACACAAATTCTAATGCTCATCTACGTCTAAGCGCCACCTACACCATGGCCAATACACTTACCCTCACCACAATCTTTGGGAAGCTTTCAGGTCACTGGGTCTTCTTCAAGTAGTCACAGTATGTTCTCCATCACTCTGTAAGGGGATCTAGATCCTATAAGGGGCTTACCACTTATTGAGGCCATGAGAGTCTTGATTTCAGGGACCATAACAGCCATTCATTCAGTTACTCATTAGGCAAATACTTACTGAACATCTACTGTGGGACAAGCATGGGTCTGGCACTGTGGAGCAGGAAGGGAACAAAACAGAAAGGCCTTGGTCCTCATGGACCATTCTAGTTGGGCAGACATCAAATATGAAAAAAAATAAATCTTTAAAATCAATATAACTGCAGATAGCAACAAGTGCTATGGAGATATAAAACCAGGATGATATGATAAGGAGAGGTTTATGAGGGAGGGAGAAGGCAATTTAGATTGGATGGTCAAAGAAGGACTCTCTGATGAGGGGACATTTAGTCTGAGGCCTGAATAAAATAACTTTCCACTCAGGCTCATTTGTAGCATAGATATTTATGTTGTCCACAACTACTCTTCTCCTTCACTGGTCAGTACCCGTGCTGTACTGGTTGTTAAGTATTTTTAATATCTATTTTTTCTGGCCCCAGCCAAGATAAAATAAATGGCTAGAGCATGAGTTACAAAGACCCTGAGGTGAGAGGGAACTTGCACTCATGGAACAGAAGGTGAGCTGATGTCACAGGAATGTGACAAGTATGGAGGGCCAGCATGTATGTATAGTCCACCTTGGTAAGGCATTTGGATTTTGTTGTCAGTGCTTGGGACAGTTTTAAACAAGACCCAGATGTGCTCTGAATTGTATTTTAAAATAGTACTTCAGCTGCTTTGTGCATTGTGGAATTTAGGAAGATGAGAGTGAAAGCAGAGAATTGGAAAGGAAGCTATCTATCTTCATTAGGATTCCCCAGAAGTAGGCTCTAAGCTAGTATAAGGGATGTGATACCCTAAAACTGGTAGGAGAAAAGGAAGTGAGATAAAGAATGGGAAGCAACCATTCTCAAGCAGGCCACCACTGTGGGCAACTGGAAATTAATCTCATTAGGAATTTGGGGAGGGTGTGTAGAACATGCAGTTCAGATTATGCCACCCAAAATTTGAGGGAACTGGAGCATTATTTTACCAGAGTTAATTCCCCAGCACTTCTGGCTTGATGTGTATGAAAGTAGAGTGGGCTATGCAAAAAGAAGTCAGAGTGTATGGGTGGGGCACTGCCCAAATCTGCCACAGAGGATATTTCTCCAATCCACAGGAGAGATCAAGATGGCTTGGAACTAAATGGTAGAAGTAGTGATTAAAACAAAAGAAAGGAATGAAGTTCTGACACATACTACAACATGGATGAACCTTGAAAGCATTATGCTAAGTGAATTAAGTTAGATGTAGGAGAGCAAATATCGTATGATTCCACTTAAATGAAGTACTTAGAATAGGCAAATTCAGAGAGACGGAAAGTAGATTAGATGATACCAGAGCCTGGGGAAAAGGGGAATATAGAGCTATTTCTTAATGAGTACAGACTTTCTGTTTGGGGTGATGAAAAAGTTTTGAAAAAAGATCGTGGTAATGGTGGTACAACATTGTAAATGCAATTAATTTTACTGAATTATACACTTAAAAATGGTTAAAACGTTTTGCTGTATGTATTTTACTACAATTTTTAAAAATTAATAATATCAAAAACCATTGAATTACGTAATCTAAATGAGTGAATTGTGTGGTATGTGAATGATATCTCAGTAAAGCTGCTTTTTAAAACAGAAAGGGAAGTGAAGACAATCAGAATATGAATTAAGCCCATGGCACTGGCTGATGGATTGAATGTTGTGGGTGAGAGAGAGACATAAAGGATGATGGCTGTACTATCCTAACCACCTGCTTAAGCTAAACTGGTTGGAAGCTACCCACCAACATTGGTCTTTCACACTTGGAGGATCACAGGAGACTTACCACAGGAAGGGTGGGAGAGTTAGGCAGTGTTATGCAGAGCCTGTTACAAAATTTAATGGTCTTGGGTCACCTCGGTGGCTCAGTCATTAAGACTCTGACTTCAGCTCAGGTCATGATCTCGTGGTTCATGTGTTCCAGCCCCACATCGGGCTCTGTGCTGACAGCTCAGAGCCTGGAGCCTGCTTCAGATTCTGTATTTCCCTCTCTGCACCTCCCCTGCTCACGCTGTGTCTCTACCTCTCAAGAATAAATAAACATTAAAAATTTTTAAAAAATTTAATGTCATCAGTTTCTCTTCCCAGGCACACCCTTAACACAAAGGTCATTGAAGCTCTTAGGTCCACTGTGATGTGCTACATTCCAGAGAGCAGGGCACCTCCATGTCTTAGCCCCTCCTTTTCAATTAACTTTCACCAGATCACAAAAATACTGCCATTCCTAAAAAATCAAGTATGGCAGCTAGAAGCTAGTAAAGAGGATATACATACCCAGCCTACTGGGCAATGCACAGCTACCATTTCCCTTCTGTGCCTCTGGATTTAGGAGCTAGGCAAGGGCAACATTCTTAACTTTTTTTTTTTTTTTTTTTTTTTTTAAGAAAGTCTGCTTTAGCTTATTGCAGTTGGTTAAACCAATAAGCCTACATTTTACTTGATCTTTTTCTAACCAGCTGAGCTTGTAAAGCCATATGTGAGTCAAGCTAAAAGTGTCACCAGTCACATGCTCTTGAATCACATCTCATTGAACCAATACAATTTTCTCCATTGACTTAATTCCCAGGCAACGATGTCTAATCTGTTTTAAAGAATGATGCCTTGATTCAATCACACAGTGAGACTGCGACAACGCTCCAGAGTGACAAATGGTTATGTAATGGGAGAGATGGTTGAAGGGGTAACCTAGCCAAAAACTGGCCCTTTGCATGCATGCAGAAATACCATGAGGGACCACACTTCTTCACGTGTAAAGACACAGTCTGATTTTTATCCTTGCCATCATAGAGCCTGTAAATATTATCCCTGGGGGATACCTTGAAAACAACTAGTTTAGCATCTGTATTTCCCTTATTTTCATCACAAGAGACTTGACAACTTGCTTGAGGTCACAGAGTCAGTAGGTGTTACCAGGCTAGACTGCTGGTCTCCTAATTCTCATTCCACTCTCTTTCCCTTGCATTGCACTGCCTTTAATTGCCAACAAAGATTTCCCAGTTGAACCCAGGGTTATGAAATCGTAATGAACTTTGGCAGAATGAGTAAATTGTGACAACCAGAAATAATTGTGCACTCATATGCAGTAGGTACTCTGTGCCAGATGTGTTTTGTCTCACTGTGCCACTCTGCTGCTAAGCCAGAGCATATGAAATTTGACCCTCTGTGTCTGAATGGTTCCTTGATTCAGAAGGACAGATGAGAAGGAAACATAGAGTAAAGGGTAAGTGCAAGAAGTCTGATTAGGATGGGATGCCAAGAAATAGTAATCGAGAAACTGGCTGGCAAGTGTGGGTAGGAAGATGGTCTGAGCCTGTGGTTCATGAGGTGCCTCCACCACAGTTGCAGGTCAGGCTATTATTAATCACCTCCCGAAGTTGGGCTTAAATATATCTATAAACAAGTGTCATATGAACAACTATGTATAGAAAGCTGACTTAATATGCAAATGTCCAACTTATCCAAGTATTCAAGTATGTTTTTCATCACTTGGTTAAAACCTCATCCAATCCTGGCACTTTTCTTCATTATGACAACTGTGAGATGTAATTCATCACACACACACACAAAAGGGCATACACCATAGTGCTTACTTCCTACCCACCAACCCTCCCACTTCCATCTGCTGTGTCAGGTAGGTGGGTATGGGAGAAACCTACATATTTCTTTACCATACAGTGAGAATTTCTCATTAACCTGAAAAATCATCTTTGATGGGTTTCATTCTTTCATCACCATAACTTAATGTGAATGAGAATAGGTAAATTACCCAAACTGGTTAATTCCATCATTGTGGTAAGCACTGCTAAAACATCTGAGAGTCAGGAGAGAGACTAAGGAAGCCCCAGAAATGTGTGGGAAAGCCAAAGGGCAGCCATCTGAGACTTGTTGAGTCTCAAGTCATGGAATAGAGAAAGTAGGCAAGGGCAGGAGCCCAATATTCTCCCTGATGTTCCTCACCAACCTCAGTTCTACCCACTCTTCAAGGTTCAGCTAATGCCCTTCCTTCCAGGGAGGTTTCTGTAACTAGTCCACTGGATGGTCTCTTTTTGGAATCTCTATGCATTTAGAGTTTGACACTAAATTAAATCAAATCCAGCAACCATTTATTATTTTACGAGCACTAATGATGTGGTATTTGTCTTCAGAGTAGTTCATTCCAGATTGGGAGGGGGATTGAAGAACACAAAGACAAATGCATCTGACAGCTGTAAGTGTTGGTAATATCTTCAGAGGTGGGATGGACTTCACAAAGGGTTCACCTTCCAGAGTATGTGACACTGAATGGAGATCCCTCTTTTGGCTTCTCCATATGGTCAGGTTCTAAAGTTAACACGAAAAGAAAAAAAACAAGGATTTTCAAGATTATTCTTGAAACTCCCTTAGAAAGATGCTATTCAGGAGACCAAGGTACTCTTACAGTGAGCCCATCCAGCCAACATTCCCCCCACCACTGGGACAGATCTGCTTCCTCAGTTGGCTTATGTTTTAGGAAACGTTTTATGGAAAATTGGTGTTGTTAAATACTGGAGTCACAATCAGTGATGTGAAATACTCATATCTAGAGGCACATGAGACCAACCTGAGCTGGGAAATAGTAGGTCTATGGCTCTTGTTATTTCCTCACCTGGGCAAATGCTCATTGGAGGTATAGGCACAATTGTCAGTACTATTGAAAATGATTTTCTCTCTCATTTTCTTGCTCTCACACTCTCTCAATTAAATTTTGTCACCTAAACTTTTTGTGCTTGACTTCTTTGTCCAGCCCCATATGTGGTCCTCCTGTGCATGTCTGTCCCTTCCCTCAGTCATATTTATACAGAACCTCCTGTGTCTCCAGAATGTTTCTTGGCTGATTGCAAATACTTTGGAAGTGAGGGGAAGGAGTCTTCTCCTAGTCTGTATCCCACTCAGTGTGCACACAGTCCAAGACACAGAGAAAGGGTCCAACACCTACTTATTAGTGAGATCCTCTTGGTTCAGGAGCTCTCTGAGGTCTTTTCCCAATTTTTAGACAGTAAAGCATCCAAGGCTTTTTCTAGAGATTTGTGCTTCATTCACAGCTCAGCTCTGGAGCCTCCTCCTAAGATTCCTGCCTCTGGAAATAAACATTTGTGCTCTGTCCTTCTGTGTGGGAGGCTGACTGATGCCATCCCCTTCCTGTAACATAAGCCCCTAATAATGCAGTGTTTCTGAGCACTCAGGACTCACCTGGCCAGGCTGCTCTCCTTCTCAGGCAGATTTCTGAAGAAAGAACCTAGGGAACGAAGCAGGGCATAGAGAGTCATCATGCCACCAGGCCCCACTATTAGGGGAGGTCAAGGGAAAAATAGGATCACAAATACCATATTATTTCACTCATACATAGAATTTAAGAAACAAAACAACAACAACAAAAAAACAAAGAGACAAACAAAAGAATACATTAAAACACAGAGAACAAACTGGTGGTTGCTAGAAGGAAGATGGGTAGGAGGATGGGTGAAGTAGTTAAGGGGATTAAGAGTACATTTGTCTTGAAGAGCACTGAGAGATATATAGAATTGTTGTATCATTATATTATACACCTGAAACTAACATAATGCTGTATGTTAATTGTACTTGAATTAAATAAATGCATAGATAGATAAAAATTAAAAATAAATTAAATAGTGGGATGGAAAGGCTGGAAGAATTTAAGGGAAAATTTTCCAAACAAATTTTCCTAACTTATTTTTATAGGTTTGAATAGCCCATTCTGAGTTAGTCATATTTCAGCTTCCTCCATCCCTCACATTAGAACCAAGCTAAAATTTAAAAAGGAAAGTCCTTGAACCTCTTAGTTTTTCTTTTCTACAAAATGGAAATAATACCAATATCTCACAAGGTGTTTTTTTCACCTCAAATGTTTGTTTATTTTTTTATTTTATTTTATTTTTTTAATTTTTTAAATGTTTTTATTTATTTTTGAGACAGAGACAGAGCATGAGCAGCGGAGGGGCAGAGAGAGAGGGAGACACAGAATCCGAAGCAGGCTCCAAGCTCTGAACTGTCAGCACAGAGCCCGACGCGGGGCTTGAACTCACGGACTGTGAGATCATGACCTACGCTGAAGTTGGACGCTCAACTGACTGAGCTACCCAGGCGCCCCAATGTCTGTTTATTTTTAAGAGAGAGAGAGGGAGAGAAAGTGGGGGAGGGGCAGAGAGAGAGAGAGGGAGACACAGAATCTGAAACAGACTCCAGGCTCTGAGTTGTCAGCACAGAGCCTGATGTGGGGCTAGAATTCACGAATCCATGAGATCATGACCTGAGCCGAAGTCAGATGCCTAATTGACTGAGCCACCAAGGCACCCTTCACATGGTGGTTTTAAGGATTAAACAAAATGTTACATGCATGGCCAACTGTAAAGTTGACAAATGCTATGAGCAAAGTCACCTTCTAGGACAGACACTAAGAAAAGCAAGCAGGAGCCATGCCTAGGGAGGTAGTTGGTACAGTGCCTAAGAAAGCAGACCTGGGAGTCAAACAGAGATGGGCTCAATCCCCCCGGGAGGAGCCTGGAACATTTTTTTTTTCTGTCTGCAGTCATTCTCCTCCTAGTAACTTTTGGTAGGGGCAGGCACTCCCTCTTCTGCTCTCAGTCCATGTATTTAGGTATGGGGGAATATCATAAGCTGTCCTGTGTCCCATTCCTAGATCTTTTCAGTTATGTAAATAAATAAATAAGTGCCTTTTCTGATTAAGCTAGTTGGTAATGGGCCCAAGTCGCTGGTCATCAGGAATCCTAACACAGCATAGTTTAAAAATTCACGGTATGCAGGGTAGGGCAAAATCACCTAAGGCCTTGCATGTTAAGAGGACAGATTAGCCATACTATGCTAAGCACAGAGAGCTCTATGAACCTGCTCTACCAGGCATTTTCAAATCCTTCTCAGCCTGACTAGTAGGCTCAGATACAGAGATGTCCATGCTGACATGGGCACTCACTTCACGTCATTTCTGTCTTGGTCTCAGTTGAAGGGAACCAATAGAAGTCCAGGAAAAATGTGAACATTTCATGTTCTTGGATGATTCACACTGGGTCTCCATAGTTGAGATGCCTCTGACAAAAGAGCCCAATGTTCTGGGGCTCTTGTCTTACCAGGAGAAGAAAGGCTGCTTCTTGTTTCAGTAGTTGCAAAGATTCTGCTGACATGCCAAATGGTTGCATATAAAAATTTGGACAACCATAAACACTTCTGATTGTGAAATGTTCTGCCATGACTGCAAGATGGAGAGACTAGTTCAGAGCTTATCGAAACCCCTAAGAGAGCCTATCTCATTACATCTTGAAAACCTGGTCCATTGTAGGCAGAAATGTCTTCCACTTTCAACTCTGGCAATCAGATCTCTTGGACCATTTGTGCTGATCACTAGTTCTGGGTGTCAATATAGTCATCAGCTGTGTTGATTTTTTCTCCCCTACCTCTGCTACATTTCTTTTCCAGCCTGCTACAAACTGAGTGGGGAGTTTTATCAAGCCATATTTTATAACCATCTGGGGCATTGGAGGGAAAAGTCAGCACTGTCATCTCATTGTGCTTTCAGAAAATGCTGCCATTTCTTTCTTCCCAGAAGAGTTGCATCCTTCAAGTTAGGAGTCTTAAAGTTCACATAATCATGTTTCAGTGATTTATGTGTTTGTTGGAAACATTCCTCTTTAGTCCAGTATGAACATATGGAAGGGAGAAAACAATTTATTCAGAATAGGGAGGTTTCTTCCCAATTACATTTCTTGTCATTATTCCTCTTGTCAGGAAGTCAGGTTTGAAAACTGCAGATAATCAAGAAGCCTGAAAAGAGCCACAGATGCTCACAAATATCCCTCACTCCAAGCTTGCTTTAGAAGCACAACAGCCAGCCAGGTACTCCAAGCTTTGCTTCCATGCCAGAGAAAAATCACCCTCAGCTATCTGTGAATATGAGCTTCTGCCTTAGAAAAACTGATGTCAGCTACAAGTCTATCTTTTTTTTTAACATCCTCATGACATATTATTTTATTACTTGAAGTTTATAACTTTTGATACTCTTTTTTTAATATACATATTTTATTTGTTTTAAATAAGTTATATACTAGTATAATTCATTAATAATACAGAATATCTTCCAATTATTCTACAGGTCTGGGTTTGAGTGTTTTGTTTTGTTTATATTTGTTTATTTTTTTATTTAATATTTTAAAAATTTTAAATCCAAGTGAGTTAACATTTGGTGTAGTAATAATTTCAGGAATAGAATTTAGTGATTCATCACTTGATACTTTTTCCCCATTTCATCCATGCCCCAACACCCTTCTCCTCTGGCAACCACGATTCTGTTCTTTCTATGATTTTGTTTTGTTATGTTTGTTCATTTGTGTTGCTTTTTAGATTCCATATATAAGTGAAATAATATGCTATTTTCCTTTCTTTGTATGACTCATTTTTTTAGCATAATTTCCTCAGGGTAAATCCATGTTGTCACAAGCAACAAGATTTCATTCATTTTTATGGCTGAGTATTATTCCATTATATATACATACCACATCTTTTCTATCCATCTATTAATGGATACTTACATTGTTTCTATGTCTTGGCTATTGTGAACAATGCTGCAATGAACACAGAGGTGCATATATCTTTTCAAATCAGTGTTTTTGCCAAAGCAATCTACATATTCAATGCAATTCCTATCAAAGTAATACCAGCATTCTTCACAGAGCTAGAAAAAATAATCCTAAAATTTGTATGTAACCAGAGAAGACCCCGCATAGCCAAAGCAAGCTTGAAAAAGAAAACCAAAGCAGGAGACATCACAATCCCAGACTTCAAGCTATACTAAAAAGCTGTAATCATCCAGACAGTATGGTACTGGCACAAGAACAGACACTCAGATCAATGGAACAGAATAGAGAACCCAGAAATGGACCCACAAACATATGTCCAACAAAACTTTGACAAAGCGGGAAAGAATATCCAATGGAATAAAGACAGTCTCTTCAGCAAGCGGTGCTGGGAAACTGGACAGTAACATGCAGAAGAATGAACCTGGACCACTTTCTTACACAGTACACAAAAATAAACTCAAAATGGATGAAAGACCTCAATTTAAGACAGGAAGCCATCAAACACCTCGAGGAGAAAGCTGGCAAAAACCTTTTTGATCTTGGCCGCAGCAACTTCTTACTCAACACATCTCCGGAGGCAAGGGAAACAAAAGCAAAAGATGAACTACTGGGACTTCATCAAAATAAAAATCTTCTGCACAGCGAAGGAAACAATCAGCAAAAGTAAAAGGCAACCGATGGAATAGGAAAAGATATTTGCAAGTGACATATCAGATAAAGGGTTCGTATCCAAAATCCATAAAGAACGTATCAAATTCATCACTCAAAAAACAAACAAATAATCCAGTGAAGAAATGGGCAAAGACATGAATACACACTTCTCCAAAGAAGACATCCAGACGGCCACCCGACACATGAAAAACTGCTCAACATCACTCATCATCAGGGAAATACAAATCAAAACTACAACGAGATACCACCTTACACCTCTCAGAATGGCTAACATTAACAACTCAGGCAACAACAGATGTTGGCGAGGATGCAGAGAAAGAGGATCTCTTTCACATTGTTGGTGGCAATACAAGCTGGTGCAGCCACTCTGGAAAACAGTATGCAGGTTCCTAAAAAAACTAAAAATAGAACTACCCTACAGTCCAGCAATTGCACTACTAGGCATTTATCCATGGGATACAGGTGTGTTGTTTCAAAGGGACACATGCACCCCCATGTTTATAGCAGCACTATCAACAATAGCCAAAGTATAGAAAGAGCCCAAATGTCCATCAATGGATAAATGGATAAAGAAGATGTGGTGTATATATGCAATGGAGTATTACTTGGCAATCAAAAAGAATGAAATCTTGCCATTTGCAACTACGCGTATGGAACTGGAGGGTATTATGCTAAGTGAAATTAGTCAGTCAGAGAAAGACAAAAATCATATGACTTCACTCATATGAGGACTTTAAGAGACAAAACAGATGAACATAAGGGAAGGGAAACAAAAAATAAAAACAGGGAGGGGAACAAAACAGAAGAGACTCATAAATATGGAGAGCAAACTGAGGGTTACTGGAGGGGTTGTGGGGGGGGGGGCTAAATGGGTAAGGGACACTAAGGAATCTACTCCTGAAATCATTGTTGCACTATATGCTAATTTGGATGTAAATTTAAAAAAAATAAAAAATAAATAATAAAGCAAAAATGAACTATTGGGACCCCATCAAGATAAAAAGCTTCTGCACTGCAAAGGAAACAATAAAAAAGAAAAAAAAAAAAAAAAGAAAAAAAACCTAAAAGGCAACAGACAGAATGGGAAAAGATATTTGCAAATGACGTATTGGATAAAGGGCTAGTAGTCTCTAATGATCCCTTGTATTTCTGTAGTATCAGTTGCAAGTTTGTTTTCTTTTTTTCATTTCTGGTTTTATTTACTTGAGCCTTCTCTCTCTTTTTTATTTTTCCTGGTGAGTCTAACCAAAGTCAATTTTGTTTATCTTCTCAGAGAATCAGCTCTTAGCTTCATTGTTCCATGGTCCTTTTAGTCTCTATTCCATCTATTTCTGCTGTAATCTTTGCTATTTCCTTCCTTCTACTAACTTTGGGCTTTTGTTTATTCTTGTCTGGTTCTGTTAGGTTTAATGTAGATTGTTCATTTTGAGAATTTTCTTGTATCTTGAGATTGGTCTGTATTGCTACGAACTTCCTTCTTAGAATCACTCTTGCTTTATCCCATAGATTTTGCTATATCATATTTGTATTTTTATTTGTCTCTATATTTTCTTATTTATTCTTTGATTTTTGATAACCCATTGGTTGTTCAGTAGCTTGTTGTCTAATCTCCACATATTTGTGATTTTTACAGGTTTCTTCTTGTTACTGACTCCAAGTTCCATACCATTGTAGTCAGAAGATACTTGATATTATTTCAATGTTCCTAAATTTACTGGAGCTTGTTTTATGGCCTAACATGGATTGATTCTAGAGAATATTCCATGTGCACTTGAGAAGAGTGTATACTCTGCTCCTTTGGGGTGGAATATTCTATACATATTCATTAAGTCCATATTATCTAATATGTTAAGGCCAGTGTATCTTTGTTGATTTTCTGTTTGGATGAACTATCCATTGATATAAGTAGAGTGTTAAAGTCTCCTACTGTTATTGTATTGCTATCAATTTCTCCCTTTAAGTCTGTTAATTTTTGCTTTATATATTTTGGTGCTTTATGTTGGGTGCATATGTATTTACAAATATTATATCTTCTTGTTGGGTTGACCCATTTATCATTGTGTACTGTCCTTCTTTGTCTTTTATTACTGTCTTTGTTTTAAAATCTATTCTGTGTGAATATGGCTACACCAGCTTTCTTTTCATTTTCACTTACACAGAATATCTCTTTCCATTTGAAGTGAGTTCCTTTTAGGCAACATGTAGATAAGTCCTTTTAAAAAAAAAAAAATCTATTCAACCACTCTGTCTTTTGATTGGAGAATTTAATCCATTTACATTTAAGGTAATTATTGATAGGTATACTTATTGCCATGTTGTTAATTGTTTTCTGGTTGTTTTTATAGTTCCTCTCCCTTTCTTCCTTTCTAACTCTCTTCCATCGTGCTTTGATGACTTATTTGAGTGTTACGTTTAGAATCCTTTCTCAATTTCTATTATGTATCTATTTTAGGTTTTTACTTTATGGTTACTCCAAGGTTCACATGTAATACCCTATATATAACAGCCTATATTAAGTTTATAAGCAAGTTAAATTGAACTCATTGCAAAATTCTATATTCCCCCTAACACACATTTTTGACGTCACATTTTACATTCTTTTTTATTTTTTGTTCCCTTAACTATTTATTGTTCTTTTAGTTTTATTACTTTTGCTTTCAATTTTACACTACCTTTATAAGGAAAAAAGTCACCACCTTTACCATACATTTACATTTAACAGTGAGATTTATTCTTATTGTATATTGTCTTATTATTTATTAGTGCAATTTCTCTTCAGCTTAAAGACATCACTTTAATATTTCTTGTAATGTAGGTTCAGTGGTGATAAATTCCTTTAGCTTCTGCTTCTCTGGAAAACACTTATCTCTCCTGTAACCTTGCCAAGTCAAGTATTCTTGGTTGGAAATTGTTTTCCTTTCAGCACTTTGAATATACCATGCCACTCTCTTGTAACCTGCAAAATTTCTGCTGAAAATCTGGTGATATTCTTATGGAGTTTCCTTTGTACATAGCAAGTTGTTTTGCTCTTGCTGTTTTTAAGATTCTCTTTTTATCTTTAACATTTAACAATTTATTATATACATTGGATATATTGCTGATTCAGTTCCAGACAACTGGAATAAAACAAATATAGCAATAAAGGCAGTCAAATAAATTTATTGGCTTCCCAGTGTATATGAAAGTTATGGTAACACCATTTGTAATCTAATATGTGTGTAGCAATATTATGTCTAAAAAATTACATACCTTAATTTAAAAGTGTTTCATTGCTAAAAAATGATAACCATAATCTGAGCTTTCAGTGAGTCATAATCACTGATCAGATTACCAAACAAATGTAATAATTAAAAAATTGAACTATTGTGACATTTGCCAAAATACAACAAGGTTACACAAAGTGACCAAATTGTGTCGAAAAAAATGATGTTGATACACTTTTTTCATGCAGGGCTGTCACAGGTCTTCAATTTGTTTAAAAAAAAATCAATATGTATGAAGCACAATAAAGTGAAGCACAAATAAAATGAGATAAGCCTATAATGTGTCTTGGTGTAGGAAACTTTTCAGCCATTGTATCTTCAGGTAAATTTTCTTACCCTTTCTTTCTTCTTTTTTTTAACGTTTATTTGTTATTGAGAGACAGAGACAGAGCATGAACATGGGAGGGGCAAAGAGAGGAGGAGACACAGAATCTGAAGCAGGCTCCAGGCTCTGAGCTGTCAGCACAGAGACCCACGCAGGACTCGAACTCACAAACTGTAAGATCATGCATGACCTGAGCTGAAGTCGGTTGCTTAACTGACTGAGCCACCCAGGCGCCCCTTTCTCTCTTCTCCTTCTGAGACTCCTGTAATGTGAATGTTATTTTGCTTGATGTCCTATAGGTCCCTTAAGCAATCTCCATTTTTTCAGTTGTTGACTATTTTAATACAGTGGTTATTATTCATAATATAATTTTATGGAATTGTTGTGTTACATTATTCTTTGATAAGTAGAAATTCAATATACCTTATCTTACTTTCAAGTGTATATTATAGTGATTCAACAATTCTATACATTGCTCCATGCTTACCATAAAGGTATACTCTTTAATCCCCATCACCTATTTAATCCATTGCCCCACCCCCACCTCCTCTCTGGTAACATCACTTTGTTCTCTATAGTTAAGAGTCTATTTCTTAGTTTGTCTCTGTTTTTTTCCCTTCATTTCTTAAGTTCCATGTATGAGTGAAACATATGGAATTTGTCTTTCTCTGACTAATTTCACATAGCATTATACTCTCTAGCTCCATCCATGTTGTTGCAAATGACACAATTTCATTCTCTTTTATGACCAAACAGTATTCCATTGTATGTATATACCACATTTACTTTATCCATTCATCTAACAATGGACAGAGAGTGTTTCCATAATTTGGCTATTATAAATAATGTTGCAATATATTCAGGGGTGCATATATGCTTTTGAATTAGTGTTTTTGATTTTTGGGGGTACATATACAGTAATGCAATTACCAGATCATACGGTAGTTCTATTTTTAATTTTTTGAGGAAACTCCATACTGTTTTCCAAAGTGGCTGCACCACTTTTCATTCCCACAAACAGTGAAAGAAGGTTCTTTCTTCTCCACATCCTTGCCAACATTTGTTTCTTAAATTTTTGATTTTAGCAATTCTGAGGTGTGAGGTGTGAGGTGATATCTCATTGTACCTTTGATTTGCATTTCCCTCAGTGATGTTGAGCATCTTTTCATGTGTCTGTTGGCCATCTGGATGTCTTCTTTGAAGAAATGTCTGTACATGTCTTCTCCCCATTTCTTAATTGGATTATTTATTTTTTGGGTGTTGAGTTGTATCTGTTCTTCATATGTCCTGAATTTAACCTCTTATTGGATATATATCTAATGTTTCTACAACCAATGTCAGAAAACTTACTGCATGTTCTCTCTTCTAGGATTTTTATGGCTTCAGGTCTTATATTTACGTCATTAATCAAAACAAACCTAAATAAATTTAAGAAGATTGAAGTAATCTTTAATCCAGTTTGAGTTTTTGTGTATGGTGTAAAAAAGGGGTCCACATTCTGTTTTTTTTACATGTAACTATCCAGCTTTCAAGGCATCATTGGTTGAAGAGACTAACATTTTCCCATTGCATAGTCTTTCCTACTTAATCAAAGATTAATTGACCATATAATTGGGTTTATTTCCAGATTTTCCATTCTGTTATATTGATCTATGTGTCTACTTTGTGTCAGTACTATACTGTTTTGATTACTACAACTTTATACTGTAATTTGAAATCTGGAATTGTGATACTTCCTGCATTGTTTTTCATTTTCAAGATTGTTTTGACTATTTGGGAACTTTGTGGTTCCATACAAAATTTAGGATTATTTGTTTTAGCTCTGTGGAAATCCTATTGGTATTTTGATATATATTGCATTAAACTTGTAGATTGCTTTGAGTACTATAGACATTTTAACAATATTTGTTCTTCCAATCCATGAGCATGGAATGTCCTTCTATGTCTTTGTGTCTTCAATTTCTTTCATCAATGTTTTATAATTTTCAGAGTACAAGTCTTTCATCTGTTTGGTTAAGTTTATTCCTAGATATTTTATTGTTTTGGTGGAATTACAAATGGGATTACTTTAATTTCTATTTATGTTGCTTCATTATTAGTGTCTACAAATGCAATGGATTTCAGTACATTGATTTCATATCTTATGACTTACTAAATTACTTTATCAGTTCTAGTAGATTTTTGGTAGGTTTTTTAGGGTTTTATATATTGTCATCTGCACATAGTGAAAGTTTTACTTCCCCCTTACCAATTTGGATATCTTTTGTTTTGTTTTCTTGTCTGAATTTGGTGGCTAGGACTTCTACTCTGGTGAATAAAAGTGATGAGAGTGGACATCTGTGTCTTATTCCTGATCTTAAAGGTAAAGTGTTTAGTTGAGTATAAATTTAGTTGTGGGTTTTTCATATATGGCCTTTATTAGGTTGAAGTATGTTCCCTCTACACCTACTTTGTTGAGGGTTTTTTCTTATGAGTGGATATTGTACTTTGTTAAATGCTTTTTCTGCAACTATTGAGATGATCATGTGTTATCTTTTCTCTTGTTGATGTGATGTTGTGAATTGATTTGTTAATATTGAACTATGCTTTTACCCTGAGAATAAATCCCACTTAATCATGGTGAATGACTTTTTAAATGGATTGTTTGTTTCAGTTTGTTAGTATTTTCTTGAGAATTTTGCATTTATGTTCATCAGAGATATTGGCCTATATTCTCTTTTTTTTTAATGTTCATTTATTTTTGAGAGAGAGTAAGAAAGTGAGAGCCCAGGGAGGGGCAGAAAGAGAAAGGGAGACAGAGTATTTGAAGCAGGCTCTGTGCTGACAGCAGAGAGCCAGATGTGGTGCTCGAACTCAAAAACTGAAATCATGACCTGAGCTGAAGTTGGAAGTTTAATGTACTGAACCAAACAGGTGCCCCTATATGCTCCTGTTTGTAGTGTCTTGTTATTAGAATAAGCATGAATTTGGAAATTCCTCTGCTTAGTATTTTTTGGGATAGTATGAGAAGAATAAATATTAACTCTTTAAATATTTCATAGAATTTACTCCTGAAGCTATCTGTTCCTGGACTTTTGTTTCCTGGGAGTTTTTTGCTTTTTTTTTTTTTTCCTTTTTTTAAATATGAACTTTATTGTCAAATTGGGTTCCATACAACACCCAGTGCTCATCCCAACAGGTGCCCTCCTCAATACCGTCACCCACCCTCCCCTCCCTCCCACCCCCCATTAACCCTCAGTTTTTTCACAGTTTTTAAGAGTCCCTTATGGTTTGGTTCCTTCCCTCTCTAACTTTTTTTTTTCCTTCCCCTCCCCCTTGGTCTTCTGTTAAGCTTCTCAGGATCCACATAAGAGTGAAAACATATGGTATCTGTCTTTCTCTGTATGGCTTATTTCACTTTGCATCACACTCTCCAGTTCCATCCACGTTGCTACAAAAGGCCATATTTCATTCTTTCTCATTGCCAGCTAGTATTCCATTGTGTATATAAACCACAATTTCTTTATCCATTCATCAGTTGATGGACATTTAGGCTCTTCCCAGAATTTGGCTATTGTTGAAAGTGCTGCTATGAACATTGGGGTACAAGTGCCCCTATGCATCAGCACTCCTGTATCCCTTGGGTAAATTCCTAGCAGTGAAATTGCTGGGTGATAGGGTAGATCTATTTTTAATTTTTTGAGGAACCTCCACACTGTTTTCCAGAATGGCTGCACCAGTTTACATTCCCACCAACAGTGCAAGAGGGTTCCCTTTTCTCCATATCCTCGCCAGTATCTATAGTCTCCTTATTGTTCATTTTAGCCACTCTGACTCACGTGAGGTGTGGTTTTGATTTGTGTTTCCCTGATGAGGAGAGACGTTGAGCTTCTTTTCATGTGCCTGTTGGTCATCTGGATATCTTCTTTAGAGAAGTGTCTATTCATTTCTTCTGCCCATTTCTTCACTGGATTATTTTTTTGGGGGGTGTGTAATTTGGTAAGTTCGTTATAGATTTTGGATACTAGCCCTTTGTCCAATATGTCATTTGCAAATATCTTTTCCCATTCTGTCGGTTGCCTTTTAATTTCGCTGATTCTTTCCTTTGCAGTGCAGAAGCTTTTTATCTTCATGAGGTCCCAATAGTTCATTTTTGTTTTTAATTCCCTTGCCTTTGGAGATGTGCCTAGTAAGAAATTGCTGTGCCTGAGGTCAGAGAGGTGTTTCCCTGCTTTTTCCTCTGGGGTTTTGATGGTTTCCTGTCTCACATTTAGGTCCTTTATCCATTTTGAGGTCATTTTTGTAAATGGTGTATGAAAGTGGTCTAGTTTCATTCTTCTGCGTGTGCTGTCCAGATCTCCCAGCACCATTTGTTAAAGGCACCGTCTTTCCTGCTTTGTCAAAGATTAGTTGTCCATACTTTTGTGGGTCTGATTCTGGAGTCTCTATTCTATTCCAATGGTCCATGTGTCTGTTTTCTGCCAATACCATACTTTCTTGATGATTACAGCTCGGTTGGAGAGGCTAACGTCTGGGATTGTGATGCTTTCCACTTTGGTTTTCTTCTTCAATATTACTTTGGCTATTCAGGGTCTTTTGTTGTTCCATCCAACTTTTAGGATTTCTTGTTCTAGCTTTGAGAAGAATGCTGGTGCAATTTTGATTGGGATTGCATTGAATGTGTAGATAGCTTTGGGTAGTATTGACATGTTAACAATATTTATTCTTCCAATCCATGAGCACGGAATGTTTTTCCATTTCTTTCTATCTTCTTCACTTTCCTTCATAAGCTTTCTATAGTTTTCAGCATACAGATCTTTTACACCTTTGGTTAGGTTTATTCCTAGGTATTTTATGCTTCTTGGTGCAATTGTAAATGGGATTGGTTTCTTTGTTTGTCTTCCTGTTACTTCATTATTAGTGTATAAGAATGCAACTGATTTCTGTCCATTGATTTTGTATTCTGCGACTGTGCTGAATTCATGTATCAATTCTAGCAGACTTTTGGTGGAGTCTATCAGATTTTCCATGTATAATATCATGTCATCTGCAAAAAGTGAAAGCTTGACTTCATCTTTGACAATTTTGATGCCTTTGATTTTCTTTCATTGTCTGATTGCCAGTGCTAGTACTTCCAACACTATGTTAAACAACAGTGGTGAGGTTGGACATCCCTGTCATATTCCTGATCTCAGGGGGAAAGCTCTCAGTTTTTCCCCATTGAGGATGATGTTAGCTGTGGGCTTTTCATAAATCCTTTTATGGTGTTTAAGTATGTTCCTTCTATCCCAACTTTCTCGAGGGTTTTTATTAAGAAAGTTGCTGAATTTTGTCAAATGCTTTTTCTGCATCGATTGACAGGATCATATGGTTCTTATCTTTTCTTTTATTAATGTGATTATCATATTGATTGATTTGCGAATGCTGAACCAGCCCTGCAGCCCAAAAATGAATACTACTTGATCATGGTGAAAAATTATTTTTATATGCTGTTGAATACGATTTGCTACTATTTTGTTGAGAATTTATGCATCCATAGTCATCAGGGAAATTGGTCTATAGTTCTCCTTTTTAGTGGGGTCTCTGTCTGGTTTGGGAATCAAAGTAATGCTGGCTTCATAGAATGAGTCTGGAAGTTTTCCTTCCCTTTTTATTTTTTGGAACAGTTTGAGAAGGAAAGGTATTATCTCTGCTATAAATGTCTGGTAGAATTCTCCAAGAAGCCATCTAGTCCTGGACTCTTATTTGTTGGGAGATTTTTGATAACTGATTCAATTTCTTCACTGGTTATGGTCTGTTCAAGTTTTCTATTTCTTCCTGTTTGAGTTTTGGAAGTGTGTGGGTGCTTAGGAATTTGTCCATTTCTTCCAGGTTGTCCAGTTTGTTGGCATATAATTTTTCATAGTATTCCTTGATAATTGCTTATATTTCTGAGGGATTGGTTGTAATACTTCCATTTTCATTCATGATTTTATCTATCTGTGTCATCTACCTTTTCTTTTTGAGAAGACTGGCTACAGGTTTATCAATTTTATTTTTTCAAAAAACCAACTCTTGGTTTCATTGATCTGCTCTACAATTTTTTAGATTCTATATTGTTTAATTCTGCTCTTATCTTTATTATTTCTCTTCTTCTGCTGGGTTTGGGGAGTCTTTGCTGTTCTGCTTCTATTTCCTTTAGGTGTGCACTTAGATTTTGTATTTGGGATTTTTCTTGTTTCTTAAGATAGGCCTGGGTTGCAATGTATTTTCCTCTCAGGACTGCCTTTGCTGCATCCCAAAGCGTTTGGATTGTTGTATTTTCATTTTCATTTGTTTCCATATATTTTTAAATTTCTTCTCTAATTGCCTGGTTGACCCATTCATTCTTTAGTAGGGTGTTCTTTAACG
The DNA here is from genome assembly GCF_028749965.1 of Puma concolor. Taxonomy (NCBI): domain Eukaryota; kingdom Metazoa; phylum Chordata; class Mammalia; order Carnivora; family Felidae; genus Puma; species Puma concolor. The sequence continues at coordinate 38,187,531 of NC_141681.1, read as the reverse complement.
GCCATGCTTTTGGAGGTTGTCTGGACTTTTTCCTGTGGTTGATTTCAAGTTTCATAGCATTGTGGTCTGAAAGTGTGCATGGTATGATCTCAATTGTTTTATACTTATGAAGGGCTGTTTTGTGACCCAGCATGTGATCTATCTTGGGGAATGTTCCATGTGCACTCAAGAAGAAAGTATATTCTGTTGCTTTGGGATCCAGAGTTCCAAATAAAACTGTCAAGTCCATCTGATCCAATGTCTCATTCAGGGCCCTTGTTTCTTTATTGATCCTGTGTTTAGATGATCTATCCATTGTTGTAAGTGGGGTACTAAAGTCCCCTGAAATTATCACATTCTTATTAATAAGGCTGCTTGTGTTTGTGATTTATTGTTTTATATAGTTGGGGGCTCCCGTATTCGGCACTTAGACATTTATAATTGTTAGCTCCTCCTGATGGATAGACCCTGTCACTATTATATAATGCCCTTCTTCATCTCTTGTTACAGCCTTTAGTTTAAAGTCTAGTTTGTCTGATATAGGTATGGCTACTCCAGCTTTCTTTTGACTTCCAGTAGCATGATAGAGAGTTCTCCATCCCCTCACTTTCAATCTGAAGGTGTCCTCAGGTCTAAAATGAGTCTCTTGTAGAGAGACAGCAAATAGAGGGGTCTCAGTTTTTTTATCCATTCTGATACCCTATGTCTTTTGGTTGGCGCATTTAGTCCATTTACATTCAGTGTTATTACAGAAAGATATGGGTTTAGAGTCATTGTGATGTCTGTAGGTTTCATGCTTGTAGTGGTGTCTCTGGTACTTTATGGTCCTTGCAACATTTCATTCACAGAATCCCCCTTAGGATATCTTGTAGGGCTGGTTTAGTGGTGATGAATTCCTTCACTTTTTGTTTGTTTGGGAAGACCTTTATCTCTTCTTCTATTCTGAATGACAGACTTGCTGGATAAAGGATTCTAGGTTGCATGTTTTTTCTGTTCATCACTTTGAAGATTTCCTGCCATTCCTTTCTGCCCTGCCAAGTTTCAGTAGATAGGTCTGTCACTAGTCTTATGGGTCTCCCTTTATATGTTAGAGCATTTTATCCCTAGCTGCTTTCAGAATTTTCTCTTTATCCTTGTATTTTGCCAGTTTCACTATGATATGTTGTGCAGAAGATCAAGTCAAGTTACGTCTGAAGGGAGTTCTCTGTGCCTCTTGGATTTCAATGCCTTTTTCCTTCCCCAGATCAGGGAAGTTCTCAGCTATGATTTGTTCAAGTACACCTTCAGCCCCTTTCTCTCTTTCTCTTCTGGAATTCCTATGATACGGATATTGTTCTGTTTGATTGCATCACTTAGTTCTCTAATTCTCTCCTCATACTCCTGGTTTTTTTTCTTTTTCTTTGTTTCAGCTTCCTCGCTTCCTCTTTTTCCATAATTTTATCTTCTAATTCACCTATTCTCTCTTCTGCCTCTTAATTCTGTGCTGTGGCTACCTCCATTTTATTTTGCACCTCACTTATAGCAATTTTTAGCTCCACATGACTATTTCTTAGTCCCAGATCTCTGTAGCAATAGATTCTCTGCTGTTCTTTATGCCTTTTTCAAGGCCAGCAATTAATTTTATGACTATTATTCTAAATTCTTGTTCCATTATAATGCTTATATCAGTTGTAATCAATTCGTTAGCTGTCGCTACTTCCTGGAGTTTCTTTTGAGGAGAATTCTTCTGTTTTGTCATTTTGGGCAGTACTTGCGGTAGCTCCAAACTGTTGGTCACTTCCCCTGTGCTGTTCAGAGAAACTTGTGTTGGTGGGCGGGGCCACAGTCAAACTGTCAGTTTGACTGACAGTCAAACTTGAATATATCTTACTCTCTCCCAGGCGCAGGACTCACTGTGGAGTGGTGTGGTCCTTGTTTGGGCTACTTGCACACTGCCAGGCTTGTGGTGCTGCTTCGATGGGATCTGGCCAAGGGTATATTAGCCAGAGTGGGTCTGCAAGATGCACAGGGTAGGAAGGGCAGACTTAGCTAGCTTTGCCATGGGTTGTCCCCTGTGGGAGGGGCCCTTCAGCACCGGGATGGAGGCAGGCTTTTCAGAGGGATGGATCCACAGAAGCACAGCATTGGACATTTGTGTGGTGCAAGCAAGTTTGGTGACGAGAACTGGTTCCCTTTGGAATTTCGGCTGGGGTATGGGAGAACGAAATGGCACTTGCCAGTGTCCTTGTTTCCCACTGAGCTGAGCTCTGTCTTCTAGGGCTCAACAACTGTCCCTCCTGGTGTCCTCTCGCCCTCCCTGCTCTCTGAGAGCAGAGCATTGATTTTTAACATTCCAGATGTTAAGTCCTGCTGGCTGTGAGAACTCAGGAGTCCAGCCCCTGTGCTTTTGTAAGCCAGACTTCAGGGGTTCTGCCTTGCCAGGGGGGCTTCCCTTCCACAATCCCGGCTCCCTCCTGCCAGTCTGTGTAGCATGCACTGCCTCTCTGCCCTTCCTACCCTCTTCCATGGGCCTCTTGTCTATGCTTGTCTCTGACGAGTCTGTTCTGCTAGTCTTCAGGCAGTTTCTGGGTTATTTAGGCAGATGTGGGTGGAATCTAAGTGATCAGCAGGATGAGGTGAGCCCAGCATCCTCCTACGCCACCATCTTCCATGCTTCCAGAATCTCCTGGGAGTTTTTTGATTACTATTCAATTTCCTTGCTGATCATCTGTCTGTTCACATTTTATATTTCTTTCTAGTTCAGTTTTGAGAAATTATGTTTCTAGAAATTATCCAATTTTTTTTAGATGTTCAATATTCTGACATGTAAATTATTATAATATTCTCTTATAAGCTTTTGTATTTCTCTGGTGTTGGTTGCTAGTTCTTCTCTTTCACCTCTGATTTTTATTTGAGTCCTCTCCCTTTGTGTTGAATCTGGCTAAAGGTTTATCGATTTTGTTGATCTTTTCAGAGAAGCAACTCCTGGTTTCATTGATCTGTTTTTTTGTTTTTTTGTTTTTTTGTTTTTTTTAATGATTCTATTGCATTTATTTCTGCTCTAATCTTTCTTATTTCCTTCTTTTTGCTGGGTTTATGTTTTGTTTGTTCTTCTCTTTCCAGCTCCTTTAGGTGTAAGGTTAGGTTGTTTATTTGAGATCTTCCTTTCTTCTTGAGGTAGACCCATATTGCTATAAATTGCCCTCTTATAACAGGTTTTGTTCTGTCCCAATGATTTTGAACCACTATATTTTAATTTTCATTGGTTTCTATGTACTTTTTTAATTTCCTCTTTGATTTCTTGGTGATCCCAGTCATTGTTTAATAATATGCTATTTAACCTCTATGATTTTGTGCTCTTTTCAGATTTTTTCTTGTGGTTAACTTCTAGTTTCACAGCACTGTGGTCAGGAAACATACATGGTATGACTCTGATGTTTTTATATTTATTTAGACATGTTTTGTGGCCTAATATAGGATCTATTCTGGAGAATGTTCCCTGAGAACTTGAAAAGAATGTGTATTCTGCTATTTTAGAATGGAATTTTGAATATATCTGTTATGTACATCAGTTCCAATGTGTCATTCACAGCCACTGTTTCCTTGCTGATTTTCTGTTTGGATGCTTGATGCCCCCATGTTGAATGAATAAATATTTACATTTGCCATATCTTCTTGTTGGATTCCCCCCTTCATGATCATATAGTGTCCTTCTATGTCTCTTGTCTTTGTTTTAAAATCTATTTTGGGGGCGCCTGGGTGGCGCAGTCAGTTAAGCGTCCGACTTCAGCCAGGTCACGATCTCGCAGTCCGGGAGTTCGAGCCCCGCATCGGGCTCTGGGCTGATGGCTCAGAGCCTGGAGCCTGTTTCCGATTCTGTGTCTCCCTCTCTCTCTGCCCCTCGCCCGTTCATGCTCTGTCTCTCTCTGTCCCAAAACTAAATAAACGTTGAAAAAAAAAATTAAAAAAAAAAAATAAATAAATAAATAAAATAAAATCTATTTTGTCCAATATAAGTATTGCTACTCTGGCTTTCTTTTTACATCCATTTGCATGATAAATTCTTCTACATCCCTTCAATTTCAATCTGCATGTGCCTTTAGGTATGAAATGAGTCTCTGGCAAGTGGCATATAAATGTCTCATTTTTTCTATCCATTATGATTTCCTATGTCTTTTGTTAGAGCATTTACTCCATTTATATTCAAAGTAGTTATTGATAGGTATGCATATTGCCATTTTATTACTTTTTTTATGGTTGTGTGTGTAGTTTTTCTCTACTTCTTTCTTTTCTTGCTCTCTTTTCTTATAATTAGTTGACTTCCTTCAGTGATATACTTGGAATTATTTCTCTTTATTTTTTTGCATATTTATTATTGGTTTTTGATTTGTGGTTACCATTTGGTTTATATATAACACCTTCTTCATAAAGCAGTCTATATTAAATTGATGGTCGTTTAAATTTGAACCCATTCTTTACCCCTCTATTCCCCACATTTTAGGTATAGTGTGTCATCTTTTACCTGGTCTTATTTTATGAATTTCTTGACTTATTTTTTACAGAAATACTTATTTTTACTACTTTTGTTGTTTGTTTTGCTTAAAGGGCAGAAGACAAGTGCTTCATTATGAGAACAGTTCAAGAAAATTTCAGTGTACATCAGTGAAAGTAAATAAAGATTTGCATACATTTTCCTAAATGAACACAAGGTTAAAAGGGGCTACACAGGTTTTATTCCAAATGCCATCCTTGTCTGAGGCAAAAATACCCTTCATTTTAGAACAGAATTTTTATGGAAGAAAGCTACATCATAGTATACTACAGAATGTAAAATCCACCCTAGTATGGAAGCCATTATGGAAGGGCACATCACCTACACCTAGAGCTTTCTAATGTAGTTTAGAATTATAGTATTTATCACAGCTTTATTGCTTTAAACTGATAAAATGTGAATACACTTTCTATTTTGTTTACTTTTCTATTTGTTTTACTTTTCACATTTTCACTTATGGGTTTTCCTTTCCACTCAAATAGTACCCTTCAACATTTCTTAAGAGTTGGTTTAGTGGTAAAGAATTCCTTAAATTTTGTTTATCCAGGATCCTGTTTATCTCTCCTTCTATTCTAATAGCCTGGCTGGATATAGCATTCTTGGTTGCAGATTTTTTTTTTCTTTTCAGTACTTTGCATATATTATGTCACTTTCTTTTATCCTGCAAAGTTTCTGCTGAAAAATCCACTGATAGCCTCCTGGGGTTTCCCTTGTGTGCAACTGCATTTTTTTCCTCTTGCTGCTTTTAAAATTCTCTTTATCACTACTGTTAAAAAAGTTTTTATTTAAATTCCAGTTAGTTAACATACAATATAATATTAGTTTCAGGTGTAAAATTTAATGTTTCCACACTTTCATGCAATGCATAGTGCTCATCATTACAAATGCATTCCTTAATCCTCATCACCTATTTAACCCATCCCCCCACCCACCTCCACTCTGGCAACTATCAGTTTGTTCTCTATAGTTAAGAATCTGTTTCTTGGTTTCTCTCTCTCTCTCTCTCTCTCTTCCTCTTTGTTCATTTGTTTTGTTTTTTTTAATTCCACATATGAGTGAAATCATATGGTATTTGTCTCTTTGATTTATTTCACTAGCATAATACTCTCTAGCTCAATCCATGTTGTTGCAAATGGCAAGATTTCATTCCTTTTTATGGCTGAGTCTTATTCCAATAAAAACACAATGGTCCAAAACCTTCTGGATGCAGCTTCCTAAGAGGGAAGTATAGAGAAATACATGCTTCCCTCAAGAAGAAAAAGAAATGTCAAATAAACAAGCTAAACTTACTTCTACAGAAGCTAGGGAAAAATTAAGCCTGAAGCCAGCAGAAGGAAGAAAAATAAAGATTAGAGCAGACATAGATGATACAGAAACTAAAAATAAACAAACATATAAACAAAAAACAGTAGAACAGATCAATGAAACCAGGAGCTGGTTCTTTGTTGTTTTTTTTTTTTTAATTGTTTTTTTCAACGTTTATTTATTTTTGGGACAGAGAGAGACAGAGCATGAACGGGGGAGGGGCAGAGAGAGAGGGAGACACAGAATCGGAAACAGGCTCCAGGCTCCGAGCCATCAGCCCAGAGCCTGACGCGGGGCTCGAACTCCCGGACCAGGAGATCGTGACCTGGCTGAAGTCGGACGCTTAACCGACTGCGCCACCCAGGCGCCCCAGGAGCTGGTTCTTTTAAAAAAAATCAATAAAATTGAGAAACCTCTAGCTAGACTTATCAAATAGCAAAGAGAATGAGAGGGGAGAAAAAACAACCAACACCAGAGAGAGGAGAAACAACAATCAACACTACAGTAATACAAGCAATTATAAGAGAATATTATGAAAAACTGTATGCCAACAAATTGGACAACCTGGAAGAAATGGATAAATTCCTGGAAACATATAAACAATCAAAACTGAAATAGGTGGGGCGCCTGGGTGGCGCAGTCGGTTGAGCGTCCGACTTCAGCTAGGTCACGATCTCGCGGTCCGTGAGTTTGAGCCCCGCGTCAGGCTCTGGGCTGATGGCTCAGAGCCTGGAGCCTGTTTCCGATTCTGTGTCTCCCTCTCTCTCTGCCCCTCCCCCGTTCATGCTCTGTCTCTCTCTGTCCCAAAAATAAATAAACGTTGAAAAAAAAAAAACTGAAATAGGAAGAAATAGAAAACTTAAGTCAGACACTTAACCAACTGAGCCACCCAGGTAACCCTTTACCAAACATGTAAAGAAGAATTCATACCTCTTCTTCTCAAACCATTCCAAAAAATAGAAAATGAAGGAAAACTCTCAAATTCATTTTAAATGGCCAGCATTATCCTTATACCATAACCAGAAAAACACTCTACTAAAAAAGAACTACAGGCCAATATCCCTGATGAACATGGATGCAAAAATTCTCAATAAAACACTAGCAAAGTGAACCCAGCAGTCCATTAAAAGAATCATTTACCACAATCAAGTGTGTTGCCAGAATGGTTCAATACTCACAAATCAATTAACACGATACACCACATTGATGAAAGAAAGGATAAGAACCTGTGATTATTTCAACAGATACTGAAAAATCATTTGACAGAGTATATCAATTCATGATAAAAACCTTGAACAAAGTAGGGTTAGAGGGAACATACACAACATAATAAAGGCCATATAAAAAAATCCATATATGGGGCTCCTGGGTGGCTCAGTTGGCTAAGCCTTTGACTTCAACTCAGATCATGATCTCATGGTTCGTGGGTTCAAGCCCCGCATCGGGCTCTGTGCTGACAGCTCAGAGCCTGGAGCTTGTTTCAGATTCTGTGTCTCCCTCTCTCTCTTACCCTCCCCCACTCACACCCTGTCTGCCTCTGTCTCAAAAATAAACATTAAATTTTTTTAATCCATAGCTAATATCCTCAGTTGGGAAAAACTGAGAGCGTTTCCTCTAATGTCAGAAACAAGACAAGGATGCCCACCCTCACCACTGTCATTGAACATAGTATTTAACAGTACTAGAAACTCTAGCCACAGCATTCAGACAACACAAAGAAATAAAAAAAAAATCCAAATTTGCAAGGAAGAAGTCAAACACTCACTATTTGCAGATGACATGACACTGTATATAGAAAACCCAAAAGACTCCACCACAAAACTGCTAGAACTGATAAGTGAATCCAGTAAAGTTATAGAATACAAAATCAACATACAGAAATCTGTTGGATTTCTATACACCAATAATGAAACAGCAGAAAGAGAAATTAAGGAATCAATCCCATTTACAGTTGCACCAAAACCAATAAGATACCTAGGAATAAATCTCACCAAAGAAGTGAAAGAATAGCATTCTTCATCACTACTTTTTGTTATCTCAATTACTATGTGTCTTGGTGTGCAGTTCTTTGGTTTAATTTTGTTGGGGGGATCTCTGTGTCTCCTGGATCTGGGTTTCTGTTTCCTTCTGCAGATTTGGGAAGTTTTTGGCTATTATTTCCTCAAAAAATTTTCAGCTATTATTTCTTCAAATAAAGTTTCTGTGAATCCTTACAATGTAAATGTTATTATACTGATGGCATTGCGGAGTTACCTAAGTCTATTTTTGTTTTGCGTGATTTTTTTCTCACCTGCTCAGCTTAATCACATTCCATTACTCTGTCCCTTATGTTGCTGTTTCATTGTTCTGCTTCTTCTAGCCTGCTATTTATCCTATCTAGTGTATTTTTAATTTCAATTATTGTATTATTCATTTTTATGGGCTCTTTTTTTATCTCATTGTTAAGGGTCTCACTGATGTCTCCCATTTTTTTCTCAAGTCTGATGAATATTTTTATGATCATTACCTTAAATTCACTATCAGGCATATTACTTATCTTTGTTTTGTTTAGGTCTCTTGACATGATTTTGTGTGGTTCTTTCATTTGGGAATATTCCTCTGTCTTCTCATTTTATCTAACTCTCTGTGTCTGTTTCCATGTGTTAGGAAAGAAAAAAAGATAGCTATATCTCCTGGACTTGAAAGTAATGGCCTTATGAAGAAGAAATCTTGTAGTGCTTTGCTATGCAGTGTCCCCTGTTCACCAGAACCTAGAACTTCAGAGGTGTCTCTTATGGGTGATGTGTGCACCCTGCAATTGAGGTTTTTTTTTTATTTTTTATTTTTAAGTATGGTCATCTGCAATGGCTCTCTTTGCCTGTTGTCAGCAGTATTTGATTTCTGTGGTGTTAGTAGGCCAGTCTGGGAATGCCTTGGGCTTCAGTTACATCAGACCAGGCATTTTCCAGAGATGCAGTAGTACCAAACTGCAGGGTACTTTCCCTATGTTGTCCCTGAGAAGATTTAATTTGTTGGGTAAGCCTACATTCACACCAAGTGTCTGCATTAGCCCACTACTGGGGTCTCCATCTGACTGGTATGTATGGTTATCTTTGCTTCTTTTTGTGGCAGGAGTCACCTTGGAGCATTGCTGGTCACTGTAGGGGCTGCTTGCACACAGGCCTGTGGAACTGCCCTGTATGGGCTCTGGAAAGAGGGTTTGCAGGGGGGAGATCCGCTGAAGCACAGGGAGGGAAATGGTGCAGCAGCGCTAGCAAGTTAGGTAGCAAGCCACAGGTGTGTTTACACTGGAGGCAGGGGGAGGGAAGGAAATGGCACCTGCCAGTTCTTTTGTTACTGGAGGAGTTCCCCAGGAATTTCTGTCCCTTTGGGACATGTTTTGAGGTTAGTAAATAACTCTCCCTCCAGTATGTATCAGGTGCTTTTCAAAATGCTGCTTCTGTACCGTATTTTTTTAGAATTATTTTTTGTGCTCTTTAATGGTGGGCACTCAGTTTCCACTCACCCACCAGCTTTTCAGAGCTGAGCCAGCTGATTTCTTTTAAATTCAAAGTTTTAAGTACCACTTGTAAGAACTCACAAAATTGGCCTCTCTGGTTTTTAGAGCCCAATGTTATGGGGATTCATCTTCTCTATGGAGGCCTCCCAGTGTGGGAGTTTGTTTCTCTCTCCTCCAATGCCTGCAGTGTCCTTCCCTCCCACAGGCTGTCCCATGAGTCCCTTTAGTTCATGACCATGTCTCTGCCCTTCCTACCCTTTTCAATATGCCCCCTTCTCTACATTTAGTTGTGGAGTTTATTCTGCCAGTCTTTGGATCATTTTCTAGGTTATTTACCCTGATGTGAGTATTAGCTGGTTGTATCTGTGAGATAAGGTGAGCCTAAGGTACTCTTACTAAGCTATCTTCCCTAGAAGTCTTTCTTTTTTCCTTTTGTCCTCTGTTTGGTATGTTCCATTGCCCTATCTTCCAGATCACTGATCTATTCCTCTGGTTCATCTAGTTGAAGCCCTGTAGTATATTTTTTTACTTCAGTTACTGTATTCTTCAGTTCTGTTACTTCTGTTTGGTACATTGTGATATTTTTTTCTGTCTTTATTGAAGTTCTTAGTGTGTTCACCCTTTATTCTCCCAAGTTTAGTGAGTGTTTTTACGACCATTACTTTGAGTTATTTATTATGTGGGTTTATCTCTGTCCCACTAATGACTTTTTTTTAATTTTGTTCTTTCATTTGAAACAAATTCCTCTGTTTCCTCATCTTGCTTTACTCTGTGTTAGGTAAAACAGCTGTGTTTGCTTTTCTGTGTTAGGTAAACAGCTACGCTTTCCAATCTTTAGGGAGTAGCCTGGTGTAGTGGTAAATCTTATCATTCAACCTTGCTCTAGTTCTCTGTTGTCTCTCAAAGCTTTGTAATTATCTAAGCAGCCTGATTTATTCTATTATTTTTAATGTTTATTTATTTTTGAGAGAAAGAGAGTGGGGGAGGGGCAGAGAGAGAGAGGGAGACAGAGACTCCCAAGCAGGCTCCACGCTGTCAGTGCAGAGCCTGATGTGGGGCTCAAATTCATGAAGCATGAGGTCATGACCTGAGTTGAAATCAAGAACCAGATGCTTAACCAACTGAGCCACTTGGGTGCCTCTATTCTCTGTTTTTAAAGCTTGTTTATCTATTTTGAGAGAGACAGACAGACAGACAGAGAGAGAGAGAGAGAAGGGGCAGAGAGAGGGGAGAGAAAATCCCAAGCAGGGATTCTCGATCTCACAAACGGTGAGATCATGACCTGAGCCGAAATTGGAAGTTGGATGCTTAAGCCACTGAGACATCCAATGCCCCAACTTATTCTTGATAGGCTCCCATTGTCAAGGATGTGCCAAGACCTGTCAGTCCCAAGGGGTGGGATCTCATTTAGAACTTAGTTGCAGTCTGCTTGGAAGCCAGCCCCTCAAAGTAGCAGCTTTTAAATTATACTAATACATACAGTCCTGTGGGGCTACAAATATAAATCCTGCTGGCCTCCAGATTAGAAGATCTAGGGGTATCTTTTGGGTGACAGTCGCAAAAATGGGGGCTCCAGATTAATGTATGAGCTGCTTTCTGGGAGGTATTATACAGGTTAGCAAGTCCAAGGTAGTGTGCAAGGAAAGTGTCTCCCTGCTTACATTCCTTGAGAGTGCTCCATGGCACCTAGATGTGTGGCAAATCTGAAGTCTGCACCTCAGGCTGAAGCTCTAGGACAAGTAAATTGTTCTTTTTCACAGGAATACTGGGTGTGCGTTTCAATCTGCTGTCTATGCAGTGCCTGAGGGGTGGTAGCTTGGCAAGAACTGTCTTTCTAATTGTTATAGTCCCATGGAGCCCAGGAACAGAAGCCCTGGCCCTCAGGACCAAGAAATCAAGAGGTGTCCCATATATGGATTGCATGCACCTGTCAGCTTTAGCAAGGCAGCTGGCAAGCACAAGGGACAGGGTACACTTGTTGGCTTCAGCAAAACATCAGGAAAATTCTTGACTTCATGTGCTCACTGGCTTCAGTGATGCAGTGGGAGAGTGTCCCATCTGCACATGCTCACCTGTCTTAGCAAGGGAGCAGGAAAATATCATAACTTCTTATACTTGCTGGCCCAAGCCAGGGAGCAGGGAAGATCCACAACCACCCATGCTTGCCAGCTTTAGCAAGGGAGTGGGAGAATTCTGTGACTGCTTGTACATGCCAGCTCTAGCCAGGTGTAAGGTAACTGCCACAACCACTCACTCCCCTCAGCTTTAGCAAGGCGATGGGAGGCCATGTCCTTGCATGTCCACCTCTGCTAGCAGGGTAGAAAGATAATGCAAAAATTATGTCGCCAGCACTTCTATCTCAAGAGAGTCCCAACTACCTCCTGCCCTTCCAGAAGATTCTTTAAGATTACCAAATGACTCTCCTTCACATATGGTCTAGGCATTTTTCAAACTGCTGCTTCTGTGTTGGGTCCTTGGGTGAGTTAGATCACATGTAAGTTCTTTAAAAGGAGAATCTCAGTGTCTCACAGCCCTTTGCGTTTCTTGACCATAAGCCCCATTGGTTTTATAAGCCAGGTATTTTGGGGACTTATCTCTCTGGTGCATGTCCCAAGAGTTGGGGTGCTTGACATGGGGTACCAACCCCTCAGTCTTCCAGGAGAAGCTCCATAATTGTCAAATTTCTCCATATTGTGGGTCACTGCATTGAGGTTGGGGTTTTTGGTGAAACTGCATCTCTGCCTTTCCTACTCATCTCAAAATGGTTCTTTTATCTTTCATTTTTAGTTCTTTTTTAGAAGGAATTTTTCCATTTATAGCTGTAGATTTGGTGTGTCTGGGAGAAGTTGAGTTCAAGATCTTCCTCTGCCACCATCTTTGGCCACCCCCTCAAACAACACCCAGCTAAGAGTGTTTTTAGATAGTTCCTGTGCCTTCTTTCTGTGACCCTTCCCTACATATCTAGGCCTATCTCTTTCCTAGCAGACTAGAATCTTCTTTCAATTCTTTCAGGACAATCTGTTCACATTCACAAGAGGGTGAGTCCCCGCTCCAGCCCCTCTTTTATCCCTTAGACTGCTGACCTGCCAATAGGAACATTTAGTCTCTCAGGTTCTTCCTTTACCTAGCCCACAGAATAGCCACACTTTGTCAGTGCTTGACCAGTAAGTGATTCAAGATGCTATCAATTCACGAGGTGAAAGCTGATCTCTAAAGAAGTCAGACTAAGGGAAATTCAATCCCTCCATCTCTCTTCTTTTTTTAAATGTCTATTTATTTTTTGAGAGACAGAGTATGAGTGGGGGAGGAACAGAGAGAGAGAGGGAGTCTCAGAATCTGAAGCAGGCTCCAGACTCTAAGTTGTCAGCACAGAGCCTGACATGGGGCTTGAGCTCATGAACTGCGAGATCATGACCTGAGGTAGCATGTTCTTTCTTGTCCCCTAGGCCAGTTTAGGTAAACAGAGGTGGCGTCTCATGCCTGCTGTAAACAACCTTGCTCCCAGCACAAGGATTTTGTTTTGTATTGACCCAAACCCCTAACACCACATATCTTCAAAACACCCTTTCCCTCACACCCATGAGTTAATGTTCATGGATTCATTGCCTCTTTGTGCATGTCCATCATGGTTGTAAGCCTTCTGATCCTAATAAAAATGGACCGAGGACCCCTACTCAGGCTCTTGTCTCCTCCTGGACATTAGCCTGTCTCACATTTTAATCCTGCATCCATTCTCTTGCTGGACAAGAGGGAACTTCATACCCAGAGTCTACAACAATAAACCACAGAAATGTGGAGTTCTCTACAGATTTTCTTGGTGTCACCTCAGTGACCCAGTGCATGCTGCTGGCTTCCTACTGTAAGCACCTGAGACTGTACACCTGAGAGCTTACTAAGTCATCTGTGGTCCCCTACATAGGGCAGCCAGGCAATGTTGAGGAGCTGGTGCCCCTAGCACAACTATCAGCCAATGATACAACTGAAAGATAAATACCCCAGATTCCTCAGAGAGGAATAAAATAAATACTCCATTACCCCTCAGGAAGTATCACTCTGAGCCATGCATTCTATACTATTTTCCAAAGCCCTCATCAGCCTTGAGCCCCAGCTTCCCACAATAATAATCTCCTCTTAAACATACACTGTATTGCTTTTTCCCGTCCATCTTTTCCTTCTTCAATTGTGCTTTCTGGGATTACCTCCAAAATAAACTACATGCAATAGAATTCTAACTTCAGAATTCATCACTGGAGGAACCTTTAGATTCAGGACAATGTGGCTATCCTGCATTGAAACACAGGTGGAGTGCTAGGTTGGCACAGTATAGAAGTAGTAATACATCTGAGGTGCCATCTAGGTAAAACTTCTTGTTTTACAAATTGATTCCAGGATTCAAACATGAATATCTGTCAAATTATTTTGCCAATATACCTTGTACTTTAAAGCCATAAAATCTTAAAGCTGGAGTAGTACCTAATCCATTGGTTTTTAAACTCTTTTTCACTTGTAGTGATTTTCTTTTTCAGATGAAGTATTATTAACAGCAGAAAATGTTTGTTGAACTATTTCTCTTACTGCCTTTGTGATAAGCACTTTCCATATACCTTGTTATTTAATTTTCTCAATAATATGATGATGTAGCTTCCATTATTTTACATGAAAGGAAATTGAAATCTTACATAGACACCCCCTCACCACCACCACATGAAGTGGGTGAATGCAGGAATTCTTTAGAAGAAGTGACTGGTGGCTGTAGACAGAGTTCATGTGATAAATGACTTTCTTGGACAGGAACATGCTATTGGGACACTGCATGGACATGTAACCCAACTCCAACCCCTGGAAATGGAGACACAGCAGCACAGAACTTTCCTTTGCGACTTTAGAAAATACCCTTTGGTGGATCATCTGCAGCTGTTTCCTCTTTCCTTCAGGCTTGCCATCTCACCAGCATTTCTGAAGCCCCATTTCTCAGCACATGCATCTACATAGATACTTCACCCAAAAACTTGGCCTGGCCATAGTACAAGCTCACGGTGTCATATTTACCCTGTATGTATAATTAAGGTCATAGACCTGGCTCTGAAGGTAAAAAAGAGACAAACAATATTTCACTAACAGTTAAAGGAAAGTTTTTTTGCCCTAATATCCCTCTGTTCTTTGGTATCTACCTCACATGCCTGCTCCTACCAACAATGTGGCAATGAATACAGCCAAGCTCAGGTCTCCCTGCTGCTAAACTTCCACCCAATAGCTGACTTTCCCTACCTGTTAGCATCTGCAGGCATTATAATTGTCCAATGTTTATACTGACCAATATGTGACCAGAAACTCTTGAATGACAGATTGCCAGTTCCACAGAAACTAAAAACTATGCCAAAATAAATTGAAAGAGTCTTCAGATTAGAGACTAGACGTCAATGTGGTGTGCTTCCACTGACATAGCTGCATTTGGAGCTGCACATGGGACCAAGGAGGACTGTGCAGCAATTGTGAGAAAACGCAGCTTAACATAAAATGTGCATCGTTTGTGGCCGCTACCACAGTGTAGGACCCTCTTTGATGACCTGTATAGTAGATCAGTAGTTACATGAGCTTTTTGCTTAGAAGTAATGGTTCTCCTTTTGGACCAGTGGCTGGCATTGTTACTTTTGCTTTTGGAAATCTGATAAAGGAAACATGAGCCTATTTTCATTCATACAGTCAATATTTATTGAACGCTGTCAAACATTGTTATATGGGCCATGAAGTTTCGGATTCATGGATAGAGATCCTGCCCTCATGGAGTTTAAATGCTAACTGGGGAAGATGGGCAATAAATAAACAAAAAAAAAAAAAAACATTTTACTTAGCAACAAGAGCTCTGAAGCATGAAACAAGATGATGATAATTGGCTTGGGAAATAGGATTGGGAAGGGGGTGGTGAATTTAGATTGGCTGCCCAGGAAAGCTCTCTCTGGAAGAAGCAACTTTAGAAGTGAGATCTGAAGGATAAGGAGCCAGCTATATAGGCCATTATCTTCCCTCTAATAGCATTCATCATGTCCAATTCTGTATGTTCATTAGTCACACATGTTGGTTCTCTCATTATCCTATCCCCTTGAGGGCAAGGATCTTTTCCACACTGTCTCTCCATAAGCACCCAGGACAAGACGAGGACTGGGTAATATTTTGCATTGAAAGAACAAATAATAATGGGTTAAATGTGTGTCTATCTGAATGAAAAAATTAATACATGTGTGAATGTGTGAATACATGAACAAACTTAAAGCTTTAATCCCTAGTGAATTTATAAATAGAAAGCAAAGAATAATTAAAAAATATATTTATAACTGAAAATAAGCTTTGAGTCTCAATGAATATTTGAACTTTAAGTAATCAGAAAGGAAATGTAAGACACAACTGAAAGGTCTTAGTCACTTTGAAACAGTTAACAAAGCAATCCCAAGACAAAATCCAACAAAGGCCAAGCTCTCTCCCCTCTGGCTCATCCAAAACAGAATTAGAGAATGCACATAGAAATAGCACTATGCCTCCTACAGGAAGCCTGACAGGAGTTCTCACCTGAGCCCACTCCCATTTAACACCAAAGGTGTATATTTGAGCATATACATTGAATTTCTTTGCCCTGTGGAGGATTCCAGTGATTTTTAAGCACAAGAAAAAAGTCCTCATTTCACCCCTCCCTGCAGGGCCCAATACACCATCTGTGAGCAACTGATGATATTTACCCTCCATACTGCATAAGGAGCTTATCAAATGCTACAAAGTCAGGAATGCAGAGAACTTTAAGCAGTTTTTTACAGCTTTGATAAGATATCTACATTCACTTTTCTAAGCCTTCCCCTCGGTTTTGAGGTTATTTGGCTACCAGCCTCATATGTCACTGTCCCTCCTCTTATATATCTTATAAAGATGTGGATTATGGCCAGCTCCACCAAGAAAGCACACTGACAGACAGTAGCTGTACTTTTTGTGAGCATAGCATAGCATAGCATAGCATAACATACAAGCTTGTTGAATCGCTATGTTTTACACCTGAAACTATATAACATTGTGTGTCAACTATATTCAAATTATAAAATTAAGTTAAAAAAAAAAAAAAGAAAGTGTACTTGTACTCCTGACCTTATTTCTATGTGTTCATGTCTGCCTGTAACATAGGGATGGGGGTTCTAGTCCTCTGTAGTAGAAGACATGCCTTGGAGGTCCAACTAGCATTTCACTGACCAAGGCAGGATTGTCTCCACTTGAAGTCTCAAAATCCCGCCATGTTCTTAAATCTTATTCTCCAACCATAGCTGGAGTTATTGAGGCTTAAAGTTTGTGGAACTTATTTTATTCACTTGATATACTTCCATACTGTATACCAAACACTGTTCTTAACATTTTATAAGTATTAACTCATTTAATTCTCATAACAACCCTATGAAGTAGGTATTATTGCTATCTTCATTTTACGTACGGAGAAATTAGGATGAAATATGTTAAGTCACCCACTCATGGCCATCCAGCTAGTTTTAAGTGGCAGACCCTGGATTTGAATCCAGTCATTCTGTATTGTTAACTTCACATGACTCTACCCACATAAATAAAGGGCAAACACTTCCTGGTACAGGACCTCAGACCCATAAATTATCTGTCTATCCTATTCCCCTCTCACCTCCAAAAGTCCTGTTGGTCTGGGATATTTTAATGTTCAGGGAAACACTAAGGGGTCTCTGTGACCTAATTAGCACAGAGACCAATGTAGGACTGCCTAGTTTGGAGGCATGTTTCTTTCTCATGGCCGTTTCTTAGTCTCTGTATCCTAGTTTGTACGGTTAATTATACAAATCTTATGTGGATGACTGTAGTATATCACAGAAGTGGTTATGCGATTTCTTCAAGGTAATACAGGTAAAGTGCCTTAAGGTAAGGCCTGGAATTTAGTAAATGTGCAATTAATGTTAACTATTGTTGCTTGCCTACATCTTCTAAATATAAAGATTCTAAATCTGGTGGTCCATGTACTTTACCAAACATAATAATAACCAGGGAAGTTTGATAGATGTGCATTCCTGAGTCCCACTCCCTGAAATTATGGTCCAGTAGGTTTCAGGGAGTAGTGGGGAACAGGAATTCAAAGGGGATCCTGATACAGTAGTTCTCAGATTCTGAGGTATCCATTTCCTCAAAGAGAACATTATAGCAATCTGCATTTAAATTCTCTGAAACTATAAGAAGTAGCCATTGTTGAAGTAGTCAATGGACTTTGGCCTCCTTAAAAGAAGTACAAATGGTCATGGAAGTTAGTGGCAATGAGAGTAAGTGAAACTAACAACTGTTCACTTTGCTCTCTCTATAAACACAAATATTTCCCAGACAGCCCTACGTTGTAGGGAGTTGGGTTAACTACAATAATAACTGATGCTTTCTGAGTGCTTCCACAGGAAAGCCACCTTTCTAAGTGCTTTTATGAATTTCCCATTGATTTTTTCCAACAACTATTACTAAAAAAAATAATGTTTATTTATTTTTGAAGGAGAGAGAAATAGAGTGTGAGTGGGGGAGGGGCAGAGAGAGAGGGACCCACAGAATCCACAGCAGGCTCCAGGCTCTGAGCTGTCAGCACAGAGCCCAACGCAGGGCTTGAACTCACAAACCACGAGATCATTACCTGAGCTGAACTCGGATGCTTAACTGACTGCGCCACTCAGGCGTGTCTAACAACAACTCTCTCTCCTCTCCTCTCCTCTCCTCTCCTCTCCTCTCCTCTCCTCTCCTCTCCCCTCTCTCCTTTCTCCTCTCTCTCGATGACAGAAATGAGGCTTTTGGGTTGATCAAAGTCACCTAAACTGATAGTTTTAGTTCCTACTGTATTACCTACTGTTCAATCCCAAAACCTAATGATCTCAATTAGTATGACATCAGGTGTTAAAGCTAGTGTATGAAAACTCAACATTTCTGGCCATGCCACATATCTGTGCCATATGACTTCCTCAAATAACTTGAATATAGGCAGTTGACTTAAATGTAAGTTATTGTCCCAAAGACCCAGGCATAGGTCAGTTTTGACAGAATTTTAAATTTATTTCTTTACATTTATTTATTTTTGAGAGACAGAGAGAGACAGACCGGGGGGGGGAGGGGCAGAGAGAGAAGGAGACACAGAATCCAAAGCAAGCTCCAGCTCTGAGCAAATTTTCAGCACAGAACCTGATGCAGGCTCAACCCATGAACCGTGAGATCATGACCTGAACTGAAGTCGGATGCTCAACCAAATGAACCACCCAGGAGGCCCTAATTTTGACAGAATTTAAGGAATAGGAAAGTGTGTATAATAGATATACATATAATAGTGTGTATACAAAGTCCATTAATGTGTTTAGTTTTTAGCAAATATGTAAAATAGCCAATAAACTTTGTCTTTCAACAATGTATTTCAAAGATGCACATTGACCTGTGTAGATGTTCCAGTGGTGTGGCCTTTGTACATGACATTTTGGGACCTCTTCTTTTAACATAGCTTCCAGACCAGTTTTTCAGCCTCATAAAAACCAATATGTTATTCCATAGTTAATTATGTTAAATAAAGCACAGTATTATGCAGTTTGAACAGATTTGAGAACATTTTGACTATTACCTAATATTAAATCCTCTCAGAAGATGCATATTTATCTTCATTGATAAAAGCCTCCAAAATGGCCAATAGGCAATGATGTACTTCATAAGTTTGATGCAAAGTCTATTTTGAACAAAAGTTGTATGCTAGTTAGAATGCTTTGGACTACAAATAACAGAAAACCCAAAATGGCTTAAACAATCTCATACTATCTTATGTAGCAAACAGAATGATGTAGAGAAGTTCCTAAATTGGGCAATTCAGATGCACAACAGCACTATCAAAATTCAGGCTCTTTCCACCTTAATATTCTGTTATTATCATCTTACTGACTTTGACTTCAGCTTGTTCCCTTCATGGTCCCAAGTCTCTGCTTCAGGCATCACATTGTCACAATCCAATGCACAGAATCTGAAAAAGACCTATTTCTACCATATGTTTCTTTTTAAGAGTCAAGAAATCTTTTCTAGATATCTGTAAGCCACCATAAGTCCTTCATGCCTCACTGTCCATATTTATATCCCATTCCCTTCTTAAGCTTGATACTAGCAAAGAGAATGGAATCAGCATGATTGCCTTAGACTAGTGAAGTTCATCCCATGGGATTGAGAAAAGTGTTCCTTCCTGAATGCAATTACTATGTGAGAATATAAAGACCTATACAAAACTTCAAATGAAGATGAGGTTATAAGGTATTTATAGACCACCTATAGTGTCTGCTATAAGAGCCAATTAGAGATTATACAATGTTCCATAAGTTATAAACCTTTAAAGAAGACATCCTTTGATGTTTAAGTTCTAGGGAGTTTGTTTTAAAATCAGCCAAATTACCTTATGGTTACAGCACAGAAAAATCCCAATAATAATCAGAATGAAAGAAGTGATTCAGTCAGGATTACAAGGTTGTAAAGAGTAGAAATTGACTGTGGCCAATTTAAAAAGAATAAAAAGATATATTGGAAAGACATGATGGAGCTCACAATACTGAAAGCTGAAAATCCATGATCAGAAAAGAACAAGCACTAAGACAGTCTACAGGCTCTGCAGAGAGAATCTGATTGACTGAGCTTATAATACTCAGTGCCCACTTGTCCATCAGGGCAAGGCAGGCACCTTGACTGATAGCCCCATCAAGACTGCCCTGAAGGACTGAGAAGTGATCCCTCAATAAGAAAGCAGGAGACAGCTGCAAAAGAAGGGAACTTAAAGGCCAAGAGGCCCCACATAACAAATATTCAATACAAACACCAAAGAGCCTTGTCTGGGAGGGCAGATATTGCACACACTGACAACAGATCTAATCTTGGGACATGAGAAGATGAGGGTGTCAGGATTAACCAAGCCTATTTTTAAGCCCCAGAGACTGACCATCAATTTTCCAGAAATCCTGCTTAGTAGATGCTGTTTACTCCAGGGCCACTTTCTTATCAGGTCAGGACAACTACACAACTGCTTCCAGCTGTTCCTGTCCAATGGGATTCACCTCACCTGGAAATGCCAGAGCAGTTATACCCTGTCCCTGTGTGTATTAATCTACATTCTGTAGAAAGTCAGAAGTGAAAAGACCTTTTAAACATTTACTACCAATAAGGAGAAAAATAAATCCATAGTTTTTTTTTTTAAGAATCAATGAGTTAAATAAAATATTTACAATGCTGTAGAGATGCTTCCACATTCCAAATAACATGAGAGAGGCTAAAAGCTAACATTTGGACCCATTTGCCCAGCACTGAATGGAGTAATCAAGTAACTGTCACTTTGAGATGCAACCCAGAAGGCCATCACACATAACTAATCTGGTAACCAC